>NC_060139.1:854850677-855473381 GCF_021461385.2 Schistocerca piceifrons
AAGATCTGGCGGAAGGCAAATATAGTAGCTATACCAAAACCTGGAAAGAGCCCCATAGATCCCAATAATTTTAGCCAATTTCCCTCCTCTGCCAGCTCTATAAAGTCCTAGAAAGAATGACCCTCAATTGCATCTCCGCTAGTGTAGACCAGAATATTATTAAAGAGAAAGCAGGGTTCCACCCTGGGTCATGCTGTGGAGAAATTTTGAACCTCACACAGAACATGGCTACGAACGGAAAAAAATCACGGATGCAGCTTTTATCGACCTTACAGCTGAAGAGGAGCCGATGGCGGACCCAGAAAAATGAACCTCCCCAAGGTAGTGTCCTTGATCCACTGATGTATAACATCTACACCAATGACCAGCCGATTAGTACAAATGCTCTCTCCTTTATCTTCGCAGGTGATACAGCCATTGCTGCTCAGGGCAGAACATTTGAAGAGGTGAAAATAAAACTGAGAACAGTGCTCGAGAATCTAGCAGACTACTATGACAATAACCACCTCAAGCCAAACCCAGCAAAAACCCATCTCCGCGCTGTTCACCTTCGCGGTAGAGAGGTCAGGAGAAAACTCAGCATAACCTGGAGGGGACAGCATCTCTGTAATTGCGACAAAAAAAAATATTGGAGTCACACTCGACAGCTCTCTCAGTTTCAGGGATCACTGTTTGGACACAAAGATGAATGAGTGCCAGGAACAATACCATCCGAAAGCTTACAAATAGTAGATGGGGAGCACAACATACTGTTCTCCGTACGTCAGCTCTAGCATTATGTTTCTCCGCTGCGGAGAACTAGGCACCTGTATTGCAAAAATCCACCCATGCAAATGTAAATATAGCTCTGATTGAGACAGGACGCATCAGAACATGCTGCCCCAGGCCATCTCCTACAAACCAGCTGTGACAACATATGGGAATAGCCTCCAGACATCGGAAGGAGAACAGCTGCAGAAATTGAGAAACAAAAACAAGAAACAGATCCCAGGGATCCAATGTTTGGACACGACCACTGGAATTAAATCAAGGAAGAGTTTTCTACAACTGATTCAACCCCTTTACCGCCGAAAGATTGACGAGAAGAACTGTGGCGGAACTCGGGACGAGGAAGACAAAGGAATACCTCCAGGGAAGATCCTATACCGGCTCCCAACTTCCATACACGATCTGGAGAGCCTTGAATAGATTAAGATCAGGTATATCAGGATGAAAAGTAAACCTGAAAAATGGGACTATATCAGTAAACACGAGATCTTCGAATGTAGAGAACTGCAAGATTCACAACACCTACTAGTCTGCAGGAAATTGGACGAACCTTGAACGATACAGGACTCACTAACAGCAAATGACAATGTCGTACAAGCTACAACGTACTGGGCTTCGCATGGGGTATACAGATTGTAATCCCAGACAGTATCATACCAGCTCTTTTAAATGAACATTGTTTTCTGTATTTCTGGATTTTTTCCTGTTTTTAATCTTCACTTCTCTCACTATCATGTATTTATTGCTTTATGTTTTATGTTTTCTCTTTATTGTAATATTAAGGATTTTGTAAAAGTGATGTCTTGGGTATAATAAATAAATCCTCCTATATTATCTCTGCCTCTTCATCTTCAGCCTGCGACCGACGTCGCAGGCTGAAGATAAAGAGCCAGAGCATACCTGAACTATCGTTGTCGGTGTTGGTTTGCTGTCGATTCTGATAAGAACAACTCTATCACTAAACTGTTCACAGGAACACACTCTCTGCTCTACCTTCCTATTCATAACGAATCCTACTCCAGTTATACCATTTTCTGCTGCTGTTGATATTACCCATACCCAGCTAACCAGAAATCCTTGTCTTCTTTCCATTTCATTTTACTGACCCCTACTATATATAGATTGAGCCTTTGCATTTCCCTTCTCTAGTTTTCTAGCTTCCCTACCACGTTCAAGCTTCTGACATTCCACGTCCCGACTCGCTGAATGTTATCCTTTCATTGGTTATTCAGTATTTTTCTCATCGTCAGCTCCCATTTGGCAGACCCATCCCGGAGATAGTTTGGGGCTATTCCGGAATGTTTTGCCAATGGATAGATCGTCATGACACTTATTCAATTACAGGCCACATGTTCTGAGGATACCTGTTATGTGTCATTATGCAGTGGTTTCCATTGCCTTCTGCATCCTCATGCCGTTGATCATTGCTAATTCTTTCGCCTATGGGGGCAGTTTCCCACCCCCATGACAAGAGAGGGCCCTGAACCTATATCCGCTCCTCCTCACTCTTTGACAAGGCCGTTGGCGGAACAGGAGTGACTTCTTATGCCGGAAGTCTTCGACCACCAATGCTAACTATTAGTCAAAATTTAAGCGGTAGCGGGTTTCGAACTCGGATCAGATGATGTTTTGATTACTGAACAAAGACGCTACTCCCATTTTATATCTCACTTTGGTCGTTATTTTTTTTTTAATTTTTTTTATTTATTTTTGGGCGGATGTTGCATTACACCGGGTCATCGTTGATTCGTTTACTCAGTTGGACCAGGGCACACGATTGTTTTTCCTTACACACACGAAAGCCCAGGTCTCGCACCTTCCATCTGTTTGTCCCAATAAAGGATGCACTCTGAGGGAAACAGTACGTGGATGTCGGGGAAGTTATTGATGCAGCAAGAAGTTGTCTCCGACTTCGACCCGTTGAGTCGCACATTGCGTGCATACAGGCTCTCGCAGTAAGGCGGGCGTAAGGCTGTCGCATTAAACGGAGATTATGTTCAAAAAAGGGTTTAGAACCAAGAGAGTACGGAATAATAGTGTGTACTGGAATCCGAAAAAAAGGCTGCTTTCAGAAGAAAGTGTGTTGCATTTCTTATTGAACGCCCATCTAGTTATATTCACTCTTTCTTGAAATCTTTATCAAGACCGGTTTTCCTACACTTCATTTCGTTCTGTTTTCTATCAGTCGCTTCATTATTGCGTTCTTCCTACACCAAGAGCCCTCAACGATTGTTGCAGTTAGAGTGTTCCATGACTTCACCGTCACACTTTGAGGACTACAGGCTGCACCAGGGAACACTTTTGTTGAGAAATATGGAAATTAATCACATCTTCAGTCAAATATGACAAGCAGGTAACTATAAAGGATGACAAGTGGGAAACTTGTTGAAACGTTGCTTCTAGATGCGTTTCGTAAAATAACAAGATGACATCAATCAAATTCTCTGTGAAAGCACTCAATCTCATAAATGGCGCCGAGTGGCCAGAAGACATAGGCACTTCGAGGCGAGTTGGTTGTCAGTCTATGCGTTGTCCTTGTCTTAACACACGTCTGGTAGAAATGGGTTCCTGATCGCCCCATTCAAATTGGAGGCCATCTGACTCACAGAAGACCTTCGATCGTCCCGTAATATGCAGCGGAAGGGATGTGACGTTTGTTCGTCAAATACTTGAGGTAGTCCTTTGCCGCAGTTTTTCTGTACAATATTGAACATCAATCTTCGGCATGCTGTGACCCATGTGTTTTGCACCGATTTTCATCATAGGGCGGTTAACTCGCGAAGTGTCGCTATATTGACTAGACTGCGCGGATATCGTATCTGCAATACGACGCCTATAGCAGTTGCATTTGGGCGTCATACGCGGTACCTCTTCAAGTGGGACAACCCTCACTGAGTCTATGCAAGGTGTTTGGAAATTTCCGTTACAGACTACTATAACCTGTAGAGGTGAATGAGTACATAATATTTTGAACAGGAACCCATGTCCGGAAACGTACCGTTTCCGCTCTACGACTGCATCAATTGAGATCTTCAACTCACACACATCTGCTTGAAGAACTGAATTGGTCGTGACGCAGTACAGCTATTAGGTAGCAATTCGAAAGGAAAGGTAACAAAACATTCATTTATCTCTTAAGCACATTTGTCTGTATTAACATTTAAACATTATGTATTTACGTTATTCCAGAACAAAAAGGAACCCTGCATACTGTATGTAAGAAATAGTACTGATGCATTACAACAGCGGCTCGATGTGGCGACATCGTTGTTACAGGCACTGTACCTACAAAGCATGTTCTCGTACACACTCTCCATCTCACTTGGCGTTTCCTCAACTTCTACTGTAGCGGCCAGGAATCGTGCCAGCAGATCTTCCTCTGTCTCTACAGGAGTGACGTAAATTAAACTTTTCATACGACCACACAAGAGGTAGACAGTAGTAGTTAAATCAGGCAATCGTGGCGGCCACGTGGTTGGACCACCTCCACCTATCCATCTATCCCCCTATCGTCTGTTGAGACGTCTCCGAATTGCATGTGAGAAGTGAGGTGGTGCTCCATCATGCTGAAACAACATTTCCTGACGGACATTCATTGGCATAGCTTCGAAAAAAAGAGTCCAACACGTTTCATAGGAAGATTAAGTGCAGGGAGGTATCGCCCAATCAAACGACCGTCCAGAATACCTGCCCACACTTCAATACCAAACCGGTGCTGAAATCCCTGTACATGCGTGCCACGAGTTTTTTCGTCTGCCCAGTCGTGGCTGTTCCCCATTTGATGATGAGTCCCTAGTGAACTTACATACATCTGCGAACAGAACTCCACGTGGAGACAGGAGTGTGTCGATGCAGCAGCACAGGAACCACGTGCAGTAGGCAATGGGTTGTGCAAAACATGCTGGACCTATAGTGTGTACCCTCATGCAGAAAATCCCAAACGATACTGTGACTAATACCCATTGCACGCGCATTTGTTCGAGTACTCGTTGATGGGTTCTCTTCAACGCGATGCTGCACACCTTTTTCAAATGTGGGAGTGCAGTGTTGCATTGGAGCACCACAGACCTGCCTTCTCAGAGTGAGGGCACCTGTTTCTCGGACCCTTTGTGTTACTTGGACAAAAAGTTTGTGCGCTGACATGCTACTTTGTGGAAAATGTTTGTGAAACAGCGGACTAGGAGTTCTGTCGTTATCTCGAGCTTCGCCTCACACAGGGAGCATGTCTGTGTATTCCGAAAGCATTTACTGAACATTGTTTGCTATATCGGAGAGGCACAGGTGTTGAAGAGGTCTCGCAGCAAGGCAAACGTTAGGTGACCTCATGTGACCGTCTGACGTCGCATACGTCATCCTGTGCACGCTACTGCATACAGGGCAACTCTGAGACTTTTCTCTTTCCCTCAGCAGACGTGGACGCATTACACATCTCAACTGAAACTGTCGTAGAACAAAATATTATGTTGTCACTCACCTCCACAAGTTCTGGAGGTCTGTAACGGGAATTTCCGAACACCCTCTGTTTTATTGAAGGTGCTTTCCAATAAACTTATAACGGGTATGATGTCCGTCGTGAGCATGTTGATAGCATCTACATTTGTGACCGTTCATGCAGGCCAAACATCGCAGAATTCTGATTAAATGAAAGTTCTGCCATTAACCTGTATAAACTCTTTATTCTATTGTACGATCATTAAATCATTTTCAACTACCACAAGGTTAAGCATAATCAGATTTCTGTAAATGAATCATCGTCGAAATGTACTAAACTTCATAATATTAAATATAAACAATGACCTCGTTTACAAAAGTCTGGTCACGTTTAACATTGTGGTACTTGAAAATGGTCGAAAATCTAAATCATGATAGTACAATCGAATAAAGAAGCTTATTCGGTCAAATGGCGGAACTTTCATTTGAACATTATTATACGCCTGTGGCCCCGAACTATGGAAAGATTATAGTGGAATTCAGTGACATGTCGTGGAACGCATAATTAATTCAGATAATTAGAACTACCTCAGTGGATTTGGCCTAATGTACCACACATTCTTTACATTCCACCAGAACAAAGAATGAGTCTAAGGTTTTCCTAGACTTGCGAAAGCTGTTCGACGGCATAGTCGATTACAAAAGAAGATACGATCATACGGCGTATTTCGCAAAGGAAGTGACAGCTTCCAAGAATATTTGATTAATATAACACTGCAAGGTACACTGGTCTGCGGTGGTTGTACACAAATGAAAGCAATGTCGGGTGAGCCGCAAGAATACGTGATAGGATCTTCAGTGTTCTCAGTATGCATACACAATTTGTCAGAAAGGTTCAGCAGCTGAAAGTATGCTGACGATGCTGTTGTGTACCGGAAAGCATCATCATTGGACGATCGAAAGGGACTGCAGATAGAACTGAACAAAATTTCCATGTGGTGTAACTTCTACTACCTGACCAACGAGTCAGAGATGATTGTCACACAAGTATGAGGTGTAATTGTGGGAATATTAGAATCATTCGAATGACTTGTTGAATGCTGAATTCTCTTTAGATGTCTTTGGTATCGTAACATTACCTATTTTGTGTGCTACGCTTTCCGTGTTATGGAATAAAATAACACGACATTACTATCTATTTACAGAAGACGAGCTGCTGAATATCCTGAATCAAAGGATTTCATCATGCCCAATCCTGCTGATTATGGTTGGACAGATAGCTGGGCCAGTAAACGTAGATCCAGATTTTGATGTTACCAGCGTTTCTTTCTCCGATTCCGAAGAAGAGCCTGAGAATATGCCTGAAAAATCTACTAACAGACACAAAACAAATTATTTTAGAGGGAAAGACTCTGATTTGGAGCCCAAATTGTATAATTTCGATTACAGTAATTCCAGTTGTAAAATCGTCAATTTAGACGATGCGTTTACTGTGTAAACTGTTTCCAAGTTTTTTAGCCAAGAAATTGTAAATTACTTAGCTGAGCAAAGTAATTTATATTATGAGAACCTTTGCAACGTGGCAGTGAAAAATCAAGACTGCGACATTGGAAAAACACAAACAGTGACGAAATTTACTGTTTTCTTGCCGTAAAGTTTCTGACGGCTCAAATGAGAAAAAAACGAAATAAACAGTTATTGGAACAACGATCCGTTACTGTCTCATCCATTGTTTGCGCAAATTGTGCCAAAGGCACTTTCTGTTACTAATAATTTTGGACTTTGTTTGTAACAATGAGCATCCTTGGAGACGACAAAATCAGGAAAACTAGGAGAATTATCAGTCGTCTACGAATGCAATTTCCGGATGCTTTCACCTTTTAAAAATTTGTGCGTTGACGAAAGTTTAGTTCATCCAAACGCTCAAGACTGTGAAACTGGGTGTATTATTATTTATGTGGGTGCAGCAACAGACGTAAAAAAGGATACTGATTTTGGTATATAATTTGGAAAACCTGGAAGCATTGTTCTTACTTCACTAGAACGCTACCTTGGTAAAGGTCGTATACTGTATGTTGATATTTGGTATACTATCCCGACGATATTTTCTTATCTGCAGGACAAAGTGAGAATTGCTTGTGAAACTATAAGGAAAAGCCGTAAAGCATGTTTGGTTTATCAAAAAAAATTAAAACAGCTGAGATCGAGTTTATGTCAACAGATAAACTTCATGCTCTCAAGTGGCAGGACAAGTCGGTAGTGAGGATGCTTCCAACACTTCATAAAGGGACATTATAGAGACTGACAGAATTGATAGAAACACAAGTAAAGCAAAAATAAAATCAGCTTGCATCATATGCTAACTGATAATAGGGTCACCGTCGACGGGAGCGACACGATGCTGAGATCAGTAGGAGTTGCACCAAAAACTGTAAAAGCGTATTAAAAAGTATTTTTCGTTCAGTGGATCGGTCTCTGCTGAACGTGCTAGCGTTATATAAAACTCAGGAGGTAAGAAACACTTCGATTGTTAGCAGATAATTGTCAAGGAGATTCTAGGCCACCAACAGAGAGCCGTCATTGAAATGGGATCGCTTTTTGGGGACAATCTTTGACGCCTGACCGAGCGCTACATCACCTCGGTAATCCCAGGGGTGTCAGAGGAGAAGACCGACCAGATAAGGTGACAAACGAAGGGACACTAAATACATTTATATAAAATGCAATGCACAGTGCCTTATGAACCTTTATATTTGAATATCTGTTTCAAAACATACCACACTTCCAAGTTTTACTGACGTAATAAAGGACGTATGTTTTCTCTCCTAATAAAGTACCTCTTTGAAGAGACGATTTAGCACGACAATACTACATTTTTAATCTTAATTTTTTCTCTGTAATAAGGGTCTATACAACGGCGATGTACTTGAGGACAATATTATGGAAATGGACGAGGATGTAGATGAAGATAAAATGGGAGATACGATACTGCGTGAAGAGTTTGACAGAGCTCTGAAAGACATGAGTCGAAACAAGGCCCCGGGAGTAGACAACATTCCATTGGAACTACTGACGGCCTTGGGAGAGCCAGTCCTGACAAACCTCTACCATCTGGTGAGCAAGATGTATGAAACAGGCGAAATACCCTCAGACTTCAAGAAGAATATAATAATTCCAATCCCAAAGAAAGCGGGTGTTGACAGATGTGAAAATTACCGAACAATCAGTTTAATAAGCCACAGCTGCAAAATACTAACACGAATTCTTTACAGACGAATGGAAAAACTAGTAGAAGCCGACCTCGGGGAAGATCAGTTTGGATTCCGTAGAAACACTGGAACACGTGAGGCAATACTGACCTTACGACTTATCTTAGAAGAAAGATTAAGGAAAGGCAAACCTACGTTTCTAGCATTTGTAGACTTAGAGAAATCTTTTGACAATGTTGACTGGAATACTCTCTTTCAAACTCTAAAGGTGGCAGGGGCAAAATACAGGGAGCGGCAGGCTATTTACAATTTGTGCAGAAACCAGATGGCAGTTATAAGAGTCGAGGGACATGAAAGGGAAGCTGTGGTTGGGAAGGGAGTAAGACAGGGTTGTAGTCTCTCCCCGATGTTATTCAATCTGTATATTGAGCAAGCAGTAATGGAAACAAAAGAAAAATTCGGAGTAGGTATTAAAATATAGGGAGAATAAATAAAAACTTTGAGGTTCGGCGATGACATTGTAATTCTGTCAGAGACAGCAAAGACTTGGAAGAGCAGTTGAATGGAATGGACAGTGTCTTGAAAGGAGGATATAAGATGAACATCAACAAAAGCAAAACGAGGATAATGGAATGTAGTCGAAATAAGTCGGGTGATGCTGAGGGAATTAGATTAGGAAATGAGACACTTAAAGTAGTAAAGGAGTTTTGCTATTTGGGGAGCAAAATAACTGATGATGGTCGAAGTAGAGAGGATATAAAATGGCAAGGAAAGCGTTTCTGAAGAAGAGAAATTTGTTAACATCGAGTATAGATTTAAGTGTCAGGAAGTCATTTCTGAAAGTATTTGTATGGAGTGTAGCCATGTATGGAAGTGAAACATGGACGATAAATAGTTTGGACAAGAAGAGAATAGAAGCTTTCGAAATGTGGTGCTACAGAAGAATGCTGAAGATTAGATGGGTAGACCACATAACTACTGAGGAAGTATTGAATAGGATTGGGGAGAAGAGAAGTTTGTGGCACAACTTGACCAGAAGAAGGCATCGGTTGGTAGGACATGTTCTGAGGCATCAAGGGATCAACAATTTAGTATTGGAGGGCAGCGTGGAGGGTAAAAATCGTAGAGGGAGACCAAGAGATGAATACACTAAGCAGATTCAGAAGGATGTAGGTTGCAGTAGGTACTGGGAGATGAAGAGGCTTGCACAGGATAGAGTAGCATGGAGAGCTGCATCAAACCAGTCTCAGGACTGAAGACCACAACAACAACAATAAGGACAGACTGCTACAGTCGTATACATACGCACCACTTGAAAATTACACGCGCGTAGAAGGCGGCCAATCAGATTAAAGGCGCAGTGAAAGGGTTAAATGTTGATAAATGTAAGACATTGTCCGTAACAAATAGAAAGAATGCGATAGTATCCAATTACAAGATTAGAGTTGATCTTTGTCACATTACATGGTTTAAATATTTTGAGGTAATTCTAAAAAAACGATGGAGTACCTCCGTAGTCGAATGGCGTGGAAGGACCCGGCTTCGATTTCCGGTACCTCACTGGGTTTTCATGAGGTAGGGAGTTCTAAAACGGTGTTCACTGAGCCTCCTGAGGCCAAATGAGGATCTGTTTCAGTAAAGAACCGACGGCGTCATCAGGATTCAAATCGTTCAAATGGCTCTGAGCACTATGGGACTTAGCTTCTAAGGACATCAGTCCCCTAGAACTTAGAACCACTTAAACCTAACTAACCTAAGGAGATCACACACATCCATGCCCGAGGCAGGATTTGAACCTGCGACCTTAGTGGTAGCGCGGTTCCAGACTGTAGCGCCTAGAACCGCTCGGCCATCCCGGCCGGCCATCAGGATTAATCTACTGGCGATAACGAGTGGAGGGACTGGCGACATCCTGGTCACATGTCCCACCGTCATAGATCGCTCCTCGTACTGCCTTGTGGGCAGCAATCGGAAGAGGCCTAGTAAATAATCCGTGACTAGTGTTAATATTTTTACTAAGAAGCTTTTTGGAAATGGGAGAAAACTAAAAATTTAGTATTACGAAAGGGGCCGGGGTGTCTTAGATTTCATGGAAGCGTCCTGGGAAAATACATCATATCAGTTTAGAAAATCGAATGCAAGACTACAACACGATAGTGGGACCGAATCCACTTTGGTGTCCTTGCCAGAGAGGCGTCTACATCCACGTCTACATCTACAGAGTTACGGCGCAAACCACAGTACAGTTCATAGAGAAGGGTGCATAGTATTAACATTATCGATTTTTAGGACTGTAGTATACATATGAACCTATTTTTAATTCTTTTAATGCTAAAAGAAATATCTACATCAGTATATGGCACGATGCTGTTCCTATAAATCGGTAATTTTGGCACTATGCATCCTCCTCCATACACTGTACAGTGGTTTGCTGCTTAGGTGTGTAGAAGCACAGCCGAGTGCACCAGCATCGGCCAAAAGCAAGATAACCGAGGTCCTGTGATCATGGTTAAAAGTAAAACCGCATTTAAAATGTCTATGCGATGCACCAACGATAATCGCCAGTCAGCAAACTGACGTCAGCCAACTGTGCATTTGCTGTGATTAACTCAATGTATTGCAATGGAAGGCGCCCTGGAGATACAAATATGTTAATAGAGATATGAATTTGCTTAGGGCCGCCTATATACGCAATATTTGAATACGATCGCTGGTGATGTCATTGTCAGATGGTCTCACATTCGTGAACAAGCAGAAATGTGTTTATGCCTCGCAGCTAGTCCGTTCGTTTCTGTTTGGTGAAATGGAAAAGAAAATAAGAACACCTGTTTTCCGAAGTACGAGGGGGGCTCTACCTCTATAACACTTCAGTGCGAATTTATCAGTACCTGAAAATAAAGGAACTGACAGCTGCAGTTAGAAAGAAGAAATGCACAGTGCCTCGTTAAGGTCATTATTTTTTTCGTTTCTTTTCCGTTCAATTCGAATACCTACTTTATTTAAGTACAAAATGCATAAAAAGTTTCGACAATGAAATTTCTCTATGCAGCAGAGTGTTCTGTGATACTAAACTTCCTGGCGGATTAAAACTGCTTGCCGGACCGAGACTCGAACTCGGGGCCTTTGCCTTTCGCGGGCAAGTGCTCTACCATCTGAGCTACCCAAGCACGACTTAGGGCCCTCCTCACGGTTTTAATTCCGCCAGTACCTCGTCTCCTACCTTCTAAACTTCACAGAAGCTCTCCTGCGAACCTTACAGAACTAGCACTCCTGGAAGAACGGATATTGCGGAGACATGGCTTTGCCACAGCCTGGGGGATGTTTCCAGAATGAAATTTCCACTCAGCGAGGAATTTACTGATATGAAATTGTGTGGACACAGTTTAAATCTGGCGCTCTGCATCGCGGTGTAGCTTGCTGTCCAGGTTTCGACAGAGTGCGTTTCTGGATGAGGTAGCGAATATATTGCTTCCCCCTAGTTATACCTCCAGAGGAGATCACGAATGTAAAATTAGAGAGATTCGAGCGCGCACGGAGTCTTTCCGGCAGTCGTTCTTCCCGCGAACCATACGCGACTGGAACAGGAAAGGGAGGTAATGACAGTGGCACGTAAAGTGCCCTCCACCACACACCGTTAGGTGGCTTGCGGAGTATAAATGTAGATGTAGAATACCGTACGCTTCTGACACCCTGGTCAACCCGAGAAAACCTGGCGTGAGCAACAGCCAAATTTTACTACGTCGGCTCACTCGTTTGACTTTGATCGAGGTCGGTGCACCACAGTTTTGGATCGAACAAGGTTAAATGGCAACTTAACTGTAGTTAACTTTTAACCGAGATTGGTGCACTCGGCCAGTAGATGTAAATGCTGGTACTGGAGTGAGCAATAAGTTAAAGTAATACAAAAAGTACACCATTACTGGAACTGTATAAAGCAGTTATTGGATGAAGCGGAATAGTACGTCAAGTGGAGAGGGAAACATAAAATCCTCTCTTGAAGCTCCCGACTGCATCTTCCGTGCGTGTGCGCTGGTGGGTAGTAAATCTCCAACAGGAACGTCGCAGTAACGTCTCTCAGACCCTTTAATTGTTCATACAGCCACTCGTGTGAAAGTCTGCTGACTATATTAGCTGAATGTAAAATGCAGACTACTTGCTCTGGCACTGGAGCGAATGATGAAAGCGACGGGCCTGCAGTGACGAGTGCTCGCGCACCCACACACTCACACACACACGCACACACACACACACACACACACACACACACGTCTGCAGCGAGAGGGCTCCGGCGCGAGGCAGAGCCAGAGGCAGGAGGGCGATATTTGATTAGTGAGGGTGTCCCACCCCATATGTTGCTCTAGCTGTGGGGGAGGCAGGAAGCAGAGGGTGTGCTAGTGCGCTGCCTGCCGCTGTGCAGATCGATTCCCCTGCCGGAGGCTGCGGCCGTTCGCCAGCTGCTCTGTGCTCTGGTCTCTAACGCCGTGACTGCTGTCTCCCGGCTCCATTCAATCAAATCGTTTCACCAGTCCTGACTGTTAATTTTCTTTGAGCCGGTGCAACCGTCTTACGAACTTCATAAAATGACGACACTCGCGCCATTGACTGCGTTATCGCTTTCTTTTGAAACGATCAGGTAACACTCGCTTTTTTATTCCCCCACTGTGGTATCAATGAAATACTCGGAACCACACTCCACGAGAGAATTAGTCATTTCTTTTTACACCCTGCAATGCGACGCAGAAGTTTGATATTTGGCTCAAAGATGTCTACTGCCCTCCTGTGTAACCGTACAAAAGCGTTGCACCCTGCAACGTCACCCTCGAGCTCGGCGACGCTCCAAACAGGAATACGTCGACATCCGAAGAGAGAGCCAGAGCTCAGGAGTTCAAGTGAGATGTAAGGTGGGTTAGTGATGTCACATTCGCACCAAATTCCTCTACAAATATGCCCAGCACCACAGTCAACGTCTGCAGTGGCCGAGCGGTTCTAGGCGCTTCAATGTAGAACTGTGCGACCGCTACGGTCGAAGGTTCGAATCTGCCTCGGGCATGGCTGTGTGTCATGTCCTTAGGTTAGTTAGGTTTAAGTAGTTCTAAGTTCTAGGGGACTGATGACCTCAGATGATGAGTCCCATAGCGCTCAGAGCCTTTTGAACCATTTGGACCACAGTGAGTGTCTGATACGATGCGAAGGTCGTCACCCTCCAAACTTAACCACATGTCACGCCTTCTCCAGTCGCCTATGCAGTGGAGGTTAAATCCGCAATGCCCAATATAAAAATGGTATGGTATTTTTGCGAAGCCAATGGTAACACCGTTCCCGTCAGATCACCGAAGTTAAGCGCTGTCGGGCTGGGCTAGCACTTGGATGGGTGCCCATACCGTCTGTCGAGTGCTGTTGGTAAGCGGGATGCACTGTCCTTCTCAGGCAAATTGGGGAGCTACTTGATTGGGAAGTAGCGGCTCCGGTCTAGGAAACTGGCATAAGGCCGAGAGAGCGGTGTGCTGGCCACATGCTCCTCATATCCGCATCCAGTGACGCCTGTGGGCTGAGGATGACACGGCGGCCGGTCGGTACCGTTGGACCCTCATGGCCTGCTCGGGAAGAGTTTTTTTTAAATTTTTTATTTACTTTTTTTTATGGCAGAGGAAAATATTTCAGACACACTGCCGCTCAACATTGACACGAAAAATCTCATTAGGTGGCGTAAATAGTGTCAATAAAAGCACCTCTTTCCCTGGGCCGTTCATTTGTATACATTTCGTAGTTGAAAACAATCGTTTGCAATCGGATATGCAACGTAACTTTCTTGACTATCTTTGACGCTGCTGTCACCCCTAGAAGAGTCAGCCGTTCTCTTAGGACACCATTGACCGCTTTGGAGTATAGTGCCACAGGCATTTTTTGCTCTAGTGCAGACGTTGAAACCACTAGGGAGCGTTCTAAATCATTCGACGAAATCTGGATGTCATCCAAAGAGCAAAGGGTGTTTATGCTTTTTCAGCCCTCCATGTCCGTGCCTTGCGGTGGCGTGATCACAGGGAGGTGCGGCAGTGACTCATCTTATTTTTCTTCTCTTCAGCCCCTGTAGACCTCGCGCTGCATGAACGGTCTGCTCCCGTCTTCTTCTATGTCTCGCTGCCTTTCTCCACCCTGCGGGGATTCCTTATGCTGCGACATCCTTCTCTATGTCATCTTTATAATGTGTGCGACGTCGATCCAGTTGTCTTTGTTGCTTGGAGAGTGCCCTCAAATGCCTTCTCAGGAATTCTGTTGGTTTCTATTCTAGCCGCACGCCCAGTCCATTACAATCTCCTACTTTCTAATTTCTAGACGATAGTGGATTGTTTCATTAAGTGATAAATACCATACGTCATTCTCCAACACAGGTCCCCAGATTTTTCTCATCACTTTTCTTTCTGTGACACCTGCATGCCATTGTTGGGCATATACTATACCTAACCAGAATATTCAAGCTATATATAATCGGATTCTGGCTGACATGTTAAAATAATACTGTCTATAAATATTGCTGGTCTAGTTGAAATTTGTGTTTACAGTCTATCAGACGTAAAACATGTTAAATCGAATTAATAATGTTTGTTAACTGGGACTAGATTTCTCTTTTTCAGAAAGGAGTTCAATGTCTTGATTTTCCACCTGGTGCTGAATCTCTGTCTTAAAGATCAGGCAACTTGTCGTTAGCTTTTGTAAACCAGCAAATATCAACACTGTCAAAGAAATCTGAGGAGATGAGGTACTGGCAAAATTGAAGCTGTGAGGACGGGTCGTGAATGGTTCAAGTGGCTCTGAGCACTATGGGACGTAACATCTATGGTCATCAGTCCCCTAGAACTTAGAACTACTTAAACCTAACTAACCTAAGGACAGCACACAACACCCAGCCATCACGAGGCAGAGTAAATCCCTGACCCCGCCGGGAATCGAACCCGGGAACCCGGGCGTGGGAAGCGAGAACGCTACCGCACGACCACGAGATGCGGGCGGGGGTCGAGAATCGTGCTCAGGTAGCTCAGATGGTGGAGCACTTGCCCGCGAAAGGCAAAGGTACCGAGTTCGACTCTTGGTCCGGCACACAGTCTTAATCTGCCAGAAAGTATAAAATCTGAGAAACTTTGCTGAAACCATTTATCGGCGAATCACTCTTTCTGCCATGAAATGCTGCCTCTAATTTAAGAACTAGGAAGTTCGTTTAATGTGCTATGATGAAGCTCAGCGTGTGATCGGATATTCTGGCTATTAACATGCAGTTCCGTTTTCTAAATGTTTACATGAATCGTAAGGATCGCACTGCAGGATATGACTAACATGTCAGACTTCACCCTTCCCTATACCTTACCTCGAGAAAATTCTTGCTACATGAGACAGGATTCAATAATTATAGAGGATTTCACTGCACTTACACTGATTAGTGTAGATAATTATATGTTTCCAGAATTTCCTCAGTTTACAACTTTTGTATCCCTTAATAGAATCAGTAGATTCTCGTCCCACATCGGACGTAATTTGATAAATTACAACTTTTCATTTAACTAGAAGAAATTCGAAGGAAAAGTTCATATTGCTACATGGAATAAGCGTCGCTTGTTCCGTAAAGTACATAGTTAACTCACTGGAGTCACTTCTGTATCATCAATGGCCGCACTCAGCCACGTAGCAAAATAGCACATAATACACACTTTACACACATACCGTGAAGTTGATAGGGGCATGGAGTTAGTACAAACACTTTCAAAACGTACCTGTACAGAGATAGCCGTTGGGCGATTCCTAGGTTCCTATGGGTAGGCAACCCTTACGGCATCCTTCGGACTCCCCATGCCCACAATGAGAGCAGTGCAGAGCGACTCAGTTGGAGGGCATCACAATTATTGCCTGCCTTCAGCCATCTAGGAATCAGTCAAGGGTTGTCTCTGTATAGGGACAATTTTGAAGTGCTCTACAAAGGCACATGGGTTGCACCGAAGGTGTTACTGAGCTGGGAGGGGGGGGGGATCTTAAATGGACCGTTTGCAATTATATTCATGTATGTTTCAATGACACAACCCATTCCATAATCACACCACGAGAGGGTAGAGAACAGGAGGGCTGAAAACGCATAAAAACTCTTTGCTGCTTCAGATCGCTTCAAAATAAATTTCGTGGTTCCACGATTAATAGAGCGAAAATTCGTTTCTGGTCTTTCAGTCTTATTATTCCCTCTCAGTTGTACATATGCTATGTTATCTTTCCACATAGTTTAATCCTATCTTTCTCATAATTTCGAAAATCATCACCATTTTACAATTTCGAACGCTTTTTCCAAGTCAACGAATCCTATGTATGTATCTTTATTTCCCTTAAGTCTAGCTATCAGTATCAATGGCAAAGTCAGAACTAACTCTCTAGGGCCTTTACCTTTCCGCAAACCAAACTGATCGTCATCTAACAGAACTTCAGTTTTCTCTCTCATTCTTCTCTGTATTATTCTTGTCAGCAACTGGGATACATGAGCTGTTATGATGTTTGTGTGCTAATTCTCTCAATTACCAGTCCTTGTTATGTTTAGAATTGGGATTGTTTGGATGACAATTTTTCGAAAGTCTGACGGTGAATCTCCTGTTTCATAGATTCTACACACCAACTTGAACAGTGTTAGCTGCCAGTTCCACCAGTGACATCAGAAATTCCGAAGGGGTTTACGAGCTCCTACTGCGTTATTTGATCACAAGTCTTCCAAAACTCTCTTAATCTCTAAATTTATCTTCCATTCCTTCCTCAGTCATATCGACAGAAAAGTATTCACTGTATTTTTTCCACCTATCCGCTCTCTCCTCTGCGCTTAACAGTGCAATTCTTCTTGTATTTCTAATGTTGCCTTCCTTACATTTAATTTCAACGAAAGCTGTTTTGGCGTTTCTATATGCTGAATCAGTCTTTCAGACAATCATTTCTTTTACAATTGCTTCACATTTTTCTCGCAGATGTTTCCCTTTCGCTTTCCTGCACATCCCATTTATTTCATTCCTAAGCGACTTCTGTTTCTGTATTTCTCGATTTCCCCAAAAATTTTTGCACTTACTTCTTTATTCGATAAACTGATTTCCTTAGTTACCTAGGTTTCTTCGCACTTTCTTTCCCTGTACCTATGTTTGTGTTTCCAATTTGTGCAATTTTCTTTTTGTGGCTGTTCCTTCCCGTACGACTGAATTGCTTACTGGAATATTCACTGCCGTAGTACCTATAGCCCCAGAGAACTCATTGCTTCAGAACGAACATTAACAGTTTCAACGACAAGAAAGTATTTTTTTTTAAAGATTACCGATTTCGGTATGTTTTAGACCATCTTCAGACCTAATATCTTGATGGTAGGCGGTTTCGATGAAGGGAGCAGGTGTTACGACCCCACTAACAGTAACTGCTCGTGGAGTCGTAGCGCCTGCTGCGTTCACCGCCACCGCCTACCATCATGTTAGGACTTTTTATGTTCATTTTTAAGTAATAAAAAACCGCTATTCTTCAAGAGAAATGTCCTCAGATTTTACATCTCATTATTCTGCAGTACTTCAGTACTCCTTTCTTTCCCCACTGATTCTTCCGCACTAGTCTCATAAACTTCACCTTATTCTTCATCATTACTAAATTGTGATTTGAGCCTGTATCTGCTCCTAGGTATGCCTTACAGTCCAATATCTGATTTCAGGATCTCAGTCTCACACGACGTCATCCAGCTGGAATCCTCCCGTATCTCCCGGCCTTTTCCACATATATCACCTCCTCTTGTCATTCTTGAACAGAGTACTCTGTATTTCTAGCTGAAATTTATTGCAGAACTCTTGTATTTCTCCTCTCTTATTCCTACTGCGGGCTGTCCATATTCTCCAGTAACTCTTTCTTCTAATTCTTCCTCTACAAACTCGTTCCAATCCCCCATAACTATTAGATTTTCATCTCCTTTCATGTACTGAATTACCCCTTCAATATCCTCATATATTTCTTTCTATCTCGTCATCTTCTGTTTGCGACGTCGGCGTGTATCCCTGAACTGTTGTTGTCGCTCTTGGTTTTCTGTCGGTTCTGATGAGGATAACCCTATCACTAAACTTTTCACAGTAACACACTCTCTGCCCTACCTTCCTACTCATAACTACACTCATCTGACCGGAAATTATTATCTTCTTTCTATTTCATTTCACTGACTCCCGTTAATCTGGACTGAGCCGTTGCATTTCCCTATTCAGATTTTCAAGTTTTTCTACCGTTCAGACTCGTAGTACGTTACCCCTTCATACGACATTTTCAGCTACAGGACACATGTGTCCTGTAGATACACATTACATGTCTTTAATGCAGTGGTTTCCATTTCCTTCTACATCATTATACCGTTGGTCATTTCTGACCTTCTTTTAGGGGCTGTTTCCAACCCCAAGCTCAAGAGAATGCCCTGAAACTCTGTCCGCTCCTTCGCTTCTTTGGCAAGGCCGCTGGCAGAACGAGGGTGACACATTATTCTTTCCTTCCTTTACGAAATTACTTCAGCTGCCTGCCAAGATAGTTTCAGAACGGCAAAAACTGGTTTCCGTTCCACCCAGATGAGGTTGTGCACCATCACTTCGACCTGTATCACTGCCGTCTGCTTGTCCCACGTTGATAAACATGTAATGACACGCCGTCCTGTCAGTGTTTAACTGTTGCTAGGAGACAAAGCTCTGAAGGCAACCAACAACAATAAAGTTTGTATAATCCGAAGCAAATAACTTGGAGGAAAAGTGGCTAATCGGGAAGCCATACACAATATCAAACAAACCAACAAGCACATAGTTAATTCATATTTTCAGGGTAATAAGAAAATTCAACAGTTTCCCGATACCTCTCATGGCACTAGGAATGAGTGGAAGGTAAACTGCTTATTAATTGTGACACGTGGTCCCGTGTGCGGAGTTGCATATACGTTACTGTACTCTGTTCAGAATTACTGTAGGACCGACGGCTAAGACGAAGTGCTGTGGTGAGGCTCACAGGGGAGGCACTTGGGCATTCGGCCAATCACGCGACACTTTTCCAAGCCTTCACCCCAGCCTTACAATACTTGCCCTTTGCAGTCCGCTTCAGCTTCAACGGAGTTTCCTGTTCTGTGGTATTGGTCGTTGCACACTAAAATTTTGTTTGATTTCATTTCACACAGTTAAGGGCTTAATGTTTTATCTACCTCTGCTGTTGTTACGTGATACTGAACAGTGTCAGCAGTTGGAAACTCGAACGTCACTCTTGGTTGGGGGATTGCTGTACGTGAAACAGTTAAAAGGAGGCATTGTTCCAAAAGTTCTGTTAATTTCATACACCTTCCCTACTAATCTTCCGGTACTTTAACAAATATTCTCTATTAATTCGAACAAAATTTTATATGATTTCTCTTACAAATGACGCAAAGTAGTAGATGTTCTTAATACTGAAAGACTTTATGAAGGTATGTAGCGCTTTTATTTTGTTACTGCACTCCTTACTTAATTAAAAACTTTATTATTGGCCACACTAGGTGGCCAACCTTATGTAACTTAATTTGTGAACACAATTCCAGTAAAGATAGATTAATCATTTTAAATATCTTCCAAACCCTGTCTCCTCTAGTAAGAAGCTGAATGTCTCAAACTTCTTTTTTATTTTGGCTTGAAATAAGTCAAGTGGGTTCCTTTTTAATTCTGTCACCTGATTATCCCTGAAAAATCCCTCAGGCTTGTTGATGTAATCTTCATCATTTGTGATTACCACCGAGTCTCCTTTTTCTAGCTTACTCCCCTTTAAGCTTCTCGTTGAGTTTTTTTAAGGGTGCCTGTGCGACTACCAATCTCGTCAGTTAACTTCTATTTCTTGGATAAAACGTTGTTGAGTTTAGCACCAATTTCTATCTGTTTTATTAAGCTTTACCAACTCACACGCACATTTAAGTTCAGCAATTATGTTATTAATCAATTCCGTGTTCATTTTAGGGGTGAAATTATATTTTAATTCTTTATATATCAACACTGCCTCAGCGTTCGTGCAGTTTATGTTATTAATGTTCACTATTCTTGCAGAAAACTGATGTACCTTGCTCTGTATCTTTCCTGAAGTCCTATGATATTGCTCTAATAAACTCTGGCCTTTTTCTCATGCCTTTTCCTGATATTATTATGCTTTTCAGTCAACAGTTCCACAATTTTTTGGGAAATGCGTAACAGTTGTAAAGACATTGTTAAATATACTAATTCCAACTGTAGTCTGACGATTTCTTTTTACAAGCTCCTCTGATCTTGGATTTCTCTCTCATCACTTCACTTCTCTTTTTCACGAAACTTGCAGAACCAGAATTGTTTATAATTTTAACTACAGTATAATTTCGAGTAACCTTATTATTTAAACACATGTTGTATTTAATGGTCAGAAAAATTCGCATCATGTTCCTTTCCATCTTTAAAAACATACTCAAGTAATGTTCAGCCTGACCTAACACCAAATTATCTATAAGGGAAACATATTCCTCGTATAAATAGCTAAATAAATTTCCTTATTTATTACAAAGTTTCAGATACTACCTTCATCAGATATCAAGATATTCCGAACTTGTGAAATAAGCTTCAGTGTCAATATTATAACCTATGCCTAATTTGGACATCAAAAACAACTCATTTTAAATATCTGTAAAACTTTGACTTGCTTACTCTAATCTGATAAAGAAAAACTAAATAATTTTTGCTCATTCTTCAGATAGCAGTCTAGCAAAATTTGAATCCCACAATTTTTGTGTACTGAGATCAAGACGAATAAATACTCTTATTTCTGATGAGCAATATAGTAAATACTAATTTCATTACTTTATTTTACATGGTATCATTTCTATTTGAGATGTACATCTCAGATGCACTAGACAGAACCTCAGTCTAATATACAATCTTTCTCTGAATAAAACATAACTATTACCACTAGAATTTCAGCGATGTAATTTGTCTTCCTCCATTTTGTCAAAGATAAAATTTCATGTCTCAGTTTATTCCGAACTCAGGTAATATGATCTAATAGAAAGAGGTGACAACATGGGAATCCACATACTTGTGGAACGTCAGTGCGTCACTCTCATCTCTTAGTCGACTTGGGAAGATACATAAAATTAATATTCAAATTTCAATACTTCGTAACTGATAATATTTTGCTATTAATGTTCAGTTTTTATTACTTTTTTTTCTTCTTATAGGTGCACTTCAACCAAAATCGTAATATCGACACCACTGAGGTTTTGTATTTTTGTAGATGGCAACGTAAAATCCTTCAAATTCTATATGTCCCTGCCACCTCTTCTCTACAGTGCTGCCATCGTAAATAGTGATGTTCTGCTGCAGACATAATATTGTTATCCTCGGTTTTCTTAAACTCATTCCTCCTATCTAAAATACCTACAGACGTATTCCCCGTATTTCACGTTTCTGTACACAGTCCTAACATGCCTTTGTCATCACGTTTTCCTGTCAGTCACCTCACATCCGTTAGTACGCCTTTACATCACTTCCTGGCATGCTTGAGACGCTAAGCCTGCTTAAAAAGCATTAACCAATATATGGGAGAATGGTTGCACATTCAGAAGCTATCCTGACAGCATTATTTTGCGCAATACGAAACAACTCTGTTTGGAGTAGCCTTGACTAAAAAATGATTCTTATAGCCGCTATTGCACTTGAATAGAATCACTGGCTTTATTTTCACGACGACCTGCTTCAAGTATGATCGACAACAATCTCCAAACGAGTGTTGCAGCATTCACTTCTGGGGCTCTTCCGCTCATTAATCGCAGAATAACATTCGTGGTACTAGATGGGGCTGTAGAAGGCAAAACCTATAGGGGCAGATGAGATGACTGACACAGGAGACAAAAATCAACATATTTAGCGTTTAACTCAGTTTCATAAAAATTATAAAGGCCTGGAATCGAGAGCTAAAATATCAAAGTTAAACCAAAAATGCTAGTAAGGAATTCACATGGACCTGAAGTAAAACCTAGCTTTTGTAGACTATTTTAGAATACATTTAGAAAATACGAATAGGCAACTGAAGAAACAAAATTCTTGACAATTTTAAAAATGACCCAGAATACAGGAAACCACAATAAGGTAATATAGAAGAAGTTAGTAAATTTAAAAGTATTTGAGAAACGATACAGAGGAATGGACGAGAATGGTCTGTACGCAGTAATCAGTGAAATGGAAAAAAGTGTGGTTTAACTAATAATACACTAAAGGACAGAAAGAACGACGCAATACAAAGGAATTATCCGAATGGGTCGGAAATCGGTAGATGTGATGTAAATGTACAGACAAACAACTGATCATAATTTCAGAAAAAATCGGGTGATTTATTCAAGAGAAGACGTGTCTGGAGACACTCCAGACAGCAGTGTGGTTCCAAACAGGACTGTTATCCGCCATATGACCCGAGAACAAGGAGTTGTGGCCTGGGATGCCACTTCTTTTTATAGCAGGACCCCTTTGGTATTGTACGCCTTGTTTTGTTGCCCTTCATGGCAAGCCACATTGGGCTTACATTTCAGCAAGATAATGCCTTCCCGCAAGCTGTCCTGTGCTTATATTTTAGCAAGGTAATGTGCGCACACACACGGTAATAATTTTTAATGGTTGTATTCGTGCTTACCAAATACTACCTTGACCAGCGAGGTCGTCGAATCTCTCCCCAACTGAGACCGTTTGGAGCATTACGAGCACGACTCTCCAAACAGCTCGGGATTTCGACTGTCTAACTCGCCAGTTGGACAGAATTTGGCGCAGTATTTCTCAAGAGAACATCCAACAACTCCATAATCAGTCCCAAGCCGAATAACTGCTTGCATAAGGGACGGAGATAAACCAAAGTGATATTGAGTTGCTCAATTTGTGAAACGTTTTCTCCTGAATAAATCAACCATGTTCTGTTTGAAATTGTTATCATCTTTTTGTCTGCATACGTACATCACATCTGCCATTTTTCTCTTTCGGATAACTGTTCGTGGCGCCTCGCCTTTTTGTCTTGGATCTCAATTATAACACTAATAATATTTACGCAACTAAAAGACCATACCAGTAAGCCCGGAATTTTGATACTCATGCGAATGCTTATCAATGAAACATATGCTGCACCGAATAGAAATATTTCTAAGTTGAATAAGTAGAAAAATAATAGCATTAACAGAAGTCCTTAAATCAAAAGTAATAAAGACATACACCAAAATACATATAACATACAGAAGTAACTGCAAAGTGAACGTTAATCTCTTTTGGACACATTACCAAATGAATGAGAGCAGCCCAACAAAATAAATGGTTCTGTATCACTGGAAAAATTAGTAAAATATTACAGTAGCTTGGTTTAGAGAAGTAAGAAAAAGACTGAAACTAAACGATACAAAAATATATGATGTAAATGAGAGAATATATTTTAAGAGAAAAGTACTAAATTTAGAAGGATCTGAAAACAGGTAAAATAAGAAATTAGGAACAGGATTGAAGGGTGTTGATGTTCACGTTCTGGTTTTGTAAACTCTGTCATCTTTCATCGCCTGGACACTGAAGCGTAACTCAGTAGCATGAACGATCGTCGGAGCCAAAGATCAGGCCAAGTATCTTTGCGCTGTGCCGGAAGGTATTTGGAAACGGGAGTCTGAACGTATTGATGTATGTGGGACAAAACCTTCTTTGGCGATGCTTCAAACTAATTTAGCCAGCCACACGTGGGAAAGAGCTAATTATCATGTCACATCCCTCTGAAATGGGAGGGACTGAATTGGGAAGTGGGTTTGAGTTGATTCCAGTGAGAATTACAAAATAATTCCAACAAATAACATTTATTTGATAATTTTTCAGATCCAGTGTGCAACACGGACACAATCAGATAACATACAATTAAAAAAAGAAGCGCGGACACACAAGTACAGCCTTTAATGAAAGTAATGTGCGCTCAATTAAAAATGTAAGATCATTATATCTGCAATAAACTCGATTAAGAAATATTCAAAATTAAATACATTTGTTTTAAAATTACACTGAATGACTCTAATATCGGTATGCATGAGGTTGGTGTCAGAACAGCTTTAAATTATTTGTACTCTTCAAAAGAGCCTATGGTCGAAATGCTACAAATGTTTACTAACGGCACACTACCCCTAATATTTCTTAATGAGCAAAATCCTTTATATTTTGGATGAAGTTCCTTCAACATAACAAATAAACACATTGAAAACTATCACCAAGACAGCAAACGTAGAAAGAATCTACCAGAACAACCTTAAGTCTGAAGGTTATAACAGGCAATAAAAACAGAACAAATCTTAAAACATTATTCTGGTAACTGAAATTAATACACAATTACAAATGATCATTAAAAGAAAGGAACAGTTTTGGTCTGATCAATAATGACAGACCAAATTATTAGTTTAACAACTGTCTAAAAATTCACTGTCGGTTAACGTCATTTGGACGTAATAATTTCTAATCACAGCTCACCAGACAAGTTAAAATACAACCATACATGATATTAAATATAGCATACCCAAAACTATTAAGGCGCAGTCTTATATTCTAAGGCAGCTTTACTGACGCAAAACATATGTGTTCATTTGGCCAAAGCGAGACTCTAAGCAGTTCTGAAAATATGACGAATGGGACTCTAAATTTATAACCTAGAAAGAAATTTCGATACGGGATATAATTCAAATGACTTGATAGTTTAATTATTGTGCCACAAATATTATTACTTTTTTATTTTACTCTAAAATAAACTTACCAAATTTGCTTAAGTTTGACATACAACAGCAGTGACAACGCACACTAACAATGATGCAACGATTTTACTATACCCTTTGAGCAGGGACCAGATACGTGCTAATTAATACAAGCCGTATTTGTTGGGGTCAATACATTAGACTAATTTGCTAGCAACCACTTATTAGGTTCCATTAAACATCATACAGTACCATCACACAAAATAGAATCTTATACGAACTTGCATAGAATACGAGAAATAACAATAAAACAAATCCTTCAACAAGTAATAGAGAGGCGAACCAAATAAGCTAGTCGCCATCGCAGAACTGCTACTGAATACCAGCGCGATTAACTATACTTACAGGTATTCTACCAATAATATATGATATCAGTGCACATAGACTATACAGAACGTGGGCGAAATGAGACAGAAAGGACGTGCAGTAATCAAATTTAACGATCAACGTCTGCCAAACTTCAAGCCCACACAAGCAGGAAGGCGACGCTCAACCAAGTTGTTCTGCAGTGAACTCGTTCAAGTACCGGCCTTCTTCCTAATTTCTGCCCAACGCCGTATTACAGAATACAGACCACAGGGCGCATCGGGCGGTTAACGATACAATGCACACTGCCCCTTCTGTCACGACCACAGGCCCACTGCCGACGTCAACAAGCCACCGACAGCCAACGTCCCCACACCACACTCGTGCCTTCTCGTCCAGGCAACTCTCAACAGTACTGCACACGCTATTTCCTAACTACCCTTTCCTCAATTCGCACCGCCACCTCGGAGTCCGGAAGTTCAGAAATTTCTTCAAATGGCTCTGAGCACTATGGGACTTAACTGCTGAGGTCATCAGTCCCCTAAACTTAGAACTACTTAAACCTAACTAACCTAAGGACATCACACACATCCATGCCCGACGCAGGATTCGAACCTGCGACCGTAGCGGTCGCGCGGTTCCAAACTGTAGCGCCTAAAACCGCTAGGCCACTACGGCCGGCCCGGAAGTTCGTTCCGACAGAAGCGGCCAAAGAGGATCGATACTGGAGGACAAGGTACAAGGATTGCTGGCACACGATACACCTTTTCTTCAGTTCTGCAGGGACAAGTTTCAGTGATATAGGAAGTGTTAGAGACAGGCTACGGTGCAGATGTTCAAATGACGTGGACATAAGAATGAAGGATACTACGTGAGGATGGATGGAGTGCGTGGAAAATGGGAAACAACATACGAGGAGCGTTCGATAAGTATAGCAACACATTTTTATCTGAAAGCAGGTTGGCTTTATTCAGGATTCCAATACACCATATTGTTCCTAACTCTTTCGGCTACAAAACCCTATTTTTCAACATAATCACCTTTCAATACCACAGTCTTAAGACACATTACCGGGAGGGGTTGTATGCCCACATTGTATCACTCTAAAGGTCGGTGTCGGAGACAACGTCTTGCTGCATCAGTAACTCCCCACAATCCATGTACTGCTTCCCGCGAAGTGCATCCTTCATTGGACCAGACAGATGGAAGAAGTTGGAACGTGCGAGATCCGGAGTGTAGGGTGGATGAGGAAGAACAGTCCAGTGAAGTTTTGTGAGATCCTCTCAGGTGTGCGAACTTATGTGAGGCCATGCGTTATCATGGAGAAGTTCGTCTGCATTTTTGTGGCGACCAATTCAATTTCCTGACGGTAACACTTTGCACTTCAGAATTGATCATCGCGCCATGAGGGAGGACATCAAACAGAATAACCCATACATGGTCCCAGAAAACTGTCGCTGTTACTTTACAGGCTGAGGAAGTAGCCTTGAACATGTTTTTCAGAAGAGAGATGGTGTGGTGTCCCTCAGCTGATTGGCGTTCTGTTTCGGTTCGAAGTGATGAAGCCACGTTTCATCGCGTGTGACAATGTTCGACAAATAATTGTCACGATCAGCCTCGTAACGCACAAGTAATTCCGCAGAGTTGGTCTTTCCTTGCTCTTGCGTCAAAGGGTAACCGCAGCCATGGTCTCCGAGCTGATAGTCCATGCTGCTGCAAACGACGTCGAATTGTTCATGTAGATGGTTGTTTTGCAAACGTATCCATCTTCTGACTCATGGATCGAGACGTGGCTGCGCGATCCGTTACAGCCATGCGGATAACATGCCTGTCACCTCGACTGCTAGTGATACGAGGCCTTTGGGATCCAGCACGGCGTTCCGTATTACCCTCCTGAACCCACCGATTCCATATTCTGCTAACAGTCATTGGATCTCGACCAACGCGAGCAGCAATGTCGCAATACGATAAACCGCAATCGCGATAGGCTACAATCCGACCCTATCAAAGTCGGAAACGTGATGGTACGCATTTCTCCTCCTTACACGAGGCATCACAACAACGTTTCACCAGGCAGCGCTGGTCAACTGCTGTTTGCGTATGAGAAATCGGTTGGAAACTTTCCTCATGTCAGCACGTTATAGGAGTCACCACCGGCGCCAACCTTGTGTGAATGCTCTGAAAAGCTACTCATTTGCATATCACAGCATCTTCTTCCTGTCGGTTAAATTTCGCGTCTGTAGCACGTCATCTTCGTGGTGTAGCAATTTTAATGGCCACTAGTGTACTATCGCTACATATCGGAACTTCACAGAAATATAGGGGCTGATGCTTGAATACTCCAAGGTGTCTCACAACAAATTCCGCATTTTTTTCAACTCAAACGTGCTGAAAAAAATGTGCTGCATTACTTATTGAACACCCTTCGTAGAAAGAACAAGTGTAAAAGTTGTTATGTCATCCAGTCGGTCAGTTATGAGGCAAAAAACGAAAGATAGAATCTTTAATCCTACAGTTTTAGCGTACTTCTGAGGTGTCGATAAACAGAGCCTGTGTCTTCTGTACGTCAGCACCGCTCCGGGAGAGGGACAATATTTAAGGAGACGGCAGCGGGATGCGATACGCAGCCGATATAAATCAGATCGAGTGTCCCGGCTCGGCGGGATGGAGGGCCCTCGCGAAGGGAGGGGCAGCAGAGTGAGCGCAGTCGCTCCCGGAAATGTGGGGGCGGGGAGCCGGGGAGAGTGCCTGTGGTGGGTCGGGAAACGTTGGGGGTCAGAAGCGAAACAAAACGAGTCGGCGCAAAAACTGTGGGCGCCATAAATTACAGCGGGAGTTGCAGCGGAAGCTCGTGGAGAGGGAGGGGGAGGGTGTTGCAGTAAGGGCGCGCGACGCGTGCCGATGTTGGTATGAAAAATGTCTGAGTCTCCCGACTCCGTGGCTGGATTATGTGGGCCAGGACACTCTGCGTAATCAGTGGAAACGAGAATGGGACTCGTACGCTCTACAACCCTACCTGTCGTCCCATTCATTCGGGAGACCAAAGTCCCTTCCGCTCTCATTTGGACTGGCCAAACAGGCGCACGCCTACATCGAATAGGCTTCAATGTGTGAAGCATCTGGTTTGAAGTACTATATTCTGGACATGTTGTTTGCAGCGAGTCTACATGTACATCAACATACAGACTCCACAAGCCACCATACGGTTCGTGGCGGAGGACAGCTTGTACCACTAATAGTTTGTTTCCTTTCCTGTTCCACTCGCAGATAGAGCGAGGGATAACGACTGTCTATATGCCTCCGTATGAGCCCTAATTTCCCTTATCTTATCTTCGTGGTCCATACGAGAAACGTGTGTTGCCAGTAGAAGGATAGTTTTGTAGTCAGCTTCAAATGCCTGTTCTCTACTTTTTATGAATAGTGTTCCTCGAAAAGAACATCGCCTTTCCTCCAGGGATTCCCATTTGTGTTACCGAAGCATCTCCGTAACACCTGCGTGTCTCGTTAGAATCTAATTACAATGAAATGAACACCCTTAGCTGCTGACAGGCGTTGACATACGTCAACTGGGACAGATGAAAATGTATGCCCCGACCGGGACTCGAACCCGGGATCTCCTGCTTACATGGCAGACGCTCTATCCGTCTGAGCCACCGAGGACACAGAGGGCTGCAGGGATTTATCTCTGGCACGCCTCCCGCGAAACCCACATTCTCAACGTATTGTCCCGCACTACATTCGTGGTGCCACCGCCCATTATACTCATTACTCGCGGCGCGTTGCGGATTCCTGTAAGAGTTCGGGCACTGTTTGTGCATTCGCACAGAAGAAGAAGATGTTCAAGTGGCCGGTGAGCCTTAACTATATATATACTAAGATGGTATCTGTTCCTTTAATCCAGTCTGGTATGGACCCAAAACACTACAGCAACACTCGAGAATACGTCACACTAAGGTCCTACATGCGGTCTCCTTTACACATGAATCACACTTTCCTAAAATTCTCCAAATAAACCGAAGACGACTATTCGCCTTACCTACCACAATCGTCACATGTTCGTTCCATTTCATATCGCATTGCAACGTTATGCCCAGATATTTAAGCGACGTGACTCTGTCAAGCAGGGCACTACTAATGCTGTATCCGAACACCACGGGTCTGTTCTTTTCGACTCATCCTTACTAACTTACATTTTTCTACCTTTAGAGCTAGCTGTCATTTTGTATCCTCTCAGTCATCTTCAACAGCTTCCCGTACCCCACAGCAACTTATACTGAAAAGGAGAACATGGAATCGCCCTGCTGCAATACTCTACTGCATACAAAGTAAGTTCTCCCTTACTTAAGGTTCTATATGGAAGGCTACGTTGGATATACTGCGACAATAAATTCTAAAGCTGTCCCCACACGGGACTGTTTTTGGTCGTGAAGCACGCCGGACGTGTTTCCTATCGTGATGGGTGCACGCTTAGAAACGAGTTGGTGCATACACAGAACGTGCCCCTGACACCGATTTTCGAACGTGTGAGCTACTTATACGATTTCTGAGGTCGACAGTCACATCAGTGCCGCTAGCTTCGTTTTTGTTTTTGCGGCAAAACGGTGGCAGTTGGCCCCAAGCTGTAGAGTCTGGGAATTCATTTGTCATGTCTAGTTCGCTCGTCCGACCTATGAAGAAAATAGTGCCATTATCAATTGCTGAAATTATCTTCAAAGCTATTAACTATTTAGCGATGTACATTTGTACGAACTCATCGCAAATAGTGGACAATGGTTTACGGAATAAGTAAGATTAAACGCAGTCGCATGTTATGTGAGCTCACAACTGCGTACATCTTCCGCAACCATATGAACGTAACACTTGATCAATTATCTTTCTCACGAGCAGAAGTTCGCTATACTGGTTTTGACAGATTGCATATGTGACCTGAAGTAATGTACCGGGTAGTTACAATTAAAGTGGGCTGTAATTATCGTATATCAGCAAAACGTGGTACAAGGATCTAAAGCGATAATGCAGACCTATTAACGGTGTAAAAAAAAAATAGTTCCAATTTTGATCACCAGGAGCAAATCTGTAGCTGTGCATGTAAGAAAGACGTATAGGAATTATCCCTGTGTAATAGAGCAGAAACGGAACGTGGGCAAAAAAGGTGAAACAAGTGACGAAGACATATTGTTAATTTTATTATTAACCGCCTCTTATAAAATTTGTTCAAAATGGGGACGGGACGCTGCATCCGTAAAATGATGTGATCAACAGTTACTCGCAACAGTTCCATTGGAATCTGAGCAATATTTCCCGTATTCTGATCGTCAGATCAGTTAGAGACCGAACTTGTCCATGGTAAACGCGTTCTGTTTTATATCCTCAGCGCCAAAAGTCATACGGATTGAGATCAGATAATCTTGCGGGCCATACATCTGCAAAAGCTCTGGAGATAACACGTTTGTAAAAGGTTGCATTAAGCAGATATTTCACTGGGCGAGGGACATGAGGTGTTGCCACATCTTGCATGAAAATAGTGATTTACACTCATTTGTGTTCTTTCAAAGCATGAATCACATGCCGTACAAGGAGATCTCAATAATGTACAGACTTCATGGTACACATGAGAAGCCCTCTGTGTATACTGTCTTCAAAGACGAACGGATCGTGAGTGAAGGTGCTTGTAAATCCACACCATATACGGCGAGTGCAATGGCTCTTCATGCACAACATGCGGTTTAACAGTACCTCAAATTCGGCAGTTATGTATATCCACTGCACCCTGTAACGTAAAATGTGCCTTGTCACTCCGTACAATATTGTACGGCCACATCTCATCAATTTTTATCCGTGCTAGAAATCGAAGAGCAAATTCAGAACGTCGTTGTGGATCATGAGGTTTCACTTGCTACACCGTCCGGATCTTGTAAGGATACCAATGTAAAATGGACCGCAAGACTTTCCGTACTGTTGACAATGGGATGGACAATTCCTGTTCCACTGCAGAAACACTAGCACCAGCATTACCCAGGGCATGTGCTGCATGGTCAGTTACAGCAACAGCAATCTCGTCAGCAACTTCTATCGGGATATAATGCCTTCCTCTTCCATGTACCACGCCAAGGTCGCCCGTGTTTTCGAATTTCATTATCTTCATTAAGCCATTTAATGATGTCGAGCCCTTCCTGAGACCTTTCAGTCGGCAACACTCTCTTAATTGCTGCTCTTCACGTAAAACAGTTCCACTAATAGCGCGCATTCTCTCTTTTAGATAGCCATCCTGTTCACGTTATGGCTTCTCAAATGACAGCGTGAATGTCATACCACCATACAAACAATGTACAGGAGATGTAGATGTTAGTCCACAAAATTTCATAACAAGTTATCCAATTTATGTGATTAATGAGACTCATATAAGAAATTAGTTACAATTTTTAATGCAGAAATTCCTGCAGATACTCTAGCATACATAATTATGTATTGTAAAAATATTTTAACGTTTGACACTCAGCGTAGAATACTAGGAGAGAATTTTTAATAACCCATTTCATGTAAATTATATAGGCACTTTGAATTTTTTAAATCGGTTTTTAGTTGTTTTTTCGGATAGTCCTTCTTTCATAGATTATGTTAGCACTTTAGATTTTTAAAATCGGGGTTCAGTTACTATTTTTTAAATAGCCCATTATATGTAGATTATGTTAGCAATTTGAATTTTTAAAATCGGTTAATATATGAACGAAAATTGATCTGTTTGGAATGCTGTTGCTAACTGAATGGCTTTGAGTGAGTCGGTGATAATAGCAGACCCATTAGAATGGTTTCCTCAATGTAACCAGGAGAGGAAACGCGACAAAGATAATCCTGTGGCTGACCACATGCAGATTAACTGGCTGTCACGAGTTAATGCAGACCACTGAATGAGATAAAAAACTAAAGTGCCATATACTGCCTAGAGCCGGTAGCTCAGCAAGCTAGGTGAATTGATTTGAATCACGAAATGTATCCTGGGGACATTTCGTAGTTATAATTCTGCTCAATACTGAGCGTTTTTATATAATCATGGGTAGTGTAGCCCAGGGTTTCTCCCAAAAAGATGGGAGTTTTGCTGAAAAAATGTGTTTTGAGTAGTAAATTTTCAACTAAAATTTAATGTTACATTTTTTTCGTCATAGTAAAATATATTTCCAATTTGAAATTTATTTTTCCTTAAAGATGGACATTATAATATATGTAAAGAATATGTATCTTTTTACCATAAAATTAAAGTTACATGTAAAAACAACAGTTCGTAATAATCTTGTCTGTCCTAAATCAAAGAATTGTGGAAGATGTAGAACATATAAAAATATAATAATTGGAATCCGTTTTTATTATTTTCTTAAACTCGATTTTTTTCGGAAAAAATAAATGTCAGAAGAAAAAGACATTCTTTTTATTTCTTTTCTCGTAATTTTACACATAACATAGTTTAGATTTTTTAATAGTTTTTTACATTAAAAAAGTGAGCTAGAAATGAAAATTTGGGATAGTAGAAGAAAATTGTAGGTTCGGGCTAAATTTTTTAAAAGTATGCTCATTTTTTATAAGTTAACACTGCTGCTGGCAGCTCTTACAAGATTCTTAAATCTTATCTAGTAAAAAATTATGTTACTTTTAAGAAGCTGAGCCCAAACCTACAGTTTCCTCCTAATCGGCAAACAGCTAAAATAGTGCTCTCACTGCTTCTGCTACTCCTTTGGAAGCACACAACAGAACACAAGCTCTTTATTTGAACAGTACATACAAGCGGTGGAAAACTTCTTTGGTATTGGGTGAGTGTTGATAATACCCAGATGACACCAGAGTATCGCTTTACAGTGTGTGCAGATCAGTCGCATAACACAAACTGATCTGTTCTCAAATGACTGGTGGACAGTGACTATGTAGAGTTGAGCTGTCAAATCGACGTTACTGTCCACCAGCACGTATGCGTGTTAGTATCAGGATAGTAGCCGACAATGACCTCAGAACTATAGTGCAAGTTGCGAACGTATGGTGATGACGATGGTAAAGATCATTCAAATAGAGTGGGAGAAGCTGTGCTGCAAACCAACATATATACTGAGGGGTGGTTGACGGCTAAGTATGACACTTTCTGTCTCAGACTGATGTCTTCGGCAGCAGTGGTGTTGGTGCATCGCTGTTCATCGTGCTTGGTGTTGCTACATTAAAATTAACAGCTCATCACAGAGTATATTCCTAAATAATCAAAGTGTCATGCACACACATGATCTGCAAGAAGCAGTATGTGCTGCCGCGGAGTGAGATTAGATTTTTTCTATTGTCTTGCTCAAGATAATGGGAGCATTGGAATGGAAATTTGGTGTTTGTGATTTCATTCACTCAGTCATTCTAATATCAATCAAAGTTCGTTCCAAAAGGTTTTGGATGCAACAAAAGTAGAGTTCAAAGCGTACAAAAACATTTATTTGTGAAACACTGTCACAAATTCTCCAAACTGCTGTTTGAGTACAATGACGCTGTATGTGGAACTCCAGCCCATAATTAACAACTGTTCCATTAAAACTACACTCTTCCATACCGTATACATGCATATAGACTCCATACAGGTTTCGAAATGTAATTTCCTTACGAACAAAAAAAAAAAAAAAAAAAAAAAAAAAAAAAAAAAAAAAAAAACAATAATTCTGCGGTGTAATCGAATCAGATTTGTGTGACATAGATTCCAAATGACTGTCAGCCCTATTTAATTACAGTGATGCTGTGTAGGGCACTCTCTGCCATCATTAAGAAGTACTCCATTAAAACTACAGTCTTCCACACTATGTACTTTCCATGCTGATTTTTGAAACGTACTTCCCTATCGCTAGCATTTAGACATGATCAAACTCGAACAGTTCATATCCATAGTTGTAAATCAGAACTTAAAACCCAGGTTCTTTTCAGTGGAGGAAGATATAGACTTTTCGCCCAAACGTTATGTAGTCGCACTTAACCATTTTGATAAAAAAAATCTAGTATTTTATCCGAATCCATAAGCTAGTAGTCATCTAGAGAAGGTCATTGCTATAGTACAAGCTGTTATTCCATTTCAACGTCTGCCTGCTCTGCTTTGGATAGAATTTTTATATTCCCGCTGCATCGATACCAATTTCTGCTAATATACTTCATATTCGTGATTATGGTAAGTGGTATAGTGTCTCTAGAGTGATAGACTCCCTCCTATTAAAGTACTGATATATGATATCATCCTTTCATCCAACACATGATGCATAATTAAGAAGCCAAGCACCTTAAATCGCCAGTTCCGATTACAAGTGCGGTGTGATGCTATATATTAAAGCAGTATGGAGCATAGCCATAGGCAGCACCCAGATTTTATTTTTCTCCCTGTAATGCGTCCCAATACAAAATCTAGTCCGTATTAGCTTAGTGGGGTGCACAAGTCGCAAAGCACTTGTTACCAGGTCGTATGAAACTGTGCAGCACCGACCTTGACAACGGTACACTATTGAGGAGAAAAAGCTGTTTAGCCTCATGGAAGGCTGCATACAGTGACAGAAACGTGGGATTTGTGTGTCAGTTCTATGCTTCGACGCTGAAAAATCACGATTCAACGCAGATCACAATATAATCATAGCTATCATATTAAGAGCAGAATTAAGTTTGAGTGATGCAGGGAAAAAACAAGAAAATAAAGTATGTTAACAATAATTCTTTATTCTTTACAATGCGTATTAACAAAGTATAAAACAGTACGTCATAATGTAATAGCATCTCTTATAATATCATTGCCTTCGTCAAAAATGCTCTCACTGTATCTAAAACAGGTCTCTGAAACACAGCAGACGAGGAAAGAGTAAGTACACATTCAAAGCAATCACCAATATGTCTGCAAGGAAAGAATACTACTCCTACTTCTGTGTGGTGGTCTGGATAGGTGTCTGCCTATAACACATTACGACCCTCTTCAACTGTCGGAGGTTTCTACCAGTCAACAGACTAGGTCGGCCTGTACATTTTTGTGTTGCTCGTGTTCCTTCAGGTTTCCACTTTACTGTCACATCGGAAACAGTGGACCTAGGGATGATTAGGAGTGTGGAAATGTCGCATACAGACGTATGACACACGTGACACTCAATCATCTGACCACGTTCGAAGTCCGTGAGTTCCGCGGAGCGCCCCATTCTACTCCCTCACGATGTCTAATGACTACTGAGGTCGCTGATATGAAATACCTGGCAGTAGGTGGCGGCACAGTGCACCTAATATGAAAAACGTATGTTTTTGGGGTTGTCCGGATACTTTTGATCACATAGTGTATGTGACAAAGACCCCGTTATCACGTCTGAGAACAATGGGCTGATTGGTATGCTGATGGTCCTCTGTGCCCGCCACGCTGCATTCTGAGCAGACCGCTATTTGATTCATAGCAAGCGGGCTGAACACCGCGATAAGCCCGTGCTTGCCGGGCGGCAACCACACCACTGTGACGTTCCTTGGAGAATAGAAGCATCTCCCAAAGAATCAAAAGGAAGAAGGAAGATCAGTTTTTAACTTCCAGTCGATATCGAGGTCACTAGAGCCGAGTCAAGGAATAGCCACCAGTTCAAGGATAATACCTCGTTCAAAACACAGAACGCTTTGTTCACCCACTATAGACCTCTCTTATAGTGGGTGAACAAAGAGTTCTGTGTTTAGCCCTCGAAACCTAATAGCGTCAGGGTCGGAAAAGAACAAGAGCTGGCCGAGGGTGGCCAGATAGGAAAGATAAAAGTGAGGAGCCTGGCATAAGTAAGTGGAAGCAATGCCAGGACTCAGCTCGGGGCCCCGCGGTCGCCAGCCACGTATCACTAGGTGTGACTCCCTGAGGAGAAGAGAGGTCTATAGATTACGAATCTTGGGAGAAAGGTTTATTGAAAAAGGAAGAGACCTACATATGTGCTTCATCGATTTAGAAAAGGCATTTGACAATGTGGTTTGGGACAAGCTAGCGACTATTATGAGGGAAAAGAGAGTGGACTGGAAAACCAGAAGACTTATAAACTCATTATACCTTAATCAAAAAGTTTCAGTTAAAATGAGAGGAGAAAGTACAAACTGGATCAGACTAGGGAAAGGAGTAAGACAAGGATGCTGTTTATCACCTACTCTTTTCAACCTGTACTTGGAAAATATGATTGACCAATGCTCATTAGATGACAAAGGAGTAGAAATTGGAGGAAGAAGAGTAGGGTGCTTGAGATTTGCTGATGACATGGTCCTTCTAGCCACAGGGGAAAAAGAATTACAGGATTTGGTGGACACCATTGTAACTAACGGAAAAAAAATATGGAATGAAAATTAACACAAATAAAACAAAAGTATTGGCAATAGGAGGAAATAAGAAATAAAAATTGTGCTGAATGGAGAAACACTAGAACAGGTGCAAAATTTTAAGTATCTTGGAATCAGGATAGACACCGACTGGAAGTGCACCACAGAAATTAAAACAAGGATAGCAATGGCAAAAGAGGCGTTTTATAAGAAAAGGAGAATCTTCTGCAGCGGTCTGGACAGAGAACTCAGAAAGAGACTCATAAAATGTCTTGTATGGAGTGTTCTTCTATATGGCGCTGAAACATGGACTATGAGGAAAAAAGACAGAGAAAGGCTGGAGGCTTTTGAGATCTAGACATGGCGGAAGATGGAAAGAATAAGTTGGATGGACAGAGTAAAAAATGAAGAGGTACTGAGAAGAGTGGGAGAGAAAAGACAGTTACTAGATGTAATAAAGAGAAGAAAAAGAAATTGGATTGGGCATATATTAAGAAAGAATGACGGACTGATAAAAATAGTTTTAGAAGGTTATGTAGAAGGGAAAAGGAAGCGAGGAAGGAAGAGATTCCAGATACTGGATGACATGATGGACAGTACAACATACAGCAGCCTTAAGAAGGAAGCAATGGATCGCAGAAAATGGAGAGGCAAAGGACATGCTAATATAGCAGATAACTGATGATGATGATGATATAGACCTCTCTTATTTAGCATTTACTCCGAAGCAACGGGATCATATAAACGGAAAGTTATTGATCATTACTAGACGCGCAGATGATCTAAATAATCTATCTGCACTCCAACACGAGACAGGCAGTTTAGTCGACCGCAGTTAACAGTTTGGCCTATTTGTCAATATTTCCGAGACCAAAGTCGTAGTTTCCTCTAAGAGAAGAATCGAAGCAATCTTGTCAATAAAAAGGAATGATTGAGCATGCATCCTTGAAGTACTTGGTCATTTATTATGGATGAGCAGTGTGAGTGTATGAAAGAGACCATGTCTAGAATAGAATAGCCAGGAGACAGTTTACTAACATGAAAAAACTTTTCATTAGATCGGATCTTAGTCTCCAACTGAGAATGCTAATGGCTCGTCGCCATAGGTTCTCCATTTTTCCCAAGGATGCGAAAGCTGGTCTCTTGACCAATATCTAGAGAAAAGAACTGATGCTTTTGAAATGTGTCTGTATCGCCGTCTCTTTCTCATACCTCGGGTGCTGAAAATTCAAATGAAGAAGTCCCGTCGGATGAAAAGCAATAATAAATATTGTTCACTATTAAAAAAAGGAAAACTCCGTGTTTAGTACACATTATGAGAGGCGAAATATACCAGTTATTACACCTCATCATTAAAGGAAAAACACAAGATAAAAAGTCTGTTCGAAGGCAACGCTGAAGGATATTCGGAGATCGTACTATTGCATGTCGGACCTTCCATTCTACAACATCACGTTCAGAGCGGACTGCAACGACCGTCAAACTTCATTAGGAGAAGACGCCCTATGAATATGAAAACCGCAAAAAGTAGCTGCAGTTCAATGTGTAGATTCTTAGCCTAGGAAGGCTTCCGAAAAGCTGTACACGCTGTCGCACATTTATATTACTGAACAGCTAACCCAAAACACAGTTCTAGTTTCAGGTTGCCTGTCTAACGGTTTGCAGGACAAACATAAATCTGATTTTCAATACTTAATGATTTTTTGACAGAATTTAAATATTTAAAACGCTGCCATAACTTACTCATTAAGAGCTGTAATATTATGGCAAAAGCGAATAGAAGCTTTCGAAATGTGGTGCTACAGAAGAATGTTGAGGATTAGGTTGGTAGATCACGTAACTGATGAGGAGGTACTGAATACAATTGTGTAAATAAGAAATTTGTGGCACAACTTGACCAAATTAGGGATCTGTTGATAGGACACATTCTGAGATATCAGTAGATCACCAGTTTAGTGTTGGAGGTAAGTGTGGGTGGGAGGGGGAGGGGGCAAAAATCGTAAAGGGAGATAAGAGATGGATACGGTAAGCGGATTCAGAAGGATGTAAGTTCCAGTAGCTACAGTAGTTATTCGGAGATGCAGAGGCTTACACAGGACAGAGTAGCATGGAGAGCTGCATCAAACCAGTCTCTGGACTAAAGACCACAACACGTACGCACACACACACACACACACACACACACACACATATATATATATATATATATATATATATATACACTCCTGGAAATTGAAATAAGAACACCGTGAATTCATTGTCCCAGGAAGGGGAAACTTTATTGACACATTCCTGGGGTCAGATACATCACATGATCACACTGACAGAACCACAGGCACATAGACACAGGCAACAGAGCATGCACAATGTCGGCACTAGTACAGTGTATATCCACCTTTCGCAGCAATGCAGGCTGCTATTCTCCCATGGAGACGATCGTAGAGATGCTGGATGTAGTTCTGTGGAACGGCTTGCCATGCCATTTCCACCTGGCGCCTCAGTTGGACCAGCGTTCGTGCTGGACGTGCAGACCGCGTGAGACGACGCTTAATCCAGTCCCAAACATGCTCAATGGGGGACAGTTCCGGAGATCTTGCTGGCCAGGGTAGTTGACTTACACCTTCTAGAGCACGTTGGGTGGCACGGGATACATGCGGACGTGCATTGTCCTGTTGGAACAGCAAGTTCCCTTGCCGGTCTAGGAATGGTAGAACGATGGGTTCGATGACGGTTTGGATGTACCGTGCACTATTCAGTGTCCCCTCGACGATCACCAGTGGTGTACGGCCAGTGTAGGAGATCGCTCCCCACACCATGATGCCGGGTGTTGGCCCTGTGTGCCTCGGTCGTATGCAGTCCTGATTGTGGCGCTCACCTGCACGGCGCCAAACACGCATACGACCATCATTGGCACCAAGGCAGAAGCGACTCTCATCGCTGAAGACGACACGTCTCCATTCGTCCCTCCATTCACGCCTGTCGCGACACCACTGGAGGCGGGCTGCACCATTTTGGGGCGTGAGCGGAAGACGGCCTAACGGTGTGCGGGACCGTAGCCCAGCTTCATGGAGACGGTTGCGAATGGTCCTCGCCGATACCCCAGGAGCAACAGTGTCCCTAATTTGCTGGGAAGTGGCGGTGCGGTCCCCTACGGCACTGCGTAGGATCCTACGGTCTTGGCGTGCATCCGTGCGTCGCTGCGGTCCGGTCCCAGGTCGACGGGCACGTGCACCTTCCGCCGACCACTGGCGACAACATCGATGTACTGTGGAGACCTCACGCCCCACGTGTTGAGCAATTCGGCGGTACGTCCACCCGGCCTCCCGCATGCCCACTATACGCCCTCGCTCAAAGTCCGTCAACTGCACATACGGTTCACGTCCACGCTGTCGCGGCATGCTACCAGTGTTAAAGACTGCGATGGAGCTCCGTATGCCACGGCAAACTGGCTGACACTGACGGCGGCGGTGCACAAATGCTGCGCAGCTAGCGCCATTCGACGGCCAACACCGCGGTTCCTGGTGTGTCCGCTGTGCCGTGCGTGTGATCATTGCTTGTACAGCCCTCTCGCAGTGTCCGGAGCAAGTATGGTGGGTCTGACACACCGGTGTCAATGTGTTCTTTTTTCCATTTCCAGGAGTGTATATTACTGCGTTCTTTCTCTTTGTTAAGGGAATTACCGTCCACTAACGTATGGTTAAAGAGAGTTGAAAGTACACGTGGTGTCAGTTCTTGGTGCAACTCCTGACGAATATTCAATGGCCATATTTTCCTCGGAAAAGTCATGGAGTTGCTGCCCATAATTTAAAATTGTGAATGATCAGAGCGGTAAACGTCCTGTTACGGGTTTTTAATGCTAATTTTGTTTCTTTTGAACATAGCTTCTCTTCGTAGAGAGTGTATATGATTTTATTAGTCAGACACTCTCGGAGTTGATCTCATATGCGTGAAGCTACTCATTATGATTGTGTCTTGGTTATTAGTTGGCAACCGATAAGTTTCCCACGTATAAAACGTCATATTCCCTAAGTTCTATGTCGTACAAAGGTAGAATTTTGCAGGCAGCGTAACTCGCACGAGCTGCATATTCGTCCAATATTTGAGAAATAGATCACTGAACGACTTCCGACAAACTTTACACATAATTCGAAAAGTTTCCGAAACTTTTTCTTGCTGACAGACTCCAACAAAACGATAGGAGGAAAAAATTTTGTGGCTAACTATGTTTTCGCTGTTCACGTCGTCAAACTGTAGCATCAGGCATTACGTTTCAATTTATTACTTCTTTTCACTACTTCTATTCGGTAGCACGTTTTGCAGACAGTATAATGTATCATGTACCTGCAAAATTGCTTATGAGAAGCAGTATTATGTCTAGTGCAAGAAGAAGAAACGACTACTAGCACGTTTCGCATATCGACAGCAGCAGGATTTCTGGCCTACCGACACCGTGCTTTATCGCCTACAACGTAGCTACTGCGTTGGTCGAGATTCCACGACTGCCATATGAAACGGAATCCATGGGCTCAGGAGACTCATACTCATCGACATGCAGCATCTCAATGGACCCACGCGACTGGTGCCCGAGGGCTGGAACAAAGTCGCTCAGCTGCGCAGGATCGTAAAGCCTCCTCGCACATTTTGTGTTAGGATCTGGGCTTGTTTGCAGCAAGCCCAGTCTCGATACTGACTGACGAAGTCTGGTGCATTGCTGGCAGTTAGCACAGCGGTCTTTGTTTCGGCTTCCCTTGACGTGGTGCACACAACTACACCATTTATAACAGGTGTAGCAACACGTGGTTTTTCAGAAGTCCCTGTTTGCGTACAGCATCACGATGGTTGTATCCACATGTGGAGGCTCTGAGGTGGAATCAACATAGCCAGAGTGCATTCATCGTCATCCTATCATCATCGTCATCATTACGCGGGCCGAGCAGCTGGCTTGATATAGGGTGTCATTGGGCTCATTGTGATCACCTCTGGTTCGCAATGCCGGTAATTTGAACAGACTTGCCTCCAGTCGCCAGGCACCACGATTGATAAACTGTGGAACGTAGTCGTAGCTACATGGAACGACATATTCCTGTTTCTCATCCAAGCTCTTTCACTCGATGCCCAGACGACTTAGTCGTTGTTCCTTTAGCTCTGTGTATTAAATTTCGGACTTTGTATTCTCCATCCCTCCCCCACCCCCGCCATCACCTACAAAATAGAAATTAATCGGATGTTCTTTTAGCACACTCTTGTCAGTTTCAAAGTACTTTCAATAATTTCTACTATCGACTTTGAAACCATCAGAAATAAATTTTAAAAATGCAAATTTCGTTCATTGTTGTTGACTTTTACTCTCAACGTACTTTTTAAAGAGATAAAGATGTGTAATTAAGTCCCTTAACCAGGAAATATTGAATACGACGACCACTGGTGGAAGTAACATTTACTACGGATTCTTAAATTTTTGGGTTAAACCTTACTGGAAAATTTAAAATTTATGTGCAGTCTGGTACAAGAATTCATTAAAAAATATTTAAAAAAATTTTAAATACAAAGAAACTGAATGACGAATGCAATATTTTCATAAAGTAGGCATAAGGTACTCCACCCCCGCCCCGCCCCTCCCCCCTCCCTTAATATTCCGAGGGTTATTGTCCAGTGGTGTAGAAGAGACACTGAACAGTTCTGTAGAAAGAATGTGCATGTAACAAGCGCAAAGCGATTCCAAATGATTTTGTACGTCATATGGAGACGTTAGTTGCTGAGGGAGTGTTTTAAGGGCTGGTTTGATGTGAGGCAGCGGATGCAGTGCTTAATTAATACTAATTGGTAGCATTGAACACATTTTAACTGTACTTCACACAATTCATCAAACTTTTTAGTGAGACAATGTTCTCATCATCAGCCTGTGGACACAGCCCGTGTTAGCAATTAGAGTTTTAGTTATACGAGCCGAGAGTGAGCAGGGTTGCAATGAGAGCATTGTCTCTCACAAGGTATGATTGATTGGAATACGGTTAAAGCGTATTGAATGCTGCCAATTATTACTAATAAAATGCTGATTTCACTGAATGCTGCCATTTGCGTTGTACAGGTGTGGCTATTGAGTTTGCGCGCATAAAATTTTCCTTTGATAAAACTAAATTAGAATATCATCTTCAAGTTCTGCATATGCTTCCTGTAATGTTGTAAATGAGCGATTATTTTTGTATTAGAGTTAGTGTAATCCGTTTAATTTATTCTTACATGCAACGTGTTCCTTTAAACCAAAAGATAAATTAAATGTAAGAAAAATATATCATTGCAAATAAACGTACATAATCCGACATTATGAACTCATTATGGAACAATATTATTTCTCCACTATCTAGGACACGTGTGAGATCACACAAGCAACAATTTGCAGAAAACAGCTACAAACGTTACGTACGGTACTTTCACATTGACGAGTAATAATTACATGGAGAAAGAGATTTTACTACATGACTGGAAAACATACACATGTGTACTTTATCTGTATATGTGGACGGACACATTAGCATCGTAAAGGAAACTCCATAAGCCCAAAGTTGTTTAATTATTGCGAACTTCTCTTTCCGAGATAAAATATTTCTATAATTTGTGTGCTTCCTCACCGCCGAAAGTTCACTTTCACCGGCTGAACTAGTGTCTTCGAACGACATTCGGTGAATATATCCATACATTACCTTACAGCCTATTAGCAGTGCACCGGTAATGTTATTTACACCGCACGTTTCCCAGCTTCTTACTGGCGCCACCAGTTACCGCGCGTTTTCCTGTACAATTAAAACAATTAGTCTAAAACCAGCATTATGGCATCTTCTATCATGTGTGCGTGAAAAATGAAACTTCTGCCATACGTAGTGCAGCGATGAGGCACTGGATTCACAAAGGAGACAACGGCAGTTCATATCCCTGTCTCTGCATCCAGCTTAATGCTTACTATCGGTTTTTACAGTTGTTCTGAGGGTTTATTGTGCAGTTATTTTCACCTTACTTGTGAGAATTGTTTCGTAAGCTTTGTTTAACTTCCCAGGTGTTATTTTAGTCATAAATTAACGTATAGTTCATTGTTTTATTTGCCGTATCGTAAGTATTTGCCGTAGATTCAGAAAAATTTCACATCTGACTTACTAATAGCAAATTAGTATCGATCTTTTGAAGGTGATAATCATGTGATCGAACCTCAAAATAAATATCTCTGAGCAAATTCTGAACGATTATGTCTGTGTAGTTCATATTCAGTCTTTTAAATTAGTATAATGATATTTTTCTTTTTGTTTGTCGCTTCTAGCAATGATGACCTTATGCATACATTTAGACGAATTGGTGCGTTGGATGGTGGGAGCTGAAGAATCATATGAAGTGGAATGACGTCGACTACTTTATGTATGTAGGTACGAAAGAAAGTGGTGATTAGAGGATAGTGAAAGAAATACATAATCTGCTGGCTAGTCTTCCGACTTGTATGGGCGTGTGTTTCAACTCACCAGCAACGAAGACATTTGGTCGTGAAAGCCTTTATTTTGTCAACAAATAATGCTATTTTGACTCTGGAAACTATTGATTTCCTCAATATGACGTATGCACAAGTACAGTCACGCCAATGTTACAACACTGTTAATCTCTTTATGTTACAGATGCCAGTTCCCAAAGTGAACACCAAACGTGGTGTGCCACTGTAACATTTGAAGCGTTTACCAGGACTCCACACACATATTCAAATGAAGAAATGTCGGACATCAACTTCATGTATGGATCTACTAACGGCAATGCACGGCAGGCAGCACGATTGTATTACGAAACGTATGCTATGAGAAGACAGTAAGACATCAGAGTGTTCACCAGGTCCTATCAAGTCAATAGGAAACATACCCGTAGACCTATCGCACTGTAGGCATCATACACGGAACAGCATGCATTACACACAGGGCGGCGCAAATAAAAGAGGCCGAGAGAACAGCGTTCCAGTGTATCTACATCTACATCTACATCCATACTCCGCAAGCCACCTGAGTGTGTGTGGCGGAGGGTACCTTGAGTACCTCTATCGCTTCTCCCCTCTATTCCAGTCTCGTATTATTCGTGGAAAGAAGGATTGTCGGTATGCTTCTGTGTGGGCTCTAATCTCTCTGATCTCTGGTCTCTTCGCGAGATATACGTAGGAGGGAGCAATATACTGGTTGACTCTTCGGTGAAGGTATGTTCTCGAAACTTCAACAAAAGCCCGTACCGAGCTACTGAGCGTCTCTCCTGCAGAGTCTTCCACTGGAGTTTATCTATCATCTCCATAACGCTTTCGCGATTACTAAATGATCCTGTAACGAAGCGCGCTGCTCTCCGTTGGATCTTCTCTATCTCTTCTATCAATCCTATCTGGTACGGATCCCACACTGCTGAGCAGTATTCAAGCAGTGGGCGAACAAGCGTACTGTAACCTACTTCCTTTGTTTTCGGATTGCATTTCCTTAGGATTCTTCCAATCAATCTCAGTCTGGCATCTGCTTTACCAACGATCAACTTTATATGATCATTCCAGTTTAAATCACTCCTAATGCGTACTCCCAGATAATCTATGGAATTAACAGCTTCCAGTTGCTGACCTGCTATATTGTAGCTAAATGATAAGGGATCTTTCTTTCTATGTATTCGCAGCACATTACACTTGTCTACATTGAGATTCAGTTGCCATTCCCTGCACCATGCGTCAATTCGCTGCAGATCCTCCTGCATTTCAGTTCAATTTTCCAATGTTACAACCTCTCGATATACCATAGCATCATCCGCAAAAAGCCTCGGTGAGCTTCCGATGTCATCCACAAGGTCATTTATGTATATTGTGAATAGCAACGGTCCTACGACACTCCCCTGCGGCACACCTGAAATCACTCTTACTTCGGAAGACTTCTCTCCATTGGGAATGACATGCTGCGTTCTGTTATCTAGGAACTCTTCAATCCAATCACACAACTGGTCTGATAGTCCATATGCTCTTACTTTGTTCATTAAACGACTGTGGGGAACTGTATCGAACGCCTTGCGGAAGTCAAGAAACACGGCATCTACCTGTGAACCCGTGTCTATAGCCCTCTGAGACTCATGGACGAATAGCGCGAGCTGGGTTTCACACGACCGTCTTTTTCGAAATCCATGCTGATTCCTACAGAGTAGATTTCTAGACTCCAGAAAAGTCATTATACTCGAGCATAATACGTGTTCAAAAACAAAGAAACACAACAGAGGTAAGGAAATACAGTACTAACCTCACTATAACAGATGTTGAAAGTGACCACCATTCATCTCTTGGTACTTTGGGCCGTCGTCAGCAAGTGGTTGTAGGCAGATCGAAGCTGGACTGTTGGAATTGCTGCAATCCCATTCCAAATGTTCTGCTGCAGTTTCTGAAGACTATGAGGGTTGTTGTGATACACCTTTGATTTTCGGGTTCCCCACACAAAGTAATTGCGCAATGAGAGATCCGGTGACCTGGGTGGCCACCTAGGGCCGCGACCAGACTGACCTAACAACTCTGTCAGGCGTCAAGATTGTGTAAATGTGCTCGAAGGTTCGGTCGGCTGTAAGGGCAGTTGCTCCAGCCTATTGGAATTATATCTGTAGGTCTTTTCCTCCTACGTTAATGCTGCCACAAATGGTGTTAAAATGTTGGAAATGTAACGCGCCGAAGTCAGCGTCTGATGAAAGAAGATGAGACCAATAATGCTGCTTGCAGTCACTGCACACGAAATCTCAACCATCTAATCGTACAATGGTGTCTCGTGGAAGTTACGCGGATTCTCCGCTACCCGAATTCTGTGAGTCTGTGATTTGACACACTCACTCAGGTGAAACCAGGCTACATCAGACACAAATAACAGATCCATGTCCAAGCCATTCACCGTTATGTCGATGAACAGCCTCCTACAAAACTGGAGGCGCTGAGGAGCATCTGCTGCTTTTAATGCTTGGACAACAGACATTCGTTATGGACGCACGTGCAGGTCCAGGTGGAGTAAGATACCCCGATCACTTGCTACAAGCGATTATTTGATTTTTTAGAACTCTGAAGCATATTCAGGTGAACTGCAGCCACATTTTTGGGTGTCCATACATGTTTCGGAATGTTTTTTGAGTTGTACAAAACAGGTCCTGTCTAAAGCCATTTTCGGACTAAGTATTGTGTGGCTCTCTTTGATGGTACTTTGACACCATTAAACTTCTCAGCAAACAGATGACCACTTCGTTCCCACAAGTTTGTTTTCATGTAACCTTCCACAACGATCACACTCTACTCCACTGTGAGTATGATCGCCCCCTTCGCAGTGCTCCACTCACACTGACACAGCCCGCACTACGCTGTAAACCATTGTGGATCACGCGGCTGGAATACACGTGGTGTGCACGTCACGGGGTGTAGTTATATGCATACATCCGCATCCAATCGTATCCAATCGTCCCAGCCACTCTTATTTGCTCCACCCTGTATAACATCTGGATAACTGATACTGAATCATTGCCTCCTATAGTTCGTGTCCAGTACACTAACGCTTGAAGTAAATGTGTCCAGGTCGGATTTTAACTACTGCAGAGTGTTTCCTAACAGTACAAGCCCAGACGGAACATATCTAGGAAGGCAGTCCTTGAACGCAATCATAAAGGTCAATGACAACAGGCGTATATAAACTCCTGACGGCCAGAGCCCATGAGAAGCCAATGTCGGAGATGGAGAGGCTCGGAGATGATGGTTGGATGCTTTTAGTGGCTGTAGAGGTGTACCTTCCAGGTTGGTGTGGCGGCAGGAACTGTGTGATCTTGAGGTGCAGAGCTAAATTTGGCCCTGTGAAGGAACTGTTTGTCTCAGTGAACTGAACAGCCTGTTAGTGGATGTACGCCATCTTAAATATATGCCCCTGTGGACAGATACCGGCTTGGTACTTTCTTAACACGACTGGCGGCGCGATGTAGCATCTGCGAATGTCATGCCTCCAGCACGATGCAAGCGCTACCTGTTGGCGAAGCAGGCATCGCCCATTCCCATGGTATCTGTCAAAGTTCTTTTTCTTTTTGGGTCATCATTCTCTGACTGGTTTGATGCGGCCCACTACGAATTCCTCTCTTGTGCCAACCTCTTCATCTCAGAGTAGCAGTTGCAACTTATGTCCTCAGTCATTTGCTGGATGTATTCCAGTATCTGTCTTCCTCTATAGTTTTTGCACTCTACAGCTCCCTCTAGTATCATGGAAGTCATTCCCCAATGTCTTAAAAGATATCCTATCATCCTGTCCCTTCCCCTTGTTGGTGTTTTCCACATATTCCGTTCCTCTCTGATTCTGCGCGGAACCTCCTCATTCCTTATCTTATCAGTCCATCTAATTTTTAAACATTCGCTTGTGGCGCCAAAACTCAGATGCTTCGATTCTCTTTTGTTCCGGTTTTCCCACAGTCCGTGTTTCACTACAATACAATGCTGTGCTCCAGACGCACATTCTTAGAAATTTCTTCCTCAAATTAAGGCCTATGTTTAATACTAGTAGAATTCCCTTGGCCAAGAATGCCCTTTTTGCCGGGGCTAACCTGCTTCTGATGTCCTCGTTGCGCCGTCAGTCATCGGTTATTTTGCTGCCTAGGTAGCATAATTCCTTAACTTCATTTACTTCATGCCATCAGTTTCTTGCTGTTCTCGTTTCTGTTACTTCTCATTACTTTCGTTTTTCTTCTATTTACTCTCAACTCATATTATGCATTCATTATATTGCTCATTCCATTCAGCATAACACGTAACTCTTCATCGGTTTCACTCAGGATAGCAATGTCATCAGCGAATCGTATCATTGATATCCTTTCACCTTGAATTTTAATTCCACTACTGAACCTTTCTTTTATTTCCATCATTGCTTCTTCGATGTACAGATTGAACAGACGGAGGGAAAGACTACAATCTGTCTTACACCCTTCTTAATCTGGGCACTTCGTTCTTGGTCTTTCACTCTTATTATCCTTCTTGGCTATTGCACATATTGCACATTACCCGCCTCACCCTATAGCTTACCCCTATTTCTCTCAGATATGCGAACATTTGTCAAACGATTTTTCCAGGTCGACAAATCCTATGTACGTGTCTTGATTTTTCTTTAGTCTTGCTCCCATTATCAACCGCAATGCCATAATTGACTCTCTGATGCCTTTACCTTTCCTACAGCCTAACTATCGTCATCTAGCACATCCTTAATTTTCTTTTCCATTCTTATGTATATTATTATAGTCAGCAACTTGGGTCCATGAATTGTTAGCTAACTGTGCTATAATTCTCGCACATGTCAGCTCTTGCAGTCTTCGGAAGTCAGATGGTATGTCACCAGACTCATACATTCTGCACACCAACCTGAATAGTCGTTTTGTTGCCACTTTCACCACTGACTTAAGAAATTCTGGTTGAATGTCGTCTATCCCTTCTGCCTTATTTGATCTTACGTCCTCCAAAGCTCTCTTAAATTCGGATTGTAATATTGGATTCCCTATCTCTTCTAAATCGAGTCTTGTTTCTTCTTCTATCACATGCGCCAAATCTTCCCCCCTATAGAGGCCTTCAACGTACTCTTTGCACCTGTCCGCTCTCTCCTCTGCATTTAACAGTGGAATTCCCATTGCACTCTTAATGTTACCACCCTTGCTTTTTGACTTTCCTGTATGCTGAGCCAGTCCTTCCGACAATCATTTCTTTTTCGATTTCTTCACATTTTTTATGTAGGCGTTTCGTCTTAGCTTCCCTGCACTTCCTATTTATTTCCTGCTACAACGAGTTGTATTTCTGTATTCCTGAATTTCCATGAACATTTTTGTGCTTCTTTCTTTCATCGATCAACTGAAGTATTTCCTCTGTTACCTATGGCTTCTTTGCAGTTAACTTCTTTGTACTAATGTTTTTCTTTCTAAATAATGTGATTGCCCCTTTCAGAGACGTCCATTCCTCTTCAACAGTACTCCCTACTGAGCTATTCCTTACTGCTGTATCTATAGCCTTAGAAAACTTCAAGCGTGTTTCGTCATTCCTTAGTACTTCCGTATCCCACTCCTTTGCGTACTGATTCTCCCTGACTAATCTCTTGAACTTCAGCCAACTCTTCAACAGTACTGCATTGTGATCTGAGTCTATATCTGCTCCTGGGTATGCCTTACAGTCCAGTATCTGATTTGGGAATCTCTGTCTGACCATGATGTAGTCTAACTGATATCTCCCAGTATCACCCGGTATTTTCCAAGTACACCTCCTCCTCTTGTGATTCTTGAACAGAGTATTTGCTATTACTAGTTGAAATTTATTACCGAACTCAATTAGTCTCTCTCCTCTCTCATTCCTTGCCCCAAGGCCATATTCTCCATTAACCTTTTCTTCTAGTCCTTCCCCAACAACTGCATTCCAGTCCCCCATGACTATTAGAGTTTCGTCTCCCTTTATGTACTGTATTACCCTTTAAATATCTTCACATACTTTCTCCCCCTCTTCATCTTCAGCCCGCGATGTCGGTATGTATACCTGAACAATCGTTGTCGATGTTGGGTTTCAATCGATTCTGATGCCCAACCCCCATCACTGAACCAGTCACAGTAACACACTCTCCGCCATACCTTCTATTCATAACGAATCCTACTCCCTTATACCATTTTCTGCTGCTGTTGATATTACCCTATACTCACATGACCAGAAGTTCTTGTCTTCTTTCCATTCAACTTCACTGACCCCTACTATATCTAGATTGAGCCTTTGCATTTCCTTTTTCAGTTTTTCTAGCTTCCATACTACATTCAAGTTTCTGACATTTCACGCCACGACACGCAGAACGTTATCCTTTCCTTGATTATTTTTCTCATGGTCAACTCCCCTTTGGCAGTCCCCTCCAGGAGATCCGAATGGGATACTGTTCCGGAATCTTTTGCCAATGGAGAGATCATCATGACACTTTTTGAATGACAGGCCACATGTCCTGTGGATACACGTTATGTGTCTAATCCAGTGGTTTCGATTGCCTTATGCATCCTCATGTAGTTGATGATTGCTGTTTCTTCCGTCTTTAGGAGCAGTTTCCCACTCCAATAACAAGCGAGTGCCCTGAACCTCTGTCCACTCCTCTGTTCTCTCTGACAAGGCCGTTGGCAGAGTGAGGATGACTTTTTATGCCGGAAGTCTTCGGCCGCCAAATGCTGATTATTAATCAAAATGTAAACGGTGGCGGGTTTCGAACCCCGGACCGATAACGTTCTGATTTCTAATTGAAGACGCTACTCCTAGGCCACGGGTTCCAAAGTTTTACTTGAAAATAAATCAACATACCGTGTACGGCCGAAATCTTGTCGTCATACAGTCCAGTCTATATTGATGGTAGACTGTATTGCTGGCGTTAGTGTGGAATATAGCACAGTCCTAATATAGTTTGTATCAAAAAGAATCATCCGATCTGGCACATCTGTATTTCTGAAACCAACAAACATGTACAGTGAATTTTGTTGCTTGATGTACGGGAAACTCAAAAAGCTGCTTTTCAGACTTTTTCACAGGTGTTCAATGTGCCCCCATTGAGATGCACGGCATATGTCAATGTGGTATTCAAATTGTTTCCGCACTGTCTTGAGTTACAGCTTCCACAGCTGCTGTTATGCGATGTCTCGGTTTATTCATTGTTGTTACTTGGTAACGAAGGTACATAAACAGAGTCTTTTACAAGCCCCCACAAGAAATAATCACATACAGTGAGGTCCGGTGACCTTGGAGGCCAGTAATGTAAGCCTGAATCATTTGGTCCAAAGCGACCGATCCATCGTTTAGTAATCCTTTGATTTAAAAATTCCCCACTTCCACATGCCAGTGTGGCAGTGTCCTATCCTGTTGGTAAATGAAGTCGTTCGAATCTGTCTCCAGTTGTGGGAAAATGTTGTTCTCAAGTGTATCGAGATATGTGTTTCTTTATACAGTGTTCTTGGCAAAGAAAACACTGCACAAAACACATTAAATTTTTGAGAGTCCCTCTCATGTTCTGCAACTTAATGTGTTTGTTCCATATCCCATATTCTCACATTATGATGGTTCAGTTTTCGTTATAAATGGCATACTGCCGCGTCACCAAACACTAGACGTGGAAGAAAATTGTCATCCTTCATCTTGCCAAGAACGAAATTACAGAAGATCTTGCAGTATCTGAATTTTGTATTGTTTCATGTGTAAACGTCAACATCACACACGCCAGACGGACATCGGGGGCACGTTGAGCTGTCGAGCTGCATGGCAAACCTATTTCTGCGGACTATGTGTAAAACTATAGCGGATGCATTCGACGTCTGTCTCAGACACTCGGGGACGGCACGGCGATTTGCTTTTACACAGACAACCTTTTTCTCGGAATTGTTCATGCCATCGTCTAATACTCTGTGCTGTAGGAGGATCCACACATTACCTAGTACGAAAGTCCCGCTGAACAGTTATTACTGACCCACACAGCGCCAAACGTAGAACACGAAACGCTTTCTGTTGTCCCAACACGACTTCTACTACAACTGAAGAGGGCGCACACTGCTGCTACCTAGCGGGAAACATGCAAAACTCGAGACTTGTTCACGCACATCTCAAATAACATAACATTTACGATTTTTTAAAATCTGATGATTCTTTTTGTCACCCTTTATGTCATACCAGGGAAACAGTTCATCACCTGACGTAAGTTTATTAGGATCATTTGCTTGTTTCATTGTCCTCTACTCAACATTTTCGCTTGTACCTATAGCAGTCAGCCACTCTGTATTCGAAAATAGCAGTGTCTAGTAGCATTAATGATCGAGGAAATATACTGTAACTAACTTTAAAATCGTCTTCTGTATCGACATTTATTTCATGCATTAAATTAAGTGTTGTCTATTAGCTAAAGTTGGTAGTGACCAGTTATAACATTTCTTCTTCTCCTTTGGGTGTCCATAGCAGTAATATCAATGATTTTCATCTTTCCTTTTGACTTCTTTAGTTTAATTAGTAAGGTATAGTAAATGTCTGTTGCTGCGCTGAATTTAGCAAAGCTCGAGTGAAATATTAAGTTTACCCTGAAATAACATAGGCGAGTTGGTAAATGATCTGTTACATCATCTTTTGTTTACTTTTTCTCAACTAATAGTCGTTCACTAATTCTTACAAAGGCGTCGAAGTTTTTGTCGGTCTAAGCACAGAGTTAATAATTCAGACTCTTTTATATCGTCTGATCACGTCTCCTTCTTCCTCTTTTGATAGTAAATGAAACTGAGGTGACAGCAGAGATTCAATATGAGTGACCAAAAGGGACGATAAAGGTTGTTCCATCTTAGTGTGAGCATATAATAGATGCAAATGTAGACTTTCTCGGCGAATCTCGATGATGAAGTCTTCTCGGGTTACCTGCTGAGTTAAGACGTTGTTCTGCGGCAACGTTTCAACAACTTTCCTACTTGTCATATTCTGGCGACATGTCGGGCTCGTGTCCTGTCTTGGTCTTTATAGCCGTTGGACCGCAAGTTCCTCTGTCTCGTCTGCGTCGGCAGCGTCGATCGCGCGCTTCCGGAAGGGGTGTCGCAGTGCATAGGGGGGCGAGGGGGGACGGGGGGGGGGGAAGTCGCGGCGTGGGAGTGGGCGCTCCCTGCACGCTGGCGAATCCGGGCGTTGCGTCCTGGTGGGGCCTGTTCGTTCCATCCGCTACCTCTGCCGATTTCACATCGGAGCTTTCTTATCGTATTTTTGTTATCGCTGCATCCCATGTGGTGCTAAGTTGTAAACCACTGTCTCGGTCGAAAAGGTTATGATGGACTCTTATCTCTACAGTCTCTTTAAATATCGAATTCCAAAACACGTTCGCCCAGCACAGGAGCTTTGTTTGCTTGAAATTAAACATGTGGTTTCATTGATATTGTCTTCCGCCGCAGCAGACTTCTCATTTGGTCTTTTCGTTCTTGGTCCTCCTGTCTTATTGTTCCCTCTTTGTTTTTGTGCTTGTTGTACGTCACCTATCTTTTCCTATAGCTTTGCCCCATTTTTCTCAGAATTTGGAACATCTTGCACCATTTTAAATTGTCGAACGCTTTTTCCAGGTCGACAAATGCTATGAACGTGCCTTGGTTTGTCTTCAGCCTTGCTTCCATTGTCATCTACAATGTTAGAACTACCTCTCTGGAGCCTTTATCTTTCCTAAGGGCAAACTGATCGTCATTTAACAGATCCTTAATATTTTCTTTTCTATTCTTGTTTATATTACTCTTTTCAGCAACTTTGAGCTTTTAAGCTGACTGTGCGTAAGTCTCGCACTTGGCGGCTCTTGCAGTTTTCTAAATAGTGTGAATTGTGTTTTCCGAAAGTCTGATGGTGTGTCGCCAGTCTCAAATGCTTTACACACCAACGTGAATAGTCGTTTTGTTGCCACTTTCCCCAATGACTTTAGAAACCCATACATTTCGTCCTTACTGTTCAATCTATACAACGAAGAAGCAATGATGGAAATAAAAGGAAGGTTCGAGAGTGGGATTAAAATTCAAGATGAGAGGATATCACTGTTAAGATTCGCTGATGACATTGCTGTCCTCAGTGGAAGTGAAGAAGAAATAAAAGATCTGTTGCATAGAATTAACAGTCAAATGAGTACAGAATAGGACTGAGACTAAATCGAAGAAAGATGAAACTAACGAGAAGCAGAAAACAATGAACAACGAGAAGCTTAACGCCATATCTGGCGATCACGAAGTACATGAAGTTAAGGCTGCTATCTAGGCTACAAACTAACCCATGACGGGATGAGCAAGAAGAACATAAAAAGCAGACTAGCACTGGCAAAAAGTTCGTTTCTGGCCAAGAGAAGTCTATACAGGCCTTAATTTCAGGAATAAATTTCATATAATGTACATTTGGAGCACAGCATTGTATGGTAATGAAACATGGACTGTGGGAAAACCAGAATAGAAGAGAATCGAAGCATTTGGGGTGTGACGCTACAGAAGAATGTTGTGAATTGGATGAACTGATAAGGAAAGGAATGAGAAAGTTCTCCGCAGAATCGGCGAGCAATGGAATATATGAAAAGCAGTGAGAATAGGAAGGATCAGGATGGTAGGACATCTGTTAAGAAATTACGGAATAAATTCCGTGGTGCTAGATGAAACTATATAGGGTAGAGGGTAAAACTGAAGAGGACTGTAGAGGACTACGTTGCAAATGCTACTCTGAGATTAAAACTGAAGAGGACTGTAGAGGACTACGTTGCAAATGCTACTCTGAGATAAAAAGGTTGGCGAGCCGCTTCATACCAGTGAGAATACTGATTACTAAAAATAAAAAATTAAATAACATGGAGGTCAGTAACGTTATCTCCTCAGAAACATCGTCAGGATTCGTCTACTGGCAATTATGGCTGGAGAGATTAGCGACCTGCTGATCACATGTGCCACGATCACAGATCGCTCCTCGTACTATATTGTAGGCATCAAACTGTCGGAATAGACCTAAGACCTAATTCGTGTGGTATTTACTTTTAACTTGGACGACTGCTGTTTATACTGATTTTTTTACTATCGTCGCATTCACTACCGCAGTATTTACAGTCTCAGAGAACTTCAAAAGCGTCATCATTTCTCAGTACTTCATATCCCAGTTGAAAACCTGCGCCGCTTTGGCCCCAGCGCAATCGGCTGGCTGATTGCGAGGTGTAAAGAGAAATTTTCACAGACTTTGTTCACAGTACTGTACTATAACAGCAGTAAAAAGATAAACAGTGATTGATTAGATGACACAGGTCGGTCATGGTAACCATTAAAGCGCTTTAATTATCTTACAATAAGCGAATTTTTTTTCTTCAAAGTTAATTTAAAAATATACGAGAACACCAATGAAAGCCAACCAGGGGAAACTTAAAATTAATCAAATACTCAGAACAAGCACTATTAAGATAAAGAGAAACGGCCACTCTGGCCAGTTGTACGAAGTTCTTTGATTTACAAATACATTTAGTAAGGCAGAATAGGGGCCAATAAAGAAAAATTTGAATTAGTAAATCATGTAAGCACACACAGATGACCTAATGTCTCAGTCAGTTGCCGGTATATAAGTTGTAACTTAAATTTAATTAAATCCATTAGCGCGGCCTTGTAGACTCATCGTAGTAATTCAATATTTAATTAATAACAAAAAAATAATTGGAAATGAAATGCAGGATAACAAGAACTTAGATGGCTGGAATCAAACAAGTAACTCAGCAATGATAAATGAAAGGAGAGACTACAGAGGAAATGTTATAGGCCCTCTATTGTTCCTGATCTATATTAATGACATAGGAGAATGGTTCAAATGGCTCTGAGCACTATGGGACTTAACTTCTGAGGTCATCCGTCCCCTATAACTTAGAACTACTTAAACCTAGCTAACCTAAGGACATCACACACATCCATGCCCGAGGCTGAATTCGCACCTGCGACCGTAGAGGTCGCGCGACTCCAGACTGTAGCTCCTAGAACCGCTCGACCACATCGGCCAGGAGACAATCTGAGTAGCCGTCTTAGATTGTTTGCAGATGATGCTGTCATTTACCGTCTTGTAAAGTCATCAGATGATCAAAACGACTTGCAAAATAATTTATATAAGATATCTGTATGGTGCGAAAAGTGGCAATTGACTCTGAATAAGGAAAAGTGTGAAGTTATTCATATGAGTACTAAAAGAAATCAGCTAAATTTCGATTACGCGATAAGTCACACAAATCTGAAGGCTGTAAATTCAACTAAATACTTAGGGATTACAATTACAAATAACCTAAACTGGAACGATCACATAGATAATATTGTGGGTAGAGCAAACCAAAGACTGCGATTCATTGGCAGAACATTTAGGCACCCACCTACATAGGGAGAAATGATCATCACCATAAAACAAGAGAAATCAGGGCTCGCACAGAAAAATTTAAGTGCTCGTTTTTGCCGCGCGCCGTTCGCGTGGAACGGTAGAGAGACAGCATAAAGGTGGTTCACTGAACCCTCTGTCAGGCACTTTATTGTGAATAGCACAGTAATCACGTAGATGTAGGTGTAGATGTAGCTAATGCACTTTCAGACAATCAATTAATTCATTAAAATTTCCTTCAAAAACTTAGTTAATACAATTGTCACACAATTCTGGTTTAATGAGTTACGGGCTACAAATCCAGTACGGGAGAAATATGCACTTACAATGACACCATAATTGGTGGTAGTTTCAATAGATTTGATATAACAATTTCATTATTCCTCGGGTTACATCTTAATCCATTCGAAGTCAGACTCTTCACAGGCATCGGCTCGATCACATACCGGCGGAACATACAGCATGCCTGGAAACTCGTACTGGAAAAAATTAAGACCTCGGATGAGAACCCTTTTCGCACTGGCGTAAAACAAGGACATATGGAATCACAATAAAATTTAACGTTGGGAATATTACAATTATATAAATGGCAAAGTATTACTTAGCGAAGAATGAAAAATACACAAAGACTTGAATGAGCTTTGAGATAAATGTGGGAGCCCGTACTCAAGACCAAGCTACTTAAAAGGGTTGCTTAGAAATGGTAAGTTCTACTGCAAATACGTGGTTAGAATACCCGCTAAATACCACTCCAATCGAGCAGGTTTACAATTACAGGAAATGACTGAGCTCAAATAGTTGACCGTTAGAAAGCAGCTGCTAGCGAACCAAAACAAATTTCAAGCGCTCTTAGCGGATACCATTCCGTCTTGGAATAGCGCTGTATCACACTCCACATAATTCCAACATATGGCTCGTATCAAATAAAATATTATCTTTACTCGAAATCACTTGAGAATTACCTCACAATTTTAAAACAACAGTATTTACCACCGCCAAATTTTAACCTCAATATAGCGGTCCCTTTAAATAACAGACAGTACTTCACTTATACTACTGGACACTTCAACAAGCAGTCCAATAATTATTACGCCACAACTCTGAATAAGGCACAACTTTTTAACAATATTATCGCTTAACCAAGCGTTCTAACGCCGAGGTATCAATACAAATACACCCAGCCTGTGAAGTCCTTTAGTGAATGAAGGGTACTTAAGGGATCTTATGATGAGCGTGAATACAGGAACCTTCTTCAGAGGGCTTACAATTTCAGTTAATCTCTTAACAGATGCCAGGTGCTGGTAGATTCCGCTGAATAGAACAGCCGTTATAGTACATGCTACCCGGACGGAAAATGTTTAAAAACTAATCCACTCATCACTTTTTTTTTTTTTTTTTTTTTTGCACAGTCGCCGCTGTCCCGGAACTCTCAAAGAAAATCAGTTTACATATTCGGCGTTCTCAAAATAGAATCACAGGATCTTTTTAAGCATGGCGACAGTTTGAAACAGCTAAACTGACTGACTTCCAGTAATGTATTGTCAGACTCACTTTCCATAAACGGAAGGCACCTGGCACCTCGCACTGACCGAAGAGCAGGTGAGTAGTACACAATATCAAGAGTCACGCTTTGCTCACCAAACGAATTTGCTCACAGCTTCCTTTTTCACCAGCCACCAATTCAGACCAATCAAGAAAGACTTAATTCCAAAAGCTGTTTGCCCGTCAGTAGTAGTAATTGCACCATCAGCCTTCGGCCGCGTGCAAGACACATCGAAGGCCCATTTCCGTCCTCTTCCTGGTCAATCGCAAACGTCGCACTGGTTCCACTGCCCAGAGCATCTGTTTCGAAACTGCAGCACTGTTCAACTGCCCACCGCGCTTTCGGGTCCAGTATTTTAAACCCAAAAACTAGCGCCAAAACCGCCATCAGAGATCCTCGCAGCTGGCCGCGATGATCGATAGCGGCCGGATATCGCTGCGCCGCGGCCCGGCCGTGAAGCCAGCAACTCATATGAGTCAGGACGGCTCACAGGTTGTCTCCAAATTGACTGTTCCGGACTATTCTCTTAAACTTCAGGGCACTCTTAACAATTACTAAACTGTGACCTGAATATATACCTTACTCTCGATACGTCTCATAATCTAAAATCTGATTTCGTGATCTCTCTCTCAGCGTCATGTAATCCAGGAGAAACCATCCACAGCCTTTAATCTAGCTGTATTCAATTTAACACTCTGTTACCAATTTGTATGTTGCCAGTTTGGTGATTTATACGGATCGAATGGGTGAATGGTTTGGGTTCGGCAGTGATAAGTACACCTTGTAGGCAAAATAACACCGTATTATAGACTAGCAAAGAAAGATCACACCTGCTGCTCTGTGCACTTGCAGGTGTTACCGAATCCAGAATAACTGTATTAAACCCCTTCCACTTGGGAATTTTACAAATAATGACTTCCGTTTCACAAGTAAAACATCGTCACAGAAATACTACAGTTTAGAAATGTAGAAATGTACTAACATTATGTTTTATCATCATTATTATTATTATTATTATTATTATTATTATTATTATTGGGTCGCCTCATCAGTTAGTTGCTAGGATCAAAAGATGATGCCAGAGCCACATATATTCAACTTAAATACATAATTACTCAATAGAGTTAGAAATTGTTGGATACGAGAGCAACAGTAATAGGTGTTCAAGCACGCAAGAATTATTATCGGACTTACGGATTGTCCTTAACATTAAGGGACCTGAATTGCATGTGCAAGACTGCTGCAGGATAAATCAAACGTTTAGTCTAAGTCTGAGCAGTTGACAAATGCTACTAAACTGGGGAGGATTAATTCCCACCACATGTAGTGAAATATCTGTATGATAAACAAGTAAACAACGTCCATTACTGAATTATTACACAAATTGCGATCTGTACAAAGCTTAAAGCAGCGCAATGGCTAATTGCAACACTTACTTAAAATAACCGCACTGGAACGACGGCAAGCTGTAGTTGGACGCCTCTTGTTCTCTGTAAGTGTGCTCAACACGTCGCTGCACAGTCGCGAACACTGGAAGCAAATCACTAGATACCGAGTGTGTTCAACACCAAATTCAACACCGAATATAGGCTGATACATACATATGTACACCTCGAATGTCGGATGTCAAAGGTTTGTGTCCCTTACACTCCGTCTCACTCCTGAATGCTATCCTATGGAGGAAAGAACTTGCAAGTTTTGCAACACTGACACTGGAGAATTTCTCCTTTCGCTTCGCAATACAGGGAAAATAAAGAAGAATTTTCCAAAGAGGAGGCTGTTGCATATCCATAAACTCACTAGGGGTTGGCACATTACAAGGCTCTCACCGTAATTTGCTCAGAATTTTTCTGGGCAAGGAGGCAGCTGTTTTCCCATGCTGTGTTCGAAAAACCGACGGAGGCTCTGATATACATGCTGAAGTGGCCCGTTCCAACTGCGCTCAGAACCTCCCCTGGGTCCACATGCCTTTTGGAAACACACTTCGTATCTCCGTAAGACCATTCAAGTCTTGCGGCTATGGAAACACGGGCGCCCTTTCCCGAAATCCATGCTTTGTGCGCGCACTACCCGCAGATGTACCACCAGCTGCTACCACGTCGTACCAGCAGTGGAGAAATTCTGCAATCAATTTCCAAACTCAGCAGTGTGCCTTCTTCCCAGGAAAGTTACACATAATACTACAGCAATCAATTTGTATACTGTCGGTTTGCAACATATGACTACGCAGTTACGTCACAAATTCTCACAAATATGGAGTTTTAAACACCAAAATATTTCGAGAAAAGGTAATAATAAAGTGGTGTACATGTAGTTATTTGTTACAGAGTCCCTTACGGTATCCGTGTTTATTTAGAACTGGTCATGCTTTTTTTTTAGTTATTATAGTTGTATTAAACAGAGACTGCAGTCATGTGTGTGTGAGTTGCGTTTGCATGAGTGTGTGTGTGTGTGTGTGTGTGTATATGTGAGTGTGTCCGTTACCTACTTTTGACGAAGGCCTTAAGGGCCGAAAGCTTTATTTGCGACAGTCTTTTTTTTTTTGTGCCTATCTGCGACTCAGCATCTCCGATATACAGTGAGCAGCAACTTTTGTTTTCATAATATTGTTACATTTGATGCTAGATTTACCATTGTTTGATACACAGATTGCTCCATTTTCGAACAAATTGTTCAGTTTGTTATTAATAGTATCCCACGAATACCGGACTAGGTTGCAGTTTGTAAAAATGGAAGCTAGCAGCGGCCAGTCAGTCACAAAACGGTGCTGGCGATGCCCTCTGGATTCCGTTGAAAAATGAGTGAGTGCCGAGTGCGGCATGCGGGGCCCCTGTACGTACGCGACCCGAAGCGGCGACTGCATCAATCACGAGCTTAATTAATCCCCTCGCCGCGGCAAATAAAATGCTTTCGGCGCAGCGGCTTTTCGCGTAACGTCCCGTGCTATTCAATTGCTTGCTGCTGTTATGTTTTCCTCCCACTCCGCTGCTTCCCATCACCGTACCCAGCCACCCCCCCCCCCCTTCTTTTTTTCAAAAACAAAAAAAGTTCTAATTATCCGAATTATTCGCGTCGGCTTCATTAACTGCATTCTTCCGTGAGTTATAGTTATTAGCTGTCGCCAAATATCGACGACCAGTGCGTATGTCCTGCCACCACTGTTACACGCGCAGTTCGAGAGGGGCGGGCTGGGCGTGATCGTTGCGCGATAGTCCCACTGTACAGGAAGCTTAGATAAGCGCCTCACTTCTCAGATAACTTATTACAGGTGAGCAGGTGTAGCTGACGTATCACTGTAAAGATACCTTCAAAGCTTTTGTCGTAATTAGAAGTTCTGAGTTGAAGTAAGCTTTCACTAATGTTTCTATTCCAGCAGTAATTGCTACTCACAATCCAATAGGCAGCTTTCACGTCGGACGATGGTAGTTCTTCTTTCCAGCCGCACAACGGCATATTTCACCTGACCATTTTTGAGAATAAGTATAAAATAGCCAAAACTGATTATCTGCCGTCATCTGTACACTTGCTGACATTCTATTGAGCTAAAGAATCATTTTTGTTTCGAGAACTTGTAAATGACTTAAAAATGCATTAGGACGACGAAATATTTTCATCTGAATCTCCTTCTTGTATGAATAATTGTCTATTGAATTCAGATTTTCGAGATACAGACAAGCCATTTCAATGTGACTTTCCTTCCAGTATCATGAACCAGCGAAAATATTACGGTTCGACTACACATTGGTATATTAGTATCCTGTACTTAAAAAAATGTATCTTAACGAAACTTATATCGAAGATAATACTCTTATTGCCCTGAGGTGCACTGATATTAATCTGACTCTTACAGGATGCTCATTGAAACTCTTATAATTTAGACCCGACCGATCACCGAAGCTAAGCAGCACCGGCCGCGGTCACTGCTTGGACTGGTGACTGCACGGGTACGCCACTTACTGTTGGCAAATGTTCGCTTTTCCTTTACGGCAGGTGAGATAGGAGGGTTAGTGTGCTAAGTCCCCAATTACCATTCTGTTCGCCAATGTACTGCATTAAACTCCGAACTTATCAACTTATCACGAAGTGAAGGAGTGCGACACTGTTTATGGTGATCCGTTCGTCGTTTGGAGATGTAAAGTTCGGCGGAACCTTTGATGCTATTCGAGAGGACTAGACTACAGACCAGCACCGTGTTTCACCCTCTCCTTTGTCTGAACGCCATCCAACACACTATACACAGACGTTTTACAGTCATCTACATTTAACAGTTACGCTTTAACACACAACACTTACGCTTCGCAATGGAAAGGTGCCTCCGGGGGCGAAGTATAGAAAACACATTTCCGTTTCAGGCGGCTGAATCCGCCCTTCGGGGTTCCACAGCCAAATATGCCGTACGACTTCACTTAATTTAGACCCTAATCTGACTTGAAATCGGCAATGTTTGCTTGCACTGAACTCATTCTTTAAAAATACTTGATTTCAACATGAATTTACTGACAGAATTATGTCATTAAAAGCCGGCCGCGGAGGTCTCGCGGTTCTAGGCGCGCAGTCCGGAACCATGCGACTGCTACGGTCGCAGGTTCGAATCCTGCCTTGGGCATGGATGTGTGTGATGTCCTTAGGTTAGTTAGGTTTAAGTAGCTCTAAGTTCTAGGGGACTGATGACCACAGCAGTTGAGTCCCATAGTGCTCAGAGCCATTTTAACCATTTGATGTCATTAAATTGAAAATATTTCTTATTATACCAGAGTTTATGCACAACAGACATCGCTGTTCTGGATCTCTCAGACTCATACAGCGACAATATTACAGCAAGCACGCCAAGAAATCACATTCCTGCACCTCTGCTTCGACGTTCACAGCAAATTTCATTGAAAAACGTGCTAAAGCGCATGAGAAAGTTATGTAAAGATAGGAGCTCAGGTTAAGGATAACGCTACACGATCTAATTTAATACATGTTATTTAATACATATTGTAACCCCAATAGTATAAAAAAATATTCGTCAGGTGCGAGTAGGACCTTGGAAAAAACGACATTTTGTCCATGGAGTGCGTGATTGATTCTTTTGTAAAATTTTTTTTGTTTATTTATAGACACAATCACATGTTTATGACACAGTCATAACCGGTTTCGGCCATACAATGACCATCTTCAGATGTTAAAGGCGGCATACGCTGAACACAGGGTCATGCGTTGTCAACGCATGTGATTATGTCTATAAATAAACAAAAAAAAATTTACTCGAGTAGGACTCGCACACTGAGGTTTCAGTATAGACTTACTTATGTATATGGACATCCCGGCCATTCCAGTAGTCGAGAACTCTACGATTTTTGTCCGTTATCGACGTTGATACCCCAGAGATATCGGTCCCATGGATCCCAAGACATTCGAGAATGTTTTAATTTCTAGTTTGAATTTGGATAACAAATAACAAACAAATATTTTTTAGTGTATTATAATTACAAATTAACAATTTTCTGATTTTCCTCTTTACAAATTACACATATTGTTGGGGTGGGCTAATGTTGTAATTTGTAATATTAGAAACCAAGACCACTTATGAGAAACACTTTATTTCATGACCAGTTTCGACGGTAACTAGCTGTCATCCTTGGATTCGCCAGTATTTCAGAAATATAATTAAACATCAGTGTCGCAGACGTACTAAGAAAATGCTATAGTTATAATAATGCAACTCCACACTGGTTTGTCAAATCTATAAAATTTGGTAAATGAAATACCCGTAGTACCAATAAGGAGTACAGGTGCAAAAACAGGTACTACATCAGTAGAGGTGAAGGGTCGACGACAGCTCTGGAAGACTGAGCCGATGTGCTTTAAAACTAAAGTGCATACATAGGCTCATGAACTGAATAATTACGGTTCTGCCTCTCGAACTTTAGTAGATCTGGGATTGTGAATGAAAATGGTTAGTTGGTTGATTTGGGGGAGGGGACCAAACAGCGAAGTCATAGGTCCCATTAGGGAAGGATGGGGAAGGAAGTCGGCCGTACCTTTCAAAGGAACCATCCCAGCATTTGCCTGAAGCGACTTAGGAAAATCATGGATGGCCGGACGCGGGTTTGGACAGTCGTCCTTCCGAACGCGAGTCCAGTGTGCTAATCACTGCGCCATCTCTCTCAGTGCCTGGGAATGAAATAAAATCAGAATTATAAAGTTCACGGACATTAAATGTCTTGTATGTATCCGTAAGGTATTCATGTTTTGAGTAATTTCTATGGCAGGCCAGAAACGATTATGGAGAGAAATATCCATCTCCCTCATCTAGATTCTAGACATTAATACACTGCTGTTTAGCAATATCTTCTGGATGAGGGATAAAACTGGACCCCCAAATACAGACAAATACACATCAAGGTGGAGTACACGACTGAGTGCCTTATCAGACCCTCTGTCCTGCACATCGGAGTAACGGCAAAGTTACGCTTTCAGTAAAAGTTCCGAACCACCTTGTGATTGACTTGCCCCACAATATCACGCCATCTTTCTTCCACAGTGCATCAGTTGAGAGGACTGCTTTGCATCTAATGGTGAGATACTACAAATCGTTGATGATTTCGGAAAGCTACTTTTCCAACACTACTCGGCAAGCACGAAGGAAGGTAGTGAATCTGGATAGCCAGCATTAGTGTTATCAAAGTGGGATTGCTATGTCCAGTACCTGAAAGCCCCAGCAACCGTGCTGTAGTCGAATGCAGCTGTGTGATTTACCTGGTGATCCATACCAGAGCGGGATTGACGACTGATACTGCTTCTTGACCCAGGACGTTGCCATGGTGGCTGAGCAAGTCAAATGTGACGTTCCAGGCTGCAGAGACAGGGTTGCACATGGTAAGCAAGGTAAACGTGCCAGAGTCAATGGCCAGTTCCAGTTTGACGGTCCAGTAGGGACGACGACTCCGCATGCCATGACCAGGGAAAATGTGATCCTCTGGGCTAGACAACAGGGCTGCTGTGCGCAGTGTTTCTGGCTGCGGTGATGGAGTTCCAAGTGGTAACCACAGCGAGCGTGATGATGACGCTGGCTGTGGTGATGGGGCAACTGCACGTGATGTCAGTGGCTAAAAGGTTGTCAGCCCAGACAGGGGTGGTGATGCAGGCATCATCTTCAGGGGTCGAGCTGCGGTGTGGTAAGTCCACCTCCAGCTGGCTTCAATACTTCTGCAAAGGCAGAACTGAGGTTGATAAATACTATGCGCACTCACACATGCGACAGGCATTTACGATCACTAACAATAAAAATAATTTATAATACTTCAACTGTTTTCCACTGACATAAATTCAGAAAGTGATTTTAGCCATTCATCATCTCCATCATTCGGCATGTTAATAGGTATTCTGATAATTTTTCGCTCAATAAAGCACTCTCATCTGTTAAAAGAAAGTGATGTTTTCCACGTTTACTGGAAAGAGGCAAAAAACCATTCACGTCTAAGGATACATTGTCATCAAGTGCACTTAAAAATAAAAAAAAACACATCCTATGCACTCGCTGTGGAAGTGTGTATTATTATTATTGCTATCACTGGTTGTTGGTAGAAGAAGTAGCAATATGTATCTGGTCCCCAACGACTGGTGGCATTCCCCATGAAGTCTAACTAAGAAATGGTGTCATGGCATGTGGTTCTGATTTCTCATCGTCAATGGCCTGTATTCGCTCTCTACCAAAGGGCCGAAGCCCCACGATCTCTCTGTGGAAAATGGTGTCCTGGCCTATGGCAGCTTATGTCGAAAGGACCTAGAGAAAAAACAGGTACAGTTAAGTACTCCAAACAAGTGAGGGAAAAAGTTACGACAAGCATGTTATGTTCGCCCTTCTGCAAATCATGCATTAGGAAAGCCATACCCTGATCGTCAAGGTGAAGAGGCCTCATTCTATTGTCCTACTTTCATACACATATAAGAGCAGTCACATCACCTAAAAATAGCATCTTATAAGTACTGTCTACAGAATTTTTTTAATCACACATAACACATAAATATGCATATTTACATTCCTAAGGATGATTCATTAGCAAAGCCATACTTTGAGCGTCAAAGGGCAGTGACGGTATGTTATCATTAACTGATGAACGAGTACATTCACCATGTAATCACCATTAGCGCTGACACACCAACACATCAATTCACTGCAGTCCTCAATAATAATCGAACTGACGTGAACAGGAGCGTCTCATACTGACTTATTTATACCTAGCACCAGCATGCGTGTCCTAACTTGCTCATGCTGATGATGTAATTGCCAAAAATTGCATATACCGATGTGTGTGTGTGTACACAAACTTTTCCAATTAGACAATTCATCATCTCGACATGTCCTGACAGACTGGTTTCTGCAAAAAGTACATCTACATCGCATTGCGCTTTTTTCATGGAACAGAAGCAGCTAGCGATCCACTGCCGTGCATATGTGTAATGTTGGGAAACCGAATCATGCTATAGTGGTTCCACTATTGAGATTGGACTGTATACGTAACTGACAGTTGTACATAAGCGGGACTGCATGTATGTTTGGCATTTTGTTTTTATGGTACCGAGCAGTCAACCGCTGGCATTCATTATAAACACGTAACGTGCGCTCAGTCCTGCCAGTACAGAGCATGTGGGCTAGGGAACAAGTACATAAATTCACATATTAAATGACAGGTATTTTATGGTATTCAGAGAGGACCGCGCTGGAGTTTCGCAACAGGTTACAATGGACATTCTTGTAGCTTAAGAGATATTTACGAATCTTTGGTCTCTGTAGTTGGATTATATTCTATGTTATTAACATACAGGAAAATTATAAATGAATGTCATGATTGGCAGAATTACTGGCGTTGGATACTTGCTACGTTGCCGATTTTACAAAAAGGGATATTCACAGTAGCTTCTCAGTATATATACTCTCTTATGAAATTTGTTATTAACAACCAAACCCAATTCAAAAGTAACAGCAGTGTGCATAACTACAATACTAGGAGAAAGGATGATCTTCACTATTCAAGATTAAATCTAACTTTGGCGCAGAAAGGGGTTAATTGTACTGCCACTAAAGTCTTTGGTCACTTACCAAATAGTATCAAAGGTCTGACAGATAACCAACAAGTATTTAAGAAGAAATTAAAAGAATTTCTGAATGACAACTCCTTCTACTCCATAGAGGAATTTTTAGATATAAATTAAGAAAAAAAGAAAAAAACAAAACATTATAAAAAGTTGTTATATTAACTCAATTATGTTGTTAAATTAACTTAATTATGTCATGTATTGGAAAATTTGACTCGTTTCACATCATTACGAAATATCGTATTCATGATCCATGGAACTAGTAATAATCTAATCTAATCTAATCTAAAGACTGTGTAACGTTTTTGTTTGAGGTGATACTCTAGCAACTCAAGAATTACGAGGTTCAGTTTAATTTTTAACATACAATTTAAGTTAATAATGAAGCTTGATATTATTAAAAGTATATCAAACAGAAATAAAGAAACAGTTGTGTACAAACGGATATACAAGGTGTTACAAAAAGGTACGACCAAAATTTCAGGAAACATTCCTCACACACAAAGAAAGAAAATACGTTATGTGGACATGTGCCCGGAAACACTTACTTTCCATGTTAGAGCTCATTTTATTACTTCTCTTCAAATCACATTAACCATAGAATGGAAACACACAGCAACAGAACGTACCAGCGTGACCTCAAACACTTTGTTACAGGAAATGTTCAAAATGTCCTCCGTTAGCGAGGATACATGCATCCACCCTCCGTCGCATAGAATCCCTGATGCGCTGATGCAGCCCTGGAGAATGGCCTATTGTATCACAGCCGTCCACAATACGAGCACGAAGAGTCTCTACATTTGGTACCGGGGTTGCGTAGACGAGAGCTTTCAAATGCCCCCATAAATGAAAGTCAAGAGGGTTGAGGTCAGGAGAGCGTGGAGGCCACGGAATTGGTTCGCCTCTACCAATCCATCGGTCACCGAATCTGTTGTCGAGAAGCGTACGAACACTTCGACTGAAATGTGCAGGAGCTCCATCGTGCATGAACCACATGTTGTGTCGTACTTGTAAAGGCACAAGTTCTAGCATCCCGTATGAAATCATGATAACGTGCTCCATTGAGCGTAGGTGGACGAAACTAAAATGAGCTCTAACATGGAAAGCAAGCGTTTCCGGACACATGTCCTCATAACATTTTTTCTTTATTTGTGTGTGCGGAATGTTTCCTGAAAGTTTGGCCGTACCTTTTTATAACACCCTGTATAGACGTCCGGACGTGCAAAGGGAGGTACAGACAAGGGAAAGTCAAAGTCCCGCTCAAGCAGGGATAGGCTCCAGTTCCCGGTCGGCAGAATACACCGCCTTTTGCGCAAGGGAATCTACGCCGAGAGCGTCAGCGCCGGGGCGCCAGTACACCTCACCGCCGTCACGAAGTACCTGGCAGCTGAGGTGCTCGAACTGGCCGCAAACGCAGCCCGCGACAACAAGAAGACACGCATCATCCCGAGCCACCTGCAGCTCGCAATCCTCAACGACGAGGAACTCACAGAGCTGCTGTCGGGCGTCACCATCGCACATGGTGGTGTCCTGCCCTACATCCAGGCCGTGCTGCCGCCAAAGAAGACCGAGAAGAAGGCCTAAATGGTGGCCGTCCCTCTCGCTCGCACGACTATTTGCTTTTGTATTCTCTACCAATCCAAGAATCCTAAGAAGTCTCTTATTTATGATGATCTACGTGCATGGCAAGTTGGTAGTTTGGTAACCTTGAAAAGTAGTTGAAACTAGGTAGTTGAAAGCAAGGCAAACTTATCTTCAGACCTGTATGAAAATTGCTTCACATTGTCGCTTCTGGCTTGTGTTAGAAGTTACTCACAATATGCATATCTGACCTATACATACAAGATATCTGATGTCTACGAGCATTATAACTTAATGGCTTCTCATTCCCCGACACAATCCCAGGTCTACCAAAATTCGAGGCGTAGAACCCTAATTATTCGGTTCACGTTAAGACACTGGCTGTAGACAAGAAAAAGGCAAGTCAGGAGATGTAAAGGATAAAGTAACTGGTCCCCTCTCCCCCCCTCCCCCACCATCACTTTTCCCAAGTAGCTGCTCACTGTACCAAACAAGTAGATTTACTGCTATTCTCAAAGATTGAGAAGCATCACTACATGTGGATAGGAAACAGGTACCGCCTACTTTCAACTCAAGTGTCGAAACGTCATTGTCGAAAGATGTCTGAACTCTTTCATTAAGCATGAGCATTTAGAAAGACACATACCTGACTGCTCGACCCAGTAACTAGTCCACGTGGAAATATCCAATGACGAAAAATAGTTAAAGAATACCCATCACCAGAAATGCTGTGCCTTCACTGTACACGCTGAATTTGAGGGCTTACAACCTCCTGTGGCACGTTGTGAAGGCGATCTCACAGCCTCTCACACCGCTTCTACAGAACGACGTATACAGTATGAGGCAGTGTATTAAGTTGTACGACGAGGTGAAAGTTAAGGGGTCCTAACGTGTCGGAACCTCCTTTTTTCCGACGTAGTTCAGAAACTCGACGTGCCAATGACTCAACAAGTCGCTGGAAGTCCTCTGCAGAAATACTGAGCCACAATGCCTCTACAGCGGTCCATAAATGCAAACATGTTGCCGGTACAAGATTTTGTGCACGAACTGATCTCTCAATTGTTCGATGGGACTCATGTCAGGCGATCTGGCTGGCCAGATCTTGCACCCGAATTGTCCAGAACGTTCTTCAAATTAGTAGCGAACAATTGTCGCCCAGTGACGTCTGCGCCACACCCGAACCCTACTATCAGCAATTGCCGACTGAAATTGGGACTCATCTGACCACGTCACGGTTTTTCAGTCAACTAGGATCCAGCCGATATGGTCACGAGTCCTGGAGAGAGGCGTTGTCACGCTGTCAGCAACGGCACCCGTGTAGGTCGTCTGCTGCCATAACCCATTAACGCCAAATCTCGCCGCCCCGTGCTAACGTATATGTTAGTGGTAAGTCCTGCATTGATTTCTGAGGTTGTTTTTCTGTTAGCACTGACAACTCTAAGCAAACGGTGCTGCTCTCGGTCGCTAAGTGGAGGCAGTCGGCCACTTTTTTGTCCATCGTGTGAGGTAATGCCTGAAAATTGACATTCTTGTCACATAATTGACGCTGTGGATCTTGGAAAATTGATTTACTAACGTTTTCCGAAAAGGAATATCCCATGCGTCTAGCCTCAACTACCATTCCGCATTCAGAATCTGTTAGTTACCGTCGTCTGGCCATAATCACACAGGAAACCTCTTCACAAGAATCACTTGAGTACAAATGACAGCTCCGCCAATCCACTGCCGTTTTATACCTTGTGTATGCGATAATACCGCCATCTACATACTTGCATATCGCTGTCCCATGATTTTGTCGTATCAGTGTATGCTCATACGATTCCAGTCTAACAAATTCGAATCATATGTCAGGGATGACCCTGCGAAATCGTAGCTTTCTGAGCTCGAAGAATATGTACCGTATGTTGATATTTGTTATAGCAACAATGTTCCTACGGCAAAATCGCGGGATAATGAGGTCTCATATGGAGAGGCAGTTAGCTGTCATATTTGTGGGCTGCAGTGGAATACAAAAGCGGAAACTCCACGTATAGATCGCTGTCATCTAATGGGGAAGTGCCATGGTGCAGCTCACAGTGCATGCAACTTGAAATACTAACCGCCATGATACTCACACATCTTACATAAACTGTAAGCGTGTGATGGTCACTTTCCTGTTGGGCACTTGGGTGATTTTGGATTGAAGGATGACAGAAACAGTCACATACTTGACAGTGTAGAAAACTACATACCATTCTCCAAGTGAATAACATCAAGAATAATGCGCCGCTTCCAGGATTCGTTACGATTAAAGCACGAACCTCTTCAGAAACTTGCTGAGACAATGCATCAGTAGGCTATGCAAATCACCACAGAGTCTCAAATCTCAAGGATGCAGTTTCACCTCGTCATGAAGTCCTTGATAAGATGCTGCAGAAGCTCCATATAACAGCATTCACCAGCAAACTCACAGGCTTTACTTTAGAGAATGTTGAGCATAGGCATGCGGCGAATCTTTGGCAGGAGTTCAACGTATATGATTGAGAGGACTATGCCAAATTATACATGGAGACAGATGTACGCTTGCTCTCAGATGTTTGTAAGAAATTCCGTACTGTACACCTGGGCATATACACTCCGGATCCTGCTTTCTGTTGCTTCTGCCAGGGCTTTTGTGGCATACAGTGCTAAAAAAAAAGACATGTATCAACATCGAACTGTTGACTGACACTGATGTGTTGCTTTTAACATGGGATTTGTGTGTGTGTGTGGGGGGGGGGGGGACTTTACCATTGCGGTACAACAAAGTAAACAACCCGACGTGTAACAGTCTCTGGTGTTTTATGGTTCCGATGCCTGTCTGGAGAGAAAATCGGCAGAATGAAAAGAAGTGTACAATACGTGGCTCCAGATGCTGGTGTGGGACATATCCTGGAGGTAGATCTTGAACATCCCGTCAGTTTGCGTGATGTGCACAGTGACTGGCCGCTGTGTCTGGAGAGCCTGATTCTCTGAAATGGTTATGTCCCCAAGCTGATGACAACATTGGGGAATAAGCAGATACACATTCTACGCTATAGAAGCCTCCAGGAGTGTCTCAGGTTGGCGTTGTGACTTATTGGAATCATTCACGATATCTCCTTCAACCAGCATCCCTAGTTGAAGGATTTAATCAATGTTAATACCGAAAAGAGGGTTCTAGAGAATTGTGATTCTGAAAAGGATTTTTTAAAATTAATGAATAATTTAGTTTTCGGCACAACGATGAAGAATGTTAGAAGCAGTCGAGGAATTCATTTGGTTTACTGCTGGGATGGGCATTATGTCAAAAGAGATTATATCACCACGCCGAATTTCAAGCAGGCAAATATCCTTAATGAAGAGTTAGTCGCTGTGGAGATGGCTAGGGTTTCATTGAAGTTCACAGGGCTTGTCTACATTCGTAAGTGTATTCTGGACCTCTCCAAACTCCGCATACACCCATTTCACTCTGAGTTTGGAAACCAAACTTCGCTGATGTCAAGTTACTTTATATAGCTACAGACAGTTTCATCTACTGGGTAATAGGCTGCAATCCAATGACGTACTTAGGTACAAACACGAGAAATTCAAGACATCTGGATATGTGGCTGATAAACCTTGTGACGTAACACCCTAGAAAAAGAAGGTATCAGCCTGATAAACGACGAGAAGAATGGCACACAGATTGTGGAGTTTGTGAGGGTCAGATCCAAAATGCATGCATATCATATAGATGCATGTGCCACCCAAAGGTGCGCTGAGGATGTGTAGCATGTGGCCTCACAGGTTCTCGTGATTGTGGACTACAAGGGGTGCCTGCACAATGCAGATGCATCACAGTATATGGTGTGCCAAGCGGTCTTTTGTTCGTGGGCCACGAGGCACATACTGCACTGTAGCTGAAGCTCATCCTGTTGTGCCAAAATGACAAACGCTTCATCTGTGTGGATGGGATCAGAATCATCCTGTTATCACACCATTCACTCAAGAATGATTGAGATTGCAACCATATGTTCGTGTGTATCTGTATGTGTGTGTATATGTGGAGTAGGTAGATGAAACGTTTGTCACGGTTATGTGTATGTATGTGAAAGAATGCAGGAAGACCTCTGGGTGCCCGCGATATTCTGAGAGTGTTACAGGAGACGGGTAAGTGAGCAGACGTGCCCTCAGTTCACGCGTGGAAGAGAGGTATTTGAATATTTGCACTAATTCTTTTATTTCCAGCTTCGGACTGTGTAAGGAAACGAATGTTTTCGTTTAATTTCGGAAATTTGACTCCCTGTGTTAATTTATCTGGTCCCCAGTTTGCCCGTTATCCTCTTCACATAGTGGATGTCCCATGTAAAATATTGGGAGACTTTGGCCAACGCAATTCCGTCTTGCCCCTAGAAATGTGCGTGCAGACTAGTATAAAATATACCCGAGCTGTAAGTTGTAAAACTGTAATATCTGTAAACTGGAACAATTGCTGCAATCGCTGTAAAGTCGAGTGATAATGTTTAAAATAAATAGATAATCAATTGTCATCAATCTTTAACATACCATAAAAATCACAAAGGAGTCAAGATAAAGGAATTCATGTAAAATAAAAGATACAAAATGCAGGGATCCACACATCAGCGTGTAAGCCCTCCAGGCCCCTTGCCTAGTATCGTACAGAAAGGGCACGCTCTCTAGGTAGCGCTCTCAAGCTCCCCTCCCCAGTTGTCCGTTGCGCAATTTTCATTCAGGGCTTTACGACATCAACTTCCATCTGGCAAGGAGGTTTGACGGAAATCTTTCAGTGTGTTGTTAAAGATAATAAACCATAAGTTGATTTGCTATATCAGTGTTACTGTTTATATAAGACCCTGATTCTGAGTTACAGTTGCCAGGCTAGGGCGTAAACAAATAAGAACAATTTTATTTTTTAGAAATTTTTTGTATACGCAATCGTGCAGTTTTGTAGTATTGTCCAAATAACAGTTTTCTATAGGCCCTGAATTCATCCTGAATCATATTTACAGCTAAGACGTTATTTCATACATATGCAGGCCTACAGTAAATTCGGCTTCCACAGATTTTATTCTTATGTGGTTTTCAGATGCATATTGTGGTGCTGAATGAATACAAGCATTTATGCACTGTTTTAATGGCTTTGCATTCACACTGTTCTAAAGCAAATAGTCAACGTCACAGTACAAATTTCTAATACACTCCTGGAAATTGAAATAAGAACACCGTGAATTCATTGTCCCAGGAAGGCGAAACTTTATTGACACATTCCTGGGGTCAGATACATCACATGATCACACTGACAGAACCACAGGCACATAGACACAGGCAACAGAGCATGCACAATGTCGGCACTAGTACAGTGTATATCCACCTTTCGCAGCAATGCAGGCTGCTATTCTCCCATGGAGACGATCGTAGAGATGCTGGATGTAGTCCTGTGGAACGGCTTGCCATGCCATTTCCACCTGGCGCCTCAGTTGGACCAGCGTTCGTGCTGGACGTGCAGACCGCGTGAGACGACGCTTAATCCAGTCCCAAACATGCTCAATGGGGGACAGATCCGGAGATCTTGCTGGCCAAGGTAGTTGACTTACACCTTCTAGAGCACGTTGGGTGGCACGGGATACATGCGGACGTGCATTGTCCTGTTGGAACAGCAAGTTCCCTTGCCGGTCTAGGAATGGTAGAACGATGGGTTCGATGACGGTTTGGATGTACCGTGCACTATTCAGTGTCCCCTCGACGATCACCAGTGGTGTACGGCCAGTGTAGGAGATCGCTCCCCACACCATGATGCCGGGTGTTGGCCCTGTGTGCCTCGGTCGTATGCAGTCCTGATTGTGGCGCTCACCTGCACGGCGCCAAACACGCATACGACCATCATTGGCACCAAGGCAGAAGCGACTCTCATCGCTGAAGACGACACGTCTCCATTCGTCCCTCCATTCACGCCTGTCGCCACACCACTGGAGGCGGGCTGCACGATGTTGGGGCGTGAGCGGAAGACGGCCTAACGGTGTGCGGGACCGTAGCCCAGCTTCATGGAGACGGTTGCGAATGGTCCTCGCCGATACCCCAGGAGCAACAGTGTCCCTAATTTGCTGGGAAGTGGCGGTGCGGTCCCCTACGGCACTGCGTAGGATCCTACGGTCTTGGCGTGCATCCGTGCGTCGCTGCGGTCCGGTCCCAGGTCGACGGGCACGTGCACCTTCCGCCGACCACTGGCGACAACATCGATGTACTGTGGAGACCTCACGCGCCACGTGTTGAGCAATTCGGCGGTACGTCCATCCGGCCTCCCGCATGCCCACTATACGCCCTCGCTCAAAGTCCGTCAACTGCACATACGGTTCACGTCCACGCTGTCGCGGCATGCTACCAGTGTTAAAGACTGCGATGGAGCTCCGTATGCCACGGCAAACTGGCTGACACTGACGGCGGCGGTGCACAAATGCTGCGCAGCTAGCGCCATTCGACGGCCAACACCGCGGTTCCTGGTGTGTCCGCTGTGCCGTGCGTGTGATCATTGCTTGTACAGCCCTCTCGCAGTGTCCGGAGCAAGTATGGTGGATCTGACACACCGGTGTCAATGTGTTCTTTTTTCCGTTTCCAGGAGTGTATAAGGACGCCAGTGGCTCAGTCTGTCTGCTGCAGTCAGTGAATCATTGTACAGAGCGTTTAAATTCACCATACTTGAATTTTTGATGTACATCAACTCACACTTAGATTGTAATGCAAGCACTGCCTCGCCATAGTTATCGACAGTTGATGTCTCACCCTTTAACTTACTGATGTTAATAGGAGTGTGTGATGAGTTGTACTCAGTCGTCATCTTTCTCTCTATGAACTGCATCATAAGGCACACACGGTCTCACTCATTCGACGCCTAGTGCACTCCGACACAAAGACGTTCAACATTCTCTATTTCTATAAGCACATCAAGATCAGTAAGGGGCGCTAGTCCAATATTCATACCTTTAGATCCACTTACAGCCGAATTTTACGTATTCTCAAACAGCAGCATTCCGTCAGCACTTGGCTAAGTCTCGAGCTCCAGCTGCTGTTGATGTGTTAAGGCATAACTGAATGACGGCACGTCCAATAGATCGGGAAGACATTCTGTGGAGAATGGCTGCTGCTGATACTGTGGTGATTCAGCAAGGAACATCTGTGTATACTCATCTGTAACAATAATAACAAAGCTCTAAGTATAATGACACACACATAATAATAACGACAGTTACAGATGGATGGCTAGATTACTTAGTGATAGTCTTCTTCTTCCCAGTCGATCGCAGCTGCTAGCGGTGTTTCATACTGGGCACTCACAGAAAGTATGGACAGCAACCTATGGCGCTCACACAATCGAACTACAAAATCTGAAACTGCTCAAGGGGTGGGAGATTGAGCTTGTATGCCATTGGTCGAAACTTAGTGGTCTAGGTGCCTACGGCGACTGGCTGAAAGCACGATGACGTCGATGCTCATATGTATTGCCACTGGCCACAGGAAGGGGAAGCGAGAGGTGGCTATTGGAGGAGGCTGGCAGTTCCAGAAAATGGCGAAGGGGAGACTCTTCCAGGTATACTGATGCAGACATCGACGCTTCCAGGAATGCTGATTTTGAAGTGAGTTAAATTCTGGCTCATATGCCTACTGTCTTTCTATTGACTGGAATAGTCTGTGAAATTCTGAAAGTAGCACAGTAACCAGAAGACAGTTATAAGATCCGGGGGGCATGAAACGGAAACACCGGATGAGAACGGAGTGAGATAGTGTAATGGCCTATCCCCAGTGTTATTCAGTTTGTATATTGAGCAAGCAGTAAAGAAAACCGAAGAAAAATTAGGAGCAGAAATTAAAGTTCAGGGAGAAGAAATAATAAGACAGGTTTTCATTTGACACTGTAATTCTTCTAGAGGCAACAAAGGGCTTGTGAAAGCAGTTGAACGAAGTGGATAGTGTCTTGAAAGGAGAGTATAAGATGAATACAAAAAAAAAAGCAAACCAAGGGTAATGAAATGTAGTCCAGTTAAGTAAGACAATACTGAGGGAATTAAATTAGGAAATGAGACGCTAAAAGTAGTAGATGGGTTTTTCTGTTTGGGCAGCAAAGTAACAGATGGCAGAAGTAGGCTGGATATACAATGTGGAATGGCAGGAAAAGCGTTTCTGAGGAAGAGAAATTTAGTGCACAGAGTAAAAATTGTAGAGGGTTTAGTACGACTATCACAACTTGAACTACCTGGTGATAATTTCTTAACTAAATGTTACTTTATTACAATATATCTAACAAATTTGGCCTTTGAAAATAAGACTTGGTCTCCAAAATGAAGGTTCGACGTTATAAGAGACACTAACAATTGCAAATTATTCTGAAAAATGCACTGAAGTGCCAAAGAAATTGTTATAGGAACGCATATTTAAATACAGAGCTATGTAAACAGGCAGAATACGGCGCTGCAGTCGGCAATGCCTGTATAAGACTACAAGTGTCTGGTGATCGATTACTGCTGCTACAATGGCAATTTATCAGGATTTAAGTAAGTTTGAACGAGGTGTTAAAGTCGACACACGAGAGGACACAGCATCTCCGAGGTAGCGATGAAGTGGAGGTGTTTCCATACGACCATTTCATTGAGGTACTGTGAATATCAGGAATCTGGTAAAACATTGAATCTCCAGCATCGCTGCAGCCAGAAAAAAGATCCTGCAAGAACTGGACCAATGGCGACTAAAGAGAATCGTTCAACATGACAGAAATGCAACTCTTCCGCAGGTTTCTGCAGATTTCAATGCTGGTCCATCAACAAATGTCAGTGTGCGAAACATTCAACAAAACACCATTGATATGGCCTTTTGGAGCCAAAGACCCACTCGCGTACTCTTGAGGACTGCTCAACACAAAGCTTTACGCTTCGCCTGGGCCCATCAACACCGATATTGGACTGTTGATGACTGGAAACATGTTGCCTGATCAGACGAGTATCGTTTCAAACTGCATCGAGTGAATGGACGTGTATGTGTACGGAGACAACCTCACGATTCCATGGATCCTGCATGTCATCAAGAGACTGTTCAAGCTCGTGGAGGCTCTGTAATGGTGTGGGGTATGTGCAGCAGGAGATCCGACAGAGACAATGTAACTCCATAGCCACTGCGCGGGCTGCCGGCAGAAACTGCTCTTGTTCCTGGAAGCGCCCAATAAATCTAGCTTTTAATGCCCACCCTCTGGAAAGCCTTTTTGCAAGAACACGGCTGGAGATGGAAGATAAACGTTTGGAAAAACCCAACTCAAAACATTGGTGACTCACTGTGGCCACCTGCCTTAAAACTCGCTTGGAAAAGAAGCTGTTTGCCTCAGTACTACATACCAGAAGTTAAGTTCTGGCCTATGAAAGAAATGACACGTTTGATAGGATACAGGAACTCTAGTGGGTGGAGTTATAACAACTACGAATGCTCTGACTGGCCAGAAAGAAAAAGCGTGCCCATCAGCTTTGACATAGGCAATATGCAGACAGAAAAATTCGCTCTTCTCTTGCAGCAAATCGTCTAGTGTTTGAGCAAGGCGACTCGCGCCACGCTGAGACGATTGCGAGAGTAATTACGTGAACACTTGTTCACAGGCTCGTCTTAACTACTAGGGAGTTAAACTGCGAAGTCTCTTAGTATGGAGACTTGCACTGAGTATGACAATTCACGCTTACTAGCGATTTTAGGGCAACGACGTACACCCTATCCCAGCCAAATAGTGTTCACCACGCCAATTAGCTAGGGAACAACTAGATACTAGATGTCTCGGCTTCACCGAAGTTGTAGGCACAGTATCAGACTGATATTTAAAAGTCGAGAAAGATTCAGAACAGATTCTCAGGTCCAGCAGCTACTGCAGTCGCCAACCAAAGGTAAATACGCGCACCACACCTTAGAGTGATATTCATTTTCCACTCAGAACTGTGGTCGTATGGTCTCCCCTACGACATTCAACCATGCCCTGTAGTTAAACATATTCACGATTGTCAGGCTTACTTGAAGCAGAAACGCAAGATATCCGATTTTATGAAAACAATTGATCATCCACTTTATACTCTGAAGTTATCGAATTGCTTTAATTGTCTACTTCTTTTTGATTGCTCTTTACTGACCCCTATCCATTATTTCGTTATTTTAATTGTGCATTTATTTCAACTGATGTTTCTGGCCCCAGTTGTGTTTAATTTATTTGTATTCTACCGACCCCCAAATATGATTAACGGCCAGTTTACTATTAAATAATTCTGAGTTAGCAATTGATATTAACAGTATGGGAGTACCCAGCATATAAATTTTTTACCAACCTCTATGTATTGTAATTATGATTGCTATGTCATGAAATCATACTGAGAGTAAAAATAAATCTTAATAACGAAAAAACGCTTTTAAATTACTCCTTGATAACAAGTAGTAACGCCTTGAACCCATAGACTAAGTTCTGTTAGCGTTAACGTTTGTTTTACAGGGAGTATAGTGGAACCGACATTGAGATAATTGTCTGATTACATCACTGCCTGTATTGCTGCGCTCTTCTGAACTCTGCATGCGTCAGATGGTATCTTCCTACCTTGCAGGCTGTAAGTTCAACACTAATTCCCCAAAACACTCACAGAGAGTCCTTGTGCAACTGTGGTAGGAAGGCAGATCAGAACCAGTCTCACACATGTTATAACACCAACAGATGAATACCAAAAGCAGATCCAAATGGATGTAAGTTGTAAGAGTTATTCATAGATGAAGAGGATTGCACAGAATGGAGTAGTGTGGAGAGTTGCACCGAACCAGTCTTTGGACTGAAAACCACAAGACCAATATCGATGTTGTAACAGTTTTCATGGGGCATATTCGAACACTCAGAGGCATACGTGTCAGTAGACCTCCCTGACTCGGTGATCCGATGATGAAGCAAACAAATGATGTGTGATGTTATTGCCTATCTTAAAATTCATACTGTTGTAATTCTTCGAAGAGCAACGAAAGACGAAAATCACAGGATTACAAGGAAGACGTGTTTCTTGTAAAATAGAAGTCGCTCAGCGACTATACTGTGCATATAAAATTGATTCAGTCAGCTATGTAGCGCAGTGCAAGTCAAATAAGCAAGATTTACACTTGTAAGATTTACTGAAAAGTCTCTTAGGTGGTATTAACTCAACGATCATGCCCTCTACATTTGCTGTATCTTTCTGACATTCGACGAAAAGCATCATTTTTCAGAATTGAACTTGGAATTAGACATTATATACCCCTTTTTATTAGATAAAAGAATTTCCAATCTCAAAGCTGCTTCGTTAAGCTTTTATAATAAATTTGGTAAGAAGGGGAAGTGTCATCACGAGAGCGACATCAATTATTCAAACTCTGCATGTGTGCAGATGAGTCAAATGGATGATTTTCTAGAAAGAACGTTGGTCACCTTTGATGGTTCAATCCGCAATACCTTCTATAGAACAAATGAAAGTAGGCTCCTCTTGCGACACACTCATTCCAAATAGTGATTCATATTTGTGAAAAGTCAATGTTTTGTTGAAAGAAAACTACGAAATACAACAATACATGTGCCAGATTCGACAACATGCTGTTTCATTTGTGTACTAGCGTTTAGTTTAAATGACATTCAGTCGTAATATATTACAGAGTGATAACATGATGACTAAGAAAAGTTCATGCAAACTAATGCACAGAACATTGTAGCTGATAGCTTTTATTAAGGAAAAATGAGCCAAGAACACTGAAAATGTACTACTTTGTTCTGAAATGATATCGTAAGATTACCTTTACATTATACGATGGATTCCAAACGGTAATTATTAATCAGTATTTGGAAAGGAACGGTTGCTTGACACTTAATAACCGTCCATGATAAGGTGTAGAGTGTGAAAAGTATATTGGGTTTTTTATGTGAGGAAAAAGAGACAGCGCGAAACTTGTTATCCATTGTCCTTAGTCTCTTGCGCAAGACTACTCACTCACACGAAAAGAATATGTGACTCTTATCACTGCTGAATGTTAAGCCCCCAAAACGTTTGCAGAATTTCTGGAGCCTTTCCTGGTGATTAATTGGGAAGTTTCCGTGATAACAGTGCGTCATTGTCAGGGGCATTAGGTATTGTCTATGGTACGTCCAAAACGTAAACCATGATTCGATAATATTAAGCTTATTATGACTAATTTCCAGAAACGACTAGTGATTGCCCTTTTTAATTTAAAAGCTAAAAATGCCGTTCTGCTCGTCGACCGTAACTGGCCTATAAATATTCATATTGCCCTACGTCTGACACTCTAGACTGAGTCTTTGAGACTACTGCACCACTGATGAGCTTTGTGATCAACTTTTCGACCTCTTTCTTTATAAACCTTCCTCTTGTGTTGATAAAAGTGTTTCATATACTCCTGCCATTTCCATGATTTACCTCTTGATTTCGCGTTTTATTTGTCAACATCACACGCAATACGTCTGTGTACAACTCGTTTCAAATGTTACATCTGCTTTGTCCTTAAGTTACATCCATATAAAGTTCTGGTCCAGGTGACAGTTTCAGGAACTTCGGAATGCCAGTCTCTAAATTTTTTTTTTACTTCTTTCTTTTTGTCACAGCAACACTGCTTTCAAGAGTAACGATCAAGACGTCCTCGCATTGCTAAGGCAGTTTAGGGATCATGACTAACAAGGGGGCCACTCAGAAATCGGATTTTTGTAATTTTTGTGATTTTGGTAATTTTTGTAATTTTTATATTTATTGTAGCGTCGAAGGACGGTAATTGGTTAATGAATGCATCGCTGGTTCGAAACTCGCTATGGTCCACTTTTTCGTTCAATTTTTTCTTTCAGTTTCAATAACAACATCATTTAAGCATAAAATTCATCAAACATAAGCTAATTAACACATATCTAATCATCATTATTGCTAAATATGCACATCTTCCAGTTTCTAATTACATGCTGCGCACACTACAAATACAGGGTGGCGCAGATAAACGAAGCTCGTGTTAAGTATAAAGGAAAAGCAGTGATATTACAGAAACCAAGAGCAGAAATTGAATTACAATTTACAGTGAAAATACAGTGGAAAATACATTTACAGAAGCTGTTGAAAGTGACATCCTGCAACATCAGTAGACAGCTGTGCACTTCTAAGTATATTCAGATACACCCCGCCGACCTCGTTCTTCAAATGTCGTCATAGGAAAAAAATCAATGTTGTTATATGGCCATAAATGTTTGCCGACTGTTCGTTCCTCGTGAATACATCATGGACTCATTCCAGGGATACCTTAGACGTGTAGCGTGTTGTCCCATCTTGCTGGAAGAAGCAGTATTGCCTTTCATATTCAGTGAGTTGAGAACAAAATGTATCAAAAATTTCCATGGAAAGATGAAACCATGCTTCATCACTCATGATGTAATGGAAAGGGTCTAACAAACCATCATTGGCGTTATTCGAAAGCCAAGTGCAGTAATCTACACGTGACTAATTGTCATCCGTAACTGCTGTACAATCGTCACACGATAAGGCCTCAAATTAAACCTTTCAGTATCCGTTGGAAACTCGTCCTACTTACATGATCCTGTTGGGCCATTTTACGTGTAGCCTTCTCTGGGCTTTGATGAATTCTTCGGTGCATGTCTGCAATAACTTCTAGTGTACAATCTGGAGGAATTCTTTCCCGTTTTACATTTTGCACAGATCAGTAGGTGCACCAACTTTTATACGGACTCTGTATTACTCTTTTTGCTGGTAGTCATCTATCCGGATACTTGACTCCGAAAATTTCAAGAGTTTCCCTTATCTGATTAGTTTTCACATATGCTTCCACAATTTCAATTCTTTCTTCTATCGAGAAAGTCATTTTGCAGATCACAAAGAGGAACCTTTACTTCACTTATGAAATAAATTGATGTGTTGAGAGAAGAAAGCTAACAACCGATTGCTGCATAAAACTGTCCATTGTTGTAGCTCTTTACTTCAGAAGTCGAAATATTGCATTTGCATTCGAAGTGTTGACAGGCTATTTTTAACTGCGCCACCCTGTGTCGATTATAAATTATCGATGTTTTATTACTTACTTATAAGGGCTTGTCCACTCTTCAGCAATTGCCCTATATTCCCATTCACCAGCTTTCACTATCATGGCAGTCTTCCTCTTTCAGATCTCTCTTTCTCATCATTCCAATTACTTCCACTCTCGATGACAATCTCAACCGTCCACGCTTCCTACTTCCAGGCGGCGACCATTCCAAGATTGCTTTTAGCCTTCGTCCTTGCTCCATTTGCCGTACATGGCGATAGCACTGAAGAACACGACTGGTTGTTCCATATCCGTCATCTCGCTAATTTCATTTCTCTCCGCTCTGTCCTGGATATCCTGGCCGCCCTCCTTATTCCATCGCTCTCTACTGCCTCTACTCTGCTTTTCTGCCACTCCCCATGCTCCATCTTTCTGCACCGTGTGTTAGTATACTTTCCACTAAAGTTTGCAGAATACTCTTCTTTGTTTCCTTTCCGCGTGACCGCTACGGGCGCAGGTTCAAATCCTGCCTCAGGCATGGATGTGTGTGATGTCCTTAGGTTAGTTAGGTTTAAGTGGTTCTAAGTTCTAGGGGACTGATGACCTCAGAAGTTAAGTCCCATAGAGCCATTTGAACCATATTTTTTGTTTCCTTTAGTGTTGCCCAGCTCCACAGAACAACATTTACTGGTTCCTAGGTTCCATATCTACCTTACAAATTCCCGAGGAGTGGATAATTGATCCTAAGTATTTAAACTGCTTTACAGCTGTAATACTTCCATGCGGCAGTACCGTATCCTTTCCATCTCCTCCCACAGCTAAATATTCTGTTTTGTTCATATTTATTTTAACTTCGCCTCGTTCAGTGCTTCCATTAAGTTCTTTATCATAAGTCTGACATCTCTCTACTTTGTGCTATCAGTACCTGATCATTGCCAAATAAGAATGAGTAGATAGTGCCATATTGGAAACGAAACCACATACCTCCGCATGACTGATTTCACTGTTCCAATATACACTGCATATATATTTTAAACAGGGTCGGCGACGTACAGCAGCCCCGTCTAAGTCCTTTCGAGGTTTGGAATGTCTCAGTTAACATCCTCCCTACTTTAACTACTGTGTACGATTGTTGCCAGTCTTTGAATTATTGATATATGCTGTGCTTTTACACCTATGCACTCCTTAGATTCCCCCCCCCCCTCCCCCATGAACCATGGACCTTGCCGTTGGTGGGGAGGCTTGCGTGCCTCAGCGATACAGATAGCCGTACCGTAGGTGCAAACACAACGGAGGGGTATCTGTTGAGAGGCCAGACAAACGTGTGTTTCCTGAAGAGGGGCAGCAGCCTTTTCAGTAGTTGCAGGGGCAACAGTCTGGATGATTGACTGATCTGGCCTTGTAACACTAACCAAAACGGCCTTGCTGTGCTGGTACTGCGAACGGCAGAAAGAAAGGGGAAACTACAGCCGTAATTTTTCGCGAGGGCATGCAGCTTTACTGTATGGTTAAATGATGATGCCGTCCTCTTGGGTAAAATATTCCGGAGGTAAAATAGTCCCCCATAAGGATCCTACTCAAGAGGACGTCGTTATCAGGAGAAAGAAAACTGGCGTTCTACAGATCGGAGCGTGGAACGTCAGATCCCTTAATCGGGCAGGTAGGTTAGAAAATTTAAAAAGGGAAATGGATAGGTTAAAGTTAGATATAGTGGGAATTGGTGAAGTTTGGTGGCAGGAGGAACAAGACTTTTGGTCAGGCGAATACATGGTTATAAATACAAAATGAAATAGGGGTAATGGAGGAGTAGGTTTAATAATGAATAAAAAAAAATAGGAGTGCGGATAAGCTACTACAAACAGCACAGTGAGCGCATTATTGTGGCCAAGATAGACACGAGGCCCACACCTACTACAGTAGTACAAGTTTATATGCCAACTAGCTCTGCAGATGACGAAGAAATTAAAGAAATGTATGATGAAATAAAAGAAATTATTCAGATAGTGAAGGGAGGCGAAAATTTAATAGTCATGGGTGACTGGAATTCGGTAGTAGGAAAAGGGAGAGAAGGAAACGTAGTAGGTGAATATGGATGGGGGGTAAGAAATGAAAGAGGAAGCCGCCTGGTAGAATTTTGCACAGAGCACAACTAAATCATAGCTAACACTTGGTTCAAGAATCATAAAAGAAGACTGTATACATGGAAGAAGCCTGGAGATACTGACAGGTTTCAGATAGATTATATAATGGTAAGACAGAGATTAGGAACCAGGTTTTAAATTGTAAGACATTTCCAGGGGCAGATGTGGACTCTGACCACAATCGATTGTTTATGAACTGTAGATTAGAACTGAAGAAACTGCAAAAAGGTGGGAATTTAAGGAGATGGGACCTGGATAAACTGACTAAACCAGAGGTTGTACAGAGTTTCAGGGAGAGCATAAGGGAACAGTTGACAGGAATGGGGAAAAGAAATACAGTAGAAGAAGAATGGGTTGCTCTGAGGGATGAAGTAGTGAAGGCAGCAGAAGATCAAGTAGGTAAAAAGACGAGGGCTACTAGAAATCCTTGGGTAACAGAGGAAATATTGAATTTTATTGATGAAAGGAGAAAATATAAAAATTCAGTAAATAAAGCAGGCGAAAAGGAATACAAACGTCTCAGAAATGAGATCGACAGGAAGTGCAAAATGGCTAAGCAGGGATGGCTAGAGGAAAAATGTAAGGATATAGAGGCTTATCTCACTAGGGGTAAGATAGATACTGCCTACAGGAAAATTAAAGAGACCTTTGGAGAAAGGAGAACCACTTGTATGAATATCAAGAGCTCAGATGCAAATCCAGTTCTAAGCAAAGAAGCGAAAGCAGGTAGGTGGAAGGAGTATATAGAGCGTCTATACAAGGGCGGTGTTCTTGAGGACAATATTATTGAAATGGAAGAGGATGTAGCTGAAGATGAAATGGGAGATACGATACTGCGTGAGGAATTTGACAGGGCACTGAAAGACCTGAGTCGAAACAAGGCCCCGGGAGTAGACAACATCCCATTAGAACTACTGACGGCCTTGGGAGAGCCAGTCCTCACAAAACTCTATCATCTGGTGAGCAAGATATATGAGACAGGCGAAATACCCTCGGACTTAAAGAAGAATGTAATAATTTCAATCCCAAAGAAAGCAGGTGTTGACAGATGCGAAAATCACCGAACTATCAGATTAATAAGTCACGGCTGCAAAATACTAACGCGAATTCTTTACAGATGAATGCAAAAACTAGTAGAAGCCGACCTTGGGGAAGACCAGTTTGGATTCCGTAGAAATATTGGAACACGTGAGGCAATACTGGCCCTACGACTTACCTTAGAAGCTAGATTAAGAAAAGGCAAACCTACGTTTCTAGCATTTGTAGACTTAGAGAAAGCTTTCGACAATGTTGACTGGAAAACTCTCTTTCAAATTCTGAAGGTGGCAGAGGTAAAATACAGGGAGCGAAGGGCTATTTACAGTTTGTACAGAAAGCAGATGGCAGTTATAAGAGTCGAGGGGCATGAAAGGGAAGCAGTGGTTGGGAAGGGAATGAGACAGGGTTGTAGCCTCTCCTCGATATTATTCAATCTACATATTGAGCAAGCAGTAAAGGAAACAAAAGATAAATGCGGAGTAGGTATTAAAATCCATGGAGAAGAAATAAAAACTATGAGGTTCGCCGATGACTTTGTAATTCTGTCAGAGACAGCAAAGGACTTGGAAGAGCAGTTGAACGGAATGGACAGTGTCTTGAAAGGAGGGTATAAGATGAACATCAACAAAAGTAAAACGAAGATAATGGAACATAGTCGAATTAAGTCGGGTGATGTTGATGAAATTAGATTAGGAAATGAGACACTTAAAGTAGTAAAGGAGTTTTGCTGTTTGGGGAGCAAAATAACTGATGATGGTCGAAGTAGAGACTGGCAATGGCAGGGAAAGTGTTTCTGAAGAAAAGAAATTTGTTAAAATCGAATATAGATTTGTCAGAAAGTCGTTTCTGAAAGTACACTCCTGGAAATGGAAAAAAGAACACATTGACACCGGTGTGTCAGACCCACCATACTTGCTCCGGACACTGCGAGAGGGCTGTACAAGCAATGATCACACGCACGGCACAGCGGACACACCAGGAACCGCGGTGTTGGCCGTCGAATGGCGCTAGCTGCGCAGCATTTGTGCACCGCCGCCGTCTGTGTCAGCCAGTTTGCCGTGGCATACGGAGCTCCATCGCAGTCTTTAACACCGGTAGCATGCCGCGACAGCGTGGACGTGAACCGTATGTGCAGTTGACGGACTTTGAGCGAGGGCGTATAGTGGGCATGGGGGAGGCCGGGTGGACGTACCGCCGAATTGCTCAACACGTGGGGCGTGAGGTCTCCACAGTATATCGATGTTGTCGCCAGTGGTCGGCGGAAGGTGCACGTGCCCGTCGACCTGGGACCGGACCGCAGCGACGCACGGATGCATGCCAAGACCGTAGGATCCTACGCAGTGCCGTAGGGGACCGCACCGCCACTTCCCAGCAAATTAGGGACACTGTTGCTCCTGGGGTATCGGCGAGGACCATTCGCAACCGTCTCCATGAAGCTGGGCTACGGTCCCGCACACCGTTAGGCCGTCTTCCGCTCACGCCCCAACATCGTGCAGCCCGCCTCCAGTGGTGTCGCGACAGGCGTGAATGGAGGGACGAATGGAGACGTGTCGTCTTCAGCGATGAGAGTCGCTTCTGCCTTGGTGCCAATAATGGTCGTATGCGTGTTTGGCGCCGTGCAGGTGAGCGCCACAATCAGGACTGCATACGACCGAGGCACACAGGGCCAACACCCGGCATCATGGTGTGGGGAGCGATCTCCTACACTGGCCGTACACCACTGGTGATCGTCGAGGGGACACTGAATAGTGCACGGTACATCCAAACCGTCATCGAACCCATCGTTCTACCATTCCTAGACCGGCAAGGAAACTTGCTGTTCCAACAGGACAATGCACGTCCGCATGTATCCCCTGCCACCCAACGTGCTCTAGAAGGTGTAAGTCAACTACCCTGGCCAGCAAGATCTCCGGATCTGTCCCCCATTGAGCATGTTTGGGACTGGATGAAGCGTCGTCTCACGCTGTCTGCACGTCCAGCACGAACGCTGGTCCAACTGAGGCGCCAGGTGGAAATGGCATGGCAAGCCGTTCCACAGGACTACATCCAGCATCTCTGCGATCGTCTCCATGGGAGAATAGCAGCCTGCATTGCTGCGAAAGGTGGATATACACTGTACTAGTGCCGAAATTGTGCATGCTCTGTTGCCTGTGTCTATGTGCCTGTGGTTCTGTCAGTGTGATCATGTGATGTATCTGACCCCAGGAATGTGTCAATAAAGTTTCCCCTTCCTGGGACAATGAATTCACGGTGTTCTTATTTCAATTTCCAGGAGTGTATTTGTATAGAGTGTAGCCATGTATGAAGTGAAACATGGAAGATAAATAGTTTGGACAAGAAGAGAATAGAAGCTTTCGAAATGTGGTGCTACAGAAGAATGCTGAAGATTAGATGGGTAGATCACATAACTAATGAGGAGGTATTGAATAGGATTGGGGAGAAGAGAAGAACTTGACTCGAAGAAGGCATCAAGGGATCACCAATTTAGCTTTGGAGGGCAGCGTGGATGGTAAAAATCGTAGAGGGAGACCAAGAGATGAGTACACTATGCAGATTCAGAAGGATGTAGGTTGCAGTAGGTACTGGGAGATGAAGAAGCTTGCACAGGATAGAGTAGCATGGAGAGCTGCATCAAACCAGTCTCAGGACTGAAGACCACAACAACAACAGATTCCCACAGTTCTGACCCCTAGAACACACCTTCTCACTTATTTGTCTAAGGCTGAAAATATATCCTTACAAGATCGTGCAGTTGTAAAACTGCCTGTCCCTCTCGCATCTTTGTCTCAATCCCATTCTTCAACTTGTTTTTCGGTACAACACTAAAAAGTCTGCTGTGTCTTTCTGCGCTTAAACGGCGCAAGGTGCAGTCCAAGTGGCTGTAGAGTGGAAGGGGGAATCCAAAAAACATAGAGGGACAGCAGTATTCATAGTTATACACTCTTTATTTAAGTTCAGAACTCGATTAACAATCACTGAGTTTAACTGATTACAAATTTATAACATATTTGATTTTTTTTAATCAGTAAAATTTGATTTCTGTGAACGTTATGTTTCAATCATGCAATAGTGACCTATTTAGCGGACAAATATTGAAAGAATGATAACCTTTATCCGAAGGACGTTCTGAAACGCTCAATGGTTCATGAGAGACTGTTTTTCGACGCCACTTTGTACACAAAAGTTTCATTATTTGCGGTAAGCATATCTGTTTTGTTTTCTCACAGACATTATTTCCTTATGCAAATAAATAAAAAACTGAAGCAGAAACTGTAATTTTACATGTTATGACTTGATAGCGTAATGAATACTCTATATTTTCCTACTGAGTAAAGTTGGCGGAAAAGCCAGAGTATGGAAACGAAGAAAGTCATTTGCGGTTTTGTTGACTTTTTACTAGTAACGACACTGTCTTCAAAAAATTATTTCTGCTGTTACCTGATGAAACATTGTTAAAAAGCGAATATAGTAAGAAGATTACTTTTTATATACATCGTTTTCAATCAATTATTATTTCTGGTGATTAGTGAAAAAGCACATAGAGTAAACCACATAGAAACGATATTGATGGAAATTACTATGAAGAAACGTGAGAAGGTAAAAGAAATGTCAAGAATTTATATATATATATAGCTGCATCTAGAACTGACGTTGCACTGAACATTAAATGCAACTTGAGCGAAATGATGGAGATACATGTAACTGTGAGAGGTACACTTGTGAAGCAACAGCTGAACTAACAAACCTTTTATCTGCTATGATAACAAGCACTAGTTGGGCTGACCAAGTGGCAGATCCTCTCCATGATCTCAGATATGGTAATGATATAACTTGAATGGCCCTCGTAAATGAGTTCTGGGTATTGGTTCTTACAAAAAGGCTTAAGTAATTGGATGAGGTTCATCTGACTACTGAATTAAAAGTCTTGGGCCAATTCAGTTTATTAAAATTACTGCTTGTGAGCACATACATAAACAAATAAACAACAAATTAGACTATGACATAATTAACAAAATACCAACTGTAAGAACCTGACTATGTGAACATTGAAACAAATTTAAATCCCATGTAGGTTGGTTTGGCAGAAGCAGCAAGGAACATGCGAGACAGAAGTGACTTTTGTTTAACTAGACATTCTCACAAAAGCGTTAACATGAATGAGTGTGCAGTGCCTACCTTGATCGTGCCAAAGAGACGAATGACATTCACATGCAACTGACAGAATCTGCTTGGTCATGGATGAGCCCTCGAGTATCTGGCCAAGTGGTAAATTACGGGACCTAATGAAGATTAAAAGCAATGCAACAAAAAGTAGCTGTTCTCCTTTCTGGTTAATGCTGCCAGTTATTCTCATCATAGATCCATAGTTGACGATTTGGAGAGTCGAATCCTGCATATGACCAGTACATTTGCTAACCACTACTCATCAGGCACTGTCTGACGGGCTGGCATCCAGAAGTGCAAGCCTGTTTTCTGCCACGTCTCCAAAGTGAGAGTGTCTTCAGAGCATCCGCTTCTCCACATCTCCAAAACTCGAGGGCCAGCTTCCTCATCACCATCCAGAGTGCCAAAAAGTGCTACTTTTTGTCTTTGCTTTGCAGAAAACCCATGCAAATGATACTTCACCAATGAGATGGCTCTGCTAAACATTGGTTGATTATACTTTGACTTAGAACAGCGGTCCAACGCTCCACCTAGCAGATGTTTTATACGTTAGCCAATGAGCTGCTTTTCCGCATAATCAGTTCTGATAAAAATGAGTTTCAAACTCTCAAATATCTTTTTGTATTACCCAATGGCTTGTTTTCTTATGTCAGAAATGTCTAGCAAACGGTGTCCTTAACTTTTAGATCATCCAATGAGCTACTTTTCCACTCTGCAAGAGAGAGAAATGGTCACTTGATGTGGAGTGTTGCCCGGCTGTCGCACTTCCTCCACCATGAAGGGAGCAGGAAAAACATTTAACAACTTGTAGCTGCTGAGCTTTCAGAGAGAAAGCAGATATTATTATATCCAGGCCTGCCTATCGCCCTCTGGTTTTCTAGGAAAAAGATTACTGATGACGACATCGTTCCACCAAGCAGTTCTTTCAGCAGAGGGGCACAACTGTAAAATTAATTTATTCTGCACTTTCCAAACGTGTTAGACAGCTCCCTATACTGGGAATATTAGCAGGTGTCATGTGGCCACAGCTTGTGAAATCTTTGTAAGGTGTCAAACAAATAACACCTTACAATGGATTCCTGAAACAATTCCGGTGAACTTGATGTGTCACAAGACATGATTAAATGAAACTGAACAAATGTTACTAAAAGCTGATGTAATAAAGGAGCCAGCATTTCATGAATATAAACCACTAACACTCACTGCACACAAGTAATTTCCATGACCCGAGCTATGAGACACAGTTATGAAGGGAAAAGAATTTTGCTATGGCAATGTCCATCCCATGCAGGCCGACTCTTTTTTCCACAGGGTATCTATCGGACACAATGAGACACCCACCGCCACTGCGTACGCCATCGGCAAAAGGCGCCCCTTGCCCCTGTTTTTAATGACGACCCTTCGGAAAACCTCTCTACGGAAACACGACGGGAGGTGCCAGATAAAACGCCCAGAGACAGAACGTCTGGAGAAACCCAACTCAAAACATAGGTGACTCATTTTAGCCACTTGCGTTAAAAACTCACATGAAAGAAAAGGCTGTTTATCTCAGTATTACATGGCAAAAGTTACTCTCTGTCCTACAAAAGAAACGACGCCTGTGATAGGCTACAAAAACTCTCGTGGGTGGAGTTATTATAAAGTACGAACGCTCTGATTGATCAGAAAGGAAACGCATAGCCACCATCTTTGATATAGGCAAATTGTGGACAGAGTAATTGCCTCTTCTCTTGCAGAAATCGTCGAGTGTTTAAGCAAGGCGACTCGCGCCACGCTGAGACGATTGCGAGAGTCATTATGAGAACAGCTGTTCACAGGCTCGTCGTAACTCGTAAGGAGTTAAACTGCAAAGTTTCCTAGTAAGGAGAATCGCACAGAGCAGTGGCAGTTAACGCCTGTAAGCGATTAGAGGGCAAGGATGTACTCGCTATTCCAGTCAAATAGCGTGTACCCTGCCAATTAATTTAGCTAGCGAATAACTAGGAGTCTCGGCTTCACCGAAGACATAGGAAATGCATCCGACTCGTGTTTAATAGTCGAGAGACATGTAGAATTGATTCTCAGGTTCACAGCTCGCGCTGACAGCCGCCACTGCCGCTGCCGACGCAAGGTAAACACATGCGCGCTCACACCACGCTAACAAGTGATAGTCAATTGACACTGAGAGCTGTGGTTGTCTTCGTCTCTCTCCTTTTTTTGCGTACATTCAACCGTGACCTATAGTTAAACATATACTCGATTGTGGGGCCCAAATGAAGCAGAGATGCGAGGTGTCCGATCTGATGAAAAGGACTGATCAGCCACTGTAGAGTTATGAATTGGTTTAATCGCGTACTTCTCTTTGATTGTTCATTACCGACCCCCATTGAATTTTGAGTATTTTCATTATGCATTTTAGCGTAATTAATATCTCTGGGCCTAGCTTTACTTAATTTGTTTGTATTTTTATCGATTCCCAGACTGGGTCATCAACCATCTTACCATTAAAGAACTGTATAAGAGTTAGGAACTTCGCTTCACATTTTTGGACACCCAGTATCAATATTTTATCATCCTCTACGTAATAGGAATTTCGCTTCATATTTGTGAACACCCAGTAAAAATATTTTATCATCCTGCAAGTAATTTTGCTAACATTGCTATGTCATGAAGTTATACTTAGAGAAAAAATAAATCTTAAATCTTAATACTGAAAATCTAAGATTTTAATTTTTTGCTAACGTATAGTTATACTTGAAACTGTACACTAATTTCTGTTAGCGATACCGTTTCCTTTACAGAGAGTGCAGTGCAGCTTTCTGAACTCTGCATTGTGATATGGTGTCTTCCTACTTTGCAGGCCGTAGGTTCAACACCAAATTCCTAAAACACGCACAGAGAGTCCTTGTGCAACTGTGGTAGGAAGATAGGTCAGAATCAGTCACACACGTGTTTGATCTTGACCGCACTTGCATCGCTAGCGCTGAGACGTATCAAAGGGTTCCTGTAAATGAAAACCTGGTGGTCAGTACTCGGGTCGCCATTGACTGCTCTGAGCGACATAATCTTTTCAAAATGGTTCAAATGGCTCTGAGCACTATGGGACTTAACTTCAGAGGTCATCAGTCCCCTAGAACTTAGAACTAGTTAAACGTAACTAACCTAAGGACATCACAAACATCCATGCCCGAGGCAGGATTCGAACCTGCGACCGTAACGGTCGAGCGGCTCCGGACTGAAGCGCCTAGAACCACTCGGCCACTCAGGCCGGCTAATCTTTTCAAGTCGATAATCTCCCCCGGGGAGCTCTGGGGGATGGCCACCAGTGGCCCGCTCTCCCTCCTATCGTGAGACCCATCCAAGACTCTGCCACACTAGTACAACACAACCAGTACGGAACACGCAATATACTATGCAGATAGAAGAAAATAAAGATGTTTTGTTAGTCCGATTATTGCAATCACCAGTATCAACAATGTTATCAGCATCAGGTATCCATAAATCAGTCAAAGCATGATACAATCATGATTAGCTGAATCAATATCATTTATACATGAGACGTGTCAGTCCAAAAGTTGACTGACACATTTCACAGATCAAAAATATCCCTACTCTCAAAATATGTAATGCAGGATTGACCACGAGATGCGGAAGTACCAGTGTAAAAGGTGGCGGGGAGTTTGGGTTGTTATTAGATACCGAATGGGTCGGTGAGGAGAGTTGACTGACTAAATGTGGACTGGTCATGGTATGTTACCGGAGTGTCAGATCCATCACGCACAGTTCAGCCCTTCTAAAGCTGCCCAAGTCAACTGTTCCTGGTGTGTTCTTGAAGTGGAAATGCAAAGGTACAACCACAACTTAGCCGACACTAGGCAGACCTCATATACCGACCACCACTGACCGTCGAATATTGCGGATGTTACTTGTAAAAGGAAGTAATCACTCGAGAGTTGCTACCTGCTACCATCTGTTCACCTACCACACTGAATGTGCGTAGGGAGGTGAAAAGAATGAGGTTCAGTTGTTGAGCAGCTTCTCAAAGCCACAGATTTCTGTGGTCAATGCTAAGCGACACTTGAGGTGGTGTAAAGATCTACACCTCTGAAGAGTCGATGGTGGAAACGAGTGATCTGGTATCATGAATCACGCTAGCCCGGTGTTATTCCAATAGAACGGTTTTGGTTCGGCGAATGCCTGTAGAATGTTACCAGCCACCATGTGTATTACCAAAAGTGAAGTACTGGAAAGGTGGTGCTATGGTATGAGGGTATTTTTCGTTTATAGGGCGTGGACCCCTTAATGCACTTAAGGAAACCTCAGTGTGGAAGGATACGAACAAATCTTACAGCGGTAAAGAGCAATTCAGAGACGATGACTTTATCAGCATGACAATACACCCTATCATAAAGCAGCATCTGTGAGGTAGTGGTTTGTGTACAGCAACTTTCTCGAAATGCAGTGGCCTACCCATAGTCTCAACCTGGTCCCAGTAGAATACTTCTGGGATGAGATAGAACGTCCACTTCGCTCCAGACCCAGAGTCGCACATCACTACCTTTTCCTGTTTAGGCACTTGAAAAACACACCTCACTGAAAACGGCCCCAACAGAGTTCAAGCAGTCATAGAGTCGAAGGGTTACACGCTTCAGATTAGTGTCTGCTAAATGGTCTCCAGAGGCTTATCATCAGAATACACAAAGTAAATCGATTGGATACAGAAACTATTTGCGGGGGTTATCGTATTTTATGATGTGAAAGATTGAGTGTTACTGATATACAGGGTGGTCCATTGATAGTGACTGGGCCAAATATCTCACGAAATAAGCATCAAACGAAAAAACTGCAAAGAACGAAACTCGTCTAGCTTGAAGGGGGAAACCAGATGGCGCTATGGTTGGTCCGCTAGATGGCGCTGCCATAGGTCAAACGGATATCAACTGCGTTTTTTTTTAAATAGGAACCCCCATTTTTTATTACATATTCGTGTAGTCCGTAAAGAAACATGAATGTTTTAGTTGGACCACTTTTTTCGCTTTGTGATAGATGGCGCTGTAATAGTCACAGACGTGTAAGTACGTGGTATCACGTAACATTCCGCCAATCCGGACCGTATTTGCTTCGTGATACATTACCCGTGTTTAAATGGACCGTTTACCAATCGCGGAAAAGCTCGATATGGTATTGTTGTATGGCTATTGTGATCAAAATGCCCAACGGGCGTGTGCTATGGATGCTGCTCGGTATTCTGGACGACATCATCCAAGTGACCGGACCGTTCGCCGGATAGTTACGTTATTTAAGGAAACAGGAAGTGTTCAGCCGTATGTGAAAAGTCAACCACGACCTGCAACAAATGATGATGCCCAAGTAGGTGTTTTGGCTGCTGTCGCGGCTAACCCGCACATCAGTAGCAGACAAATTGCGCGAGAATCGGGAATCTCAAAAACGTCCGTGTTGAGAATGCTACATCAACATCGATTGCACCCGTACCACATTTCTATGCACCAGGATTTGCATGGCCACGACTTTGAACGTCGAGTACAGTTCTGCCACTGGGCACAAGAGAAATTGCGGGACGATGACAGTTTTTTTGCACGCGTTCTATTTAGCGACGAAGCGTCATTCACCAACAGCGGTAATGTAAGCCGGCATAATATGCACTACTGGGCAACGGAAAATCCACGATGACTGCGACAAGTGGAACATCAACGACCTTGGCGGGTTAATGTATGGTGCGGCATTATGGGAGGAAGGATAATTGTCCCCCATTTTATCTGTGACAATCTAAATGGTGCAATGCATGCTGATTTCCTACGTAATGTTCTACCGACGTTACTACAAAGTGTTTCACTGCATAACAGAGTGACGATGTACTTCCAACATTATTGATGTCCGGCACATAGCTCGCGTGCGGTTGAAGCGGTATTGAATAGCATATTTCATGACAGGTGGATTGGTCGTCGAAGCACCATACCATGGCCCGCACGTTCACCAGATCTGACGTCCCCGGATTTCTTTCTGTGGGGAAAGTTGAAGGATATTTACTGTCGTGATCCACCGACAACGCCTGACAACATGCGTCAGCGCATTGTCAATGCATGTGTGATCATTACGGAAGGCGAACTACTCGCTGTTGAGAGGAATCTCGTTACACGTATTCCCAAATGCATTGAGGTTGACGGACATCATTTATTGCATTAATGTGGTATTTACAGGTAATCACGCTGTAACAGCAAGCGTTCTCAGCAATGACAAGTTCATAAAGGAACATGTATCACATTGGAAAAACCGAAATAAAATGTTCAAACGTACCTCCGTTCTGTATCTTTAATTTAAAAAACCTACTTGTTACCAACTGTTCGTCTAAAATTGTGAGCCATATGTTGGTGACTATTACAGCGCAATCTATCACAAAGCGAAAAAAGTGGTCCAACTAAAACATTCATATTTATTTACGTACTGCACGAATATGTAATAAAAAATGGGGGTTCCTATTTAAAAAAACGCAGTTGATATCCGTTTGACCTATGGCAGCGCCATCTAGCAGGCCAACCATAGCGCCATCTGGTTTCCCCCTTCAAGCTAGACGAGTTTCCATCTTTGTAGTTTTTTCGTTTGATGCTTATTTCGTGAGATATTTGGCCCGGTAACTATCAATGGACCACCCTGTATAAGAGGCGTTCAAATGAAAACGAGACACATGGAAAAAAGTAAGTAAAATGTTTGTTACTTCAAAAGCAATCACCGTAACTGTTAATATACTGTTATTTATCCCATTGTGAAACAAGACAGTCAATACCTTCATGGAAGAAAGTTTGCAGTTGCTCACGGAACCGTGATGGTGCCCAGCGAATCGATAGCCACGAATGTCTTTCTGCAGGACTCGAAATATATGTAAATTGCATGATTAGAAATCGGGACTATACAGAGGAAATGTAAGAGCTTCCCAGCGAAACTTCTGCAGCGTACTCGAAACAATCTGGGCAATACTTTTCTTGTAAGTCAAACCATTTTCACTCCAATATCAATTATTCAGGGTCGGCTCATCTAAAAGTATTGTGTCAATCTTGTATGAATACAATGTTAAGACTGGCGTTACCAAATTAACAGAGAATCACCATTTTGCTCGGCGGCAGCTTCTGAAAGTTCTGTACTGTCCGAGTCGTTGTGTTCCCGTCACCGCTCATTTGTGACATATCGGGGACCCCCTAACATTACAGCTATTGGAGATAGCTGTAATGATTTAATAAAAGTGGAGGTTACCTGACACATTTGTAATGAAAAGCACACATAATCTCATCCATGTAAAATCTGAAGTAACTAAAACCAAGAAAATTTATTTGCTCCCAGAATTAAGTAAATATTGCGCCCACAGGAGCAGATCTGATAATTAACCTTTACCAAACGAGTACGCAAGGCCCTACACTGGCTTAGAATACCATAGCATGACGAACACTGACATGCAAACAAATGCAATGCAACAATCGGTCAGTTTAAAGTTTCCACCATTGGGAGCACATTTACCCTTTCAAGACTGTAGTCAACTGACCTAATGGCGAACACCATACAACGCATGCGTATTTCGCCAACACATGGCAATAAGTAACGCAAATTTCAACATAAAAACACGGTAACATACAACATGCAGGAATAACACATCTATTGCAATTAGACATATATTTTGAGTAAAAAAGTATGAAAATCATTTTATATCACACGCAATAAAAGTACTCGTAACTGTTGTAAAAATTATGCCTATGTTGAAAGATAAAGCATTTGCAGAAAATATAACAATGCTTATGGAAAATTATTGAATAAAATTAAATTAATTCTGTCTTAAGGCCTCGAAAATAACGAAAACGTCATTTAAAAATGTTCGGAATTTCAGTTGCATGGAGAAGCAGTAACAGTGAGAAACGAAAACAGCTTCAGTATAAATGATAATTTTATTACAAAAATCGAAGATTAGTTCGCAAGGGAAAAGTTTCCTAAAGTTTGCAAAACCAATATTCACTTAGCTGATGTCACCAGCATATCGTCACCCGTGTTATCAGCCCGTAAACAGAAGTATTATCGATGTAAAAATTTCTGTTGTACACGTGCGACGTCACAGTGTTTATTAGTCATTTGTTGTCACAATACGAATTCTGTAGCGTCATGTCAGATTAGGCTAGAAACACTTCATACATCACTATCCACGGTGAGTCCCAGAAACTGCTCATTTGTGAAACACGTTGCACCCCAATCTGAAGGTTACAGCGTTTAGATTATTACTGTACAAAAAATCAGTCCGTCACAATAGGTTAATTCTATTACCACAAGGTCGCAGTATGCACTGCTCAAGGAAAGCTTTCGGTGAGGTATAACTTTCTCTTCACTGTCCCAATCTATAGTTCTCAGATTGTTAACTTACGACGCCGTAAGATATAATGGAATCATCTATGATACATAATCCATATGTTCATGAAATTCACAGATCACAATGCTCTGCAAAACCGTCCACTCGGCAAACAGCCTGCTGCACTCTCCACACATCGTATCTTTCAGATTCACTTTTTGAAACGACAGTCCATTACACGAAAGTATGTTAACATGTTTATATTTTTAATTTTGCAGTCGGCAAAACACACCAAACAGTGCTCCCATACTGGACATCGTTCACATAACAACCGCATGACCTGGCTGCTTGCATATCGTATTTTCAAGATTAATCTTCGGGATGTCCGTCCACGATGTGAAGAACTATAATACGTTTCGTTTTTAGCTTCGTCAGCGGTATGTACGGCAACCTACAGCGGCCTCCCGTGCTCATGCGTAAGAAACGACAATTAGTCTACACTAGCATGTCAGACACCTTTGTTGACTTTTCATCTGTCAACCTCTCAATACATTTCTATAGCTCAACTTCTCTCGCATGGTATTATACAGATACAGTGTTCAAGAACTTATGCGAAGTTGCAGTTTCGTATACAGGTGCAGCACGTAAAACCTGCCCACAAAGTCAATATGTGAACATAAAACGAAATGTGATGTATTGAATATGATTACTCAGTTTCACAGTAGGTGTGGAAAGTGTCCTCTGCCCACGTCAGCACATATGTGAGCGCGGTTGATGAGATTCATATATATCCTTGTCAATTCTTGTGTTGTGATGCTATTAATGACAACTGTATCCTGCTCTTGAGTTATTCAATTGTGTGCGGATTTGTTTCGTATACTCTCTCCTTTAACAGTCCCCGCAAGTAAGAATCACAAGTGGGCAAGTTTGGTGACTGATGAGGCCACAAGCCTTTGCTGATTGTCCTCTCTTGTGTAAACATCTAATGCACACGGGACAATGATCCAGCTGATATGTGGCACGTTGCACCGTCTTGCTAAAAGTAACGTAACCGATGCTCCTCTTCTGTCAAGTCTGAATGAAACTCCTCCAGGATTCCCAAATACACGTCACTGTTTACTGTCGTCTCAAAGAATGCGGACCCCACAACGAGCGCCGGCCGGAGTGGCCGAGCGGTTCTAGGCGCTACAGTATGGAACCGCGCGACCGCTACGGTCGCAGGTTCGAATCCTGCCTCGGGCATGGATGTGTGTGATGTCTTTAGGTTAGTTAGGTTTAAGTAGTTCTAAGTTGTAGGCGACTGATGACCTCAGAAGTTAAGTCCCATAGTGCTCAGAGCCATATTTTTTAACACAACGCGCGTAGCGGAAACGGCACGCCGAAAACCAAGCTTCTTGTTACGCAAGAGTACCTAGGGTATCACGTGTGGCTCTGTCAACAAATACGGGTTGTTTTGTACCCAGACAGGTGGAACCAAGCCTCGTCATTCATGATGAGCTTTAGTCGGTCCAAGACACCACTGGCAACATTTCTCAACAGCCATGAACAGAAATGCACTCTCTTCTACTGGTCAGACTCCGTCAGTTCTTGCAAAACGCTTATCTGATACGGTTTTAACTTCAGTTCCCTTAAAACACGGCTGCAACTTCCCTCACTCGCATTAATTTCCTCGTTGACTTACGAGAACTTCTTGTCATTATCTCCTGCAGCTCCCTCCTTAATTCAAGAGTGCAGACAGGTGGTGATGTGCTTCTGGGAACATTGTGAACCGATCCTGCACGCCGTCATTTTTCAGTCAATTCCTGTATGGTACTTTTTGCTGGCGCATAACGTCCAGGAAATTTCTCCTGAAACAAATTCTTTGTTTTCACAAAAGATCCAGTGCGAATGAACTCTCCAACAATGGCTACACGCCCGGTTAACGAATTCGGCGTTATCACACCCTCAGATTAACCCGGCTTCACAAAACGAGGCTTTTATCTTCAGCTGGTTTCGACAAGTTCCACTAGCTGCGGCGGCAGATGCTTTATACAATAAAGTTCCGCGGAATGTCGGTACATCAGTGGAAATGGTTAGTTCGTACACAACTGTTTTAGACGGCGTTCCGTACGACGGGCCGGTTTTATGTGCCGGACACTGTATTACGTTTGTGGAACGTGATTGAAATCACATATTCATAAATGTGCAGACATACATAAGAAAAATGGAAGTCAACAGTTTCATAAATAGCAGCTGCCTGACGTATACAGAAACAAAGTTACAAAACCTATATTATAATAAATGTCTTTATTTGCAAAGCAGAGACGAAGAAAAGAAAGGGAAAAAAAGGAAACCACAAATTTATATAGTATTGTATCGTCTTCATAGTCCTTCCCCTGAGGGGTTGTAAAACTGCGTGAAAACTCAACATGAAGCAGATTTTTAAGACAATAAAAATATCATCCCTCATCTGCAGCCCTTATTCCATCACTCAGCAAAATATCTTTACCTCATCGGTTTCACATTACTGTGAAGGGGGAAATAAAAAGCCACCTGTACGATCGAAGTACTCGGACCGTTATGTATTACAGATGCAAAAACAGTATTCACTAAAATTCCGTCCACGGGAATGAAGTGCTTAGCAGCGTGATGATGCATGACACGAAAGATATAAGGAGCGATCTAAAAGTTTCCCTTTGAGGGCATTGCACAAGGAGCTGGAGTACCGAAAACCTGGCCAATATTTCAGAGTAACTCGAATATGGCCAAATGTGGATATAATGGTGTTTCTGACCCTTCTGATAACGATTTTTAGATCAGAATTGAAAAATTCAAAACGACGGATCCAATATTGCGAAAAGAATTGGGAAAAAGCTAATGAAGTGGACATAATGTTTCCGGTGAATATTTATTATTTTTATGATACACTTTATGACAAAACTGCCTCCAATGTTGTGTTTATTACATAAAATATATATTAGTACCAAAAACTGAAAGCTTCTTTCTCTTGTGCTTCTTATTCTTCATCTTCATTTCCTTCTTCATATTCCTAGGCGCCGACATTTGTATCATCATCCGCAGCATCTAACTCCTTGTAATCTTCTTCAGCAGGCACCAAATGGGTAGCAACTCTTGACGACGAAGTTTTTGCCTTAGTCGTCGATGATTTCCGTAAAGAAGAAATATAGATTCGGTTGTTGCCAGAAGTCCGGGACACATCCTCCAAATTTTTCATGCGAGAGGACTTTTCGGGCAAAGCTTAGATGATATTGCCATATTAAATTGTTTGCTATTGGTATGTCCGGCCCGTGGATCTACATTCTGTGTACTCCTGTTTGACACAATGCCTGGCTGTTACAGTGGCGTAGCTTCGAACTTCCTCGACGTCAATTTCTATTTTCTCGATGTAAATAACGGCATTTTGCAACGTCGCTTAAAAACGTCTCAAAGCCGGAGTTGCGGTTAGTAGCTGGATTTTAAGGTTGTTTCATGAAAGTAATGGTACATACATGAGGACGGAATGAAAAAGAAAGCGGAATGTCGTGGAATGTAAAACTTATCCCTTTTATTCGCTTGCATGTTACAATTGTCTCGCTTGCGTTCCGGAAAGAAGTTAATTAACAGAAATCAACTGTTAATTAATGATTCAATGGCGAAATAAGTATTCGTAATTAAGTACATACCTTCTGCAATAGATTCAGTTTAAAAAAATTCGGTGTGATTTAGCTGAACAAAAATATTTCATCCGAACGACGCAGTACTTTTCCTGCCTGGTCAGCTCGGCGCGCGGCTCACAAACGGATGCGGCGTTCGACCTGAAATTCAACTTTCGGAAGAAACAGCTGGCCGCTTATAAGGGCGGAATTCAGTTGTGCCAGCATTACTGTAGCCAACCTATTAAACTAAACTTGAAACTTCTTAGTGTTTACTTATTTTTATTGTTTCGAACACTGAACTGCAGAATTTTTCCTGGCAAAGACGAATCAAACTTAACCTATTCATTTATTATCCACAATATACAATCCCAACGCAATCTGACCGCTATGCAATGACTACACGGCTTCAAATAATTAACACAAAACAATGTCCCTGAACTGGAAGAAATCCTAATAATAGCCCGTACTTTTCATAAGTCACTTACCTCACAGAAAATCTTCATAACACGTACTACAGCAAGCAGCAACTACAGCCAACTAAATAAAAGGATTCTAACTACTGTAGGCTCTAACTTCTGGGAGGCATATTGTTAGCAATAGAAAGATTTTGTTGAAGAGCAAACAATGTATTTAGCAGATTTTACCTTATTCATGTGGCATCCAGTTCCAAAAATTACATACTTGTCAATAATTCCACTACCATAACATTACCAACTACATCCATCCTACCAACACTGAGTCTCCACGAAGGACACATTTCCAAGCCGTCAGCTCGCTAGCTGCTAACTGCTAGTCCATCCAACAACAGAGTCTCTTACCGAAGGCGCAGAGCGCTGTCAGCGATATTAATGCAGTCGATAGCGCTGCCAACATACAAACATATAAACAGGCTACTTACAAACGTCTTAACTCCGAACTTTTTTATTTATAGCCACTGTTTCAGAATTCTGACCCAACATGCGGTGCTGCCGCGTATATGCAAGGTAGCGCGACTCCGATGCGGGTTTGTAAGTACTAACATGTAGGCAAAGCATTAATGTGGCATTCATGTCTTTCCAACGTTCATGCGGTAAATGCGGAAATGTAAAGTATGGCGACATTATTACCAGATGTGTCCAAACAGGACCAGCGTGCTGTTATTCTTTTCTTGGCAACCAAAGTGCAAACGCTGGTAGACATCCTTCGGAGAATGACGAGTGTATATAGGGCAGCATATCTGCCGAAAACCACCGTTATGGAATGAAAACTGCGGCGACGAGTGCTGCTTCGTGCTAAAGGCCCCATATCGCAAATGTCGTAACACGAGAGTTACAACAACTCAAGTGCGAGACACTCGAGCATTCGCCCTATAGCTCTGATCTCTCCCCGTGCGATTACCGCGTGTTCGGTCCCTTAAAAAAGGCCTTGGAAGGTCAACGATTCCTGTCCAATGGTAGTGAGCAGCAGGGAGATATACAGGGTGGTCGGAAATTCCCGTTACAGACTTCTATGACTTGTAGAAGGGAGTGAGTACATCGTATTTTGAAGAGGGAACCCATGTCCGGAAACGTCATCCAACGAGAGTACAGAGCGTCCCAGTTACAGGCGCGGGCGTCTGTAAATGTACGTATACACGGGGTGAGTCCGTGATGATGTTACAGACTTTCTAGGATGACGGAGAACGATGAATGTTTTAATTTGAAGTAAGGATCCCTGTACCGGAAACGAACGAGTCAAAAATTATAAACAAAAACCGTTTTGATACCTCTGACAGTTGAATACATGTACCGGTTCTTGTGTTGCGAAGAGAGTAGGGTTGGTAACTTTCAGTGGTGGTAGTGCGGACAAAAACGAGAAAAAATGTCCAACAAAAGTGGGCTCTAAATTGCATACTTGAGAAGCGATGACCATTCGTTCATCTTCGCTAATGTAAAACACATCTCCTCTACTGAGCAAGTGTTCATAGCTTTTAAGGTATGCACTTTATAGCCCACGACCAGACTTCTTCACTCAGCAGTACACTGTGTTTTACGAAAAGGGTATCTTCGACCTGGTACATGGGTGGGATGACCGCCTCAATACTCACGACTATTTTGCGTGATTGCCTCAATACTCACGACTATTTTGCTTGATTGCCTCAGTACTCACGACTGTTTTGCTTGATTGTCGTACCGGTTCTGGACTGTACGGTCTTCGAACGAGAATTTTTTGATCACTCATTATTCACAGGAAAAGCAGTTACGCAGTTCGAAATGGACGGAGCAACTAAAGATTAAACTTCGAACAAGGCTCTACATGTCGTTACAGTAGCACGTTAACACGTGTGTAACTACAGAATGATTAAATCATTTATTCAAAACGCGCACAACGGAATTTTTGACTTCTCCCTGTAACATCTGAGTTCACCGTATCTCATAATCAATGTAACGGATAAACACAAAGTAATTTATTAACAAAGTCAGTGATCTCATCATCACTGACATAGAGGTTGCGTAAAAAATGTCCTTGATCAACTTTTACTCAAAACAAATAGAAATACCTTGTTATTTAAAGTAACTGAGAGCTCAAGGCTTACGGAGGTTTTACATTGCTCCAAATGAACTCAGAGTTAAAATAAAAGACTGTTCGTAGCACATTACATGGACAAACATAAAATTATACACTGAAGCGCCAAAGGAACTGGTATAGGTATGCGTATTCAAATACAGGGAAATGTAAACACCGCAGAAGATCGCACTGTGGTTGGCAACAAGTGTCTGGCGCAGTTGTTAGATCGGTTACTGCTGCTACGAAGTCCGATTTCTAAGATATAAGTGAGTTTGAACGGCGAACGAGCGATGGAACACAGCATCTCTGAGGTAGCGATGAAGTGGGGATTTTCCCGTACGACCATTTCCCGAGTGTACAGTCAGTATCAGGCATCCGTTAAAACATCAAATCTCCGACGTCTCTGCGGCCGGCAAAAGATCCTGCATGAACGGCACCAGCGACGACTGGAGAGAATCGTTCAACGAGGCAGAAGTGCAACCCTTCCGCAAATTGTTGCAGATTTCAGTGCTGGGCCATCAAAAAGTGTCAAACTGCTAACCATCCAAAGAAACATTATCGATATGGGCTTTTGGAGCCGAAGGCCCACTCGTATACGCTTGGTTACTGCACTATACAAAACTTTTAGCCTCTCCTTGGCCCGTCGACACCGACGTTGGACTGTTGATGACTGGAAACATGTTACCTGGTCGGACGAGTTTCGGTTCCAAACCTATCGAGCGGCTGGACGTGTACGTGTATGGAGGTAACCTTAGAAACCACGGACCATATATGTCAGCAGGGGACTGTTCAAGCTGGTGGAGTGTCTTAAAGGTGTGGAGCGTGTGCAGTTGGAGTGATATGAGACCCCTGATACGTCTATACACGACTCTGACACGTGACACGTACGTAATCATCCTGTCTGATCACCTGCATCCATTCATGTCCATTGTGCATTGGGCAGTTCCAGAAGGACACTGCGACACCCCACACGTCCAGAATTGCTACAGAGTGTCTCCAGGAACACTCTTCTGAGTTTAAACAATTCCGCTGGTCTCCAAACTCCACAGACATGAACATTATTGAGCATATCTGGGATTCCTTCCAAAGTGCTGTTCAGAAGATATCTTCGTCCCCTTGTACCCTTGTGGATTTACGGACGCCCTGCAGGATTCATGTGCCAGTTTCCACCAGCAATACTTCAGACATTAGTTGAGTCCGTGACACGTCGAGTTGAGGCGCTTCTGCGACTTCGCGGGGGCCCTACACGATATTAGGCAGGTGTACCAGCTTCTTTGGCTCTTTAGTGTATACTGTATGAGGCAAAATTAGTTTCTGTTACGCCTAACAATTGCCTAGGGCAGCCAATTTGCCAGCGGGTATCATTGCTGACTTCAATTCCCATGTGCTACAGATACTGAAACAACCGCAGGCACCAGCCTATTTCCAATCCAGATGTCAATCGTAAGGCCTGCTGCTGCCACAATTTTGCTAAGTTCATAAGATTTTAGAGGCGTAAACCAACTACTCATCTCAAACATTTAGGAACGCATATTGAAAAAAGAATTGCAAGACAAATCACACAGACTTTTGAAGTACCCACAGCTGCAGGTGGAGGTGAACTGGAGGCATCAGCCCTCCGACTCACTGTGATCTGTCCTCTATCGAACAAAGACGAAACAAGTTGTTCTCGAACACATGTAGTCAACGGAATGTCTGTTTTATTCCATACGCGATTTGTGCTGAATAACCAAAATGTCAGATTGCCAAATCAACAAGTATGTTGCTGTATTGGTCCATCTGGCCATTCTCTTAGTAGGACGGAAAGAACAGATGCTCACTGAACCGGATGTTCCAGGAGGAATTGTCAGTATTCATTGATATGACAGGAACGATCATTCGAAGCAAAAACCTAGTAAATTTGGGCCGTAAAATACACTCCTGGAAATTGAAATAAGAACACCGTGAATTCATTGTCCCAGGAAGGGGAAACTTTATTGACACATTCCTGGGGTCAGATACATCACATGATCACACTGACAGAACCACAGGCACATAGACACAGGCAACAGAGCATGCACAATGTCGGCACTAGTACAGTGTATATCCACCTTTCGCAGCAATGCAGGCTGCTATTCTCCCATGGAGACGATCGTAGAGATGCTGGATGTAGTCCTGTGGAACGGCTTGCCATGCCATTTCCACCTGGCGTGCAGACCGCGTGAGACGACGCTTCATCCAGTCCCAAACATGCTCAATGGGGGACATATCCGGAGATCTTGCTGGCCAGGGTAGTTGACTTACACCTTCTAGAGCACGTTGGGTGGCACGGGATACATGCGGACGTGCATTGTCCTGTTGGAACAGCAAGTTCCCTTGCCGGTCTAGGAATGGTAGAACGATGGGTTCGATGACGGTTTGGATGTACCGTGCACTATTCAGTGTCCCCTCGACGATCACCAGTGGTGTACGGCCGGTGTAGGAGATCGCTCCCCACACCATGATGCCGGGTGTTGGCCCTGTGTGCCTCGGTCGTATGCAGTCGTGATTGTGGCGCTCACCTGCACGGCGCCAAACACGCATACGACCATCATTGGCACCAAGGCAGAAGCGACTCTCATCGCTGAAGACGACACGTCTCCATTCGTCCCTCCATTCACGCCTGTCGCGACACCACTGGAGGCGGGCTGCACGATGTTGGGGCGTGAGCGGAAGACGGCCTAACGGTGTGCGGGACCGTAGCCCAGCTTCATGGAGACGGTTGCGAATGGTCCTCGCCGATACCCCAGGAGCAACAGTGTCCCTAATTTGCTGGGAAGTGGCGGTGCGGTCCCCTACGGCACTGCGTAGGATCCTACGTTCTTGGCGTGCATCCGTGCGTCGCTGCGGTCCGGTCCCAGGTCGACGGGCACGTGCACCTTCCGCCGACCACTGGCGACAACATCGATGTACTGTGGAGACCTCACGCCCCACGTGTTGAGCAATTCGGCGGTACGTCCACCCGGCCTCCCGCATGCCCACTATACGCCCTCGCTCAAAGTCCGTCAACTGCACATACGGTTCACGTCCACGCTGTCGCGGCATGCTACCAGTGTTAAAGACTGCGATGGAGCTCCGTATGCCACGGCAAACTGGCTGACACAGACGGCGGCGGTGCACAAATGCTGCGCAGCTAGCGCCATTCGACGGCCAACACCGCGGTTCCTGGTGTGTCCGCTGTGCCGTGCGTGTGATCATTGCTTGTACAGGCCTCTCGCAGTGTCCGGAGCAAGTATGGTGGGTCTGACACACCGGTGTCAATGTGTTCTTTTTTCCATTTCCAGGAGTGTATATACCGTAAGAAGAGAGGTGCTTCACAGTAGCGAAGATGAAGACGTGTTCATAGCTCTTATGGTGTGCATTTCAGAGCCCATACTTGTTTCCTTCGAATCATCGTGCCTTACATGTCTCAGAACATCGACCACTCCTCCTGGGATATCCTGTGTTGCTGGTACAGTGTACACATTTTTATAAGTGCACGTCAGTTCAGAATAGGAGAAACTGTCTTCTTCAAACATTACCTGTAGGTTTGGTTTCCCTGTTTCTTCCCACTAAATCATTTCTCACCAATTCGGAAATTATTTTATCGAGAAGTCTAACACCGATTTTTATCTCATACGTCTACAAATGCGATGACGTTCATTTAAAATGATTTCAACGTCAAAGGTATGTTACGTTGTAACCTACTTCGTTCCTTCCTTCTACGAGGGGGAGTTGGAAGATAAGTGTCCCCTGCCGACTGTGGGCAGAGTCGTGTGATATGGGCGAGAAACAACACGGTAGGTGAACGCGCACGTGCAAGACACCGATACACCACTGGGTAGAGGTCGATCGCGATCAAGCAGCTGGCGCTGTCGCAGTGCCTGCGTAAAGCGGAGGCAAGTCGCTCAATCTTTTCCCGGAGCTATGGAGAGAAGGTGCGTTTTGCAGTCGTGGTCAAAGGCGGAAGTAAGAGCTGTTATCCGCTATGAATGAGCACGTGGAGTATCAGGCACAGAAATTCATAACAACCTTGCTCAGGTGTATGGGTCAGGTGTGATGTCGAGGCAAATGGTGCGGAAATGGTGCCAGCAATTCAGTGATGGACGTCAGCAAGTGCAGGACATACAGAGACCTGAACGGACTCGCACGGCCACTACAGACGCAAATGTCAGGAAGGTGGATGACATGATTAAAGCGAACCGGCGTATCACCATCGATGGAGTAGGGGCAGAACTTGGAATCGTACATGAGCAAGCTCACAAGATCATCCACGACACTCTTCGATACAGGTAGGTGTCAGCACGATGGGTGCCCTGCCAACTGACGTCGGCACACATGGAACAACGCATGGTGTTCAGCCTGAAACAGCTCGTGCGTTACCATGAATCTGGGAAGGACCTTCTGTTTCGGATTGTGACGGTGGATGAAACATGGGTCCACAATTACACGCCTGAATCGAAGTCCGCATCCATGGAATGGAAACACCGTCATTACCTGTCCGGAAGAAGTTCAAAAGCACTCTGTCTGCAGGTAATGTGCTACTCACAGTTTTCTGGGTCACCAAAGGAGTTTTGCTGCTGTACTTTCTGGAGCATGCAACCATCAATGCTGCGCGGTACTGCACCACTCTGTCGGATATGAAAAAGGTGATTCGGAAAAAGCGGCCTGACCTTCTCAGATCTGGCGTTCTGCTGTTGGATGACAATTCGCGACCACACACAGCGAGGGCAACGCAAAGCCACATTGCAACTCTTGGTTGGTAGCGTCTACACCATCCGCCTTATAGTCTGGATCTCGCACCAAGTGACTTCCATCTGTTTCCTGCTTTGAAGAAGACTCTCGGTGGAAGGCGCTTTGGCAGCAATGCTGACGTCAGACAAGCCGTTCAACATTTCTTCCGTATTCGAAGCCCCGATTTTTTCCTGGAAGGCTTTTTGAAGCTCATAAAGCAGTATGACAAATCTCAATGTACTTCGAAATTATGTAGAAAAATAAAGATATGTCTTATCTTTATTGTCTCATTCTCTTTTTTTTCCTTTTGCATACAACTCTGACCACAGTCCACAGTTTCCAACTCCCCCTCGTACTTCTCGATTCTTGAAAGACTAGCTACTTATTGGCACCAGCTTTCATCTTCTCCCTTCCTGTCAAGTTCCTGTCCACCCATGATAATACTGGAGTGACGCTGAACGCATTAGAAGCGCTCCTCACTATCAATCAGATATGCTCCACATCGTTTTCAGAGCTTAGAGGAAAATAATTAGAATAAAATAATCGCAGACCAATTAAGTTAGCGACCTGTCATAACCACAATGTTGGTTGTCTCATACTTCCATCATGTAGTGCACAATCTCAGTCTCACCAGATACTGTAACTACATCAGTGTTTAATGAAGGTATCAAGTGACTTTCTTCTCTAATGTTTCCTGCAGTCCGCACCTCTGCTCCACAAAAAAGAGCCCAGCGACGAATTGAGGGACAGCTTGGTAGACGGTCTGGAGGCGGTGGAACGCTTCTTGACCGCCAGCTGACTACTGCTACTGCTACTACTGCAGCATCACTTTTATTGACGTAAGTATATTTGGCTCGCCACTAGAGGCAGGCAAGTTACAACTGGTGGGAAGCAATACCGTTTGCTTTCATTAAACAGCTGAGTTCTCCAGGAGTTTTTTTGTTTCTTAATATTCAGAGCTTTCATTGCCTTTTATTTCTTACATATTCTTTGTCATTGCCCCCTTTCTTTGGTATGTAGTACGTTTCTGACAAATGACGTACATTCCAGTAGCAAGGTCTCGAATATTGCTCTTAATCACACTAAAACAAAGTTCACATTTGTCTTCCACGACTACTTCATGTGTACGAAAGATTTACCTTCATTTTATCAGTTATCATAGATCTACAACTCTATTAATGACATGTATCTAACACGATTTATTTTTAATCACAGTGGGTTTTCAGAGCATGTATTCCCGTCTTCAGTTGCATCCATTGCATCCACCATAGTTTTGCAAGTTTTCCCGATAAAGTTGAAATGATGTACACAAAATGTAAGAAATCAGTTCGACTGAAAGACAAAAATACTTCACGTTTCAAGAGATTAGTCACGCTCTGTCAACGTGAGAACGTGTGTGTGTGTTACATGACGATGTAAACTTGTTTGTTTCAATACATAATTGTTTCCTGGAACAGCGATGTAAACCAACCATTTACCTGGGAAATTTCACAAAATGAGGATAGGCTCTCAGAACCTTAAATATCGTGGTCTTCCTTTTTCGTAATTAATGGCTGCTCTTGTACGTGATCAGTGCTTGAACATAATCAATTACATTGATTCGTTTGCTGCACGATTCGATGAATGCTTCATTCCATTACTTAAATATCTCACACAAATTTAATATTGGCCTTTACGCAAGAAATCTCCCTTTTGGAAGGTCAAAAACGTTGCTTTCATTTAAGCTGTTACTTTATCCAGTTTCACTGATTCTACATGGTCTTGAAGCTCAGCGTTTGTTATTTAGGAAACCAGGCATCATGTTAGTACAGTTTATACAGTAAATGTTTTGCGTACTTTATTAAAAATAATCTTGATAAAGTGTTAGTCGTTGTACTAATCATGTGTAATAGTTTTGGTGTCCGCCTTCATCTCTTGAATGTACTGTAAGCGCAGATCGAAACTGAAATTAATCTGCCACACAGTTCATTAGAAACATTTTTCATGCCGAGCTGTTGTGACTGCTACTGATCCCGCGGACTTTTGCAGGACGAACAATACGGGAAAGAAACAGCTTACTAACGAAACATCTTGGTGCGTTAAGTCATAGGCGTAGCTGCTGAATAGAAGTGGATATTTTGAAAAAAGAGACTGACCAAATCATTTCAGCACGTGATGTTTCAGGCGACCGAAATAGAACTTGGTTGTCATTTTTCTGATATTTAATTTTCATGTTACTTGTGATTGTTCGTTCTTAACTCTCGTGTTTCATCACCAACTGTTCATATGCTCTGTGTAACAGTTGATAAATTAACTAAGTACTCGTTTGGAGTGTGTGGAAATATCTGATAGAAATGTGAGCTTTCTTGTGTGTTGAGGGTATTTTCGTTCTGTCGTTGCAACTACAAATATGCGTGACATTTTTCACAGGAAGCGTTTCGCTTTATTGAGGTAAAGCATCATCAGTGGTTTGTAATTAAGTTATTTACATTTTTAATGGGTTTTAGATCGAAAAACAGTTCGTTAAGAATATGTTTATTTGTACTTACGGTGATTTTCGCTTGATTTCTCGCTTACATCGGGAAATGCCATCTGTTCACACGTCGTCGTTTTTCTGCATTAGACACTGATAATTTTGGTATAATTTTAGTTCTTCTGCAGCACTATGCATTTCTTATGGTTTCACAGCACACTTTTATGCACACCACTAGCAACAGTGCCAGAGGGTGCAGTAGATGATTACTCGCTGCCCCGTGGTATTCTTCCAACATAAGCCATTTAGAGGAATGTGCTTCGTGAATTATTAAAATTTCTTATGTTGAGTGCTCGTCGACGCCTGTGGAACCAATTCTGTGCTGCCTTCTGCCATTTTGTACTTGGTGTTCGTGAATTGTTTTAGATTTTTCATCAAAAGAACGAAGGTAGAGGAACATCTATGTCGCAGTTCTTATCTAACGAGATGGGGCTTGTAACATGAAACATTCTTTCCATCAGTCCCTGGTACTGAAAAGAATGTTACCGAAGACTTAATGTAACCTTGAGGCTTATAGCCCTTTATTGTGGAGTTCGCTGACCGAGCTCTTTATTTTATTTTCTAGTTTTTCAGTTCTCCATCAGTTCTTAAAGTCTTACGTCTTATCATGCGAACATTCTAGTCCTTCTTTTCTGTTGATATTTAGACACTGGGATTGCAGCGCGCTTGCAATATCTACGTTTTCTTTATTTATTTTCTTTTCAGGCTCCACAAATGGGTAGAATAGACTTCTCACAACACAAAAATATCCAGAGGTGGATGGATCTAGCTCAGAAGATTTGTCCCTTGTTTAAGAAGTATGACAAGATCGCCGGAAACGGTATAAAAATATATTTTTGGAGGATGGACAATATTAAATAATCATTTATTTTCCTTAGTGACTAAATCCTACATCAGTGTAAGTAATGTACTGTTGTTTCCAGAATGAGATTTTCACTCTGCAGCGGAGTGTGCGCTGGTATGAAACTTCCTGGCAGATTAAAACTGTGTGCCCGACCGAGACTCGAACTCGGGACCTTTGCCTTTCGCCCGCGAAAGGCAAAGGTCCCGAGTTCGAGTCTCAGTCGGGCACACAGTTTTTATCTGCCAGGAAGTTTCAATGTACTATTGTGCTGAAATGTGTGAACAATACAACTGTAACTGAAAGGGTGACCTCAATAAAACTGAAAATATCAGTTACAATTAAAAACAGTCTTCCACGTATCCGATTGTCATGATGCTGTGTCAGATTTCAGGTGCCACGTGAATTTGAGAGTGTTGATGAAGTAACGTGATACAATGATACGAGGAACATTTCTTGGCTCTAAATAATATGAAGAAAAAAAACGCTGGCGCCACACGCTTGAGAGTACCACAAACCAAGCAAAATGCGTGAAATTTGTGGCAAATTTATGCATGACGTTAGATTTTAAGGAGCTGCTGAGAGGCGACCAATGAACGTAGATCGATTAGCCTCTCCAGAGCATTTTATTGTCTCTGGGAGAAGTAGGATATTTTCCACTCCTGTTAACTAATAGACATAAGGAGCAGCATAACACATTATCTAGTATGTACTAAATATCGAGCAAACCTTAAGTTATAGAGTGGTTATAGAAAGCATAAGAAAGGCAATAACTGTCATGACTGTCATAAAAGGCAATGTACAGAAATGAGGCGCAGATGTCGGGCAGTACAATTTGATTTCGGCCAACCGTTATCCGCTATTTTGGCTGCAGACAAATAGAATGATCACATTTAAAGAAGAAAAAAAATTTGGCTTGGTTTTTAACTGACAATGATTTCTGATACAGCATGTCTCAGAGATTCCTTGGCTTATAGCCTGCCTGCAGGGTACCCCAAGCAATTGTAGCTTTGAAGTTGCCTGTTCCTTTGGACTTGAGCGTCATGTCACAAATTTTAAAGGAAATAAACTTTTTAAACATTTTTTCTTCATTTAAACTAAGTTTAGGTAGAGTCTTACTTCTGATTTTCCCATTTGAACAACTAGCCTACCATTGCTTCTATTAAAAAATCGCTAGATTAAAAAGTTTATTGATATACGAGTGGATGTTGCAACGAGTTACCATCTACTCATCTACGTACTTACGAGAAGTAGGTGTATAAGAGTACTCGTAGATACTACGACCGTTGCTGCGTTATCTCGAACATAGAAATTACTCGCAAATGGTTCACGGGCTTGTAGCTGGATAACAGCACAGGTAAACCGAATACCGACATTTTGTCACCCCTCTTCTAGCATATTTATACACGTAGGATTCTGCTGTAATACGTTCTGACAATGGCTCACAGAATATCTGAAAAACACAATACTTTGGTAATCACCGTCCGTGTGACAAAAGTAGTTCTTCAACAGCAAGGAAGCGACAAGACGCAGAACTTTCATGACAATATAATATACAATAAACAATGATGTGTTTACACTCCAGCATCGTGGATACGAAGTCATCTGACGTTAAAAATATGCTTCAAACGTCCAAAAGGGGGGTAGGTGGGCACAGGCATCGTATGACGGTTAAAGAAAAGTAACGTACATGTTATGTTACTAAATATTAAATTATAAAATTCAGTTATTCAGCTGATAAGAATGTACATAGAATATAAAAATATGGATCTCAAAATGCTGAGTGGCTAGATAGCTCTGAGACCTCCATATGAGCGAGGAGCATTTCAGGCCATCTGACAATTTAAGTTACATCTTTTACCTCTATGTAAACAACCTCTGCTGTTACACCATGTAACGAAGTCTTCCATTTGTGGCGTTCCGATGGATATCCAAAGGGGAAGTCGTCATATTGAAGGAAAAGTTCCATGATGTGGCTGCGGATGCTGGTAAAGGATATGTTCTGGAGGTAGAGCAGGAATATCGCACCCTTTTGCACGACAAGCACAGCAGTTTGCCACTATGAGCAGAGCCCCTATTCCAGTAAAATGGTTCCATCCTGAAACTGTTGACAACGCTGCCGAAAAACACCACAGAAATCTGCAGAAGAGTCTCTGGTTGGGGACAGTGCTTGTTTGTATCGTTTGCAGCATCTCCTTCAAGCAACGTCTCTGACTGAAGGACTACTACATTGATTTGAACACCAAACGGAGGGCTCTTGTGATGCATGATTTTGAAAACGGTTTTTAAAAATTAATTAATAATTCAGTTTTCAGAAAAACCATGGAAAATTTTAGAGAAATGAAATTCATATGGTTTACCAATGGAATGGACGTTATAACTCAAGGCAGTACATCGCCAGGTCAAAACTCATATGGGCCACCATCTTCAGTGAAGGACTCGTCTCCGTGGAGATGGCTAACGTTTCAGTACAGTTCACGAAGCCTGTTTATATCTATATGTGCGTTCTGGACGTCTCCAAACTTCACATTCAACACTTTCACTATGGCTTTACGGAGCCGAACTTCACTGATCATAAGTTACTTAAAACAGATACAGGTAGTTTTATGTATTGGGTGAAAAGCTGTGATCCATATGGACTAATCAGGTCCAATCACGAAGAATTCGGCACCTCTGCACATGCGACCGATAATTCTTTTAGAATAACACCTTGAAAGAAAAAAGTTACCGGCCTGATGAAAGAAGAGGCGAATGGTTCACAGATTGTGAAGTTTGTGGGGCTCAGATCAAAGATAATTATACGCACACCGTACAGATGTAGGTGCCGCCCAAAGGTGTGCATTGTGTGATCTTAAAAACTATCACTAATGAAGATTACAAGAGGTGCCTCCTCGAAATTAGTTGTTGGCGCTGCTCCATACATGGTACGCCAGGTAACTGTTCGATCGAGAGGTCATGAGGTATATACTGCACTGCAGCTGAAAACAAGGCTGTTCCATCATGAAAAAATAGTTCATCTATTGGCATGAGATTGGCACCCTCCCATACTCGCACTATACAACGGTGTTATTTAGTGTGTGACTGTGTATTTGTTTGTAAATCGTCAATGTATTTATGTGTGAGTGGGTGTGGAATAGATGAACAGCTCGTCATAGTTGTGTGTGTGTGTGTGTGTGTGTGTGTGTGTGTGTGTGTGTGTGTGTGATTATGGATGCCTGATTACGCAGTATGTGTGCGTATACAGCATACTGTGTACACAATTGCATACTACATGCATGTGTATATATTATTGTTGGTGTTTTGCCCTTAAGGAGCGCATTTGCACTAAACTACATGGCCGGTTCCTTTTGCTGCCTTCCTTGCTGCCCAAACTTCCCTCATTCGCTCGCCGTGTTTCTGGTTCCGGTCCTCTGTCCATGCTTCTTGTCGGCTTTGTGTCTTCGGTTTCATCTTGATTGTCTTTTTGGTTGCCCATATTTCTTTCATCTTCTGGCTGTGATCTTGCTTGCGTTCTTCGGTCCATTTTATGCCTGTTCGTTTGTCATATTGTATCTCATGTAGTTTACTTTTCTTAATGATGTTCCTGAATTTTATTCTGTCGTTTATTGTGTCTGCTGTTATGTTGAGTTGGTTCAGGTCGTTTTCTACCTCTGCCACCCATTTGTTGTTTCTAGTGGTTACCCAGTCAAAGATCTGTTTGGTCAGCCTGTGTGATGACATTCTGTATAGGTGTCCATAGAATTGTAGTCCGCGTTTTCTAATCTTTTCTGTGATTTTCTCCGTATGTTTGTACAGTTCCTCTGTAGGTTTCTTGATCCATATTCCATTGTTGTTAGTTGCGCCAAATATTTTCCTAAGTATTTTCCGTCCTACTTTTTCTAATTGTCTGATACGTGTATGCCCTAGGATTAGTGTGGTCTCTGCTGCATATAGTGCCTCGGGGAGCACCACCGTGTCGTAATGGCGTAATTTGGCTTTTTGTGAGATAGACTTTTTGTTGTAATGATTCCACACTACTTTGTATGCCTTGTCCAGTTTAGTCTTTCTTTCTTCGTTTGAGTCTCTGTTATGTCCACTCATTTGTAGTGTTTCACCGAGGTATTTGAAGTTTGCCGTTTTGTAAATCGTGCCATACTTTGTGTTCAGAGATGAGAGTTTCTTTGTGCTCATAAACTGTGTCTTTTCGTAAGAGATCTGTAGTCCAGTTTTGGAAGCGATTTCGTGCAGTTTTTCAATAGCGTCTTTTGTTACCTTTATACCTTTCGTGACAATCGCCAAATCGTCTGCAAAAGCCAGGCATTTAATCTTTAGGTTTCCTAAGGTTATCCCCTGTTGTGATGTTTCCCATTCTTTTATGACCTTATCTAACACCAGATTGAAAAGGAGAAGTGAGACGCCATCGCCTTGTCGGACACCTGTGCGAATTTCAAAGGGCTCTGATAGTTCCCCACAGAACTTTACTTTGGAGGTCGTGTTGGTTAAAGTTTGCTCTATGATAGCCCGTGTTTTGTTGTCTACTTTGTATTCTGCTAGAATTTTGTAGAGAGTTTTCCGGTCGATACAGTCGTACGTCTTTTTGAAGTCAACAAAGGTAATGATCAGGTTCTGTTTGTGTTGTAAAATCATTTTCAGGTTCCAAATTTGTTTCGCACAAGACCGCCCTTTACGGAAGCCTGCTTGGTATTCCCCAATCAAGTGGTCGGTCTGGCATTCTAGTCTGTTCAGTAAAGCTTTAGAGAGGATCTTGTATGTCACCGGTAGTAGGGATATTCCTCTGTAGTTGTTCGGGTCAGTCTTGTCACCTTTTTTGCGTAGTGGGTGTATTAGGGCAGCTTTCCAGTCGTCAGGAATTTTCATGGTCTTCCAGATGTCTTCCAAGATCCTGTGGATGTCTTTGGCGAGTTCTGGGTCTTGTAACTTCCAGATTTCCTCGATGATGCCATCTTCTCCTGGTGCTCTACGATTCTTGAGTGACTTGATTATTTCTTTAACTTCTTCTAGAGTTGGAGATTCACTATCTGGATTGTATGTGCTCGTTTCTGTCATCATTTCTTCCATAGGGGGGTCCGTGTTGAGCAGTTTTTCAAAGTACTTTGCCAGAATGTCACAATTGTTTTTGGTATTGGTTTCTAGGGTTGCATCCGGTCTTCTGAAGCACAAGTTGGGTGGTTGATATCCAGTCATATTTTCTCTGAACGTTCTGTAGAAGTTTCTTGTATTGTTCTTCATGAAGTCCGATTCGATCTCTGTCAGTCGCCGTTTGTCATACTGTCGTTTTTCACTGCGAATGATTTTGCTTGATTGCTTCTGTGTTTTCAAGAAGTTCATCCAATTCTCTTGGGATTTATGGCTACTAAATTTTTTCCATGCACTGATTCGTTGGTCATTAGCTTGGTCACATGTGTGGTTCCACCAACGGTGTTTTCGTGTGCGTGGTGCTTGTGCTAGTTTAATGGCCTCTCGGATTCTTCGTGAAAGTTGTGTCCAATCTGTCGTTTTCTCCATTTTAATTTTGTGTAATATTTGTGTCTGGTTTAAAGTAACGTATTCTGTATCTGGTCTAACAATTTTGTTCTTATGGAGCTTTTTCTTGGGCAAAAGACGAATCCTGATCTGTAGTAGGTGGTGGCCTGAGTCGAAGTGGCCTTTACGGGTGTCTATGTTCAAAATTTCTTTTTGTGAGTCTTTCTGGACTATTACGTGGTCGATTTGTAGTTCTTGCTTTCTGCTGGGGAATTTCCATGTGGTAAGTTTTCGTGTTGGTTTCTTGAATTTTGTTGACATAATGGCGAGGTCGTGGCTTTTGCAAAAGTCTATCAGATGTTTCCGTTTTTGTTGGTGTCCTTGTGTGGAGTATGTTTTCCTGTGGTATGTCTGTATATCTTTTCTTTTCCGAGTTTAGCGTTGAAGTCTCCCAGAATTACTTTGACTCTATGTGCAGGAATTTTTCTGATAGTTTCTTCCATTGTCGTCCAGAAGTCATCAATTTCGTCCGGGTTTTTCCTGTTGTAGTCATTAGTCGGTGCATGTGCGTTGATTATTGTGTAGGATTTATTGGCTGATTTCACTGTGATGGTGCTGATTCTTTCGTTTGGTGACGAAATGTCGATTATGCTGTCCGTGATGGACCTGTGTACTGCAAATCCTGTGCAAAAAAGCCTTAGGTTTTTCAGTTGTCTCGATGGTTTTCCTTTGTATATTCTGAAATTCTCCGTGTTGAAATGGTCTTCGTCTGTGAATCGTGTTTCTTGCAGTGCACATATTTTGATTTGAAATTTTTCGAGAGTGTCTGTCAGTTGTTTCATCTTTCCTGTCTTCATCAGTGTGTTCACGTTGAGTGTGCCGATGTAGTGTTTGCATTTGGTCTTGAGGGAGTTTGAGAAGCTCCGATTCTTCTCATGATGTCCGTGAGCCCCCGGAATCCGATGCTCACGACGATTCCAGTCTATTGACTGAGGCCCGGGGTAATGAGATTTTTCTCGTTGTACCATCATGATGTTTTGTAGTTGGATGTATGGCATGCTGCCGACTACAACCTGACTTTCCAGACCAGGAGTTTTAGTCCGCCCCGAGTATTTCATTTCCTCGGTACCACCTATATCTAGGAGGAATGCCCCTATCCACCACCTGGGGAGGCGCTCGGTTGCGGGTCTACTAACCGCCCCGATATATATATATATATATATATATATATATATATATATATATATATATATATATATGGGTTTTTTTTCACCTGACGCTGCTAGTCCTTGTTTGCCATATATACTATATACAGAAAGACATAGTCAGAACGGAAGTGTAAGCTTTATATAAAAGAGTAACATGTGTATATATAAATAAAACTGGAAACATAGTATTTAAGCTCCTCTTCTCTACATTAGTTTTAAAATAAATAAATGTATTTTATAGTCATCATAAAACATAACTATGCAAAGAAAACCAATGTATATGTGTGTCAGGAAAAAATGGGTGTGTAAATACATCAAGGAAAAAGGTATGAAAAAATTAGCTTTGCAAATCATTTTATATACGGAAAAATTCTTTGTAAAAAACAGATGAGAGGAATGAATCATAAACCAACAGGTTTTAAAATAAAATAAAAGAATAATTGTAAGAAATTTTACTGCAAAGAAATTTGTTATATCATTGTTCTTACACTGAAGAGCCAAATAAACTGGTACAACTGCCTAATATCGTGTAGGGCCCCCGCAAGCACACAGAATGCCGCAGCACGTGACGTGGACTCGACTAATGTCTGAAGTAGTGCTGGGGGGAATTGACACAATGAATCCTGCAGGACTGCAAAGGCGGGGGAGGGGGTCGTGATCTCTTCTGAATAACACGTTGCACGGCATCCCAGATATGCTATTTGCTCAATAATGTTCATGTCTGGGAGTTTGGTGGCCAGCGGAAGTGTTTAAACTCAGAAGAGTGTTCCTGGAGCCATTCTCTATCAATTATGAATGTGTGGGGTGTCGCACTGCCCTGTTGGAATTGTCCAAGTTCGTCGGAATACACGATGGACATGAATGGATGCAGGTGTTCAGAGAGGATGATTACGTACGTGTCACCTGTCAGAATAATATCAAGATATATCAGGGGTCCCATATCACTCAAACTGCACACGACTCATACCATTACATAACCACCACCAGCTTGAACAGTCCCCTGCTGACATGCAGGGCCCATGGACTCATGAGGTAGTCTCCATACCTGTACGCGCTCATCCGATCGACAGAATTTGAAACGAAACTCGTCCGACCAGGTAACATGTATATAGTCTCCAACAGTCCGATGTCGGTCTTGACGGGACTAGGCGAGGCGTAAAGATTTGTGCCGTGTAGGCATTAAGGGTACACTAGTGGGCCTTCGGGTCCGAAGGCCCATATCGATGATGTTTCATTGAATGGTTCGCACGCTGACACTTGTTGATGGCCCAGCACTGAAATCTGCAGCAATTTGCGGAGGGGTTGCACTTCTGCACGTTGAACGATTCTCTTCAGTCATCGTTGGTCCCGTTCTTGCAGGAACTATTCCCGGCCGTAGCGATGTCGGAGATTTGATGTTTTACCAGCTTCCTGATATTCACCGTACACTCGTGAAATGATCGTACGGGAAAATCTCCACTTCATCGCTACCTCGGAGATGCTGAGTCCCATCGCTCGTGCGACGACTGTAACACCACGTTCAAACTCACTTAAATCTTGATAAGCTTCCATTGTAGCATCGGTTATCGATTTGACAACTGCGCCAGACATTCGTTGTCTTACACAGGTGTTGCCGACCGCAGCGCCGTATTCTGCCTGCTTACATATTTCTGTATTGAATGCATGTGCCTATACCAGTTTCTTTGGCGCTTCAGTATATTCCTAAACCCTTTCACTATGGAATTACTGTCTATATCTTCCTCAGCCCTGAGCTTAGAATTTATGAAAGAAAAGTTTATATTGGTGGTCAATGCATTCTTCATGGGCAAAATGAGAATGAAATATCAAATTTAAAAAATTTGTGTGCGTCGCAAAAATTTTAGATCATGTTCAAAGTAAGCATCATTTACGTTAGAAAATAACTGAAATATCTGCAGCACTTTGAAAACTCAACATTAAACACATCAATAACTAAAACGTTACTGAAATGGGAAAATATGTCATTGCCAATTGTAGTCCCACTGTTACATCGAAACCAATAATCAATATATTTTGTTGTGATGACATAAACAATCATTTATTCGATATTGTAGGATAGATTAGGATATTACAGCATGGTCTAAATGCATTCTAGTCCAAAATTACTGGAAACAAACAGCAACTACCTTAATTTTTCGAAGATTTACTCACACTGTGATAAACACCTTCTTTGAGCAAATGCTGCTACCCACTGGGAACATGCAGAGATGAAAACAAGAGATGAGGAGAAAGCACATGGTGTAAAGTAAAAGCTATAATTAGGCACAGTGGAATTGGTTGATTCCCAGAGCCAGTAAAAATAAAATTTGGATGTAGTATATATGCCACGTAGGGACTGAGAAGGATTACAAACCTGATCCTCTCCCAATGATACACAGACTTCGACCGATGAGGTGTCCACAGCGGAGATATTTATAAAGGATGATAGAGGGAGGAGGAGAAGCTTCAATCTAATTGTTGCACCAATTTTCCGCCATTTTATTGTGTTCCTATTAGCTGTGAGACTTACTGCATTGTGATTGTCTGAGAGCAAAATAATGTCAGGAACACTGGGATGGAGTTCTTGTAATTTAATAAAATACCAAATAATGTGAAAAAATGTAAAATTGTGGGAAATACGAAAATGGGTGAAAAATAAGTTAAATTGTGGAGGAATGTGAATATTTACAAATCTGCCAAGGAGTGAGCTCTGCTGGTGGCTCAAATGATGTAATATCAAATTGTTATTAACAAATAGGCCTCAGATGATGTGACTTAATGTAATTCGCCTACAAATAAGTGCAGCCTACCACCTCTCCTTACGCTGCCCAGCTTCAGAGTGAATCCCTCACTCCCAAATGTCCCAGTTATAAAAAAAGAAGAAATTGGGAGGAAGGAGTATTGTTTGATCCTCATTGTTCCAGGGAGAGGGAAGAGTTTTCCCGACAATTTTATATCACGCGACGACTACTGCCCAAGGCACGTGGAGGGTTCCCCTGTGTGACGTTGATCAATTCCCAGTGTTTCCCCAGAGGAAAGGGTGTTGGGGACACCAAAGAGCCCATGAGCTGCAGCATATCATATCACAAGCCTGTGTTGATAACACAGCCGTGGGCTACCAAGATCCCGGAACATTTCTCGATGTCGGTCAAGATATTTTGCAAAGGATCCTCATCAGATGTAATGCATCACGCGATGTTTACCTGCCCTCACAACAGCACTACTATGCTACTGCTGCCTCCCTGACCTGGCGATAACAAATACATATTCGAAATTGCACGCTTTACCAATGGCTGGCGCTAGTTCTTTAGATTTAAATAAATTCTAAAGTAGCTGCAGTGGAAGTGTGTATCCAGGGCATTGGTAAAGCATGAAATTTAAAATTTCGAACATGTCAAAATGTATGGCTACTTTGGACGGTTAAGAATACTAGCTATTTTAACGCAAAAATGTGTACACTCTTTATGAACATGACACGCCCATTTTCCTTACGATATTGATGGCCGCATCACTGTTAAGTCTACCCGACTTTTATTTTTTTTCTCATTTGACGCTGCTTCACCAAAGCACAATGTAAGCAATATTTTTCTCTTTTCTTCTTTCCTTGTACTTCGACTCTAAATGCATAATTTTATAATTTTTTCACCAAAAGAAGTGCGAATCGATCTTTTACATAGCTGAGTTTTTTTATTACTATTCAGAATCAGTCTCTCTCTCTCTCTCTCTCTCTCTCTCTCTCTCTCTCTCTCTCTTTTTGCGATGTTTGAAGTTGGACGTAAGATCGGACTGATTTTGCTCTCTTATTGTTAGTGCTGACGCTACAGAGTAAAGCAGCCCTGTTGCCAACCAACATGTGGAATCGACATGATGTGAAATTATTATTGCACGCAAGTCATGCACATATGAATAAAACTAAAGTAAATATTGGATTTTCTGTTCTCAATAAGTTCTATTGTCCCATGTAAATAGAGCGAGCTTGCGGGCGTTAATGAGTCTGATACAGTCCACGAACAGTGAGAAAAACAAGCACAAAAGTCATACTATTACATCATCTAAATGAAATATTTAAAAATCTGCATCTCTCTGCACATTTATTGTGATTGCTTACGGGACATTAGAAAGTATGTAAATATCAATTATGTCAAATATTTACAACCTCAGTTTCAGATTCACGAGTAAATGACTTCAACATAAAAGTAGAAATCGCTTTGGGTTGAAATACAGAACATTTTTTAGGAACTAGTCTGTTCATTAATTAATGAATTAACTGAGAAACTCCCCATATTACACGTATTTGACTAATTATACATGAAACGCTATACTTTAATCGCCCGCGTTGCAATGAAACTTGCTTTCGTCGACCTAAGCGTTCACAACAGAAACTGTTCTCCAATAGAAGGAAATTGGAAAAAAGTAAAAATACGAGGGGCGTTTAGTAAGCAACGCATCACATTTTTTCTCCGCCAGTTTTGGTTGAAAAAAAAAATGCAAAATTTGTTGCGAGACGTCGCGGATTATTCCCGCTGTGGCCCCTATACTGCCATGAAGTTCCGACTGGCGGCGGCGCCCACATAGTCTTTAGAATTGTGCCAGTAACGGAGGTACGTTCCAAGCACAGAGCTATCAGTGAATTTAGACTGGTGGAAAACCAGAGCATCACAGTATTTATAGGCCCTTGCAGAATGTCTACTCAGATCTGGCAGTGAACAAAAGCACGGCGAATCGTTGGACGAGGTGTCTGTCATCATCACGACAAGATCGCGCAAACCTGTCCGATCCTCCACATGCCAGCCGTTGCACACAGCTGTGACTCATGTAATGTTGGAACGTGTGGACACTCTCAGTCAATGTGATCGAATAACACTTAGATACCTCGCTGCAAAACTGGACCTCTCTGTTGCTGACACACTTATCCACCAGCTGAGGTACTCAATGGTGTGTGCCTGCTGGGTTACTCGCCACCTAACAGAAGACTATGAAGAGCAGCAAAGGACCATCTGTACAGAACTGTTTGCTTGTTATAAGACTGATCGTGATAATTTTTTGTCTGACATCGACGTAGGCGATGAAAATTGGTTTCATCATTTCGAAGTGGAAACAAAATGGCAATCCATGCAGTGGCACCGCATCACCTCCCCTCTGAAGGAAAAGTTCAAAGCCACACTCTCAGATGGCTGGTTCAAATGGCTCTGAGCACTACGGTACTTAACATCTGAGGTCATCAGTCCCCTAGAACTTAGAACTACTTAAACCTAACTAACCTAAGGACATCACACACATCCATGCCCGAGGCAGGATTCGAACCTGCGACCGTAGTGGTCGCGCGGTTCCGGACTGAAGCGCCTAGAACCGCTTGGCCACCACGGCCGGTTCTAACTCTCAGCAGGTAAAGTCATAGTCACAGTCTTCTGGGTCTCTGATGGGGGTAACTCCGTTCGACGACCTCCATCATGGTGCAATGATCAAGTCTAAAGTGTATCATGCTATCCTCACTAAACTGTAGAAACAACTTCAGCATCTTCATCGCCACAAAAATGCAAACGAATTTCTGATTCTCCATCACAGCGCAAGGCCTCAAGTCTGCGCACCTCAGAGGAAGTCACTGTAGTTCCTCGTCCACCCTACTGCCCGGACCTCGCACCTTCCGACTTCCAGCTGTTTGATCCAATGAAGGATGCGTTTCGCAGGAAGCAGTACGTGGGTGATGGGGATGTTGTTGATGCAGCAAGATGTTGGCTCCGACACTGACCAGCCGAGTGGTAGCATGCGGGCATGCAGGTCCTCTGAGTTAGATCGTCGCATTCAATGGAGATTATGTTAAAAAGTAGGGTTTTGTAGCCAAAAGAGTAGGGAATAATATGGTGTATAGGAATCCTGAATAAAGTCAACCTGTTTTCAGTAAAACAAGGTGTATTGCATTACCTATTAAACGTTCCTCGTAGTTTGAAGCCTTGATTCGTATCTCGCTGTACTTGTTTGCTGAGGAACCTGAGGAGGCACAACGTAGAGCTCCGGTTGCCCCTGCAGACACAAGAGCCCGTGACAAGCGACGGCATTAGCATGGGGCCGTTAACATGACAGATAGCGGGCGGAGGGGCGGGGAGGGAGCGAGGGGATCCTCTCGCGCAAGGGGGAGCGGCTGAGGCCTAGGGATCAGCTGACGTGGGGCAGGAACTGGAAACGATGCGCAGCATGGAACTGGAGACTGGTGAAACATCTAACACAATTTTTGCTAGTAGTCGTGTAATGAGGGAAAATAACCAATGAAATGAGTAACGAGCGATATATACAGGGTGAATCACTTAAAACTTGCACCACAGATATTGCAGAAATGGGAAGTTCTAATGATATGCAGTTTTCACAGAATGGATTGGTAGTCAGGGGCTCGTATTATTAGCCAATCAACAAATCGTAGCAACACTTAGAAAGTGTATTTTTTGTGCAAACATAAATATGTTTAAATGTGCAAATGCCTACTGACGTTAACAAACTAAAATTGAGGTAATTTAGAGCGTTAGTGGTGTTCGTTGTACGATTCTAGTTCGAGTCGTTTGCGAGTCCCCAGCTGGCTCTTGTACAATACCTGTGATAGACGCACTAAAAACAACGCAAGTCTTTCCGTTAGTTATGTGGATTCTGACCAATAACGAGACAATTAGTCATCACTGGTAGCGTTTAAAATGGCCAACAGCAGCGGCAATACACAAATCATGATGCATTTGGAGTTCCCTGTCTTAAGGCCCATGTACAGAAGATAACAGCCGGCCGGAGTGGCCGAGCGGTTAAAGGCGCTACAGTCTGGAACCGCACGACCGCTACGGTCGCAGGTTCGAATCCTGCCTCGGGCATGGATGTGTATGATGTCCTTAGGTTAGTTAGGTTTAAGTAGTTCTAAGTTCTAGGGGACTTATGACCACAGCAGTTGAGTCCCATAGTGCTCAGAGCCATTTGAACCATTTTTTTTTTTTTTTTTAACAGAAGATAACAAGATTCTCGTTTCCACGCAGCTCTTGATGGAGAGAGATATGATAGAGATGGAACTTACATCGTTGAAGAATGCGTAGGACACTTACCTGACTCATGCCCTTTTCTCGTGCGATTGCGAGGGAGCTAACGTGCAGATCGACTGCAACAGCGGCAGGGATATTAATTCTCTCTCTTCTCTCATCGCTTGTTTCCTTCTATTACGTTATGTAGGTGTTATACTAACACTCTCACGTAACAGGTTGAAAAGGCTGACAAATAACTGCCGAGATGGTAGACATCAATTGGAATATCTTGCCGCAGACACATTACAAGAACAAACTGCATTCTTCCTACACTCTCCATAACCATGAGCATGTCGGCTTTTTCTGCGTTGGTGAATCCCATAGGCAACTCACGACCTATTGCTTGGAGTTTCACAAACCAACTCACTAGCAAGTCGCCATGCACTCCATAAACGCACAAGCCCACTGTAAGCAAACATAACAACATCGTACCTGGCAATTAGCCAAGTCGAATAACACAAATAAGTGTCGGTGTGGAACTTTGCACAATGCGATATCTCGTAAACGACTCGCACTAGACCCCGCAACAGAACAAACGCAACTGACATTCTCATTTACCCTACATTTAATTTGTTAGTGTCAACATGCATTGTTCCACGTAAAAAAGTGTATGTTTGCATAAAAAATACACTTTCTGAGTATTATTCCAATCTTTTGACTGGCTAACATTTTCCGCCCCTCACTATCAATCCAGTCTGTGAAAACTGCAATATTTGCGGTGCAAGTTTTTGGTGAATCTCCCTGTATATTAGGTCAGTGGCTTTGAGAAACATATGAAATCATCACCGCTTCAGATGATGCCTGACTGAATCTTGTCTATATGGAGATAGTCGCTTCATTAGGCATAATATGACACAGATCCCTTAAACAAAAAAAGCTGTTCCCAGTTGTTAGAAAAAACACGGGTCTACAAGAGGGGTAACTGAAATTCTCTACAAAACTATCGTCCGATTTCATTGCACAGAATTTCTCGAACAGAATAACGTCTTCCATGTTAATGAACACGAATTCCGAAAATAATCCTTACGTGAAACTCAACTCGTGCTTTTCTCGAACGACGTCCTGAGTTCCAAGAAACAAGGAAATTAGATAGAGGCAGTGAACTCTGTTATGTGATACAAGGTGAACGGCTGTAGGTTGGTGTTCATTAAAGGGCCAGAAATACTGGAGTCCTTCGCCAACTGGTCGACTTGCCTTGTCAAATCAATCCTATGTGAGATGAAACCCATAGCAAGGAAGTTCTTCGTTTACTTTGCAAATGATTCTCGTAACATTTCTATTATTTAAATATTCTTCCTACTGTTACACTTTGGTCTTTCAACAGTTTGCAATACGTTTACTCAGTCTTTACAGGTTCTGGAGTCCCGCCCCTGACCAAATTTGAGAGCCAATCAAGTCGCCACCGCTTCCGCGCTAAAAATTGAACAGGATGGTGGCTGACGAAATTGTTTGTAGTATTGCTGCTTGGGGCAAGGAAATGCACATCGTACTGCTAAGGGCTCTAGCTATCAAGGGGCATTTGTATACTCTTGGATAAAGTGCGGCCAATAAAGTACTGAACCTTGAATTGATTGTGCTGAAACAGTTCTTCATATAACTTTAGTAATGAATATAGAGGTTTTCCAACTGATATCTAAATGGAATTCGGAATGGGAAAATGTTGCTATCTTTCTGAATCAAATGATCGGCCTAATTCTTCCACCAGCTGAGGGCAAAGTATCCGCATTTCCGATGTAGACCTTATGAGCGGTAGCAGGGTGATTAATCTACTATTAAGCTTTTGACTCTTGTGGCAAATAAAATTTCTGTCTAAGTGCTTAGTTCAAACTCACAGTATTTGTTCGGCTGGCGTTCCTCGAAGGTGATCGCACTGCTCCAAGGTACTTTTATATCCATCGGAAATTGTACAACGTCAAGTTTGTGAAGTGCGCTTTTTGTCACATTTTCTCAAATTCTTTGTGATACCCTGATTACAGTCGGGGATTGTGAGTGAATATAGAGTTCATCTTACGGGATTTGTGTAGCTTTTCCTCCTGTACATAAATAGGCCTATCTATAAAAAAGAATCCACCAACTCGAACCACGGGATTTTTTTCTTGTATATCTCTGTTCCACAGCCAGCTGAACTACTTGCTTGAATTTTTCATAGTTCATTTGTATCTGAGTTTCTAAGGGAACACATTTTGATTTGCATCTTTGTGACATAAGAAGCATCTTAATCGGTGTACATGATCAGGAGAATGTAAAGGTATGCACAGTACCAAGTCTCAGAAGAAAATCTCTCTGCTTATTTAATAAATGCAGTCGTGATCGCATTTCAGATATTTCATATTTTTTAGATTACCGTTACGATCGTCTAAGAGATCACCGTCAGATCTCCATTTCTCGATTATACTAGGAATCACTGGTGCGGAGCAGGTCCGTTCGTGCTGGCGTGTTTACTATTAAGGCACAATGATTCACCGAAGTGGACGTTTCTTCTTAATAGAGTTACTGATGCGATGGGAGGAAGATACACTACTGGCCATTAAAATTCTTATACCAAGAAGAAATGCAGATGATAAACGGGTATTCATTGGACAAATATATTATACTAGAACTCACAAGTGATTACATTTTCGCCGGCCGCGGTGGTCTCGCGGTTCTAGGCGCGCAGTCCGGAACCGTGCGACTGCTACGGTCGCAGGTTCGAATCCAGCCTCGGGCATGGATGTGTGTGATGTCCTTAGGTTAGTTAGGTTTAAGTAGTTCTAAGTTCAAGGGGACTGATAACCACAGCAGTTCAGTCCCATAGTGCTCAGAGCCATTTGAACCATTTGATTACATTTTCACGCAATTTGGGTGCATAGATGCTGAGAAATCAGTACCCAGAACAGTCATCACTGGCCGTTATAACGGCCTTGATACGCCTGGGCATTGAGTCAAACAGAGCTTGGATGGCGTGTGCAGGTACAGCTGCCCATGCAGCTTCAACACGATACCACAGTTCATCAAGAGTAGTGACTGGCGTATTGTGACGAGACAGTTGCTCGGCCACCGTTGACCAGACGTTTTCAATTGGTGAGAGATCTGGAAGATGTGCTGGCAAGGGCAGCAGTCGAACATTTTCTGTATCCAGGCCCGCAACATGCGGTCGTGCGTTATCCTGCTGAAATGTAGGATTTCGCAGGGATCGAATGAAGGCTAGAGCCACGGGTCGTAACACATCTGAAATGTAACGTCCACTGTTCAAAGTGCCGTCAATGCGAACAAGACGTGACCGAGACGTTTAACCAATGGCACCCCACACCCACACCATCACCCAGGTGATACGCCAGTATGGCGATGACGAATACACGCTTCCAATGTGCGTTCACTGCGATGTCGTCAAACACGGATGCGACAATCATGATGCTGTAAACAGAACCTGGATTCATCCGAAAAAATGACGTTTTGCCATTCTTGCACCCAGGTTCGTCGTTGTGTACACCTCGCAGGCGCTCCTGCCTGTGATGCAGCGTCAAGGGTAACCGCAGCCATGGTCTCCGAGCTGATAGTCCATGCTGCTGCAAACGTTGTCGAACTGTTCGTGCATATGGTTGTTGTCTTGCAAACGTCCTCATCTGTTCACTCAGGGATCGAGACGTGGCTGCACGATCCGTTACAGCTTTGTGGATACGATGCCTATTATCTCTACTGCTAGTGATACGAGGCCGTTGGGATCCAGCACGGCGTTCCGTATTACCTTCCTGAACCCACCGATTCCATATTCGCAGGAGAGCTTCTGTAAAGTTTAGAAGGCAGGAGACGATGTACTGGCAGAAGTAAAGCTGTGAGGACGGGGCGTGAGTCGTGCTTGGGTAGCTCAGCTGGTAGAGCACCTGCCCGCGAAAGGCAAAGGTCCCGAATTCGAGTCTCGATCCGGCACACAATTTTAATCTGCCAGGAAGTTTCAGTTCTTTTAGTGGTACCCACATAAACATCTTCACAGAAGCATGGGATCCTTTACACTCCAGCTTTATCCAATGGTTTGCGAGCGTCCTTGGCAGGCTTTATTCCATCGTACAATGTTAATTTTCACAAATATTCGTATATTTATACTGATGTCGACTACTGTATACACTACGTGATCGGAAGTTCCCGGACTCCTCTACATAATGCGGAATTGACCGCTAGATGTCACGAGAGGGGGACCCACCAGTATAACAGGAGGCAGGGAGTTCTGCGTCGTGAGTAGAGAAGAGGTAACAGAAGAGTGGTTCGGTCAGGAAAGCATGTCACGTAACAAATCCTTAAGGGACATTTCAATACTTCTCAAGCTGCCCAGTTCGGCTGTTGGTGATGTGACTGTGAATTGGAAATGCCGAGAAAGTATTACAGTTAAATCAAGACCAGGCAGACGTCGTGTACTAATTTACAGAGACCGTCGAGCGTTACGGACCGTGGTTCTAAAAGATCGCATGAAACCAGTAGAACGAATCAGTTGTGAGTCCAAAAGTGCCACCAACAGTCCAGCTATGCGATGATTGTGCGTAGGGAGTTAAAAAGAATGGGGTACAATGATGGAGCAGTTCCTCAAAAGCCGCACATTGCTCCTGTTAGCGCTAAGCAGTTCTTGAGGTGGTGTAAAAAATGACGCCACTGGTCATGGATGCGTGGAAACGAGTGATCAGGAGTGATTACTCCCACCATACCACGCTACACACGCACCGTGGATCTTCACAATGAATACCGCCTTGAAACCCTCAGAGAAGTACTCAAACAACATGCCACACGACTATATAGAAACTTGAGACACTCGAACAATCCTTTCATCCTTGTTCTACGAAACTATGATCACAACTGAAGGTGGAAGCATAAGTGGCCAAAAACTCTGCTAGCTAGGGCATAACCTCCTATGGCAAGCTAACATGCACACACAAGCGACAACATTGGCAAGCCCCTGCACAACAGCAACGTTGACTGGATATGCCAGCTGCTATTAAAGCCGACCAACAGGCTACAACAGGGAAACCGACAAGCTCGCACACTGACGCACAAACAAACCTCCAACATTACCCTACACTGTGAATCTGATATATGACCTATTGGTCACAGAACGACGATGTACCTAACTGTTACACGTACGTTGACGCCAATCTACAAACCAACACTGGCACCCAGCGGCAGCCGCCAAGTAACAAACACCACCGCACAACGACAAAGGTATCCACCTGCGTGACACCCACTACTAACAAAGCCTACCCTTGCATAACCTGTCGCAGGCATTAAGAAAATCGCTACTGCTCTTCCTTGGCTCTTCCCTTGGCACCTCTCCCCTTCAAACCGCTACCCTTCGTTCAACTATGTGATCAAAAGTATCCGGACACCTGGCTGAAAACGACTTACAAGTTCGTGGCGCCCTCCATCGGATATGCTGGAATTTACCGAGTGATCAAAAAGTCAGTATAAATTTGAAAACTTAATAATCCACGGAATAATGTAGATAGAGAGGTTAAAATTGACACACATGCTTGGAATGATATGGGGTTTTATTAGAACCAAAAAAAAAAACAAAGTTCACAAAATGTCCTACAGATGGCGCTGGACAGTAAAACGTCAGTGACTGCTACCGTGACGGGCGAGAGGTACGTCGATATGTTACAGAATCGCATCATCCCCAGCCTGGCTGATAAACACCTGCTGGAAAGTACGATGTTTATGCAGGATGGCGCTCCACCCTATATTGCTAGACGCGTAAAAGATCTCTTGCGCGCGTCGGCTGCTGATTATCGTGTGCTCAGCCGCCGCTTTCGTCATGCTTGGCCTCCCACATCCCCAGACCTCAGTCCGCGCGATTATTGGCTTTGGGTTCACCTGAAGTCGCAAGTGTATCGTGATCGACCGACATCTCTAGGGATGCTGAAAGTCAACATCCGACGCCAACGCCTCACCATAACTCCGGACGTGCTTTGCAGTGCTGTTCATAACATTATTCCACGACTACAGCTATTGTTGAGGAATGATAGTGGACATATTGAGCATTTCCTGTAAAGAACATCATCTTTGCTTTGTTTTACTTTGTTATGCTAATTATTGCTATTCTGATCAGATGAAGTTCCATCTGTCGGATATTCTGGAACTTTTGTATTTTTTTTAATTTAATTTTTTTTTTGTTCTAATAAAACCCCATGTCATTCCAAGCATATGTGTCAATTTGTACCTCTCTATCTAAATTATTCCGTGATTTATTCAGTTTTCAAATTTAGCCTTGATGACAGCTTCCACTCTCGCAGGGATAAGTTCAGTCCGGTGCTGGAAGGTTTCTTGAGGAATGGAAACCCATTCTTCACGGAGTGCTGCACTGAGGAGAGGTATCGATGTCGGTCGGTGAGGCCTGGCACGAAGCCGGCGTTCCAAAACAACTCAAAGCTCTTCTATAGGATTCAGGTCAGGAGTCTGTGCAGGCCAGTTTATTACAGGGGTGTTATTGACGTGTAACCACTCCGCCACACGCCGTGCATTATGAACAGGTGCCCGATCGTGTTGAAAGATGCAATCGCCATCCCCGAATTGCTCCTCAACAATGGAGAGCAAGAAGGTGCTTAAAACCTCAATGTAGGCCTGTGCTGTGATAGTGCCACGCAAAACAACAAGAGGTGTCAACCCCCTCGATGAAAAACACGACCGCATCAGAACATCATCGCCTGCGAATTCTACCGTTGGCACTACACACGCTAGCAGATGACGTTCACCAGGAATTCGCCATACCCACACCTTGCCATCGGATCACCACATTGTGTACCGTGATTAGTCACTCCAACGTTTTTTCCACTTTTCAGTGGTCCAATGTTTACGCTCCTTACAACAAGTGAAGCGCCGTTTGGCTTTTACCGTCGTGATGTGTGGATTATGAGCAGCCGCTCGACCATGAAATGCAAGTTTCCTCGCCTCCTGCCTAATTTTCGTAGTACTTGCAATGGATCCTGATGCAGTTTGGAATTCCTGTGTGATGGGCTGGATAGATGTCTGCCACAGTATGACCCTCTTCAACTGTCGGCGGTCTCTGTCAGTCAACAGAAGAGGTCGGCCTGTACGCTTTTGTGGTGTACGTGTCGCTTCACGTTTCCACTTCACTATCACATCGGAAACAGTGGACCTAGGGATGTTTAAGAGTGTGGAAATCTCGCGTACAGACGTATGACACAAGCGACACCCATCACCTGACCACGTTCGAAGTCCGTGAATTCCTCGGAGCGCCCCATTCTGATCTCTCACGATGTCCAATGACTATTGAGGTTGCTGATACGGAATACTTGGCAGTAGGTGGCAGCACAATGCACCTAATATGAAAAACGTATAATTTTTGGGGTGTCCGGATACTTTTGATCATATAGTGTATCTCAAGATGAGCGGGTATTAATAGTTAACTTTAACCAGACGTAGCAAACATCGCAGTAGCCACATCCTGCGAGACCTCAGTTTAGTGAAAACTAACCATTGTGCAGAGATGGCAGTAGACCTTTTGTGTTGGCCATCATGCCGGTATGGGCGTGGAGGGGCTCCACCTCTTATCCCGCCATACCCTGTGGTAATCCGATTTTCGGTTGGGCGAATGCCTGGAGATCGTTACCTACCCTTATGTGTAGAGCCAACAGCGCAGTGCGGAGGAGTAGGTCTTATTGTATGGTGGTGTTTCCCGCGGTTTGTGTGTGGTCACGTTACTGTGCGTCCTAAAACACTAAATGCGAGAGGGAAGAAACACATCTTACAGCTTTCTGTATCGTGTACAGCAGAGACACAATTCGGTGACGACGATTGTTGGTTTCAGTATGGTGCTCCCTGTTATGAAGCAGCATCCATGAGGCAATAGTTTGTGGACAACAACATTGCTGAAATGGACTAGCCTGTCCAGAGTCCCGACCTGAACCTTATGCAACACCACCGCCAAGAGTTAAAACGTCAGCTTCGCTCCAAACGCCAGCGTCCAGCACCACTACCTTCTCTGGTTTCTGCTCTTCTACATCTACATTTACATATATGCTCCACTAGCCACCAAGGAGTGTAAGACGGAGGGCACAATTCGCGCCGAAGTCATATTTCCCCCCCTCTGTTCCACTCGCGGATCGCGCGAGAGAAAAACGACTGTCTGAACGCCTCAGTACGAGCTCTAATTTCCCTTGTCTTTGAATGGCGATCATTGCGCTATTTGAAAGTTGGTGGTAATAATATATGCTCTACATCCTCGGCGAAGATCGGGTTTCGGAATTTAGCGAGCAGCCCCTTCCGCTTAGCGCGCCATCTATTTGCAAGGGTGTCCCACTTCAAACTTTCTATGAGATTTGTAACGCTCTCGCGATGGCTAAATTTACCAGCCACGCATTTACTTTCTGCAAATCGTCATTGATTTGTTCACAACTATTGTGTGATACTACTTTCCTGTAGACTACAGCATCATCGGCAAACAGTGTAATGCCGCTGACAATACCATCAACCAGATCGTTTATGTAAATCGTGAAAAGCAGCGGACCTATTGCACTGCCCTGGGGCACGCCTGAAGTTACGCTTGTTTCTGTTGAAGTCACCCCGATCAGGACGACATACTGCTCCCTGTCTGTTAGAAAACTATCTGTCAAACCGTATATATCATCGGATAGTCCGTAAGCGCGCACTTTTTGGAGCAAGCGACAGTTCGAAACTAAGTCGAACGCCTTTCTTAAGTCAAGAAATATGGCATCATCCGATTTTCCACCCTTTTTATAGATTGCTATGACTTGGGCCTTCTTCCAGTCCCTTGGAACTTTCCGCTGTTCCAATGATCTCTGACAGATGATGGATAAGAATGGTGCTATATTTGTAGCACAGTCAACATAAAATCTTACGGGGATACCGTCTGGGCCAGATGCCTTCCTGGCGTTTAAGGACCTTAACTGTTTTACAATCCTAGATACACTATACACTATGTCAGCCATCCTTGAGTTTGTTCCGTAACTGAAAGGGGGGGGGGGGATGGTGCTGCAGTCCTCCACCGCAAACGAGTTTTTGAAAGCTAGGTTTAGAATTTCGGCCTTCTGCTTATCATCATCAGTACTGTCAGCAAGAGAAGGTATTGAATTATTTGTAGCGTTCATAGACGCGTTGGTGAAGAAAGGGCTGCCATTGCTCCACAGACATTCAGATACGTCATTAAGATCGTCACCACCAGAGTTCAAGCCTTTATAAAGGCGAACGGTGGACGTACCCCATATTTGTGTCCATTAATAGATGCCGTGATTCTTTTCATCAGATAGTACAGGGTGATTCAAAAAGAATACCACAACTTTAGGAATTTAAAACTCCGCAACGACAAAAGGCAGAGCTAAGCACTATCTATCGGCGAATTAAGGGAGCTATAAAGTTTCATTTAGTTGTACATTTGTTCGCCATTTCAGCCAATAAAGTTTTTGGTCCCTTTTTCTTCGAAGGTGCTACTGTAACTGGACTACAGTATCTGGAGATGTTAGAGAATTGGCTGTTCCCTCAGCTCGAACAAGAAGCACAACAATTCATATTTCAGCAGGATGGAGTGCCACCACATTGGCACTTATCTGTCCGTAACTACCTGAACGTCAACTACCCGAGGCGATGGATCGGCCGCCAGGCAGCCCGTGACAGAGCACGTCATCACTGGCCTCCAAGAAGCCCTGATCTTACCCCCTGAGATTTTTTCTTATGGGGGTATGTTAAGGACATGGAGTTTCGGCCACCTCTCCCAGCCACCATTGATGATTTGAAACGAGAAATGACAGCAGCTATCCAAACTGTTACGCCTGATATGCTACAGAGAGTGTGGAACGAGTTGGAGTATCGGGTTGATATTGCTCGTGTGTCTGGAGGGGGCCATATTGAACATCTCTGAACTTGTTTTTGAGTGAAAAAAAACCTTTTTAAATACTCTTTGTAATGATGTATAACAGAATGTTATATTATGTTTCTTTCATTAAATACACATTTTTAAAGTTGTGGTATTCTTTTTGAATCACCTTGTATAATATCCTGCCAGGACCTTGACTCCAATGCGTCACCGACAATAAATGTCTATCCCTTCACAATGCTGGCGAAATGCCAGAAAAATCATCAAAAAAACTGCAGCCAAAGATCCCGACAGACCAAACAGGCAATACAAGTGGCCACGGAAGCCTGAAAAATTTTGATGGATATTTGGAATTTCCGTTTCCTGAAGCTTTCCGTTTCCTGGAGATGCGTCACATTGGAAACGCACTCTCCAACTGTGCGCTCGGCTGTTGCTGTTGTCTGAGTCGCAGAGGGGTGGTGGCGCGAGACGGCGCGGCTCCGAGCGGCGGCCTTCGATCCGTGTCTGGGGGTGGCTGGCGGCCGCGGCGGCTGGTCGCCATGGCGACGCCCACCCCCGCCGCACGTGCTCAGCTGACGGCGCACCCCTGATCACCTCTCTCCCCCCTGCATCGACTGCTTCCGCCTCGGGGTGCGCACGGCCGGCCGGCGCGGCGCTTCCACCTACTCTCGGCGATTAGAACGACCTCGCGGACGGGAGCGTAAGTGGAACGCCGCCGCCTGCTCCCCACTCCAAACAACTTCTCAGACACTTTGCGTGAGTGTTCTGCGGCTTATATTCTCTCTTAGCTGATCGGACTTAATTTAGTACGCATTACACAAGCCAACTAAATTTTACTTTTTTTCGTAACTGGCACGGAAACAGCTAATCTTTATGCTTTCGGGTCTGCTCATAACGAAAATGTTAATGAAAATGCAGGATTAGCTATCGTTCTGAGGTTATAGTAATTTGGCGTTATTGCGTACGTAAGCTTATGCATGTATCTGTCATGGTGTTATCCCTCGGAGGGCCGGCTACGCTACGGTCGCAGTTTGAATCCTGCTTCAGGCATGGCTGTATGTGATGTCCTTAGGTTAGTTAGGTTTAAGTACTTCTAAGTCTAGGGGATTGATGACCCAGAGTGGCCGTGCGGTTCTGGGCGCTACAGTCTGGAGCCGAGCGACCGTTACGGTCGCAGGTTCGAATCCTGCCTCGGGCATGGATGTGTTTGATGTCCTTAGGTTAGTTAGGTTTAATTAGTTCTAAGTTCTAGGCGACTGATGACCTCAGAAGTTAAGTCGCATAGTGCTCAGAGCCATTTGAACCATTTTTTTTTTTTTTTGATTGATGACCTCAGATGTTAAGTCCCATAGTGCTTAGAGCCGTTTGAACCATTTGAATTTCTCGGAGGAATGTCACAGAAAAAATGGCTCTGAGCACTATAGGACTTAACTTCTGAGGTCATCAGTCCCCTAGAACTTAGAACTACTTAAACATAACTAACCTAAGGACATCACACACATCCACGCCAAAGGCAGGATTCGAACCTGCGACCGTAGCGATCGCACGGTTCCAGACTGTAGCGCCTAGAGCCGCTCGGCCATCCCGGCTGGCAGGTCACAGAAGGCATGACCGCTTTGTCTCGCGTTTGTAGTTTTCTGCTGGTGATTCCCTCAGCAGTGTTTAGTAGTTATATTGATGCACTCCACTTTCCCTGGTATCTCATTTCCAAGCCCGAATTTTACTGGTGAAAGCGTTCTCCGTGCTCTCCGGTTACAGCACTACAGTTGTCAGGAAAGAAGTACAAGTGAGAATCCAAGAAATTTAAGGGCATGTTGCATCCCAGTCTGATGTAGCAGTGCAAAAGATCTGCCACAAGATCCTTATAGTTTTCAGGATGTCAAGTCGAACACTTTTCAGCAGTCTAATTTCAAAATATTTTATTTGGCTACCAGTTTCAGCGATTTACTACACCATCTTCAGGCCCATTGACAGACGTGTAGAAGATTCCACCTCGGTTCTGGTCAAAATAGGGGACAGCATTCAAATACTCGTATCTGTTGATTTCTGCTTTCCACAGCAATCACTGCAACCATCAACTGCCGACAGGCCAGAACCGATGAGGAATCTTCCTACAGGTCGGTCAAGTGTCTGAAGATGGCCTGAAAATGGCCGAAACTGGTCGCCAAATAAAATAAGTTTGGAAATTAGACGGCTGAAAGGTGTTCGATTTTATATCCTGTACGAACAGCCGAGTCCTGCAACCATCTCTGAAAAGATGGACATACAGACACTTACAGTTTTGTATCCTCTTATTCCCTAGAAAGATGTTCAACACTTGAACCAAGCATCCCAAGCTGACTTTTCATCACCTGCCAGGATGGTGTTGAAATGCTCATCTTTCTACAGTTTGCATGTCTGCGGAGCCATGAAAATCCACTATCTAATTTTCGTCCATTAAGACGTGGAAATTTCTTGCGAAAATATAGAAATGCTTCCCCAGTTTTATCCATGGCCTTACAGATGTATTTCATTAGGATCAATCTTATATGAAGAATAGGGAGAATAATGTTTTTGGATTCGAGGAGTGCATCACGCATAACATTATGAGAGCCTGGTTCGAGTGATTGATGCTTGGGTGAATCTTTCTTTTTTACAATGAAGTGCTTTGGCGTGGCTATCCCAGAGGCACAGGAATCAACAGAATTTGGTGTAACCATGTAGTTGCCTAAGTAATAGGCCTATGACTTTCAAATACCTGGGAATCTGTGACGTAAGCTTGTCGTAGTTCAATCGCATTAAGAACTGTTTCATGTTATCACATGTTTCTTTCGTGTAAGATGCATAGCCTACCCAACTGGAATCGACGGTAACACGTTACCGTTATGCAGTATCATACACATGAGACTTACTTTGGTGGAGTTATTGAACAGCCTCTACTGATCAATTTTATAGTCGATGCCCAGAGCTGCCATTAGTCCCTGTACATCACTACAAAATACCAAGCTCTTTTCACTTTCGAAAAATGGAAGGAATGGCATATGGCGGTTACGGAACCTTCTTATCAAGACAATTCCTTCGTTGTGATGTTGATGCCAACACTTCACCTTTATCTCTCGGCAATTCCAGATCATTCACTAAGTAATTAAGTTCACACTGTGTTATTGTGCGAAACCCTGTATACTCACCGTTACACACCAAATCAGGATCTTTCAAAGAGCTGGATTTTGAAGATGGCAGTGCAGCGTAAGTTTCACTACCGTCCTCGTCACTATCAGAATCAGGTGGGCCAGAAACAAGCAGTCCGTCTCCGTGAGGTACTTGGACAGTTGGCCGACGGTATGTTAGGATATGTCGAGAAAGACTTCTTCATCTTGGAAATACCAAGTGTTAATAAAGTTGTCGTACAAAAGAAATAATCATTCACTTGGTTTAATGTTTCTCGCCATATCATGGGTATAGGAAGCCCATGGAAGATCTTTTACTATTCAACCACAAATGAAGACTCGAGTCACAAGCGCATTCGGGAGGACGACGGTTCAATCCCGTCTCCGGCCATCCTGATTTAGGTTTTCCGTGATTTCCCTAAATCGCTTCAGGCAAATGCCGGGATGGTTCCCTAATCCGAGCTTGCGCTCCGTCTCTAATGACCTCGTTGTCGACGGGACGTTAAACACTAAGCTCCTCCTCCTCCTCGAGTCTCAAGATATGCAACAACATACACCTCGTCCCTGATTTCACAGCCAACGTATAGTCTGTACATCTTCCTAATATATGGCGTTATTGGCCTAGTTTGCTATTTAATGTAGCCTGTCAGCAGATGTAGCAACAATTGTTAGCACTGCTTACGCATTTGCTACCCATATAAAGTCACAGTAATTACAATGACCACAAGGGCAAACTACATTTCAGTAACAGTTGTTCCAGCACACAAACACAACACAGCTAATAACCGACTAAAATTACGCTTAAATGAAACATGCCCCGTGTCCAAAATACACATAGCTATTTTCACCTGAATTTCATCACTCTTTTACCATCAGCGGGATTTCGAAGGCTATATGGGAAGAGATTGACAATGAATGGAAATAAAATATAATTATAGTTAAATGAACCCCCTTTAACTTGGAAAAGAGAGCTAATTTGAGTTTTTGATTGTCTTTTTCGTTATCACCGTGGTAGATGTAGTTAACGAACATTTGTTTCATCCCAGTTACATTTTCACTCTTGGTTAGTGTTATTATCGGTCGTGAACCCCGTATTCTTTCCGTTCAGATCGTCTAATCTGCTGTGGACAGCGTTACGGTCTTAATGGCGAATCCTTCTTAGTATATCGATTCAGTAATCGATTGTGTTCATACGCTACTTCTGTTTTGCACTTTTACACTGGGTGGTTATAATTAAAGCGCAGCTACTGACGGAGGTACAGCGTGGTCTGTAATTATCTTATGGTATCGAAACTAGGTAAATATGCCAATGTGGTAATACGGAACCGATTTACGCTGGAAAAAATTAGTTTCAATGTTGGCCACCAAGTACAAATCTGGTGCTGTACAGCATACCGTCTATTTCTCCAGTGTTCATATTGAACAAATTCTTTAAGTGGAGGTTAATAATAATTACGCCTTTCTCACTTGTTTTTCTTTTTCTGCCCACGTCCAATTCCTAATCCATTACAAAAGGAAACACATTCGGTTCTATACGTCTTCATAGAGCTAGATTTGCACCTGGTGGCCAAAATAGGTACTAATTTTTTTGCAATAATGTTTTGAACGTTGATCGGTTCCGCATTAACGCATTAGAATAACTACCAAGATTCGCTGACATAAGACCATTACAAGCCCACTGAACATCTGTGAGTAGCTACACTTTAGTGATAACCACCCAGTACAACCCTGCATGAGCCGTCAGTGTCTTCGCTTTCGACCAACCGTTGGGCTGGACCATTTAGGTTTGTCGTCTGCGGAGTTTTCTGGCCGGTCCTTGCTTTGCTTCTTCCTCTGGGTTTCCTCCTCCCCCGAAGAACCACATGTCTGTGTTGTGTTTTTCTTTTGTACACTGAGATCTTCATGCAGTCGAAGGGGACGGCGTTCGACTATCGAAATTAAAAAACGCTCGTACCTTAATGGAATACTACTGTTACCATGTTCTCCCGACCAGATACTTGCGCTTACCTAGGGAGTAACAATCCCGAAAAGTCGACTCCAAACTCGGACAGTTTTCACCCACATACACACACTTATATTACGATTATAATACTACAGCAAACTACAAAGTACTCCAGGGGCCATAAAATTTTAAAAATAGCTGTAATACCTGAGGATATTTTCTAGAATGGATTACTTTTCCTGGAATTCTAGACTTTAGAAGTATATGATTCTTTCGTAATGGTACGATGCACCTTGTGTGGACTCTTTGGGCACTGGAGTGTTATTTGAAGATCACTCACTTCTAGATTATCTCAAAGGCGACGTCTTCTCACTGTCGCCAACTACTGCAGTCAGCGGTACTTGTAGACCTTTCTCTTTGACCTCCACATAATCTGCATACTGCAGAGACGCCTTGGGCTTGGTTTATAAATGGAAAAACAGTTTGGATATTCTCAGATGACACAGGAGCTATGTTTGTGGAAAGTAAAAGACGTAATTGTAGTATTGTGCAAAAATGGCAGCGCTGCACCGAAGTCGACAACGCACATCAGTACCACAGACACTATCCGCAGCGACGTATGGGAGAGGCAGAAGAATACATGCCTTCTCACGCAACAAAGCAGCGCCCTCACCTGGAGGGTGACTGGCGCAGTTTCACGGAAGCTCGAAATTTAGTGCGGACGTCAATGCGAGATGCTTTTAATAGTTTCCACAATGAAATATTGTCTCAAAATATGGTAGAAAACCCAAAGAGATTCTGGTCGTATGTAAAGTACACCAGTGGCAAAAAACAGTCAATACCGTCTCTGCGCGATACCGATGGAAATGTTACCGATGATGGTGCCACTAAAGCGCAGTTACTAAATACAGTTTTCCGTAATTCCTTCACGAAAGAAGACGAAGAAAATATTCCAGAATTCGAAACCAGAATAGCTGTTAGCATGAGTGACATAAAAGTAGATATCTTAGGTGTTGCGAAACAAATCAAATCACTTAAGAAAGCAAGTCTTCCGATCCAGATGGTATACCAATCAGGTTCCTCTCAGAGTATGCAGACACAACAGCGCCTTTCTTAGCAATCATATACAACCGCTCACTTGACGAAAGGTCTTTTCCTAAAGACTGGAAAGTAGCACAGGTCTCACCAATATTCAAGAAAGGAAATAGGAGTAACCCATTGAATTACAGACCCATATCACTGACCTCAATTTGCAGTAGGATTTTGGAGCATATACTGTACTCGAACATTATGGATCACCTTGAAGAAAATGACTTACTTGTACATAACCAACACGAATTCAGAAAATATCATTCTTGTGCAACACAGTTAGCTCTTTATTCCCATGAAGTACTGAGTACTGTCGACAAGGGATCTCAGATCGATTCCATATTCCTAGGTTTCCAGAAGTCTTTTGATTCCGTTCCTCACAAGCAACTATTAATCAAATTGCGTGCATATGGAGTATCGTCTCAGTTGTGTGACTGGATTCGTGATTTCCTCTCAGAGAGGTCACAGTTCGTAGTGATAGACGGTAAATCATCGAGTATAACAGAAGAGGTATCTGGCGTTCCACAAGGTAGTGTCATAGGCCCTCTGCTGTTCCTGATTTATATAAATGATCTAGTGATAATCTGAGCAGCCCCCTTAGATTGTTTGCAGATGACGCTGTAATTAACCGACTAGTAAAATCATCAGACGATCAATTTCAATTACAAAATGATCTAGAGAGAATTTCTGTATGGTGCGAAAAGTGGCAATTAGCACTAAACAAAGAAAAGTGTGAGGTCATCCACATTGCTAATAAAAAAAACTGATAAATTTAGGGTATACGATAAATCGCACAAATCTAAGGGCTGTCAATTCGACTAAATACCTAGGAATTACAGTTACGAGCAATTTAAATTGGAAAAACCACATAGATAATAAGTGGGGAAGGCGAAACATAGACTGCGCTTTGTTGCAGAGCAAGTAGAAGATGCGACTAGAGAGACAGCCTACATTGCACTTGTCCGTCCTCTGCTGGAATACTGCTGCGCGGTATGGGATCCTTACCAGGTAGGATTGATGGAGGACATCGAAAAAGTATAAATAAGGGCAGCTCGTTTCGTCTTATCGCGCGATAGGCGTGAGAGTGTCACTGATATGATACGTGAGTTGGGGTGGCAGTCACTGAAACAAAGGCGGTTTTCTTCGCGGCGAGATCTATTTACGGAATTTCAGTCACCAACTTTCTCATTCGAATGCGTAAATATTTTTCTGACAACCACCTACGTAGGGAGAAATGATCATCACAATAAAATAAGAGAAATCAGAGCTCGCACGGAAAGAATTAGGTGTTCCTTTTTCCCACGCACCACTCGAGAGTGGAATGGTAGAGAAGTAATTTGAAAATGGTTCGATGAACCCTCTGCCAGGCACTTAAGTGTGAATTGCAGACTAGATGTAGATGTAGATGTAGAGGTCAGTATACATCTGAGCTTGGACGTGCTCTGCCCGGTTCTGACCTCAGCTGAAACAGACAACTTCGCTGACTAGGACTAAAGAGCATTTCAAGTCTCGGATGAAAAAGTACTTTTGTAAATGTTGAACATTGTACTTCAAGATAAGAGTTGTAATTCTACGCATCAAGTCGTGCTTTAACCTTCAATGACAGTTGTAATTATCAAGCACTCCTGTGGCAAAGGATTGTATCAAATTAAGCAAATCCATTTATTCATTCATGTAATAAAGTGAACTAATATTTCATATGTCGTAGTTCCAGTTAGCCGTCTCCCACAGCAATTACAGAATCCGCAGTTATGGTCAGGCGAAAGTAGTGGTCGTAACAATAATATACAACAATTTTCCTGGGGGCATTACGCTCTCCCACCTTTGGCCATATGAGGGTGCATCCAGCACTGTCGAAAATGATGGTTTTAGTGGTGCAGGTGCTATGGTGTGGGAAGGCATAATGTTGAATGGTCGTACTGACCAAGTCTTTGAACACCGTACACTCACTGCAAACGTTACTATTACACTGTACTCCTTCACCATGTGCGTCATTTCAAGGGGGCATTCGGCCATGACTTCACTTTTGTGGGTGACTGTGCGCGATTGTACTGAACAGCGCAGGTGAAGGAACTGGGTATTCCAAGAATGGACTGGCCTGCCAATTACCTGGACTCAAATCCCATCGAGTTCGTGTGAGATTAGCTGAGAAGACTTATTGTGGAACATCCACGTACACCAATGATCATCCAACAGTTGTCAGCCGTGTTGGTGGAGGAATGGAGCATCCTATCATAAGAAACCCAGTCATTTAAGCCTCTTACAGGGTTCCGCTGGGATGCTCTTTATTTAGATGCTGATATTAAAGTCGTTTACTGTGGTGAAGGTTTCGCCCAAAAATAATGATAGTAGTCCCATCTTCACTAACATGTGGTCAACATGGAACACGTTGTAGAGCATTCACTGCCGTCCATGGTGATCACAGATCCTGTTTAGAACCGTCTACCACCGTCTGTAACGTCTAGGAGACATCATGAATCGCCGTGACTTCAGCATAACGATATTCTTTGAATAACTCATTTCTGTTCGTCTCTTTGTGTCTTTCATTTTCCTCCTGTACAGTACTGTAGCAGTTCTTTCTGTGTATGGTACAGGTTTTATCGAGCCATGTTACTTGACAGAGACACATCAGACGACGCTAGCCAGTTTTTTTACAGCTTTGAAGGCAGCACCTAAGTCTGGAAAATGTCGGTCGTGAGTTAGTATGTCACTGTCCCAAATAGGTGGAAATCTGTATGTAGGGTACTAAATACGGACTGTATGGTGAATGTGGAAGAAAAGTCCAGCTAAATTTTTCAGTGAGATTCATGGCCGGAAAACAGTTGCGGGGTCTGAGGATATCGTGTTGTTAGAAGAAGTTTGTGTTCTGACCTAAGCTTGGAAATTGTCTTGTAGCGATCTAAATTGACAGCTGCCGTAGGCTCCAAGACATCCGAAAGAACTGTCTAACTATAAAGTTTACTTCAGTCGATGCTTGTATAAACTGTTCGATGTACTCGTTTATACCGATCTCAGTTGTTATCATTAATAGCTTCTAAATGCTTGTCAAGTAACGGCTGCGTAAAAACGTTTTAGGAGTCAACATTTCCGTGAGACGCATATGACTAGTCGGTTGAAACATCTATAGCTATCAAACAATTTACGTGAACATTATATTTCTGACCGTTATGGAGGTGGTTCGCTGTAACTGTGATAAATAAATGTTTTGAGTAATGACTACAACCAACGGCCTTTCATAAAGCCAGAACTTTCATGTACACAAAATCACTTAAAAACCTTCATGTAATTCTCAGTAAATCCTGCACATTTACAAACAACTACTCCTTAAAGAACATTTAAGTTCAACATGATTTAAGTACCTCAATATAGTCAGTCACCATATTAAGATACCTGTAACAGACAATTCAAATAATAAAAAAAATAGCTTATTACATCAGAAGTAACACAGAAATCTATGAACTGACGGATTTGCTTGAGGGATTTACTTTTCAACCCACAATTACTTTACCATTTTTCATTAATATCATCAATTTAACTGAAAATAATGGCTTAGCAATGGGCAGTATGTGAGCTAGATTACTTACTGACATCTAAATCAATGATCTAGAAAGCAGAATTTTTTAAAGTGAACCAAATAGTAAAAGACAAAGTTATTTGCTATAAACACTATGTAGATGACATGTTGATGCCGTACAGAGAGACAGTCAAAGAAATAGAAACCATGCTAAAACACACACACACACACACACACACACACACACACACACACACGCACGCACGCGCACACCGTCAGTCGCTCACTTGCTTCCCACTTTCTCTTTATTAACAGTCAATTTCTCTCCCACTCGTTGTCACATCCCAGCGAAATACCCTCCCATTGCCCATATAACTTAAAAATTTCATCAAATGAAGCCATCAAAATGCTAAGCTCTGATGCTTAGGCCTTAATCAATATGTAAATAGCAATAGCGAGCCTATTATACATTCAGTACCGAGAAACACAGATGAAATGATTCTGATACCTAGCTTATAGAAAATAGCATTCGTTAATAATGCAATAATGAACGTAATTTAAATATATACACACACACAGGGTGAATCTGTGATGATGTTACAAACTTTCCAGGATGATGGAGTGGGGTGAATGTGTCAGTTTGAGGTAAAGAACTTTTTTCTGGAAATGACCAAGTCGAAGGTTATAAGTGAAAATCATTCTGATACTTCTGACGGTGGAATTCATGTACCGTTTCTGCCGTTGCTAAGATTATAGGATAGAAAACTTTCACAGGTGGAAGTGTGGAACAAAACAAGAAAAAAACCATTTAGTAAACAGAGGCACTAAAATGCATACGTTAAAATATGGCCACTTGTTCATCTTCGATTCTGTGAAACACATCTCTTCTACTGAAAGTTCTTTATTTTACATATTTCCAGAGAAGACAGTATGGGCCAAAACAAGAAAAAAAGTCCGGTCAATATGGACTCTAAAATATGTCCCTTAAGAGTTATGGCCTCTTGTTCAATAGAAGAGATGGGTTTCACAGTAGCGAAGATGAATAAGAGTTCTCAGTTCTTACGATATGCGTTTAGAGTCAATATTTACTAGCCATTTCATTTTTCTTGTTTTGGTTCATGCTACTACCTCTGAAAGAATCATACCCTACAGTTTTAGCAACAACAATACCAGTACACGTCAAATCTATCAGGACGAATTTCGACAGTAACTTTCGGCACGGTTGTTTCCAGGTCAGGGTCTCTTACCTCAGACTAATATACTTACCCTCTCCGATATCCTTGTATATTTTCCCATCCCTCCCACCTCTTCTCTGTTTACTAATGTTCTAGGTCAATGGGCATCTTTCAACAATACAAGTAATAAAGAAAGATAATCTTTGCTACAGCAAAAAAGCCTTTGAAAATTGGCTTTAGTTACAGTTACAGCTTTATCAATGTCAATGTTTGTTTTTCTTGCCCTTAATGCAACTTTTTTCGAATAAATGATTTATTTTTCCCAAACATAATTACCCGTGACAACCAGTCCCAACTTCTGTGGTAACCAATCGGGAGTCACGACACGTTGTCGCAAAAATTTACTCCCATAGAACTTTCTTTCCTGAAAAGCTAGATGCTGTTGTTGACTCAAGTTGCGGGGAAATAGAGCCAAGAATACGACATGTCATTACGACGCACACTAATGAGAGAAAGGGAATTGTCCTTATAATCAATTCTCATATCCTTTGGTGTTCACATTCATAAAATCGTCATTTTCAGTATCGTATTGTTCCAGCAAGTCCTGATAAATTTCCATTTGACCCGCTCCTTTTTTTTTTTTTTACCATCACGCACTTTGTGGTAACAAAGTTTGCGTAATATCGTGTGTAAGGCATTACAGCCGACATTCAGCTGTGCATACAATTCATTTTAATCTACAAACCATCATGAATGAGTCAATGGAAATGCTTTTCATTATGGGGAATGACATCTGAGCAGAGTCGAAATTTGTTGTAAATAATCCATTTGAGTTCACAAGGCCGCGCGGGGTAGCCACAAATTTCCAATTTTTTCGTAAGGAATAATGACATCCATAATTGCAACACTAAAAGCGGAACTGGTCTTCATCACGCTCCATGAAAACGTCTTTACCTCCGAAACGATCTTCGAAAACTTACCCACTAAAAGATAGATTAAAACAATTATTTGTGTCAGTAATTTTACGTTTACTTCCACGACACGTTTCGAAGGCTTATACTCTCGCCTTCAGATGGATCAGCATATTACATTACATTTTTGTTTGCCGTATGTAGGCACTTATATCTTTTCAGTTTCGTTTCGCTACAAACAAGACATAATCAGCACTTGTTCGCCTAGTATGGCACCAAGATTACAAATTTCATACCATAATAAAAGTTCTTACAATACGTTCGAGCAGAAAGAGCAGTGAGGTTCGTCCTAAATATTTCCAGCCTTAGATGTCACACATACACAAACCAATAACACAAATAGTCCAGAGATTGTACAGAGGTAGGGATACAAAGCTCTGTAAGTCAAAGAACATTTATTATTAGGTTGCTAGGGTGCGAATCAACGATACAGAAAACAATTATATGATTGTTTAATTCTTTACAACCCTTATGCTAAAGAGTACTGTTATTGCAAAAAAAAAGAAAATTAAAAAATTATAAACCCGATTTCAGTATATTTATTTATGAACGTTTTATTACGGTCATTTCGAATTTTTTTTATGATTTAGGTCACTCAAAAATAGATGGCAGCAGAAGTTACACTACATCGCCTATAATGTTTGAGAAGCTCTGAAAGAAGTTCATTGACATTCTCTCAGCTTTGGAAGTAAATAAAAAGCGGAAGTAAATCAAAAGTGACTGACACAGGTAATTGCTTTAAATCGTCTTTTATTGTCATTAACAGTGGCAGTTTCCTAACCACAGTCCAATATGGTCGTGGAAAACGAAACGTACTCACCAGAGGAAATTTCTGCCCACATAGTCACACGGAAGTACGCACTGCCAACTACGACGCATTCGCTGGAGTTTGGTAACAAACACATTAGTAGTATTGAATATAGCAAGAAACGGCCTTCGGCCTAATCCTCATTTGAACGAACTAGAGTCTAAACAGCGTGATTCCTTTCCATATTGACCACTGAATCTTTTTTCAAGCCACTTTTCCTGATGCGCGAGGAATGCCGGTGTTTTGTACTGCCAGTATGTTTCGTATGTATGATGATCTCTTTTGCTAAATATCCGGAAATACCGAATTCATAATCGGGGCATAAGTAACCGAGGACACCGAATCTCATGCCGGTCACTTAAGAGAAAATTAATGAAACTATTGATTGATACTTTACGTTGTTTGCGGGCGCAATGCGGACACTCTAGTTTCTTCTTTTCTATGCTACTTTATGGTTGTTTCATATCAGATTTTTAGAGCAGACTGAAAAATTTATTAGCATGGTGTGCCGTTTCGATTTTGCCAGAAGCAACACAGCTACACAAATCTGATAGTCCATTTTCAACAACTGACCAGTTGTGTTAAGAATATTGAATACTGAACACGTATTTTTCATCGCGTTTTGGCCGCTAATAACAAGCGTCCAGTTGTTATTAAATGCTTGTTTATTTTACGCTTTTTGGGGATAACCCATTATCAGAACATCATATGAAAAATGATTTCATTTGACACGATACTCTGCATTACGTTCTTTTATCTGATATTCAGATGACGTGCTATGCCTGAAACGCGTAAATAAAGTGTTAACGAGTTGATTGTTGTTATTAACGGCCAAAAAGCAATGAAAAAGAAATGCTCAATATTCATATATAGTCGCAAGCCCTCTGCGCGGCATTATGTCTCAATTTTAACTAAATTAAAAATATTAACACTGTACTCTCCTTGCCAATTCAGGATATTTGAATTTAACCAAGACAGAGACCGGAGCAGAAAATCCAGCACTTCTCTTCAGCCGCTTCTAAGCTCATAGGTTCTTCCCTTTAGTAGCACATTATACGGAACGTATTCCATGTCTCAAATTTAAATGTTGAAAGTAAATTCGCCTCTGGTTAAGCCTACAAAGGCAAATCTACTGAGAGATTCCGTTGAGTAAATTATTATTGACGATTCAAGTTAGTTCACGTCAGGGTGATTTTCCCTATTATGGATTGCTATAGAACATTAATTATGGATATATGTGGTGTCTGTTTTATCGGAGATGACCGAAAGGACAGACGCCACATATATCCATAATTACGGCGAGGACGGCTAATGGTCTCTTCAGTTCTTCAGTGCGGATGCACATCAGGCTCAGCTCTTACGGTAATTAATGAAATGCCGCAAGTAATGAGGATAGCGAGCCAGGGGCACTTGATTGGTAGTGTGTGGATAAGACGAGCATTTGGTTGAGCGTGCAAGGGTAGTCCGTACAGTTGCTCTACCGACTCTGTCTCCATGGCTCAGTGGCCAGACTATCTGCCAAGTCAGAAGAAGACCCGCTTTCGAATCCTGGTCCGGCACCAATTTCCAACTTTCCCCATTGATTTCAATCACTGTTCGCTTGCAGCCAGTGTCAATAATTCTGTTGTATCTTTACTTAAGGGGTTTCACCCACTGGTAGAGGTCATATTTATTTCCAGTAAACGGGATTAGTAATTGTTAGTATAAATTTAAGTAGGGGAGAATATTGTGCCTTGTAATACTTTCGACATTTTCTTCTCTAGGCAGTTACGCTATGCGATCAAAAGTATCCAGCACCCACAAAAACATAAGTTTTTCATATTAGGTGCATTGTGCTGCCACCTTCTGCCAGCTACTCCATATCAGTGATCTCAGTAGTCATTACACATCGTGAGAGAGCAGAATGGGGCACTCCGCGGAACTCATGCACTTCGAACGTGGTCAGGTGATTGGGTGTCATTTGTGTCATACGTCTGTGCGCGAGATTTCCACACTCCTAAACATCCCTAGGTCCATTGTTTCCGATGTGATAGTGAATCTAAAACGTGAAGAGACACGTACACCCCAAAAGCGTACAGGCCGACTTCGTCTGTTGACTGACAGAGACCGCCGACAGTTGAAGAGGGTCGTAACATGTAATAGGCAGACATCAATCCAGACCATCACACACGAATTTCAAACTGCATCAGGATCCACTGCAAGAACTATGACATTTAACTGGGAGGTGAGAAAACTTGGATTTCATGGTCTAGCGGCTGCTCATAAGCCACACGTCAATCCGGTAAATGCCAAACGACGCCTCGCTTGTTCTAAGGAGTAGACGATTTAACAGTGGAAAAACGTTACGTGGAGTGACGAATCACGGTACATAATGTGGCGATCCGATGGCAGAGTACAGGTATGGCGAATGCCCGGTGAACATAATCTGCCGGCCGCCGTGGCCGAGCGGTTCTAGGGGCTTCAGTCCGGAACCGCGCTGCTCCTGCGGTCGCAGGTTCGAATCCTGCCTCGGTCCTGGATGTGTGTGATGTCCTTAGGTTAGTTAGGTTTAAGTAGTTCTAAGTCAAGGGGACTGATGACCTCAGATGTAAGTCCTATAGTGCTTAGAGCCATTCGAACTATTCGAACGTCATCTGCCATCGTGTGTAGTGCCAACAGTAAAATTCGGAGGCGGGGGTGTTATGGTGTGGGAGGGGCTTGCATCCCTTGTTGATTTGCGTGGTACTATCACGGCACAGGCCTGCATTGATGTTTTAAGCACCTTCTTGCTTCCCATTGTTCAATTCGGGGATGGTGATTGCATCTTTCAACACGATCGAGCACCTGCTCATAATGCATGGCCTGTGGCGGAGTGGTTACGCGATAATAACATCCCTGTAATGAACTGGCCTGCACAGAGTACTGACCTGAATGCTATAGAACACCTTTGGGATGTTTTGGAACGCCGACTTCGTGCCAGGCCTCGCCGACCGACATCAATACCTCTCCTCAGTGCAGCACTCCGCGAAGAATGGGCTGCCATTCCCCAAGAAACTCTCCATCACCTAATTGAAGGTATCCCTGCGAGAGTGGAAGCTGTCATCAAGGCTGAGGGTGGGCAAACACCATATTGAATTCCAGCATTACCGATGGAGGGTGCCACGAACTTGTAAGTCATTTACAGCCAGGTGTCCGGATACTTTTGATCACATAGTGTATGTAATAGAAGTTTAACATATTTACATTTTGCAGTTTTAAATAATGTCATTCATTTTCTGGGTGCTGCAATCTTTTTCCGAAATTACAAAAATTTCTCTGTAAAGTAACATTTTCCTGATTGTGGAAACGTGTTCCAAGGAACAACGTGGTCATTTACAGGGGGCGGACGAAAATATCGAAACGCCAAAAAACGCAACACAATAACATGCCTAATCCTCTTCGACGACCTTGTGTCACGGTCACTTAAAACATACTGTCGTCCACATTGTGACAAAGTATCGACGTTTTTCCACTTTCTCTGTAAGCGGTGTGAAATTTCGATGTGCCATCTTTTGAGACACCAAATACTACCGTTATCTTGGTTACGGAAGCAATCAGCAAACGAGCATCATTGAGTTTGCCAAGTTCGACTTCATTTTGCTCCGACGCAATGCACTCATAACTACACAGAACACGGTTCTGAGTTGACAGGCATCTGTCTTGGTTGGCATGTGTATATATATTCACGCAACCATTTCTGGCGGTGTTCCATATTCCAGGCCACCCTGTGTAGCTGTTGAAATTTAGAAGGGCTGCAATCGGGAAAATCTTATAAATTCTCTGTTTAGCAGTTTATTATTACTCTACTGTATGCCATTAGCCAGCAGATGAAATCAAGTTAAGGAGAAGTATTATCAAAAACCAGTTAGAAATTAAATAACGCTGCAGAAAGAGAACCACTGCTTAGAATGCCGTCAAATTTGATCAGAATATTACTGTCGGAGGGGAGGGGGGGGGGGGGGATGAGGGAACGTCGTGGAACAGTCTTTTACCAATAGATGGCGCTGTAAGAGTTATAACGTAGATGGCGTCGTCTACAAATGACAGATGAATCGCAATATGACGGCTATTGTTTGCGTTTCACATGACACCATACGTGCTGTTCAATGCACATGAATGCACAAATTCGGCAGTCGAAAGTTGTGGCACTATTAGTTAGTAAGCCCACTCACCATGGCAAGATCGAACATATCGGATGGGAAAAACCGGCTTTTAATTTCCCTGAGAAAAATTCCTATTAAAAGCAAAATGACATCGGTTTCTAAGTGTCGTCAGACGGGCGTAAGACATGTTCAAAATACTATGCACCTTTTACTGCCACAAGCTGAAATCGAGAAATAGCATTTCCACAACACACTAAAGTGCCTCGGGTGTCACGTTCAGAATGAGTTGCTCCGTGTGCGCCTTTAAGTCAGCTACGTTCGTAAATGGAGCACTGAACACAACCTCTTTTAGATAACCCCACAGCAAAAATACGGCCCTCCGATAAACGATACCGTCAGCCTCCCGTCACACAGTCATTTGCAAAATGAAATGGTACCGGTTGATGTGCGTGCGGATTTCTCATTGTCCATATTCTGCAATATTGCGTACTGACATGCCCTTGGACAGGGAAGTGGGCTTCATCTGTCCACAGAATGTTCCATGGCCTTTCGTTGTCCACTTCCTTGGGAAAAATAATTCCAGAGCTGGCGTCTGTCTTGTTGGTAGACCAGCAGGAAACAACTCCTGAACATGGGTGATTTTGTATTGATAACAATGCAGGATGTTTCGTAGGATTTTATGCACCTTGCTCTCAAGCATTTCCAACGTTCGGGCGATTCCCCGTGCACTAAACATTTGCACACCATTTCTTGACCCCTCCTGCAATACTGTGGCCATGTGTTCGACAGACGTCAGATCAACTATTTTCCTCTCTACACCGCATTTCACTTCAAAACAACCTGTCTTTTCAATTTCGTAATCATTTTCTGCAGAACTTCAGCAGATGTCGGATCAATGCCTTATTTCATATCCTTGAGCGTCCGTAACTTCTGCAGGGCTACTGTCAGAGCGCGATCCTTCATGGAGACAGTCATGCTGGGCGTCTCGGATACTGCGTACAGCGTATTTGTTGGGGAGCATAGTCTGACGCTATCAGTGCCATCGATTGTCAATTCCTTTTTTGTCACCGACCTTTCCCCCTGCGTCAATAACATGCTGCTCAAGTTTGACGACATTTTGGGCAGTGACTCTCTTTCTATAGCATTTTGAACCTGTACCTTTATTTATGGACACGTTGCACATTCTGAAATAGAAGCTATTGGAATTCGAGACCGGTATAACTGTTCAGAAATTAAGCCATCTCCATTCACTTGAAAAGACTGTATGTTCCATGGTAGAAGTCCTTGTTCTGTTGCAAGACACAAGATGGTGCGCTACCAACAAAGTATAAATTAACCATCCACACGTTATATAACTAGCTTTGAAAAATATGGAATTTTATATGTAATTAAATTCTGTAAGTGAAGAATTAACAATAGTTTCCAAATAGCTTTAATATATTACACAGCATTTAAATATGCTATTGCTTGAGCCTTTGTCCCGCGAGCTGCGCAAGGTGGGCACTGTTACAATCAAAACTGGCATGCGTAGTTCGAAGGGGTAGCCAGATGCCCTTTCTGCCGCCACCCCATGCCCCCGGGACGGGATCAGAGCACCCCAACTGTCTGAGTCTAGTGTAAATCATGAAATAATGCGAACGTGTTTCAAATGTCTGCGAGTCGGGTAAATGAGGCGGGACGTGGGGACCAGCCCGATATTCACCTAGTGGGATGTGGAAAACCGCCTAAAAATCACATCCAGGCTGGCTAGCACACCAGATTGGTTCAAATGGTTCAAATGGCTCTGAGCACTATGGGACTCAACATCTAAGGTCACCAGTCCCTTACTTATACCTAACTAACCTAAGGACATCACACACATCCATGCCCGAGGCAGAATTCGAACCTGCGACCATAGCGGTCGTGCGGTTCCAGACGGTAGCGCTCTCGGCTAACCTGACAGGTATAGCATTTAAATATGTAGAACTAAAAATATTTACGATTTCTGCACGAAACATAATCTCATGCTTCACAGAAACAAAAGCAGCATAAAAGCCGGAAACTGCTTACGGCGGCCTTTAGTGACTCTAAAATCGGTCACTGGACTGGAGCACCGAGCAGGAAAGATCGTGTCTTCCTAGGTACGTTATACTCAAAGTTTTTGTACCCTTCCCTACACCGAAATTTACAGTACCCGACAGATAGCAAAGCTAAATTTAAGTAAGTTGAAACAGTTCGTTCTGGGGAGCTCCTATTCGGTATAAAAACTTTTATTTGGAGACTGGTAGCTTATTTAATACCAAAGCATTACCATACATATTTGTATTAAAAATATAATATAGATTTCTGTTAAGGGATATCATCTGTAAATTGTCACCATACTGTCGTATTTAAATACCAAGTGTATATCCTGTAAATTCATTCGTCCCAGGTCATTTCATTACATCCTGTAAAGTGGCGTATGAAACATATTACCAAGTAACTGATTGATAAATAAACAGGGTGATTTAGCTTCCCCTACTGCTTTGGTTTTATGCAACCCGCAATGTCATGTCTGGCCTTCAAAAAACACGCGTGACATTTTCATAGTCCATCACTCGCTACGTGCAGACTTTTAGTCCTACAGAAAGAATGAAGAGGAGCTTTTTGTAGGGAATTAAATGTAATTAGATTTTGTACCAGGATATGTTTTCGCTATAAGCCGCAGTTTTTAAGTTATTCAAGCAAAACCTACAAAAGTGACCTACAAACGCACACCCAATCCCACTTGCTCCTACCGGTCAGGATTTCTAGCGCGGCCTGCCGTAGTGGCCGAGCGGTTCTAGGCGCTACAGTCTGGAGCGGCACGACCGCTACGGTCGCAGGTTCGAATCCTACCTCGGGCATGGATGTTTGTGATGTCCTTAGGTTAGTTAGGTTTAAGTACTTCGATGCTCTAGGGGACTGATGACCACAGAAGTTAAGTCCCATAGTGCTCAGAGCCATTTGAACCATTTCTAGCGCGTTTTTCATGGCACTCCCTCCTATCTCTGTACAAAATTTTGTGAATGTGTGAATTATTTCCCACTGAGTCGTACGGCTTGCTTCGATCTCTCAATTGTCTGTTGTACCGTTGTGTGGCCACATTTACCCACGCGCGACAGCAGCGCTTCGGTCGTTGTAAAGTGGGCTGCAAGCGGTAAAGTATCGGAGGAAGGAGTACGGCGTGAAGGATGTGGCCACGGAGCACTGTGCTGTTAGTTGGAGAAGCCATGAGTCTGTTGAGGCAGGAAGGTGTTTTGGACGGCCAGCGAACTTGTATGCAAGATATAAGTCTCTGCCTACCGGACAGTCTCGGAAAGTAAGCTTATGGGAGACATCCTGAAACGTGAATATGCGTCCAACCCATGCCAGAGGCGAACGGCCGGTTGCTGATGAATTAAAACTTCGGCCTTTTATATGAACATTGCGGTCGTTCAATTGTGTGCAGTTATTGCGTGAGTTTAAATTACTATTCTGCTTGTTTCATTGAGATTGCCGTAACGGCCACATTATTGGTGATTGTTTTTAAGAGTGCTGAAATTTAGAAATCTTTCCTTGTTAGCTGTACAAGCAGCTTTAAGTAACCGTATTGATTAAGCTTTCTGGCAGCTTGTTATATCGCGGGATCAATGGATTGTTAGTAAACTGTGACATGAGTAGGACTGTGGTGTAAGTTGGACTCTAGGGGCCTACTGTTTATCCTTGCCCAACGGCCATTAGCTGCAGGATGAATGGTTCTAACTGCGCATTAGTACTAACAGTTGTCTGAAAACTGGCCTGAACTGTAATTATAATTTTGGCACTAGTTGACGAAATATGTAGGCCAGTTACTTAAGCCCATCAGTGTCTGGAATGTTGTGATATGATCTCTTGATTTTTATTTTTTTTTTTTTTTGTCAGTGCTTAAGTCAGTTTTTTGGTGGCTACTGACAAATCTTAAAAGGCGTTCTGTGGAATTAGGCCTTATCATTTGAGTATGGCCGTTTTACTATCAGGCCCCTCTTGGGCCTCCTTCTAACGATATAATCCGTCGTGCGTTAATCGGCCTGTAATTGTGTAACCTAACTTGAGTTTTAGTTTTTTATTTCGGTAGTGCTCTGTCTGCTGTGGCCGATTGTTATCTTGCGTCGCCACGTGGGCCGTTGTTTCCAGGGCAGTGGCGTCGGCGTCTTGCCTGACTGCAAAGTCACTGCGGTTTTATACGGAACCTTGGCCAACAACGAAATTGGCGTAAATATTCTATTATTGTGCCTCTTTTAGGGTTGTTAACTTAAAGCGTGGATTTTTTTTACCAGTCCACTTCATACAGTTGTTTTTTAAGAATTAAACTTTTTCATTTGTTGACCCAGCTTGCAACTAATTTAAACTAAAGTTTGTAAGAGTCTGGGTTTTGTTTACTGTTACAGTTGTTAAATTCATTAACGGACTTTGGCGGCTTCTATGAGAGCGCGCGCGCTCTGATCCTACTGGGGCCACTTTTGCTTGTGCTCCATCGATTGCTAGGTTTGCTCGTCGTATCATCTTTGCTTGGTTGTGTGTTCCCCCGGCGGCTGTGTGCTTGTTTATCAACTTAATCAATTAACTGCTTGTTATCAGGACATCACTGTGTTGCACAGTTGACATGCTCTTGGAGTACCTTTTTTAATTTTGTGTATAATGCAAATGTCCTTTTGCCTCGTGATTTTAATTTAAAAACGTTAACTACTGGTCTGTATTTGGCAATAATCTTGGTAACTAAGTTGGCTTATGACAGAATTGTTATTAAATAAAAATATTTGTTTGGAAATAATAAATGACGCATCAAGTTGGGCCAACGTCCCACGTCTTTTCCTTCAACTAATACTGAAGAGTGTCCTGGGTCTCAATTAACTTAACAGCTGTAAATAATTTTTAATTTCCAGTAGAAGCTTCTACCATTTATGAAAAATAATGCAAAGGACTGTAGTAAGATTATCTTGCTACAATTCGTCACTGTCACCTCACTGACACACTAAGCTGCAGTGGTCTTGTCACTTTTTTTCATTAGACTCAGTCTTCCATTTGGTTGAAATGTGAAAGATGCTGTTGTTGTTACACCCTCAGGTCCGCCATTCCACCACACAGCCGAGTGTGCTGAATACTAACCCGGTTTGCTAGAGGAATGCTATGCATTCCCACCTCGATCTGTTTCGGTCTTCTGTGATTGGCCTCATTACGTCTCCGGCTTAGTGGAGTGCTTACAAATTGTAAAACTGACTTTTGTGCACATTTTACCTAACAATTTTGTGAATTTTAACAGCGTAAAGTAAACAACTACATCATTGTATTCTCCGGGACTTCTGACTACGAAACAATTGTTCCTGTAAGGTTAAGATTGGATCGTCACGTCAAGGTAACTACGAGGGGCGTTCAGAAAGTAAGCTCCGATCAATCGCGAAATGGAAACGACTATGAAAATCCGATAAAGCTTTGCACAGATGTGTTGGGTAGTGTCTCTAGTATAACCCCAGTTAGCATCACGTCGCTCTTCTCATTTCTGAGCTCGCAGTGAGTGCGTAAAGATGTCTAGAAAATAGTGTCTGCCGCCAAGTACGAGGGCCTGGTGAGAAATTTCGCCTGAAGCTATGCAGCTAACATTACATAACTGTCGTGCTGTTTCGTCTTCACGACAATTCTCAGCCGCATTCTGCAGGGGCAATGAAGATGCTCCTGCATCGTTTTCAAATGGAAATGTTAGATTACCCACAATAAAGTCCGCAATTGTCTCCCCCTGAGTTTCATCTCTGGTCACATGAACCGCTGTCTTTGAAGACAACATTTTGACACAGACAACGAGGTGTAGGCCAGCGTGGAGAATTGGCGGAAAGCACTGGCGGCTGCCTTCTATGATGAGGCTATTGAAAAGTTGGTACAACGCTATGACAAAAGTCTAAGTCAGAACGGCGACTACGTAGAGAAGTAGCTGAAAGGTGTAGCTAATTGTTACAAGTAAAACATTTCTGATGTTCACTGTGGTTTCAATTTGGCAATCAATCGGAGTTTACTTTCTGAACAGGCCTCGTAGTTTTAGCATAGCGTTTACAAAAGTCGTATTTCTTTCGTTGCCCTCACGGGTACGTTTAAATGAACAATGTTTAACGAAATAGGCGAATATGCTGGTGGCGCACTAGTCCAATCAAGTTCGAATATCTGGAATAGATCGTGTAGAAGGGGGGGTGTGCCAACATACTAAAAATCCTGTGTGGCAAGGGATGAGTATGGGGTGCAGGTGCATTTGAAGGTCACTTTTGTACGTTTTTCTTGAAAAACTTGAAAATCGTGCCTCCAGCGAAAACGTATCTCAGTACAAAATTTAACTACATAAAATTTCCTACAAAAAAGATCCTGTTCATTTGTTGTGCAGGACTAATACTATGCACATAGAAAACGAGAGAACATGAAAATCTCGCGTGTGGTTTTTGAAGGCTAGATATAACATTGCGGGTTGCATGAAATGACAGCGATAGGGGCAGGTGAATAACCCTGTAGCGCAGGCTCGTCCAAACTGTGCCCCTGGGGCGCTAGCGCCCGCAATCGCCCGCGGCCAGCGGCCCGGGCAAATTCGTATGCTGTCGTAGTGGCCGAGCCGTGCCGCTTTGCTGGCCGTGCGGACCGCCCGAACGCCAGCCAATAGATAGATATATTTCTTCGCCCGTTTTCCCTTCGGGCAGAAGACGTTTCACAAGTGCTTCAACTAGAGCTGATTGACCTACAGTGCCATATCCGCCTGAACGACCGCTTTCTTATATGTAAAACTTTGGATGACTTTTACAGCTGTCTTCGACGAGAGAAATATCCTCTTTTGCACAAGCACGCGGCCAAAGTTCTATCAATGTTTGGTTCCACGTATATTTGTGAGCGCTTTTTCTCTCTTTTAAAGCTTGCTAAACCTAAGAACCGTTCATTCCTTGGTGACAAAAATTTGACCAATTATTTGAGGTTAGCAGTCTCACGGAATATCGTACCAAGCCTAGACAAAATCGTTTCCTCGAAAAAGAAAAACGTGTACTATGTTAATTGTCTTCTTTAACAATGTTGGCTGTAAGAATTAAAGAGCTTTATAACCTCAATTCTATTTTAATAAGTTTGCAAACTTAGTCAGTTAAAATTATTACGCACAAAACAGCAAACTAAGGATCCGATTTCTAAACTCTGAAAAGGGATACAAAAATTGTAGCACGAAGTATAACAAAAAATACTTACTTGTAACTACTAACAGTAAGAAGGAGACTCTATATCCCTTACATAAAATTAATTCTAAAATAGAATATTTTGTTTATGTTAGATCTGACCGCGGGACAGTTCAGCGCAGAGCAGTACTGTTCGTTCTCACTCGCTCCGCAGCTCTCTCTCTCTCTCTCTCTCTCTCTCTCTCTCACTCACTCTCTCGCTCCTATGGCGACAGTAGCGACACACGGTCGCGGACGGGGCGCTGAACTACACTGCCTTGCGCCCGCGGGGCGAGGGCGCACCCGCCGGGCGCAATTCTGGGATGAGCCTGCTGTAGATGTTCCTAGGCCAGACATGTACACAACTATTTGACCTCCTATGTCGGCTGTTTCTCCTTCCATTCTCTTGGAACTATTTGACCTCCTATGTCGGCTGTTTCTCCTTCCATTCTCTTGGATACACCGAGGACATCAATATGTAATCTTTCTTACCTGTTGCTCCTGCTGGTTGTTTACGTCCACTCATGTGGTCTAAATTTATGGATTTCGCTAGTAACTATAACAACGCTGGTCGCTCGCACATGCAGTCAACCACATAAACATACAGCGATTGGTATTCACCCGTTCGCGTTTGTTCGGCACAGCTCGTATAGCCCCGCCCCCTTTTGTCTGAGGGAACATTTTATTATTCCTAGATGCGACGAGAATTCCCCTGACAGAGACATCACTTACATTATCCACGCAGTCAAAAATCAACTTATAGGTCGTTCAAAAATCAACTTAGAATGTGTTCAAAAAACAACAGGAATGCGTTTCAAAATCATGTGAATAATCGATAGACGACGTGCGCTGGATCCTAGGCGATTTGTGAAACAAGTTTTTTTCTTCAAGAATATGAATATGGTGCCCCCTGAAATTGCCGCCCGAGGCAGATACCCCAGTTTGTAATCCCCCCCCTCTAGATCCGGGCCTGCCTTGGCACATACGTGCCGGCGCGCGGCTGTGCCTTTGAGGCCGATGTGGCCTGCGATCGTGAATAGCGGCTGAGCCCTGTCAGGATCCAGGGCCGATAATTACAGGTGGTCGGCGGCGACAGCGTGCCGCGGAAGCCATTAGACCGCCGCGTTGATTGCAGTGCCGCGGCCGAGGGTGGGACTGGCGCCGGCAATAGCGTGCCCACCGCTGGCGCCACCTGTAGTTGCGCGTGTGCGCCGTGACGGGAGCGCCCACTGGTGCTGCGACGGCTTACACGCAGCTGTACAGCGCGCTCTAGGCTCATCTGTGTACGTGAGCCGACGTGTAATTCTGCGCGAGTGTGGCTAAAGTAAACTCTGTGTGTCTGGTGACGTGGGATCCCCGAAACGAGTCGGTCTTGATGAGGGGCGTAACTCGCGTGTGGTGGGCTTGGTGAGCGCTCCCGGCGCCGTTCCTGTGGTAAACATAAGGAAGATTAGAGTTTAACATTGACAACGTGCTCATTAGAGACGGAGCATAAGCTCGGCCCGAGACCAAGGAAAAGGATCGATATTAATTAAAGGAAAACACGTGAAAGGGTGGCCCATCGTGATGGTGGTGCGAAACTGCCTCTGAAGGCGGAAGAATCAACGAAAGATCAACGGCATTAAGATGCAGAAGGCAATGGAAACCACTGCATTAAGGACACGTAACTTGTATACACAGGACACGTGGCCTGTAATTGAAGAAGTGTTATGATGATCTCTTCTGTAGCAAAAGATTCCGGAATAGTCCCCCATTCGGATCTCCGGGAGGGGACTGCCGAGGGGGAGGTTACTATGAGAAAAAGATTGAATAATAAACGAAATAATAACATTCTACGAGTAGGGGCGTGGAATGTCAAAAGCTTGAACGTGGTAGGGAAGCAAGAAAATCTGAAAAGGGAAATGCAAAGGCTCAAACTAGATATAGTAGGGGTCAGTGAAGTGAAGTGGAAATAACACAAGGATTTCTGGTCAGATGAAAAGAGGGTATACCAATAGCAGCATAAAATGGTATAACGTGAGTAGGATTCGTTATGAAGAGGTTCAAATGGTTCAAATGGCTCTGAGCAGTATGGGACTTAACTTCTGAGTTCATCAGCCCCCTAGAACTTAGAACTACTTAAACCTAACTAACCTAAGGACATCACACACATCAATGCCCGAGGCAGGATAAGAAGATGCGACCGAAGCGCTAGCGCGGTTCCAGTATGAAGAGGAAGGTATGGTAGAGAGTGTGTTACTGTGAACCGTTCAGTGATAGAGTTTTTCTTATCAGAATCGACGGCAAACAAACACCGAGAACGATAGGTCAGGTATACTTGCCGACGTCGCAGGCTGAAGATGAAGAGATAGAGAAAGTGTATGAGAATACTAAAAGGCTGGTTGATTGGGTTGTTTTGGGGGAGGAGACCAAACTGCGAGGTCATCGGTCTCATTGGTTTAGGGAAGGATGGCTAAGGAAGTCGGCCGTGCCCTTTTCAAAGAAACCATCCCGGCATTTGCCTGAAGAGATTTATGCAAATCACGGAAAACCTAAATCAGGATGGCCGGACGCGGGATTAGCAGTCGTCCTCTCGAATGTGAGTCCAGTGTGCTAACCACTGCACCACCACGCTCGGTATATTGAAAGGCTAATACAGTATCTAAAGGGAGATGAAAATCTAATAGTCATGGGAGACTGGAATGCAGTTGTAGGGGAAGGAGTAAAAGAAAATGTTACAGGAGAATATGGGCTTGGGACAAGGAATGAGAGAGGAGAAAGATTAACTGAGTTCTGTAATAAACGTCAGCCAGTAACAGCGAATACTCTGTTCAGGAATCACAAGACGAGGAGTTATACTTGGAAAAGGCCGGGTGATACGGGAAGATTTCAGCTAGATTACATCATGGTCAGACAGACATTCCATAATCAGATACTGGATTGTAAGGCGTACCCAGGAGCAGATATAGACTCAGATCACAACACGGTAGCGATGAAGAGTAGGCTGAAGTTTAGACCTTAGTCAAGAAGAATCATAAGGCAAAGAAGTGGAATACGGAAGTACTAAGGCATGGCAAGATACGCTTGGAGCTCCAAAATGCTATAGATACAGCAAGAAGGAGTAGCTCAGTAGGCAGTACAGTTGAAGAGGAATGGACATCTCTAAAAAGGGCCATCACAAAAGTTGGGAGGGAAAACATAGGTACAAAGAAGGTAACTGCGAAGACACCATGGATAACAGAAGAAACACTTCAATTGATAGATGAAAGAAGGAAGTACAAAAATATTCCAGGAGACTCAGGAATACAGAAATACAAGTCGCTGAGGAATGAAATAAATAGGAAGTGCAGGGAAGCTAAGACTAAATGGCTGCAGGAAAAATGTGAGGAAATCGAAAAAGAAATGATTGTCGGTAGGACTGACTCAGCATACAGGAAAGTCAAAACGACCTTCAGTGACATTAAAAGCAAGGGTGATTACATTAAGAGTGCACCGGGAATTCCACTGTTAAATGCAGACGAGAGAGCGGATAGGTGGGAACAATACATTGAAAGCCTCTAAGAGCGAGAAGGTTTGTCTGATGATGAAACAGGAGTCGATTTAGAAGAGATAGGGGATCCGGTATTAGAATCAGAATTTAAAAGAGATTTGGAGGACTTAGGATCAAATAAGGCAGAAGGGATAGATAACATTCCATCAGAATTGCTAAAATCGTTGGGGGAAGTGGCAACAAAACGACTATTCACGTTGGTGTTTAGATGTATGCGTCTGGCGACATAGCATCTGACTTTCGGATAAACATCATTCACAGAATTCTGAAGACGGCAAGAGCTGACAAGTGGGAGAATTATCGCACAATGAGCTTAACAGCTCATGCATCTAAGTTGCTGACAAGAATAATACACAGAAGAATGGAAAAGAAAATTGAGGATGCACTACATAACGATCAGTTTGACTTTAGGAAAGGTAAAGGCACGAGAGAGGAAATTGTGACGTTGCGGTTAGTAACGGAAACAAAAGAAATATCAGGACACGTTCATAGGATTTGTCGACCTGGAAAAAGCGTCCGACAATATAAAATGGTGCAACATGCTCGAAATTCTGAGGAAAATAGTGGTAAGCTATAGGCGGGTCATGTACAACATGTACAACAGCCAAGAGGGAATAATAAGAGTGGACGACCAAGAACGAAGTGCTCCTATTAAAAAGGGTGTAAGACAAGGATGTAGTCTTTTGCCCCTACTGTTCAATCTGTACATCGAGGAAGCAATGATGGAAATAAAAAAAAAAGGTTCACAAGTGGAATTAAGCTAACAAGTTGCTTAATACATCTTGGCGTATTTAGCACATCATTATTGACTGATGTACGATTCGCTGATGACGTTCCTATCCTGAGTGAAAGTGAAGAAGAATTATATGATCTGCTGAATGGAATGAACAGTCTAATGAGTACAGAGTACTGATTAAGAGTAAATCGAAGAAAAATGAGGGTAGAGAGAAGTAGTAGAAATAAGAACAGCGAGAAACTTAAAAATGGTTCAAATGGCTCTGAGCTCTATGGGGCTTACCATCTGAGGTCATCAGTCCCCTAGAACTTAGAACTACTTAAACCTAACTAACCTAAGGACATCACACACATCCACGCCCGAGGCAGGATTCGAACCTGCTGTTCCAGACTGTTCCAGACTGAAGCGCCTAGAACAGCTCGGCCACAAAGGCCGACGCGAGAAACTTAATATCAAGATCGGCGGTCACGAAGTAGATGAAGTTAAGGAATTCTGCTACCTAGGCAGTAAAATAATGAGTGACGGACGGAGCAAGGAGGACATCAAAAACGCACTAGCAGTGGGCAAAAAGGGCATTCCTGGCCAAGAGACGTCTACTGACATCAAATATCGGCCTTAATTTGAGGAAGAAATTTCTGAGAATGTACGTCTGGAGTACAGCATTGTATGGTAGTGAAACATGGACTTAGGAAAACCGGAACAGAAGAAAATCGAAGCATTTGAGATGTGGTGCTACAAACGAATGTTGAAAATTAGGTGGACTGATTAGGTAAGGAATGAGGAGGTTCTGCGCAGAAGCGGAGAGGAAAGGAATATGTGGGAAAAAGCTGATAAGGAGACGGGATAGAATGTTAGGACATCTGTTAAGACATGAGAGAATGACTTCCATGGTACTAGAGGGAGCTGTAGAAGGCAAAAACTGTAGAGGAAGACAGAGATTGGAATACATCCAACAAATAATAGAGGACGTAGGTTGCTACTCTAAGATGAAGAGGTTAGTGCAGGAGAGGATTCGTGGCGGGCCGCATCAAACCAGTCAAAAGACTGATGACCCAAAAAAAAGTAGTGTTTACTAGACAGTTCAAATGGTTCAAATGGCTCTGAGCACTATGGGACATAACATCTGAGGTCATCAGTCCGATAAACTTAGAACTACTTAAACCTAACTAACCTAAGGACATCCCACACATCCATGCCCGAGGCAGGATTCGAACCTGCGACCGTAGCAGTCACGCGGTTCCGGACTGAAGCACCTAGAACCGCTCGGCCACCGCGGCTGGCTACTCGTCAGTCTTCATAGATAATTCAAACAAATGCCGAGGAGGTCAATAGTTTTCAGGACTCCAGGTAGGTGCTGGATATATTGCCCTTCTGCACGTGGCAGCTAACAAGTTGTTTAATACGTCTCGGCGTATTTAGCACATCACAGTTGAGTTTAATACGTCGCGGCGTATTTATCACATCACCGTTGGCTGATGTATGTCGTAACCAGGTTTCACGTGACGAGAGCCACTCCTTGACCACTAAATTCGCCGGTAGCAACGATCAACGCTCAGGAAAACGCGGAGCCCCATAGCACCGCGGTCTACGGTTTCAACTGGACGCAAACGCCAGAACGCCTAGCACACTCACATAGGTCCGTTTCCGATACAGTACTCGCCACCACACAGCCCCAAGGGAACACAAAACCCAGCAATGACGGTACGAGAAAGGCCAGAATTGACGGAACGCCCGCACAAGTGGCGCCATTGGGATGACGCACGTTCCCTCATGGAAACTGCCGCGGCTCACGACGTAGGGAAGGAAATCGGCCGTGCCTATTAAAAGGAGCCACCCCGACATTTACCAAAAGTGATTTACGGAATCACGGAAAACTTAAATCTGGATGACCGGATGGAAATCTGAAGCGTCGTCCTCCCAAAAGAGAATCCATTGCGCTAAGAGCTGCGCCAACACGCTCTGTGTTCCCAGGGGGTGCAACACTGTGACGGGGCGAAGAGAAATCAGGGAGGGCTGAAGAAAAGGGAAGATGGAGGATGACGTAATAATAATAATAAGAAGAAGAAGAAGAAGTGTGGTCTCGTCCAAAGATCGCAGTCCCATCGATACCACAGAAGGCAGCGATGTCGTCCTGTACACTGACGACGACGAATGGGAGGCCCTGGCCAGACCACACGCTTGCTCCCAGCTCCACAGCGCCACAGCACCGAGAGACCGTTATACAAAACACTGCGGAGGACGGCTCTGCCCAGTTCGTGACCTCCGATCAGTCAGACAACATCGATTAATTAGTACACATATGTTACTCATGTCTCGGGTAGACCGGTCATTCAGAACTTTGTATTCAAAGAGAAGAGTTTAGTAAATGAGTGGAGCAAGACAACTGTAAATTCAAAGACAATGTAAATATGCGGCACATAACTGTGGTAATAGATAAGTTAACTTTTTTATCATTCTTTTAATAATGTAAATTACTATTTCACGTGCAGTGGTTGCACTCCATGATCTCCCAGAGCACTCAAAGAACCACAGTTACATCAGGAGACTATAGTTTCGTCAGGTCAGAACAGCTTTATCGCCTACCACGCAGGGGTCGGGGTTCGATTCCCGGCAGGACACTGGGTGTTGTGTGTCCTTCATCATCATTTTCATCATCATTGACTCGGAAGTCACCGATGTGGCGTCACCTAAAAAGGACTTGCAATACGGCGGCCGAACTCCACCGGATGGGGCCTCCTGGCCAACAATGCCAAACGATCATTTCATTTCATAACAAGGAGAAGCAGGTACCAGAGTGGAACCTACTATAATGTTAAGAAGGTAGAAATTCTGTGCGAAAGAAACCATAAGATCCAGCTTCTCCTGGTACAAAGGCGATTGTGTCTTGTTTGCAGCTACTGAATGTAGCCCATCACCATGATCTAGATGTACAAGAATTCATCTAATATTTGTCATTGGAACACTGGTGTCTCAGATCTCACCTGGGAGCCATATAAGGACCGACTGTGCAGAATTAACTGGCTGTAATTCTCGAGACCGGTTAAGAACAGAAACTGACGCACTCAGTTCAGTAACACAATCACCTGATGCATCAAGACAGCTTGAAAAATGCAGACTGATCTAAAAATACATATGAGAGTGCAACTGAGACAAACCTTTGTTTTGATTCACTTTTTTTTAATTTTAATATAATTTTTAAGTGTAAAAGAAGAAATGATATGTTTGCATGACATCCCAGTATTATTATATTTCCATTGAACTGCCAAAAATTGGGCAAATCAGTTTCATTGACGAAAAAATGAACAAAACATCCATAACTTTAACGTGGATATGAGATGTTCACTTTCTTGGAGCCTACTTGGATATCTTATTTTAGGAGAAAGCTTAGTCCTGTACCCATTAATGCGATTCTGTTGTTCAAATTCCCTGATTTTCAGCTAAAAGTATTTCAAACAATGTATTAGTGCAGCACAGACAAAATGTTCTGCAGAAAGAACTTAAAAACAATATATACAATCAACAACAATAATTTCATTGGATATGAATATACATTCCTACTTTAGATCCTATTTTTTATTGTTATTGTTTTTATTGTTACTGTTATTATTAAATACGTTCTTTAATGTAAATAAATTGATGAATGTATTGGTAATAGTTATGATTTATTTCAAAATTTGTGAAACGTTACAGTTCATTGTAGAAAAAAAAACGGTACTGTCTTTGACTAGAAATGAAAATGCCCTGGGTCCCGGGTTGAATCCCAGTCCCTACTTAAATTCTAAATATAAATCCCCACCAATGGCAAAGTAAGCCTTCTGGAATATGGCAGTGGTAAAGTAATGCTTCTGTAATATGGAAAGACGACAGCTAGCACCACTGTTTTTGCACTCCCTCGTGTTATGGGATAGGAGTGGATGACATTGCACTCGAACTAGCACTCTTTACTTGAAATAAAAGATACATTCGATATTGCAGTGCCTGTGTTGTTAAGAAGAACAATGCAAGAATTTTTTTGGGCATACAAGCATGTCCACAGAAACATTGCAGTGTTCATATTAACAACATAGACATGGCAGTATTGTATTTATCTGAGGGTACCTTCAATTAAATTATCCTGCTCTGTACAAGAATTACATCAGGCTTGTACAAGTACAGGTTGTGATGCAGGAATTACAACATATGGGAGTCTGTGTGTGGCTGTGGGTCATGCATGGATAGCCAAAGTGGTTAAGGTAACCACTCAAGTAAAGTGGGGAGTCAGTTTCGAGTCCCCAGGTTCGAGTCCCAGTCCAGCACAAATTTTTATTCCCTTATTCAGTTGTTGGATGTTTGTATTCGCAACTGTGAATATATTCCATGAAAAATGCATTGCCTACTTGTACTCTCATGACAGTAATAATTACTCAGTTAATATTAGTAGGGAAATAAAGCTGAAGTCACTGTAGTCTGCATTGTTGCCAAATTTACCCAAGATAACACCCCCCTTCCTCTCCTCACTACCCCTCCCACTAGTTCTGAATTGGTGGGAAAAGACTCAGTCTGCGTTGAGCTGCTGGAGAGTAAGGAGGTAAGGTATCTATTTATTTATTTATTTTTTTGGCAGTAAATATGTTAAATTTATGAGATGTTGGTGTTGGATGGTGTTGGACCAAGAGGAGTATTTGGGTCTCCTTTAATATAAATCTTTTGTGTAATACTTATGTCGTCTTCGTTGGAGTCAGTGTTATGAACCCACACATAGTTTACATGTGGTAGATGTGGATAATTGAAACTGATTGTGAACAAAATATAATTTATAAGCTTTCTTCAATGTGGTTCATACTGTATCAAAACGCTCCCAAACGACATCAAAATGTCTTTCAAAATGCATCCAAACTGCAATGAACCGTTTTTGAAAGTACAACTCCATCATCACAGCTCTCAGCTCCTTCTCCACAACAAGAACGCCCATTCTGTCTTCAGTAGATCTGTTGAAACTATTTCGATCACAGACCCATATGCACAGCATGACACCTGAAATCACAAGCAGTTATTCTGTGAAATGATGCATTTCCAGCAAAGTATAAATACAGATATCCAGCAAGAATATGTCTTAACAGAATTTTACTGATTTTATTCATATGTATATACACTTATTGCTTAGAGGGTGTGACTTCCTATTTCTGTCTATACCATCCAATCCGAATACATAGCCTCCAGTCTAGTCAATGTATGTACAAACTATCACAAAAACACATATGCACATAAATGGATTACTGTGGTGAGGTAAGGTGTTGATATTATTCAGTTATAAGCACACACATAAAAGAGCACAGTTACTACATTTCGTGTTTTTGATCTCCAACCTGCGACGTCCCACACCTTCTCTCCCTCACTCCACTGACACCTGAGGCCTAGTCATCGTTGTCGGCTGAAGTGATTACAGCTCAAGGGTGAGTACCAAGATGTATCCAAAAAGTGGATCTGCCAACATTATGCATTAGGAAATATTTTATTAGGCAGATCCCACTTGCGTATATTCTGGGGTAATGGTTGGGTTGGATCCATCTGGATATCAGTTCACAGATGATATTTAGTATTGATAAACCACACATATGAATTGAGACATCGCCCAATGGTTGGATCCAGTAGCATTATGTGTTCAGAAATATTTATTAAGGTGGATCCACCCATGTATACTCAGGGGTATTGTTTAGTATAGTATTCTCTGAGACATCATGTTGAAAGTGGAGTCATCAGTGGTACACATTCAGAAATATTTACTAAGGCAGATTCACCCAAGTATACTCCAGGGAAATGGTTGGGGTGGATCCACGAACATAGTTATTTGTGGATTATGTTTAGTACGGAGCACTGAAAGACCTGAGTCGAAACAAGGCCCCAGGAGTAGACAACATTCCATTAGAACTACTGACGGCCTTGGGAGAGCCAGTCCTGACAAAAGTCTACCATATGGTGAGCAAGATGTATGAGACAGGCGAAATACCCTCAGACTTAAAGAAGAATATAATAATTCCAATCCCAAGGAAAGCAGGGGTTGACAGATGTGAAAATTACCGGACTATCAGTTTAATAAGTCACAGCTGCAAAATACTAACGCGAATTCTTTACAGACGAATGGAAAAACTGGTAGAAGCCGACCTCGGGGAAGATCAGTTTGGATTCCGTAGAAAAGTTGGAACACGTGAGGCAATACTGACATTACAACTTACCTTAGAAGAAAGATTAAGGAAAGGAAAACCTACATTTCTAGCATTTGTAGGCTTAGAGAAAGCTTTTGACAATGTTGACTGGACTACTCTCTTTCAAATTATAAAGGTGGCAGGGTAAAATACAGGGAGCGAAAGGCTATTTACAATTTGTACAGTAACCAGATGGCAGTTGTAAGAGTCGAGGGGCATGAAAGGGAAGCAGTGGTTGGGAAGGGAGTGAGACAGGGTTGTAGCCTCTCCCCGATGTTATTCAATCCGTATATTGAGCAAGCAGTAAAGGAAAGAAAAGAAAAATTCGGAGTAGGTATTAAAATCTATGGAGAAGAAATAAAAACTTTGAGGTTCGCCGATGACATTGTAATTCTGTCAAAGACAGCAAAGGACTTGGAAGAGCAGTTGAACGAAACGGACAGTGTCTTGAAAGGAGGATGTAAGATGAACATCAACAAAAGCAAAACGAGGATAATGGAATGTAGTCGAATTAAGTCAGTTGATGCTGAGGGAATTACATTAGGCAATGAGACCCTTAAAGTAGTAAAGGAGTTTTGCTATTTGGGGAGCAAAATAACTGATGATGGTCGAAGTAGAGAGGATATAAAATGTAGACAGGCAATGTCAAGGAATGCGTTTCTGAAGAAGAGAACATCGAGTATAGATTTAAGTGAAAGAAAGTCGTTTCTGAAAGTATTTGTATGGAGTGTAGCCATGCATGAAAGTGGAACATGTTCGAGAAATAGTTTGGACAAGATGAGAATAGAAGCTTTCGAAATGTGGTGCTACAGAAGAATGCTGAAGATTAGATGGGTAGATCACATAACTAATGAGGAGGTATTGAATACAATTGGCGAGGAGTTTGTAGCACAACTTGACAAGAAGAAGGGACCGGTTGGTAGGGCATGTTCTGAGGAATCAAGGGATCACAAATTTAGCATTCCAGAGCAGTGTGGAGGGTAAAAATCGTAGAGGGAGACCAAGAGATGAGTACACTAAGCAGATTCAGAAGGCTGTAGGTTGCAGTAAGTACTGGGAGATGAAGAAGCTAGCACATGATAGAGTAGCATGGAGAGCTGCATCAAACCAGTCTCAGGACTGAAGACCACAACAACAACAACATGGAAAGAGTACCCATATTATCAGAGGTATTGTCTGAAATGCAGATCCTTTTACGTTATGTGCAATATTCCAGGAACCACCCCCTCAGGCGTCAGTGGTCAGGAAGAGATGGTGATCCAGCACATGAACTAGCATAACTGTGCTCTGGTATGTGTGCGTTAACAATTGAAGAAAAGCCAAGAAGTATGGGGGCGGTGGGGGGGGGGGTTCTTATATTAAAGCAGACAAAACATATTACCCCAATACAGGACAGTGTTCTCTGCTGTACCATCAAATATAGATATTACCGAATTAGAGCTGGCTCCTGCAAACAGTGTTCTTAACACAAGTATTAAGGAAAGGAACCAATATATTGAACAGACTTAAACTATTCCTTATTAATGAAATTACTCCTCTAAGTACAGTCAATGTGCTATGTGTAAGAAAAAGAAAACTGGTGCTAAACGACATCGAAGCCATGAAACGAGAACTTCGGTATATGGCGAAAACAACTGTAAATGGAAAAAGAAAATGCAATTGCAAATGTGCAAGTAGGGCTTACATATGCCTTTAAACATCATTTATGAAGAGATCTCGTTACGAAAAAGGGCTATTAGCAGTTACAGTAGGTACTAATGGAAACTGGGCATGTGTTGGAGTATTGGTGAAAATCAATACAACTGCATGTTCTAGTGGGAGAATGGACTGATGATACAATTATACATCTTAATAGAGGAAGCAAGGTGCATTGAGAGGTGACTACACTGAATCACAGCACCAGAGATTGCGTCAAAGATCATTATTCCGCCGCCTCCACTGGGCGCAGTAGTAGTTCAGAGGATGTCGAGAGCAGTCGTTGTTCTGTTGGGCGAGAGAGTAGACGATCTGAGGTTGACTGAAATGTTGTACTGTTCGGTTGGTGTAATGTATAGATGGAAGAAGATGCAATTGTCAGAATATATTTGAGAAAGGAGATGGGCTTTTGATTTATGATGCTGGTGTAATGGAATATTTTCGTCAATATACACTCCTGGAAATTGAAATAAGAACACCGTGAATTCATTGTCCCAGGAAGGGGAAACTTTATTGACACATTCCTGGGGTCAGATACATCACATGATCACACTGACAGAACCACAGGCACATAGACACAGGCAACAGAGCATGCACAATGTCGGCACTAGTACAGTGTATATCCACCTTTCGCAGCAATGCAGGCTGCTATTCTCCCATGGAGACGATCGTAGAGATGCTGGATGTAGTCCTGTGGAACGGCTTGCCATGCCATTTCCACCTGGAGCCTCAGTTGGACCAACGTTCGTGCTGGACGTGCAGACCGCGTGAGACGACGCTTAATCCAGTCCCAAACATGCTCAATGGGGGACAGATCCGGAGATCTTACTGGCCAGGGTAGTTGACTTACACCTTCTAGGGCACGTTGGGTGGCACGGGATACATGCGGACGTGCATTGTCCTGTTGGAACAGCAAGTTCCCTTGCCGGTCTAGGAATGGTAGAACGATGGGTTCGATGACGGTTTGGATGTACCGTGCACTATTCAGTGTCCCCTCGTCGATCACCAGTGGTGTACGGCCAGTGTAGGAGATCGCTCCCCACACCATGATGCCGGGTGTTGGCCCTGTGTGCCTCGGTCGTATGCAGTCCTGATTGTGGCGCCCCCCTGCACGGCGCTAAACACGCATACGACCATCATTGGCACCAAGGCACAAGCGACTCTCATCGCTGAAGACGACACGTCTCCATTCGTCCCTCCATTCACGCCTGTCGCGACGCCACTGGAGGCGGGCTGCACGATGTTGGGGCGTGAGCGGAAGACGGCCTAACGGTGTGCGGGACCGTAGCCCAGCTTCATGGAGATGGTTGCGAATGGTCCTCGCCGATACCCCAGGAGCAACAGTGTCCCTAATTTGCTGGGAAGTGGCGGTGCGGTCCCCTACGGCACTGCGTAGGATCCTACGACCTTGGCGTGCATCCGTGCGTCGCTGCGGTCCGGTCCCAGGTCGACGGGCACGTGCACCTTCCGCCGACCACTGGCGACAACATCGATGTACTGTGGAGACCTCACGCCCCACGTGTTGAGCAATTCGGCGGTACGTCCACCCGGCCTCCCGCATGCCCACTATACGCCCTCGCTCAAAGTCCGTCAACTGCACATACGGTTCACGTCCACGCTGTCGCGGCATGCTACCAGTGTTAAAGACTGCGATGGAGCTCCGTATGCCACGGCAAACTGGCTGACACTGACGGCGGCGGTGCACAAATGCTGCGCAGCTAGCGCCATTCGACGGCCAACACCGCGGTTCCTGGTGTGTCCGCTGTGCCGTGCGTGTGATCATTGCTTGTACAGCCCTCTCGCAGTGTCCGGAGCAAGTATGGTGGGTCTGACACACCGGTGTCAATGTGTTCTTTTTTCCATTTCCAGGAGTGTATAATGAGGTAAAAAGGTATTACAGTTTTCTTTAATAACAATCCCTCTTGCTCACAGGTACAGTCAACATAGCATCTGGCTCGTGTTCATTTATTAGACTTGTAATTCTGGATGCTGTGTGCAAATATAGTATTTCTAGTTCTTCAATTAGTTCATTGCAAATGGTGTTTAAAATATTTTGTCGTATTGAGAAAGGACCAAGCCAGATACATGTACGTTGAGTCACACTACCACACACAGAACAGTTACACTTGTGCTTTGTTGTTTCGTAGCTTTTATAGTTGCAGGGCACTTAATTAATCAATTGTGTTAATGGAAACTCCTTGTAATTCTTTATTTTTATTTTATGCAGTCAGATTGCGTTCTAATACTATTCACGGCCAACCGGTTACGAGACTTCCTAACCGATCACACACCTAGTAAAATTAATGCATTTATTCATTAATATTAGTCTTTTCTTTTAAATTAAGCCCCCTTGCACGTGGTGACCGCTGCTTCTGATCTTTCCTTGGAATTCTTTTGATAGCAAAAATAGTAGACAGTAACATTGCTGTAGTAATTTGTAGTTTAGTAATTGTAGTGTATATTGCATGTGTAGATTTTGTAATTGAACATTTGTAGTTGTCTTGTCATTCTTCTAATGGTATTTTTGTAGAATTTAATTTTTGATGTGTCGTATACATGTTTGACAATTTCGTGCAATTGTGAAGGTTTTAATTCTTCGTTAATCGTGTTTGTGGGGAAGCATTTCGTGTGAATGCTATTGTTGGTGATAATGTGTTATATTGTGTGTAATTTTCGTATAGTGACGAGTTTTGTATGTTTTGTAAATGATTACCTGATCGCTGAAAAAGGCAAGAATGATGGATAGTCAGAATAAAGAAATTGTTAACATGGCGAACTCGCCGACACAGGAGAACAGTATGGTGAATAATGAAGTAGAAAACAATTTAATAAGCCGGGAAAATAGACTGGAACCAGTTCAATTTTTTTCACAATCGGAAAATTTTCAGAATACGAGATTAACGATAGAAGATTCTGGAATAGTATCGGCCACATATAGCTTTACGGCTATGACGAAGGAAATTAGTTTTACGGGAAATGTTAGGGGCGAAAAGAATTTCGAACCAGTTACTATGGAGCAGTTGATGAGTGCAATATTAAATTTGGGATCACAAATAGAAACAATTGAAACTGATATAGGAATAATGGAAACACAGTTAGGATCTGAATTTAAAACAGAGATGGGAACAGTGGCAACATGGTTAGACCCACGAATCGGTACATGTTTTGAAAACATGAAAGATGAATTAAAGAAAGAAATTAGAGAAGAAGTACAACCGATTTTGAATGCTCACAATAATAGATTAACTTCAATAGAAAATAGACAAAAGGAACAGGATAGAGAACAGGAAGAAAGAGATCGCGTGATGGTACAAAAATTTTCAGAGTTAAATTTACAACGTGCACACGATAAGGAAGAAATATTTAAAAGAATCGAGGAATCCGTACCAAATGACAGAATAAATAACCTAACACAACTATATGAACAGTTAACTACTAAATGTGTCAATATTGAAACCCGAGTCGCGACACTTACGGAAGACGTAAATAAACAGAAAGAACAAATAGGTGACTTAACGGAAAAAGTTGAGGAGATTTCAGATAAATTGACAAGTCTTAGTTTAAGTGGGCACAGAGATTCAGATGATACAGCTCCATTGCCATTTGTAGAAACAGAAGAGTACCAGAATATAAATAAATTGAGGCTTTACGAAAGCAAGTTAAACAAATTGAAAGTGAAATCGTAGGCAAAGGCAGTAGAAGAAATTTAGAATCACCGATAGCGGGGGGTTTTGAAGAAAATAATTTATTTCATTTACGAGATGCAACAAGAGAGCGCCAGGCGCGCGAACTTGACAATAATCGACATTCGGACTGGGACAGACGCAGTAGGTCTTTGTCACCACGAGGCGAAAACTTTGACTATAAACACATTTTAACTGTTCGGAAATTTAAGATCTTTCGCAATTCTAATAATGACATACGTTCATGTTCATGGTTAGATCAATTTATGTACGCACTTCCGCCAAATTGGCCACTATGTCACAAACTGGAATGTATGTGTGGATATTTAGAAAACGAACTGGCGACGCACATGAGCGCACTTATTTGAGATTGTAATAATTTAAATGATTTTTATCATGCATTTCTATCGGCATATTGATCCGAAAACATGCAAGACAGAGTCAAACATAGTCTTATCATGCAGCGTAATTTTAAACAGTCTGAGTTCTGCACGCCGGCAGAATACTTTGAAGACATGATTCGAAGGAATCAATTCCTTTCCAACCCTTATAGCCCGACTGAATTAATTCGTATTTGTTTAACTAAGCTGCCACAATCGATAAGACACATTGCTTTAGCCGGAAGATGTAAAGACGACATTGAAACTTTTAAGACTTTGCTACAAGAACTTGAGTATGACAACGACGACGGGACTTCTTGTAATTTTTTCAGTAACGGTAATCATAATAGATTTTCAGAGAAAAGGGATAATGATCGGAACGGACGTTATAACGGTAATTTTGGAAATGACAGACGAAACAGACGGGACAATAGATACCAGCCTTATGACAATAACAGGAATTACACAGACAATTATAATAACAGAAATACTTACCAGAATGATCAATCATACGGAAACAGTAATCGGTATCATCAAGGCAGAAATCATGCATACAATAATAGAAATCCTTACTACAGAAATAACCACGGTAGTAAACCTAACAACCATTTCAGAAGTGACAGTCGAAATTACACAAGAAGAGGTCATGCAGATAGCCATGAAAATAGAAATTTTAATAACAGACACAGTCAAGAATTTACATCCAACAGACAGGAAGGACATAATTGGCATCCTCCACGTGACAGAAATTCAGAGAGAAAAGTGCAAATCGTTGAAATTGATCCGCGAAGTGACGCGAATAATCAAAGACGTGACGCAAACAATCGACAATAACTTGTAGCTTAGGCTTCTGGCAGCAATACAGACAGTTCAGAAAGTAATGACACTTCGACTTTACACTGCGTACGCTTGGAAGACATGAGAGATATTTTGCTGGACGAAAAGGAAAATAATGTAGACGAATTTTTTACATCCTGTTATTGAAGTATGTGTGAGTAAGAATAAGTTCACTGCGGATTAGATTCTGGGAGCCCATTGAATGTTATTAGTGAATCAGTTTTTCGTATATGCATAAGAACTATTGCGTGTCCTATGTTGCCTGTTTCTAACACCACAATTCGAGAAGCTATTTCTGGAAAAAGTGTGGAAGTCAAACAACAGACCAACTTAAATTTCATTTGTCAAGGATATGAATTTTCCACTAATTTTATTATTGTTCTATTACTCAGTACACAAATTATTTAAGTTATGGAGTTTCTTAACACATACAAAGCAATTTTAAACTTTAAGGAAGGAAGTGTGAACTTGACTGTTGCCGGAATGCCGAGATGTTTGAAATTTTTCGAGTGTGTAACGAAATCTGAATCAGAAACAAATTGTTTAGGAAACTTCCTGGCAGATTAAAACTGTGTGCCCGACCGAGACTCGAACTCGGGACCTTTGCCTTTCGCGGGCAAGTGCTCTACCAACTGAGCTACCGAAGCACGACTCACGCCCGGTACTCACAGCTTTACTTCTGCCAGTACCTCGTCTCCTACCTTCCAAACTTTACAGAAGCTCTTCTGCGAACCTTGCAGAACTAGCACTCCTGAAAGAAAGGATATTGCGGAGACATGGCTTAGCCACAGCCTGGGGGATGTTTCCAGAATGAGATTTTCACTCTGCAGCGGAATGTGCGCTGATATGAAACTTCCTGGCAGATTAAAACTGTGCGCCCGACCGAGACTCAAACTCGGGACCTTTGCCTTTCGCGGACAAGTGCTCTACCAACTGAGCTACCGAAGCACGACTCACGCCCGGAAGTTTCATATCAGCGCACACTCCGCTGCAGAGTGAAAATCTCATTCTGGAAACATCCTCCAGGCTGTGGCTAAGCCATGTCTCCGCAATATCCTTTCTTTCAGGAGTGCTAGTTCTGCAAGGTTCGCAGAAGAGCTTCTGTAAAGTTTGGAAGGTAGGAGACGAGGTACTGGCAGAAGTAAAGCTGTGAGTACCGGCCGTGAGTCGTGCTTCGGTAGCTCAGTTGGTAGAGCACTTGCCCGCAAAAGGCAAAGGTCCCGAGTTCGAGTCTCGGTCGGGCACACAGTTTTAAGCTGCCAGGAAGTTTCATATCAGTGCACACTCCGCTGCAGAGTGAAAATCTCATTCTGGAAATTGTTTTAAGGTTTTTTACTTCTGATGTTTCCTCTGAGTATTATGATGACAATGTGTTCATTCAAGACTACGACAATAGATACAGAGACGCGATGGATGGTACGGTTAATAGTGAAAAGGTTAACACAGCTGAAGTGACAGAAGACGTTGCAAGAGAAGAATTGCACCAAATTTTGACTTCACGTGCTACAGTATTTAGTCATCACACAGGAACTATACAAGGCTTACAATATTTATTTAAAGTAAAAGAACACACACCATTTTGGGGAAAAACGTACACTATTCCTTTGGCTTATAGAGACAAGGTTAAGAATGAACTTCAATTCATGTTAGATCAATTATTGAGCCAGCAGTCAATTTTTATACCAGCCCATTACATGTCGTTCGTAAAAAGGATGGGTCAATTCGTTTGGTTCTGGATTCCAGACAGATAAATAATATCATCATTCCTGAAACTGATCGTCCTCAAAATTTAGATGAACTTCTTCAACATTTCCATGGAATTAAAGTATTATCCACAACTGATCTCTGCCCAAGTTTTTGGAAAATTGAACTCCACCCTGATTGTAGAAAGTACACTGCTCTTTTAGCCTGTGGTAACTGTTATCAATTTCGGAAATTACATTTTGGACTTACTGTATCTTCAGCAGCATTCATTCGCGGTTTAAATGAAATTTTACCTGTTTATCTTCATAACAATATTACTTCATATGTTGACGATATTCTTATTGCTAAACGTTCTTCGAGTGAGCATAACAGAATCTTGGATTCATTATTATGTATTTTTGCAAGAGTTGGCATTTCAGTGAACTTGGAAAAATCTGAATTTGGTCGTTCTCAGATGAAATTTCTTGGTCATATTATTTCAACACAAGGCATTCTTTCTGATCCAGAGAAACTACACGCTATTCGTAATTATGCTGTTCCTACTACTAAACGTGATGTTCATAGTTTCCTTGGTGTCTGTAATTTTCTTAGAAGCTTTGTCAGATTGGACGATTTGGCCACACCTCGTTTATGTGAACTTTCTGGAAAGATTTCTCATTGGTGTTGGGATGAGGAAGCTCAATTAGACTTGAACAACTTTATGATGCTTTAGTTGCTGCTCCACTTCTTTCACACCCAGATTTATCTAAAGATTTTTGTTAGGCGATGGGTTCATCATACAAATGCCTAGGTGCACATTTATTTCAAGAGATAGAAGAAAACGGCGTTGTAGTACAGAAAACTATTGCATTTGGAAGTCGTGTTCTCTCTAAATCAGAAAAGAATTGTTCGATCACAGAACTTGAAGCTTTGGCTGTTGTTTGGGCTTTCACTAAATTTCGCATCTTTTTGTATGGCAGACATACTAAGGTTTACACCGATCGTCGAACTCTGGAATTCCTTATGTCAAGAAAATTAACACATGGAAGATTATCACGATGGGCACTGTATCTACAGGAATTTAATTTTAGTATTGTTTACATCAGGCTTCTTCTAATATTATTGCTGATGTTTTATCATGTGCACCTATGGGTTTGAAACAAAGTGCTGAGGAAGACTGCAAAGAAAACAATTGTTGTTTGATGTATATTCAAGGTGTTGATTTTGAAAATTTCATTTCGTCTTCGCTCCAGGACATCGCTAAGGAGCAAAACAAGGATCCAATCTGGAAGGACACAAGGAGAAGTGGAGGAGAAAGGAGAGCGCAGCGATTAGACAGTATTATTTAGTTCATAATGATTTTTTTTTTTAAACGAAAATAGGTTGACCACACTGTTTGGTTAGTTTGCATTCCTGATGAGTGGGTTAATAAATTGATTTGGTATACACATTTCAGCTACGCACACTTTGGTTCTAGAAAATGCTTTCATAAATTACGAGAAAATTGATACTTCAGTAATATGGAAAAACGTATTCGATTTGTTCTTGCTAAATGCAAATTATGTCAAAAGGCTAAGCCGTCAACTATTTCTCACAGAGCACCGTTGTTTCCTATCATTCCAGCGAGATTAAAGGAGATGACTGCAGTCGATTTGTTTGGTCCAGTGGTTCGTTCTACTAATGATTTTGCGTACATTATGGTAGTAGTGGAATTGACATCAAAATATGTGTGTTTTACACCTTTACGTAAAGCAACAGCTCGTTCAGTATCTAATACTTTCATCAAACATTTTCTTAAAGAAGTGGATCATGTTGATAAAGTTATATCAGATAATGGATCACAGTTTCGCTCTAAAATTTGGCTTCGTACTCTACGGCGTCGTAAGATTAAACCAATTTTCATTTCACGTTTTCACCCTCAATCTAACGCGTCAGAGAAATGGATTAAGGAAATTAATAAATTGTGTCGTCTTTATTGTCATCATAATCACAGAACGTGGGATCAGTATCTTCATATTTTTCGAAACATTCTGAATGAACTCCCTAATGATTCAACTTCTTTCCCGCCTATATTGATATTAAAAAATAAAGCACCGACAAATCGTATTTCTGAAATCGTTCCTTTTCCACCTAGAGTCCTAGACAGAAACTGCGGCATTTTGAAGTTGTCAACCTGGCTCTACAAAATATTGCATCTGCGGCTGCTAGAAGAGAGAAATCATCTAAACGTCCTGATCGTTTAAAAACTTTGTCAGTTGGTCAAAAGGTCTTAATTAAGTCTCATCGTTTGTCTCACAAAGGAAAAGGCTTGTGTCGCAATTTTTTTTCTCTTTTATAACGGTTTCTGTTTTATAACGGTCGCAAAATTATTCATGATAACACTGTTGAAGTAGAAACTCTTAAATCACGGCGCTCTAAGGGAATACATCATATATCGAACGTTAAAGTTTTTGTGGAATGATGTACTTTTGAGAAAATTAACAGTTACACTTAAATACGCAGAGAACACAGGGATACCGCACCGTGTTCTAGCGGCAGCTCATACACAAAGTGACAATCAGTCTATGTGCCGCACAAGGGAACCATTGACCGCAAACAATTACTTCCTACGTCACACCTACCCACAGCTGATCGAGCGCTCAGTGCAAATTCACTGACAGCCGTAAACAAATACACAGTCTAATTTCTCTGGTTAAATTCAGTATAAAGCTATAGTGACTTGATAACTTATCATGTTATTAATGTTCAGGTTTTCCAGGATACAGTTGTATAAAATCTTTAAGAACTACAGGTAAATTCTCTGCGTGTCCGACATTAAGAAGACTTGCTATCGAGAAAATTTCAGGAATAATGTAATTTCGAGGAAGAAAGTAATAAACTAAAAAGGTAACTATTAGTTGAGTTTATTTCTCAGTTAACATATTTCTACTTAGGTATGTACTTTATACATAATTTGCTGCTTGTGATTGCGTGATTTATACTTCATGTTAAATGTTATGCTCTATTACTTGTGAAGCGACATACTTGCGTACATTTGCTGATTTTGACAATGTTTGATTAATGAACAGGGTTGTTGCTTGTGTATATTATGAATCGCTTGGCTGCTATGCTTATTCACTGATGTCATATTTTTCATTATGTGCTTGCTGTGCCTATTTATTTAAATTATATTTGTCATCTGAATAGTTGTGCTGATATGGGTATGTATGTAAGTTATACTTTGAGATTTATCTGCTTGCGCCTTCATCTTTACTTATTAATATTACATATGAACATTTATTTGCTTATGCTGATATGATGCTAATGACTTATTTATTATGTAAGATATATACTTGTTGCTTTGCGTGTGGATTGCGTATTTACACATTTCTGTTTTGCTGTCACAACTACTCTTTAATTTCGTATATTGAAATGCTTACATACTGTGTATGAAGATAGAGTTTAGGTTACACTATGGTATTAATTATAGATTGTTGGGATTGTGATGGTGGTGGTTAGTGTTTAACGTCCCGTCGACAACGAGGTCATTAGAGACGGTGTAGGGATTGTGCTGCATCCACTTGTTGTACATTCTCTACTTGTATATTTACTTGCTATTGCATGTTTTGCTTACGCTCAGTGCCTTACATTTTATGATAAGAAAATGAACTGCTATAATTCTACCAACTACATGGGTACTTAAAACTTCATTGAAGTCACATGAACTGTAGGTTTTATGGTAGCTGTATAAATTCATTATTATAGAAAAGAAGCTGATGACATGAAATACTAACACTAGCTTTAGACTATTGACATTTATTACACTGCATTCTTCGTGAGCAATTGAAATAACAAGTGACACTTGACACAAAAAAATACTCCACATGTTTTCTTCTGTTTTGCCATGATTCTTGAAGTGCTGTACACACGGTGAAATATTAGGATTTAATCATTCAAATTCTTATGTGATCATTGACACTGTATACTCACACCCATTTACTAAAAGTTATTCAAACTGAAGGCTGTTAGAGGTCATGTATGCATTTCTTTTACTATGGACAAGGTATCCAAAATATATTTTATAATTCATAATGAGTAGAAGATTTGGCTCAGGTGGATTACACAAGGGTTGTGTGTGGACATTGTGTCTTGGGATTGTATGGGATGATGAATTGAAGTTTACATTAGGATTTTATCTGTACTTGTTGGAGGAAACTGTCTAGAGGAATGAGTTGTTATGGAAGTGAAATAATATTGATGATAAGGTTTATGTGTATCGACGTATTGCAGAGGTATTATTGAAGTATTGAGATTGTGTGATGCTGATGATTATTAGAGTTTTAGTGGATAAGAGGTAAGGTAAGTGAGGAGCATGTGATTTTTTTTGTTGGTTTATATAGAACAAGAAGGATGAAGATGGCAGGCTCGAACACTCCAGTGGAAGGAAGATTGTCTACACACACACATTGTTAAATCAGTAAGCAGTACATATATATTTTTTTGGGAAAGAAGTATTTGCGTATGTTGGCAAACTGACAGCTGTTCAGCACCTGTATATTTTGATGTGGCTTGGCAAACATTGGTCTTGACATGATGACTATGACATTGACTAACTACTAGTGACTGTTATACACTGCTGCCTCTACTAATTGATACACATGTTACACATCAAATTTCGACAGAATTGCATTTACACTATTCAATTACACAATAGTACTTAGTATGTGGATGAAAGATGGGTGAGTGTGTTTTGTGTGTTTTCCTTTCCTAATCCCAAATAATTGGTACCGACCTACCTCCTAAATATTATTTTACTTATTTGTTGTGGCTTGCACTGACACCCATAAATATTATAGGTTTACTGATATTTGTGTATTTGTAATAGTTAATATGATAATTCTCTGATACAATTTGTGCATTTATTATAATTTGTATGTTTAGTGTAAGATAATTTTGTAAAAGCAGTTGTGTGCATTGAAACTGTAGTTCGTGCTAACACCTATTATTATTGCTGGGTGCCTCTTGGAAATGTTTAATTTCTGCTAACGAAATGTGATGAACTGTTTAATTTGTGCTGATGAAATGTGATGGACTGTTTAATTTCTGCTGACGAAATGTGATGAACTGTTTAATTTCTGCTGATGAAATGTGCTGGACTGTTTAATTATTGCTGGTGAATATTATGGGCTGTTACCTGCACTTGTTCAGCATTGCTGGGTGTCACTGTTGGAACTGCAACCACTGATGTGATGTAACTCATTCCTGCCTGTACCTGCTCGCCATTGGTGGGTGCCACTGCTGGAACTGTTTAGTTACTACTGGTGAATTTTATGGGACTGCTGCGTGCACCTGCTCGCCATTGCTGGGTGCCACTGTTGGAACTGCTACTATTGATGTGATGTCACTCATTCCTGCCTGCACCTCTTTGCCACTGCTGGGTGTCACTGTTGGAACTGCTACTACTGAGATGATGCAACTTGTTGCTGTCTGCACCTGTTCAACATTGCTGGGTGCCACTGTTGGAATTGTTCAACCACAGATGAGATGTCACTTGTTGCTGCCTGCACCTGCTCGCCATTGCTGGGTGCCACTGTTGGAACTGCAACTATTTATGTGATGTCACTCATTCCTGCTTGCACCTGCTCGCCATTGCTGGGGGCCACTGTTGGAGCTGTTCAAATACTGCTGATGAAATGTTATGGGACTGCTAGTTGCACCTGTTGACCATTGCTGGGTGCTACTGTTGGAACTGTCAACTAATCTGAGGAGTGCTACTTGTTTATTGAACTATTGAAAAGATTTTATGTGACCATTTGTGTAAACTATTTTATTGTGTATTTACTGTTTATGAAATGTTATGAGACTGTTATCTGCACCTATTCGTCATCACTGGAGCCATTGATTGAACTGTTTAACTACTCTCAGAAGTGATACTTGAGTAAACTGTTATGTAAAAAATATGTGTGTAAGCATTTCTATTCCTTACTGTATTTTTATATATTGGGTTACTGAAGGGTCAATGCAAAGCCAAATTTTATTTAGTTATGGGATATTTACTTATTAATATCCTCTTTTATTGTCTGTATTTTTTGGACGAATTTGGTGGTATTTTCACCACCAATGCTGGCAAAATTACCACCAAATTCTAGCCCTTGGAGGAGGGGCATATGAAAGGTGGCTACACTGAGTCACAGCGCCAGAGATTGCGCCAAAGATTATTATTCCGCCGCCTCCACTGGGCGCAGTAGTAGTTCAGAGGACGTCGAGAGCAGTCGTTGTTCTGTTGGGCGAGAGAGTAGACGATCTGAGGGTTGACTGAAATGTTGTACTGTTCGGTTGGTATAATGTATAGATGGAAGAAGATGCAATTGTCAGAACATATTTGAGAAAGGAGATGTGCTTTTGATTTATGATCCTGGTGTAATGGAATATTTTCGTCAATATATAATGAGGAAAAAGGTATTACAGTTTTCTTTAATAACAATCCCTCTTGCTCACAGGTACAGTCAACAAAGCATCTGGCTCATATTCATTTATTAGACTTGTAATTCTGGTTTCTATGTGCAATTATAGTATTTCTGGTTCTTCAATTAGTTCATTGTAAATGGTGTTTAAAATATTTTGTCGTATTGAGAAAGGACCAAGCCATGTACATTAAGTCACACTACCACACACAGAACAGTTACACTTGTGCTTTGTTGTTTCGTAGCTTTTATAGTTGCAGGGCACTTAATTAATCAATTGTGTTAATGGAAACTCCTTGTCATTCTTTATTTTTATTTTATGCAGTCAGTTTGCATGCTGATACTAGTCAGGGCCAACCGGTTAGAGACTTCCTAACCGGTCACACAGCTAGTAAAATTATTGCATTTATTCATTAATATTAGTCTTTTCTTCTTAATTAAGCCCCCCTTGCTGCATTATAGAGATGTGATGTCAAGAGAAAACTGCCATATGCCTCTACACACAAGTGATACTACCTAACATTGGACCATGACTGCTATCACACCAAGAGCGCTCCCCACTGTGGCTACACATTGTAAGCCATAGAATTAAATATGCCTTGAAAGCTGAAGAGTGTTGTAGTAATGACGAGTGTGTCCAAAGATTTTGGGGCAGGACACGAATTTTCTGGTCGTCCTGAGTGACATTTAAATGCCAGATCCTTACAAGAAACTCGATGAATTCGCCACTACAGGTTGGTAAGCATGAGCACATTTGGGATGACACCTGACTTTGCAGTACAAACACGTCTTTAGGATCACACACATACGAGAATGTTTCGACATTTGGTAGTTTTCATGAGCAGTCTTGCTCGTTGCATTATATCAAAAAACGTTATACACACATTAGTAATGGAGGGGTGGTTTAGCAAGGATACAAAAATTGAGGATCATGTAGCCAAGACCACAACACAAAAACCAAGATGGCGGTAGCCTTAGGCCAGTTATTTCAGTGGTACCCTACCACGAATTATTTACAAACTTCATAAATGGAAAGTAGATTCTAAATTGCGTAAGAAATGTCGTATTGTTATGTATTTTTCCATATTCAAACTTAGATAAAAATTTGTTATTAAAGTCACAAATTACATCATAAATACTATGACGAAGTAAAATTTGGATATGCAACTCAAAATCAAATCCAAACAACTACTACACAACACATGTAAATGGCATATTTGGACATTAATAATAATTTGCAAAATAGAAGATACATAGCACTAATAAGTTAAGTGTGTAACTAAAGCTCGAAATAGTGTTAAACAATATGCAGTTAATTCTACTCACTGTCATTATGTAACATGCTAGAAGTGGTTTGATTTTGAGTACCTGTTGGATTTATTTGCTGCTCAGCTTGGCCACTTTGCGCTTTCTTATTTTTGGTGCAGTGTCTTCATGAGTTCCTCTATTTTATTTTACTACTGTTCGAGCAACTGACTTTGAAAAACAGTTTTCATTGAAGAGTTTTGCGTAATTATTAATAAAAATATTTGAAACCACTTTAATACTTTTCTTGATTATTGTCTTTAAATGAATGCCACATTTGAACACATCACTGATGTTACTAATGGCATTTTCACATAATTCAGTTCCTAAAGTAAGTACTGCATCTCTTTGACTTTCAAGTCTGAGAAATTCTGATTCATATGTGCTGCTAATCAGAACTTGAAAAAATTTATATATATTCAACATAAGGAGACCATTCAGTTGGTTGAAATAGGAAAGGAGTTCTTTGGTTTCACACTGGAACAAAATTTCGTTCTCTGTCTGTAACATTTCTTTATAAGCTGAACATTTTCCACTTTTTCGTTGCTTTTCAAGCACTGTTTTGCTGGTGTAGCTGGCAATACAAACCAAGACTTTCAAATCTTCACCCATCATGGGAATGTTTGCTTGTTCCTTTACAGCAGTTTCTAATTTATCTAAATTTTCATACATTTACTGTTTTATGCTGTTAGTTACTTTTGTTGCAAAATCATTTAACGTAAATTCGGCATGTTTAGTAGATCTGAGCTTTAATAGACTTATTACTTTGAGTTTCCTCTCAGATTCCAAGATTTGCATGTGCAACCACTTAGCCTTCTATAATCTTCAAATCTTGCTTCTAAAGCATCAGTGTGTAATTTTGCTGTAAGAATGTAGGACCAATCGGAAGTGTTAAAAATATATCTGCATAACTGAACTGTTGTTACAAGTGTGTGATACAAAGCAGTATATGTTTCATTGGTTAGTTTTCCATGAGTAGGCAATGCATCCCAGATGTGAAATATGTTTTCAAATTTTCAAGAAACAGAAGTTTGGAGTCAGTAGGTCCAGTGATTGGGCTAGAATTATCATCTCATGTGTATTTTCCTTTCATGGGATGCTGTACATTAGAAACTGTCCACCATTTAATGATTAATTTTAAAAACTGAATAGTGCCATCAGAAATCTCAGTCCCCCAGCTTTTCAAAATTTCTTGTACTGCCACATTTTTAGAATCAAAAACACTGAGAGTAAGGGTAACATTCTGTCTCTCAATAGAAATTGGATATACTGCCTTTCTCACTAGCTTTGGTGCAAGTTTCAACAGTTTATTTTTCTCAGAATGCAACAGGTTCCTCAAATAAGAAAATTTTGCTTCCCTGACAGTATATTCACATGTAGCATTCCCTTCATCGCTGTGTAGAAAGGAATTAATGCAAGCAAATGTATCCTCAATATTTGGCATTGTGAAGGATTCTTTTTTCCATTCAACCTGTCATTTCTTATACACTTAAGCAAGTGCACACTATCAAACAGAAGATACAGAAATTTGGATAGAGCGGCTGGATTTGTCATACATGGCTGTAAAGTGCCACCACACAAAAGCTGATACATTTTACTAGTAGTGCTATAGTTATCTGTCACCAGGCATATAACATCATATCCAAGCTCATGAATTAACTTTATTATCTCAATCGTCATTTTCAGTAGTGTATCAGAATTAACATATTTTACACGAAAGAGAGTTATTACTTCTTATAATCAGAATGTAAAGATGATGCCATGAAAACTTGCATTGTACCTGCTGTTGTAGTACCTGAAATATTCTCAGCAACACCAAGTATCTTTCCTGCCTTGTAAGGGAATTTTGAGTTAACATAAACTTCATCTGGCATCATTGAAATTACCTTGTTGCTTTCCTTAAGAAATTTATTTTTTCCCTCAAGAAAGCTAGCTGTTATGGACTAATACAAGGTTTATTTTGACCCATTTTGCATAGAAACTGCCTTAAATAGACAGGATGAGGTAAGGTTAATACATTTGTTTTTCTCAAGTGATGTTAGGCACCAGGAAATGAAAAGCAAATGGTTGTTGCCCATATCAAAAGCTCAGGAGAATATCTACTTTGATTTGCTGTTGCAAGTTGTAATTTCTCCAAAACAAATTCTATTTTAGGGGCTATTTTATCATCAAAATCACTACCAGATTTCAGTGCTTGTTTGAGAACATTGACTAAAATTGTAATCTTGTCAATGGTGCCGATAGAGTTTCTGTGAAACCATTTAGGCGATGCACCAGATTGTCAAATTTCGTCCACTTGTCACATTTCAAGTTCTCTTCCTCCCCAGACTGTAATATTCATATCAAGGTTTCTGTAGGCAAACACACATTATTGTGAAACACTTTTACTTCCAAGGAACTTGATATCTTGAAGCACACTGAAACTAATGGCACATCACTTACTGAATCGTCCTTTAATTTAATGAAAGATACGTAGTCATCCTTTACTAAAAGTGTAAATGGACAAACATTCCTTTTTTGTATTTCGCTTTTAAAATGCTGAAAGTCGGTTATATTGTCATTTTTGCACCAATTACTGAAACTACATTCATCACATTCCAGTAGTGGTAGAGCATGATCTTCAGGATTCTTCCTTTCCTTAGGAACTGGTACTGTGTGATAAGAAGGTTGATTAGGAAAGGTAGTTGGAATTCATCATTTGTTAGTTTTGGTATTTTTCGTGGCACATGTATTGGTTCACTATTTTCCACAGGAAAAATGTCTTCCCTAACCACAAACTTAGGTTCAAAATGCTTAATGCATACCACAGTTTTATCGTTCACTTCAAAATTATATCTATGAGTGAGTTTAATCCATTTGTTCCTCAATGCTGTTTCTTTGAGAAACTTAAATGTTGAGGTATCGTATGTTTTGCCGTAATTGGATTTACATCATGGTACACAACAGCTACAACCCATTGCAAAAACATTTTACACTTTAAATTATGCCGAACTTACTAGAGAATCTAAAAAATAAACACTAACTTAGCACTTGTGACGACATTCACAGCACATAGCATAAATAATAGGTCGTAATAAATGCTTTAGCTTCTCTTGAACGTCACATATACAATTTTACACACACACGCTACGGAAACACAAGCAAACTGGTTTGTTTCCTCCACGATTGCGGCCTTATTGTCAACTATCGATATCTGCCTTAAGGTCTGATTTATTGTAGGTGATCTTGATGCAGCAATGTCACTGGCACACAGCATCACAAGATCGATGAGATGAGACGTTTTGTTGATGACATAGGTTGTCGAGAGCAATGGTTTTTTGAGCTCAAATAATGGGGTAAAATGCGTTGAAATTATGAAAACCTTGTAAAAGTATGTAAATTTATGGAAAACTCGTAAAAACGAGAAGATACGACAAAAACGAGGGTGCTTCCATGTAAGCCTGGATGTATGAAAATCATGCCATTTCTCCACCACTACAATAGGTTGATGGTGAGTACTATCAGTGCTCTATTGGTTAAAGTCTTGCAGAATATACCCTGTCCACATGCAGCTATACATTGTTAAGCCATAAAAATTAAATACAGTGTATTCAAAGATTTGTATATCAGGATGACTAACGCCAATATACCGAAACAGTCAACTTATACCTGGGTGCAATATGAGGAATCAATGTTCTTGGTCTCTTTAAAAAATATGAAATCGACACATCTCTACCATATCACAATGAAACATGAGATGAAATCTAGAGGTCATCACCTTCAGATAGCTGCTTGAAAATGCTCCACAATGTGACAAAGTCTTACTTTTTCGATATGTTGTGATGTCTGCCACATTTTTGTCAATAAGGAAAATCAACTCTATCTTTTATTTCCACCATCCTGTGTGCACTGTGGGAATAGCACACACTACATCATGCAGTACTCAGGTTTCTGCAGAAGCCAGTGGATCGAAACAGGTTGATGTTATTGTAGCACTTGACTTACACCTCAAAATCGTAGTATGAAAAGAAAATGTATGGCTATCTAAAAAGCTGTAGTCAAACACTGCTTGGATGTGTTTCAGCAAAAAGTGAATGTATCAAACTGCTTTCAAAACTACAACACAGGAATGCCCTTGAATCCACTGGGACCTTCCTAGTATACCCCATGAAGATATGGTGAAATTACTTTGATTATTCGATCACATGGATATCATCATCTATATCAAATGCATCCAATCTTCAAGTGGTGCTGCTAATCAAAATCTGAAATTATATGGGTGTCCAGATCTCCACCGACTCAAGAAGAAAAAGATGTGTGAAAACAGTGTTTGTCTTCCTACAAAAATGTAATTTTACCTTTAAGTTGGATGAAAAATAAATGAACCTTTTCTACCTCACAATGTGTGATTTTCCTTTCCCACTTTCTTAGTATGTAACTTTACCCAAATACCTCTTACATGGTTCTTCTCAAGCAAAGGAGATATGATTTTAAACATCTTTGCTATATGTCTCTGGCAGCAACCTACGAATAGCTAGTGCGAGAGATACGGTTCTGTATTGATATTTCATGTATTTGAAATTCATGTCATACTCATGTGCATGGCAGTTTATTTACAAGACTTACACACACACTAGTTCTGAACATGAAAAATCGTCTCAACTATGTCAATTATTCCATGAAACTGAAAGAAATCGCTTGTATCTTTTCTCATGGAAACATGTCTGCTTTATTATCATCACATATGAGTTCTTAATTGCTGGTCGCTTACAAAAGGTAATGTGACGTTAGGTACATCCATTCCACTGAAAAATTCCATCACAATACAGCTTATAACATAGATGTTTCGCTAGACTGAATGTTTTTGGAGATTAAAGTTCTCACTTTCATTCAGGTGAATGTTCTGAAATAACAAGGACATTCTGTGCAGATCAATAGTTTCCACATCAAAACAATGGAAGCTTTCGATTCATTTAGGATGTGTTACCGATTTTATACATGGAAGACATGTACAAGAGATGTGTGATAGGTTAATAGATGTGTCAGATATACAAATATAGAGTTCCAAACTTGGCAGTTTGCTCATCCGTCATTGACAACAATATCATGGACAGTGTTTGTAGCTGTATTTGGTTGGATGTTATGAAGTAGTGAGTAGGATTGGGGACTGTAGCTTGTAGCTTTCTGTCGGGTGTGAAAATGATAGAATTTTTTCCCAACATGTGAATAGATAGCATGAAAGGCATTGTACGTTCTACACTTCAGCGATAGTTTGCTGCCTTATGCCTTTTTACCATGTATCTGTGTACAAGTTCATCAGCAGCTATTTCACTTGTAGATCAGTAGGGGGCTTCTCCTCCTACACTTCAGTGACAGTTTGCTGTCCTATCCCTTCTTACCATGTATCCACGCACAAGTTTCTCTGCTATTCCGCTTGTAAGTCGATATGAGGCTACCTAGATGTCAGTGATAGTTTGCTGTCCAGTCACTTTTTAACATGTATCAGTGTACAAGTTCCTCAGCAGCTATACAGTCGTAGATTGGTAGGAGGCAATTCTTCTGGCAGGGGCTGTAGGACAGTTCCCCACCAGTTTCGAATGGTACTGTGGACACAGCAAGAAGAACATATATGCACACCCGATCAGAAAAAGGAATAAAATCCATTTCAAGCGTCCTCTGTGGAGCCATGTACTCCATGAAGAGCATCTCTGGTTATTCAGTCTGGGGTAGTGGAATAGGACAAAGTTGTCTCCAGTACTGTGGATTGATCAGCCATTTCGAAAAACACCAAGAACTCCAGCACAGGCAGTAGCCTCTATGAGTTGCGAAATGCATCCTCAGTCCATCTGCTGCATTAGTTGCTGAATAGAATTCCCCCTATGCTCTATCATTATCACTTTCTGAACGCACCCTTAGATATATGCTTGAAGGTAATACATTTATTAAACTCCCGTTGGTCAATTGAACACATTCACCGCCAAAAATAGATAAATAAATACTCAACATCCTTCCTTCTCCAGCAGCCCAGTTCAGACTAGGCGTCTTTCCGAATAACTCACAAGAGGGTTAAGGGATGGGAAGTTGAGGAGGTGAGGGGGCAAGTGGGGGAGGGGGAGGGGAAGGGAAGTGGGGGAGGGGTTGGGAGTGACTGTTGTCATTAGTGCGATTTTACCACCTATTCCACCCTCCCCGACAGAGTGGGAGAAGCGCCATCTTGAATAAATTTGGCAATAATGGAGACTGCGCTGACTTCCTTTTTATGCCCTTACTAATAACATTATAACTCTTCACAAAATCTGAATTACATTCCTATCCGTCACGTTATTGTTAGCAAACACAACACCACTGTCCACAAACGCCGTAATAACAAAGCTCTTCTGCCTTTTGTTTAGACATTAGTGAGCCCTGTTCTCTATGCAGCAGCCCCTTGTCAATCCCTTGCCTCCTATTTTGGCACCATGTATATTTCACGTAATAGCAAAGGTTCCCTAAATAGCAGCATCTGAACATGCACTGTGTTACCTGCAATGCCAACATGTGAAAATTTGTCCTGGACCGGGACTCGAAACTGGATGTTCTGTTTCTCTAGAATGTGGTACACTCTACTAGTCGAAGTGTCTTACTACATCAATAAGCTCCCACCGTGTATCGGTTGAAATGAAATGATAGTAGGGCATCGATGGCCAGGAATCCTCATCTGGGGAAGTTTGGCCGCCGAATTGCAACGTTTTCGGTTGACGCCACATTGGGCGACTTGCTTGTCGCTAAAGAATAAGTGATGATGTGGAGAGCACAACAACCGGTCGCGAATCGAACCCGGGCCCTCCCCTGACCACTCAGCTAACGAGGCGGACAGATCCTCCATTGGGCCACCAGACGAGTCGGAAGGTGCGAGTTCTGCACTGTAGGGCGGTTGAGGAAGAATAGTGAGCTCCTCTCGCTTGCGCGGACTTGGGTGAAACCTTACAGTGACACGGAAGCGTTTGATTGTAATCCGTCGATCATCTCGAATGAGAGTATCCGCATGTTCCAACAATGCCGGAGTTACAGCTGTGTGTGGACGGCCTGCACGCGGAAGATCGGACAGTTTTGCGTGACCTTATTGCGATGATGACAGATGTCTCGCCCAATGACTCACCGTGCTTTTGTTCAATGCTAGTTCTGTGAAGACATTCTGCAAGGCCCTATGAATATCTGCGATGTTCTAGTTTTCCACCAAAAGAAACTCAACGACAGCTTTCTTCTTGGAACCTACCTCAGTTACTGGCGCCATTTTAAGGCTACGATAGCGTCGCTACCTATCGGAACTTCATGAAACTGCAGGGGCTGAAACGAGAATATTCCACGATATCACACAACAAACTCCACATTTTTTTTTCAGCCAAAACTGGCCGAGAAAAAAAGTGTGTTGCATTACTTATTGAACTCCCCTCCTATAATTCATTGTGGTCTACAAGACAAATATGATTATACCTTCAACAGAGGTAGTTGGTTCCTGTGAAACGTGAACTGCAGACAATCTGCCCTCCATGCACTCACTGTGTATATACCATAGAAGCGTGGGAGACGAATCACGGTTTGACTGATGGCAATCGGAGAGCGCCGACTCCACGTGATAATCTCTTTCTGACACTGGATCCCAGCTAGCGAAGACGGGTTTCTTTCTTGACTCCTTTGTGGACTTAATTTCCGCAAAGACTTACCTACATTTCCAGATGTCACCTTGAAAACCAACCTGGAAGTGAGGAATTGTAGTTCGTATAAGAAAGAGACTGCCTTTTTGTTTATACAAATCTACGTCTTATGATTTAACGCCTCATAGTTGAATACATGAGCGGGTTCATTCTTCACCTAAACAGAAGAGAAACACGACTGGCTGCAGTTTAACTGACGAAAAAGTGTGGATAGAAGGAAAGGTCCCAAACGACTGGAAAGTTGCACCAATCCATTCACTACCCGGAAAAGGTGGCGAAACAGATGCCAACAACTATAGCAGGATATCCTTCAAAAAATCTTTCCAGTAGGACTTTTCAACAAAAAAAAATTGACAACGGATGAATGCAGAATTAGAAGAATATCCCACAGGGTTGTAGTAGAGATTGGTCTTAAGCAGTACCAATCAGCAAAGTAAAGCTAATATTTCAAGAAAGGTGTAAACGAGGTAAAGAATACTGATATAATTTGTAGATAGTAAAAAACTCGTATGACTCTAGAGACAGGCGAACTTCATTCAATACATTGGAAGAATTTTAAACAGATAGGAAAACACAGACCCTAACAAAACAAAAACTCATCATAGAAATTTCAGGCCCATTTGAGACTAGGACATGAGTTAGACAAGGCGATGGACTGAAAACGTAATTTTCATATGCTTCTTGCTGTTTGGTATTTGTATGGGAAGTCAAGCTTTCAACGACTTCCACTGATTCCATCGTCAGTAGTTATCTGTAGGCCGTGTGGTACTTCATTTAAATTGATGCATTATGTTATGGAGACGTCACGAGGTCACGGCAGAGACTGTCTCGAGGTCTGTGGTGAAGTAACATTTGTAGTGACCTCTATTCTGTTAGATAGTAAATACAATTAATTATCCTCATTATTTCTCTGTAACCTTGCGCAAGAGTGTTACCTTGCGAGACAGCACACACACTGTCATCAGCCTGTCAGATAAGAATCCTCAATACGGAACATCGCGGCGCTCAACAGAGTTACGAATCTCGCTCCAACGCCAGGTACTCTACGTATTGCAAATATTGTCAGTGGAGTATTACAGGCAGTACGTATCTCTCCCATCACGTTACCGCTGAAGTAAGTTTCGCTACGCTGAACATATTAGCAACAACCAAGACTCCTAAGTAAAATATTACCAGAGCAGAAGTACAAAAGTACTCGGCGCTTCGCGAAGAGTCGAAGTCTGACAGCTGAGAAGGGAAATGCTACAGCCGTCCTTAAAATCATAGCCTATTACGATAGTAATCTTTGAAAAGTGATCGTCCTCTATAACGTAACAGAAAAAGGGCGAAGCTGCTGAAGGATTCTGGACTACCAAAGTATATGATAAAGGACCTACGAACGCGATCCCGTAGTCCAGAAAGGTTGTACAGTTTGCCTAAAATCCACAAAGAAGGTGCTCCATTGCGACCCATCTTTAATGCTATAGATTCACCGAACTACAGGCTAGCGAAATATATAACAAAGTTACTAGAGGCAATAGCTGATCGCTGTGGACATCATTTCAAAATATCCCACGTGCTCGTTGACACAAATATTCAAACCAGAATCAATCCAAACGAAACTGAGACCTCAGTTTCGTTTGGATTGATTCTGGTTGTGGTCTCTTTGTTCATAAGTCCCATTAACGATATTAGCAGACTACTCCACCTACTTTTTGCGTAGTGGTAAATTTTATGAAATGACTGACGGAATAGGCATGGTTTTCCATTGTCTCTGTAAGTGGGTAATTTCTTTATGAAGCACTTCGAAGACCACCCGTTAAACTCAGGACCAATTCGTCCCTCTTGCATCTCCATCTTGCATCTCCGTCTGCATCTCCTTCTTGCATCTTTGCTTATGCTGACAACACCTTTATGATCCTGCCACATGGGGTGGAAGCTTCTCATCTGTTCATAGATGATATGAACAGCACGCACACTAATATCAAGTTCACCATTGAGTTGGAGAGAGAAGGAAAATTATCACATTTAGATGTTGTGCTTGAAGGTGTTTTGCTTGAGCGAATATCAAATGGACGGCTAGACCACTGTGTTTACCGGAAGCCAACAGATGTCGTCCTATATCTAAGTGTGCAAGGAATCTATCACCCACCCCAAGTGCGAGCAGATCTAAACAAGTTGAAACATATGTTTAAAATTTGTTTTTGACAAGAATGACCTGGATTTTGAGAAAAGATATCTGGAAAGGGAATTCCGAAATAACAGATACAGTGAACGAGATATTAAGTTAGACGCATCTTAGAAATGAAAACACGGAGATAGTCACCATAACATGATCGACATATAGCACGCTTTCGTTTCTTCGAACCTACAACAAATAAACTAGGCAAGATCTTGTGCAGACACGGCATCCAATCCATTTTCAGAGCATTCAGGAAAATTGAAAGGCAGCCTTAACATAAATCAGCCAAAATATACGATCTCACGATACTGCACAAGCACCGGTGCCACATTAAATATCGTGAATTCGACTAATCTGCTATAGTCGAACACTACCATAAAATCAAACAACACAATTACCTTTGAGGAAACGAAAATCTTATCCCATGCATCTACTAATTGGGATTCTGTCATTAAAAAAAGCTGAGATCATGATGTGAAAATTAACCGAAACTGCGGCAATGCCCTTCGTGGTGTATGGAAACGGGCTTTTGATGCTGTAAGGCTACAGTGAAATAAGCTGAGTTATCCAACACCTAAAAAAAGGTAGTAGCGCCACTACCGATTTTCCTCGATCATAGTTATAGAAATAATCTGTACTCTGTGGTAGCATATGGCCGTTGCATGACGTCGTCGGGCTTCCATGACATAATTCGGCTACAGGTAAATCTTAGGATGGAGACGTAGAAAGTCACTGAAAGCTTGAATCTGTATACAAAAAATCTCTGCAACATTCATCTTATTTAACCATTTATTTGAAAAAGATCAGAGAATGGATTTGACAGAATCTAATACCAAAAGAGGAATACAAATTATCCGAAAAAAGACATAATCTCAAATTTGATTGATTAGCGTTTTCACTAGGAGAAAGACTAATTAAGTTTTACATAAACATCAGTTAGCAATGGTGAATATTCTTTTCAATGTTCCCAAGAGTAGGAAGCATACTTGGAAAAGGCCAGATGTCACGGGAAGATTTCAGTTACATTGCGTTGTGGTCAGGCAGAGATACCGAAATTAGATACTGGACTGTAAGGCGCACCAGGAGCAGATAGAGGCTCAGACCGAAATTTAGTTATGATGAAGAGTAGGCTGAAGTTTAAGCGACTCCTCAGGAAGAATCAGTGCGTTAAGAAGTGGGATTCGGAAGAACTAAGGAATGAAGAGATACGCTTGAAGTTCTCTGAGGCTAGAGATACCGCTATAATGAATAGCTCAGTAGGCATTTCAGTTGAAAAGGAATGGAGATCTCTAAAAATGGCATTCACAGAAGGTGGAAAGAAAATCGAAGTTACAAGAAAGGTAATTGCGAGACAACCATGGACAGCATAAGAAATACTTCAGCTGATAGACGAATGAAATCAGTACAAAAATGTTCAGGGGCATTCAGCAACACATGAGAACCCCTCACTCGGGAATGAAATAAATAGGAATTGCAGGGAAGCTAAGGAGAAATGGCTACGTGAAAACCTTGAAGAAATCGAGAAAAAAACGTAGAAGACTCAAATAGCATTTCGTTAAATTAAGGGCAAGGGCGGTAAAATTTAGAGTGCAAGGGGAATTCCACTGTTAAATGGAGAGGAGAGAGTGAATAGGTCTCTATGAGTGAGAGAACTTGTGTGATGACGGGATAGAAGAAGAAATAGGAGTCGACGGGGGAGAGGGAACAGGCCCAGTATTACAATCACAACTTAAAAGAGCTATGACGACATATGATCAAATAAGAAAGAATGGATAGATAACATTCCACCGTAATTTCTAAAATCATTGAGGGAAGTGTCAACAACACGACTACGCAAGTTTGTGCGTAGAATTTATGAGACTAGCGATATACCATCAGACTTGTAGAATAACATCCACCACACAACTCCGAAGATAGAAAGAGCCGACAAGTGCGAGACGTATCGCAAAATCAGCTTAACGGCTCATTCATCCAAGTTCCTAACAAGAATAGCACACATAAGAATGGAAACGAAAATTGAGGATGTCTTAGATGACAATCAGTTTGGCTCTACGAAAGGAGAGGCAGTTCTGATGTCGCAGTTAATGATGGAAGCAAGACTGAACAAAAATCAAGGCGCGTCAATAGGATCTATCAACCTGGAAAAAGTGTTCGACAACGTCAAATTGCGCAAGATGTTCGAAGTTCTGAGAAACAATAGGGGTAAGCTATAGGGAAAGACGGATAACATACAATATTTACAAGTACCAAAGGGGAGCAAGAACACTAGAAGACCAAGAACGCCGCGCTCGGATTAAAAAGAATGCAAGCCAGGATGTAGTCTTTCGCCCTTACTGTTCAATCAATACATCGGAGAAGAAATGACGGGAATATAAGAATAGTTCAAGAGTGGGATTAAGATTCTTGGTGAAAAGATATCAATGATAAGATTCGCTAATGACATTCCTATCCTCAGTGAAAGTACAGTTACAGGATTCTGTCTAATGAGTATAGAATACCGATTGAGAGTAAATCGAAGAAAGACGGAAGTAATGAGAATTAGCAGAAATGAGAACAGCGAGAAACTTAACATCAGGGTTGGCGACCACGAAATAGACGAAGTTACAGAATACTGCTACCCAGGAAGCAAAATTACCCGTGACGGGCGGGGCAAGGAGATTAGAAAAAGCAGACTAGCACTGGCAAAAAGGGCATTCCTGGAGAAGAGAAGCCTGCCAATATCAAGTATAGATCTGAATTTGAGGAAGAAATTTCTGAGAATGCACGTTTGGTGCAGGGCGTTGCCTGGTAGTGAGACATGGACTGTGGGAAAACCAAAACAGAATCATTTGAGATGTGGTTTTGCAGAAGAATGTTGGAAATTAGGTGGACTGATAAGGTAAGGGATAAGGAGGCTATCTGCAGAACCGGTGAGGAAAGAAATATATGGAAAACACTGACAAGGGGCAGGATAATAGGACATCTGTTAAGGCATAAGGGAATAACTTCGACTCTACTAGAGTGAATTGTAGAGGGTAAAAACTGTAGAGGAAGACAGAGATTGGAATACATCCAGCAAATAATTGAGGACATAGCCTAGTGAAGGAAAGAAGAACCCATCACAGAAAGATTACGAAAAAAAACTTAGCGTTTCACTTAAAAACACAAGTTTAGAGTAAAAAAATAATAATTTTATAGAAATGTAAAACTTCATTATCACAAGACAGTAATACTGTGAAATTGCACAAATGCTTTATAAACAGTAGTTTTACGATCAGTAAAAGAAACTGAAGAAACCAGGAAGGAAAGATTACTAGGAAGATGACTGGAAGTAGAGCAACAGCAGGAGTGTGCAGTAACGTAGAAAAAAATTAGAGGCGAAATTAGGAAAAGAAAAATTATACCCTATCGGCAAAGCCAAACAATGAGTCCATGCAGACAGTTAAGAATAATTGTACAGCATTCTGAAAAATTAAAAGGCAAACTAAACAGGCTTAAGAAAGTGCATGAAGAAGAGTGACATAAATAAATAAGAAATTGAAGACAACACAAAATAAAGACGTAATATTAAGATATGGGAATGTTTCCGAAACAATACAGTTCCAAAAAGAGGGGAAATAGTGGATACCAGAAAAGAGGAAAGAGAACAGTGAACAGATGCAGGAGTATTGGGGAAAGTGTAAAGCTAACTGAACGACTTAAACGTGGTTCTTAGTTGGCATGAAACGAAAGAAGGCAGGTGCGATAACTGCCAGAATTAAACTGACCAGACATAAACTGCGAATGATTAGCAACAGAAAGGTAAATTACGTAGTCTCTCGTGGTCTTATACTCGTGTCCAATTTTTTTTTTTTTTTTTTTCTTGCTAGAATGACAAGAGTTGCACGTTATCTCAGGAGGTCAGGAGGAAAAGTTGAGCAACGACGTGTACTCTCAGCAATGTGGTGGCCTTCTTCCATGAAATGAGAAGTAACAGAGTTGTCCCAGCATTTTACTTGGGCGACCAGGGCGCAGTTCAATTCACCGCACCGACAATGGCGCATGACGGCATCACGAGGGTGGATTGGTGATCGATCTGAAAGGACGCGCTTAATTGCTGGGATTTACGCATTCTCTGAGAGCTAATTATGCACCGGCCCCCGCGGTGCCAGCTAATGCACCAGTCGCGTTAAATTGCGTCCGCGTAGCTGAAGAATTCCACTTCCCTTCCATCTTCCTAATTACTAACAGGGAACAGTGCGAGACAGGAACACAGTTGCCGGGAGCGAGGGAGGCACTGGAAATGGATGTAGTTACAGAGAGGGAGAAGAGAGAGAGAGAGAGAGAGAGAGAGAGAGAGATGAGGAAGGAGGGAGAGGAAGGTGGATAGAGAGAGAAAGGGAGAGAGGGAGAGAGAGGGAGATGGGAGGAAGAGACAGAGAGAGGAGAAAAGGAGAAAGGGAGAATGAGACATGGGTAGAGAATTCGAGAGGAGAGTGAAAAACACACACACAGGAAACAGAGAGAGAGAGAGAGAGAGAGAGAGAGAGAGAGAGAGCTTTAACGTCGCTATGCACACCGGTTGATGATTCGACGCTGGAAATTGTCTACAATACTTTTGAACCCAAGTAAACATGTCCAACGTAAATGTTAAACGTCACATTTGTAATCAGCCTTTGCACGAAATAAACGCCAGTGGCTTTGTCCTCTGCGACAAAAGTGAGCATCATTACTATTGGAATTACATCAACATGAATTGCAATAACGCACAGTACGATATTGCAATGAGACTATGGCATCAATTAACGTGAGATGTGAATTTAGCTCTTTAGAGACGATTTGTAATTTAGCTGCAATAATAATTACGCATTGTTTGCGAATCGTAAATTTCTATGTTGATCACATGCTTGAAAAATGTCAGATCCAGAGCGTTTTCGTATAGACACAAAAGGGTGGAGTGTAAGAGATAGGTTCAAAATGTTCAAATATGTGTGAATTCCTAAGGGGCCAAACTGCTGAAGTCATCGGTCCCTAGACTTACACATTAGTTAAACTAACTTAAACTATGTGATTACGTAGGCTTTCCCGGCGTAATAAGTCTTGAAAGTCTCTTCGGGTTTAGTGCCGGATCCTAAAATCAACTTAGCTCGATATTTCGGCGATCCAACTGGTTGCTATCTGTTGATGAGTCCCACTGGAGGCTTATCGTTTAAGACTGGACGAATTTTAAGGAATTTTAACATTAAGAGTGTGTTCTGTCCACCTTCGAAGATTAGGGCACTGCTCGGCTCTGTGAAGGATGATTTGGAGCTTAGGAAACGCGGTGTGTACAAAATTCCGTGTCAATGTGGGAAAGATTACATTGGCCGTTCGATTCGCATAGTGTATGACAGGTGTGTGGAACATCACCGTCATACGAGGCTACAACAGCCGGAAAAATCGACAGTAGGAGAACACTGCTTAAATGAGGGACACAGTATGAAATATGATGAAACTGTGGTAGTTGCCAATATTCACGGTTTTTGGAACAGTGTCTGTAAAGAGGCGATTGAAATTAGGTTGGCTGATAATTTAATCAACAGAGACAAGGGGTCTCTTAGCACGACGTGGAATCGTGTATTATCTCGCATCAAAATTGAACGTTCTTCGGTGCGGCCCTGAGTGCGATATATCGTTGTCAGCAGTGTTTCACTAAGGGCGGCGCCACCTCCCTGTCTTGGAGGGCAACAACCGTGATGGGCGTCGCATGCGCCGGGTACTGAACGGTGGCCTATATAGGACGTCGATTTGAAACCCGGCGTCAGTTCTCAGCGGGACTCATCAGCAGAGGCAGCATTTTCCTGAAGATGGCGACCAGTTGGATCGCCGAAATATTGAGTCAAGTTGATTTTAGGATCCGGCAGCAAACCCAAAGAGACTTTTATAGCTTAAACTAACTTATGCTAAGAACAACACATTCCCGTGCCCGGGGCAGGACTGGAACCTCCGGCGGGAGAGGCCGCCCAATCCGTGACATGGCGCCTCAAACCGCGCAGCCACAAGACTGGTAGCCAGAACTAAGGAGACAATCAGTTTGCGTCCAACTGCTGCTGTTACGGTCAGAGTCGGCATGAATGCTGGAGGGGAAGTGGAAAGTATCGGCTAGACACGTGCATGAAAGAAAAATTTTGGAAACCAAAATACCTACCTCTCAGCACGTGCTCAGGTAGAACGCTGCCCGTCAGTAGGGTCAGTTGCGGACTGAGTCAGTCCGTTTGCAACCTGTAAGCCCGCAAGTAACGAGCAGCCCTTAGCGGCTCATCATCACAATTTTTAATCTTAAATATCTTGGTGACTAATGCCCTTTTGGCATATTTATTATTTTATAAACGACATATAAGTACTGCCAGCCTTTCACGATGATTCTGTACTTACACTCTACATCATACGTTTTTAGTCTTAATTCTGTGACCATGTTATAGACCATTCTTTGATTTAAATTCAGGAGGAAGACACTCCTAGCAGTTTTGAAACCGGGTAAATTCGTTAAAAATAGTGACCGGGGGCTGTTGTCTTTCAATTGTAACTATTCACGGTTTCTGAACGTGCAGCCATGTACAAAATTTTGTAAAAATATGTATTGTGGCATGTGAAGCTGCTTTATAATTTATAATAAACTGTACGCACGTTTTCGGTCAGAGACGATTTTCCCGTACTCCAGTATCTGTCGTACAACTTTATGGATACAAGAGAATTTTAATGCAAGAGGGATGTTTGAAAATTGTAGTGAAATATAAACAATACTTACAAATTTTTGGTAATAGCTCATGTTACATGTATATCACAAATCAAATCTCAAGATACAATAATTGTACAAAATAACTTGTAATGCAAAGGCAGCTGCATTGAGTGTCACTTTCAGAACTATGCAAAGAATATTTGATATAAACGACTAATAGTTGCCATTATGACTAGTATTATCTTTGTAATACAATATCGTGAAAATTTTCTATACTTTTTTTTCCTTCTAAGTTCTTCACTCAAAATTGAATTCAGATCTTTAGTATAATGTAAAAAATTTTCTACCTCTTCCATGGCATCCACATACCTACCTTTCTTTTGTTGTTGTTGTTGTGGTCTTCAGTCCAGAGACTGGTTTGATGCAGTTCTCCACGCTCCTCTATCTTGTGCAAGCCTCTTCATCTCCGAGTAACTACTGCAATTCACATCCTTCTGAATCTGCTTAGTGTATTCATCCCTAGGTCTCCCTCTACGATTTTTACCCTCCACGCTTCCTCCAATACTATATTGGTGATCCCTTGATGCCTCAGAACGTGTCCTACCAACCGACCCTTCTTACAGTCAAGTTTTGCCACAAATTCCTCTTTTCCCCAATTCTTTTCAGTACCTTCCATTAGTCACGTGATCTACCCATATGATCTTCAGCATTCATATGAAGCACCACTTTTCGAAAGCTTCTATTTTCTTCTTATCTAAACTATTTATCGTCCATGTTTCACTTCCAAACATGGCTACACTCAACACAAATACTTTCAGAAAAGGCTTCCTGACATTCCCATCTATATTCTATGTTAGCAAATTTCTGTTCTTCAGAAACGCTTTCCTTGTCATTGCCAGTCTACATATTATATCCTCTCTATTTCGATCATCATCAGTTAGTTTGCAAACCAAATAGCGAAACTCATCTACTACTTTAAGTGCCTCATTTCCTAATCTAATGCCTTCAACATTGCGTGATTTAATTCGACTACATTCCATTATCCTCGTTTTGTTTTTGTTGATGTTCATCTTTAGCTTCCTTCGATCATCTCCAGTTAGTTTGCTAACCAAATAGCAAAACTCGTCTACTACCTTAAGTATCTTATTTCCTAATCTAATTTCTTCAACATCGCGTGATTTAATTCGACTACATTCCATTATCCTCGTTTAGCTTTTGTTGATGTTCATCCTATAGTCTCCTTTCAAGACGCTGTGCATTCCGTTCTTCTTCCAGGTCCTTTGCTGTCTCTGACAGAATTACAATGTCATCGGCAAACCTCAAAGTTTTGGTTTCTTCACCATGGATTTTAATTCCTATTCCGAATTTTTCTTTGCTTTCCCTCACTGCTTGCTCAATATAGAGATCGAATAACATCGGGAATTGGCTACGACGCTGTCTCACTCCCTTCCCAACCACTGCTTCCCTTTCTTGCCCCTCGACTCATAACTGCCATCTGGTTTCTGTACATATTTTAAATAGCCCTTCGCTCCCTGTATTTGCCTCCTGCCACCTTTAGAATTTGAAAGAAAGTATTCCAGTCAACATTGTCAAAAGCTTTCTCTAAGTCCACAAATACGGGAAACGTAGGTTTGCCTTTACTTAATCTAAGATAAGTGGTAGGATCAGTGTTCCCTCACGTGTTTCGACATTTATACGAATTTCAAACTAATCTTCCCCGAAATTGTCTTCAATCGGTTTTTCCGTTTATCTGTAAAGTATTCGCTTCAGTTCTTCGTTGCAGTGACTAATTACACTGATAGTTTCGCAATTTTCATTTATTCTTGATTTTTGTGGTCTATTACAATACAGCATCACTGACCTACTGCGGTCAAGCCGTCAGCTGCAGCGCATTATTAATGCTGAGAGTAACGTAGGTTTGCCTTTACTTAATCTAAGATAAGTGGTAGGATCAGTGTTCCCTCACGAGTTTCGACATTTATACGAATTCCAAACTGATCTTCCCCGAAATTGTCTTCAATCGGTTTTTCCGTTTATCTGTAAAGTATTCGCTTAACTTCTTCGTTGCAGTGACTAGTTTCGCAATTTTCATTTATTCTTGATTTTTGTGGTACATTACAATAAAGCATCACTGACCTACTGGGGTCAAGCCGTCAGCTGCAGCGCATTATTAATGCTGAGAGTAGTATAAACTGCCTGCGAGAATTGGACGTTTCGTGCTACGGATGCATCTCTCTGGAATAAGTAACCGTATATTTGAGGACTCTATGGGAAGCGATTGCAGAGAACGGGCGTGTTTTAGGTTGGAGAGATTTTGCTATTGTTGTGCGACGCTATTTAAGCTCTATTGTGAATGTTTAGTTAGTCGATGGCGCAATAAAAAAATTCAAGGAAAATAATACGCATTCAATGTGTCTATTTATCAATTTTGACCAACGTTCTTCAGATATCACGCGACATATATCGATCGGAGGTGCAATGTGGAATGCTGGTGCAAGCCTGCATCTTTTCACGGTCAATATTCTTCGGAAGACTATCTCAGAAGCAATAAACTTTTCGTTGATAAAGAAGTTGGATACATCAATCCATACGCATCATACAACATAGCACCTAGTTGTGCCGAACGATCTTCGTAGCGAAATAAACATTTTAGAGATTTCATGTGGAGCAGTTCCGACGAGGAGTATCAGCGAGATCGACGCTGCGGGACATATACACTCCTGGAAATGGAAAAAAGAACACATTGACACCGGTGTGTCAGACCCACCATACTTGCTCCGGACACTGCGAGAGGGCTGTACAAGCAATGATCACACGCACGGCACAGCGGACACACCAGGAACCGCGGTGTTGGCCGTCGAATGGCGCTAGCTGCGCAGCATTTGTGCACCGCCGCCGTCAGTGTCAGCCAGTTTGCCGTGGCATACGGAGCTCCATCGCAGTCTTTAACACTGGTAGCATGCCGCGACAGTGTGGACGTGAACCGTATGTGCAGTTGACGGACTTTGAGCGAGGGCGTATAGTGGGCATGCGGGAGGCCGGGTGGACGTACCGCCGAATTGCTCAACACGTGGCGCGTGAGGTCTCCACAGTACATCGATGTTGTCGCCAGTGGTCGGCGGAAGGTGCACGTGCCCGTCGACCTGGGACCGGACCGCAGCGACGCACGGATGCACGCCAAGACCGTAGGATCCTACGCAGTGCCGTAGGGGACCGCACCGCCACTTCCCAGCAAATTAGGGACACTGTTGCTCCTGGGGTATCGGCGAGGACCATCCGCAACCGTCTCCATGAAGCTGGGCTACGGTCCCGCACACCGTTAGGCCGTCTTCCGCTCACGCCCCAACATCGTGCAGCCCGCCTCCAGTGGTGTCGCGACAGGCGTGAATGGAGGGACGAATGGAGACGTGTCGTCTTCAGCGATGAGAGTCGCTTCTGCCTTGGTGCCAATGATGGTCGTATGCGTGTTTGGCGCCGTGCAGGTGAGCGCCACAATCAGGACTGCATACGACCGAGGCACACAGGGCCAACACCCGGCATCATGGTGTGGGGAGCGATCTCCTACGCTGGCCGTACACCACTGGTGATCGTCGAGGGGACACTGAATAGTGCACGGTACATCCAATCCGTCATCGAACCCATCGTTCTACCATTCCTAGACCGGCAAGGGAACTTGCTGTTCCAACAGGACAATGCACGTCCGCATGTATCCCGTGCCACCCAACGTGCTCTAGAAGGTGTAAGTCAACTACCCTGGCCAGCAAGATCTCCGGATCTGTCCCCCATTGAGCATGTTTGGGACTGGATGAAGCGTCGTGTCACGCGGTCTGCACGTCCAGCACGAACGCTGGTCCAACAGAGGCGCCAGGTGGAAATGGCATGGCAAGCCGTTCCACAGGACTACATCCAGCATCTCTACGATCGTCTCCATGGGAGAATAGCAGCCTGCATTGCTGCGAAAGGTGGATATACACTGTACTAGTGCCAACATTGTGCATGCTCTGTTGCCTGTGTCTATGTGCCTGTGGTTCTGTCAGTGTGATCATGTGATGTATCTGACCCCAGGAATGTGTCAATAAAGTTCCCTCTTCCTGGGACAATGAATTCACGGTGTTCTTATTTCAATTTCCAGGAGTGTATATCTCTCCTGTGGTATTTAAAACCTTATATTCTTTAGGTTTTAAAAGACTGAAGCTAAAATCTAAGTAAAACCACTGGAAACCATAACTAAAATTATCAAAAACAAATAGGAAGCAGAGAATCTTCTTAAACAAATTTCTTAAATAAATAAAATTAATTAAAATAAAATAAAGCGGCGTCCGAGTACAGAACGGCCAAAAATTAAAATTGTTGCATGCTCATAAATTAAGGATAAATGCAGAATGTGGTGCCACACAACGTAGCACTACACAAAGCTGGCGCTAATAGCATGGACACACAGGGAACACACACGACATAGATCAAGTCCACGGTATTGGTAATAAGTTGAGAAAACCGTCCTGAAACACATGTGCTACAAAACACCACTGTTCCCTGCGCATGTACCATGACATCAATATGGGATATGATCACCATGCACACGTACACAGGCCGCACAACGGGTTGGCGTACTCAGGATCAGGTGGCCGAGCAGCTGCTGGGGTATAGTCTTCCATTCCTGCACCAGTGCCTGTCGGAGCTCCTGAAGTGTCCTAGGGTATGAAGACGAGCAGCGATACGTCGACCGAGAGCATCCCAGAAGTGCTCGATGGGGTTTATGTCTGGAGAACAGGCAGGCCGCTCCATTCGCCTGATATCTTCTGTTTCAAGGTACTCCTCCACGGTGGCAGCTCGGTGGGGCGTGCGTTATCATCCATCAGGAGGAAGGTGGCATCCACTGCACCCTTGAAAAGGCGGACATTACTGGTGCAAAATGACGTCCCGATACACCCGACCTGTTACAGTTCCTCTGTCAAAGACATGCAGGGATGTACGTGCACCAGTCATAATCAATCCTACCCCACACCATAAAACCACGACCTCCATACAGGTCCCTTTCAAAGACATTAAGGGATTGGTATCTGGTTCCTGGTTCACGCCAGATGAAAACCCGGCGAGAATCACTGTTCAGACTATACCTGGACTCGTCATGAAATAACCTGGGACCACTGTTCCAGTGACCATGTACTGTGTTCTGGACACCAGGCTTTACGGGCTCTCCTGTGACCAGGGGTCAGTGGTATGCACCTTGCAGGTCTCTGGGCGAATAAACCGTCTGTTCAGTCGTCAGTAGACTGTGTGTCTGGAGACAACTATTCCAGTGCCTGCGGTAAGGTCCGAGCAAAGCTACCTGCAGTACTCCGTGGCCGTCTACGGGCACTGATTGTGAGATATCGGTCTTCTTGTTGTGTTGTACACTGTGGACGTCCCGCACTGTAGGGCCTGGACACATTTCCTGTCTGCTGGTATTGTTGCCATAACCTTGAGATCATTCTTTGTGGCACAAGTAGGGCCCATGCTACGACCTGCTGTGTTTGACCAGCCTCCAGTCGCCCTAGTATTCTACCCCTCATAACGTCATCAATATGTGTTCTTTGAGCCATTTCCAACACACAGTTACCATTAGCACGTCCGAAAACGCCTGCACACTTACTCGCTGCACCGTACTCTGACATGCACGAACACACCTCTGTGTATGTGAACTGCAGCCAGCGCCACCGTGTGACGACCACGGGTCAAATGCACCGCATGGTCATTCCTCAAGGTGATTTAAAGCTGCAAACCGCCCAATAGAGCGTTGTTTCACCATGTATCAGCATTAACCTTAATTTATGAGCATATATATATATATATATATATATATATATATATATATATATATATATATATATCTGTGTGTGTGTGGAACGAGCCGTTTCACATTCATACATTCATATTGCAAATTAATTTGTACATCTATTTGTACTCTAAACATCACCATGTAATTATTTTTTTCCCGAAATGAAAACCAGATATACAGATTGACAGATTGTGTTAGCAATTCCTACCCACGACCTTTTACACTTTACAAACATCGAAATTCTTCTACGGAATAGACGGAGTTGTCAAGGAGAAACATTTTTAATTTATTTTCAAATTTTACCTTGCTGTCCGACATTTTATATCACCAGGTAAGTGATCAAAAATTTTTGTTGCGGCGTTGTGCACCCCTTTCTGTGCTAAAGACAACCTTAATGTTGAGTAATGAATGTCCTTTTTTCTTCTAGTATTGTAATTATGTACCTCGTTGTTCCATCTGAGCTGTAGTGGATTAGCCGGCCGGAGTGGCCGTGCGGTTCTAGGCGCTACAGTCCGGAACCGAGCGACCGCTACGGTCGCAGGTTCGAGTCCTGCCTCGGGCATGGATGTGTGTGATGTCCTTAGGTTAGTTAGGTTTAAGTAGTTCTAAGTTCTAGGCGACTGATGACCTCAGTAGTTAAGTCGCATAGTGCTCAGAGCCATTTGAACCATTTTGTAGTGGATTATTTACAACAAACTTCATGAGGGAATAAATATCCTGTGAAGTAGGGATCAGAATGACCAATTCCTTAATCAGATGTCTACAAGATGATTGCGGGTGAGCGCCACATATTATTCTTACAGCATGTTTTTGGGCAATGAAGACCTTCGTTCTTAAAGATGAGTTGACCCAGAACATTATTCCATATGACATGACTGAATGAAAATAAGCAAAATATGTCGACTTCCTGATTTCTCTCTCCCCAAAATTTTCAATGATTCTAAGAGCAAATGTGGCTGAACTAAGTTGTTTTAGGGGTTCCAAAACGTGCTTTTTCCAATTTAAATTCTCATCAACGTAGACACCTAAGAATTTGAAGTTTGCACCCTGTGTATTATTTTATCACCATGTGTTACACTTATCACTGGTGCAGTACCCATACAGGGGCAGAACTGAATATGATGTATCTTTGTGAAACTCAGGGTGGGACCATTCGCAGCCTTAACTGTTTCCATTAAACAATGTCACTCTGTATCTATAGAAACGGTGGCAACACTTATAAAAAATGGCTCAAATGGCTCTGAGTACTATGGGACTTAACATCGATGGTCATCAGTCCCCTAGAACTTAGAACTACTTAAACCTAACTAACCTAAGGACAGCACACAACACCTAGCCATCACGAGGCAGAGAAAATCCCTGACCCCGCCGGGAATCGAACCCGGGAACCCGGGCGTGGGAAGCGAGAACGCTACCGCACGACCACGAGATGCCGGCAACACTTATCACTGGTGCAGTACCCATAGAGGGGCAGAACTGAAAATGATGTGTCTTTGTGAAACTCAGGGTGAGACCATTCGCAGAAAACCAATCAATGATACTTTTGACAATTTTGTTCATCATTTCTTCCATTTCTGTATGTATACTGGGAGTGATTAAAATACTGGTGTCATCTGCAAAAAGAACTAATTCTTCTTGTTGTACACTAGACAGTAGATCATTTACTTATATGAGAAACAGTAGTGGACCTAAGATAGAGCCTTAGGGAACCTCATACGTGATTTCTCCCCAGTCAGAATTATGTCCCTGGATTCTGTTGGTTGAATTGCGAGTACTACTAAGTACAACTTTTGCATTTTTTTAGTTACATATGACATAATCCATTGGTTGGCTATAGCATCAATTCCTTTAAAACTTCAATTTATCTAGGAGTATATTATGATTCACACAATCAAAGGCCTTGAATAGGTCACAGACAATACCAACCGGTGCTATTTTGTTATTTAATGTCTGTAATGTCTAGAGTGTGAACATGTAAATGGCATTCTCAGTAGAGCAACCCTTCAAAAACCCAGACTGTGATTTGCTCAGGATATTATTGTTGCCAAGGTGTGATACTATTCTAGAATACATCACCTTCTGAAAAATTTTGGAAAAATTATATCGACAGTGAAATAGGTCGGTAGTTACAGACGTCTCTCTTTATCACCTTTCTTAAAGAGGGGTTTAACAACAGCATATTTTAGTCTCTCTGGAAAAATGCCTTGAGTTAGTGATGCATTACATATTTCGGACAATACCAGACTTACTATATGGAAACAAATGTTTAGTACTCTATTGGAAACACCATTAAAATCAGAAGAGCTTTTATTCTTGAGAGAATGTATTACCTCTTAATTTCAGAAGTAGAAGTTGGGGAAACATTCATATTATGTAATTTTATGATAGTTATTTCTTCAATATATTGCTATGATATTTCTCTTGAACTGTTGGTCTCTATGCTCTCTAATATGTTTAAGAAATAATTATTAAATACATTTGCTACCTACGATTTGTCACTTATAGCCCTTCCATTCAATTCAATAGGAATATTATCCTCTTCTGTGGTTGTTTGTCCTGTCTCTTGCTTCACTACATTCTATACTGCCTTAATTCTGTTGTCAGACGTATGGATTTCTGACATTATGTGCATGTTTCTTGATTTTTAATAACCTTTCTTAGCAATTTTGAGTAGTTTTTATAGTGCGCAAATACTGCAGGGTCTCTACTTGTTCTTGCCAAAAGATAAATTTCTCTTTTCCTTTCACAAGATACTTTAAACCCCTTAGTGATCCATGGTGTTTTACATGGCTCTTTAACATCCCTTCTGATTAGCTTATGCGGAAAGCTATTTTCAAATACTGATATGAGTTTATCATGGAATAGATTAAATTTTATGTTGGCACATTGCTTGCGTTTCCGTTGTGTCTTACAATACCTTTGTATTGTTGAGAAATCGAGCTTTGCACTGAACAACTGTTCAGATAATTTTTTGGGTAAATGCGTTTGAACATGATGCAAATAATCGAAATGAATACATTATGTTTGACTGTTTCATTTTAATGTCCTGTCAATTACTTTTAGATATGGAAATTCTGCAAATTACTGTAAGTTACACTCATTACCTAATTTTTGGGATAAATACTTGGTGCTAATCATTCAAGGGATTCAGATTTTTTTGAGCACAGCCGAAAATACTGCGAGTTACATCCTTCACGTAAGCTTTTTGATAAATACTCTTCAACATGGTGCAAAAACGTAATTCAGCGTTCCGATACTTTTGATCATGGTCAAAAATACTGAAAGTTTCATCTGTTTCTTATTTTTTTTTTATATAAACTCTTGTTAACGTAGCACTAAAAATAAATTTAAAGTGTATAAATACTGTTCTGACAGACAGGATGGCTGCACTGTAATTACCTGTATCTTTTTTATGGCCTATAAAATGCTAGGGTTTGGTTGGAGGAGGGAGGAGGAAGTGGGATGGAAAGGTATTACGAAGCACAACTGGGCTCATTCCGTCATCTTGGATTGTTTTAGATTATTTCACCGATCCGTAATTTTCAAATTTATGGCCATCCACAATGTCAATTTTTAAATGTCCCACTATCCGCAATGTTGGACTTTTTAATACCTTGCCAGTAGCCATTTTGGATTTATTTTCCACCTGAGTCAGCTTGATGTTTTCACGTAGCTGCAAAGCGGAGTAGTGGTGGGAACTTGTGCTGTGTGTTGGAATGTTCATAGCCATACTTCTCACTGTGCAGTTATTAAAGAAGATTTTAACTGCTGTTCTTTGAATAAAATTCTAAGCTTATTGCGCACACTTTTAACAGAAAGTTTGCTTGCTTCGCATGATTTAACTGCGTTGGCAATAAATTGTGTATTCTGATAAGAAGTTTGTACCCCCCCCCTTCCCCCCACAACCTTCATTTACTTCCACTCCGCACCGTATTGTGCTGCTTATTTGGCGCACCGGTACACATATGACGCAAGTACTGTGTACGGCGTGGCTCGGGGACCAGCAGCAGGGAGGCAGGCTGTGGTCCCTGCATACATTGCGGCCCATTCCTCGGACTCTGCGACATGCCACGTCCGTTTTAGCCGAACTCAGAAGGAAATTGTTGCTTTTAGTACTTCTGACCAGTGTGTCAGAAACTGAGATCATAAATGATATAGACCGAATATGACGTCATTGCATATAAACCAACGTCTCAATCAGCTAACTAGTTGTGAAATCCATTTGCGACTTCTGTAATACTGTTCAGTTTATGTTAGTTACGCTACTTTCAATAAAGATTCCTTTATTACAATTGTGAAATATCGTGCGCTGTTCGGCTAAATCGAAAGATATGTAAAACAATGAGTTCCACAGGTGAAGTTGTTTCGGAAGCACACAAAAAAATTCGAAACACCTTTGTCCATGTTAAGTCAGTGAAAGTACGGTCTGAAACTGAGGAGTGTTGTCGTTACCAAACAGACGTGAATGGTCTTCTAGTTGAGACTATTTATTTGTATCAAAATAATACGAACTGAATGAGAAGGGTCATTATATACTTATAGTTAAAAATACAAGAACATTGGCCCTCAAATCCAGAACTTGGTGAATATTTTGAGGCGACAGAATCTTAATATCTAACTCATTACAAAAGTTTTCTCTACAAACAATGTTCTCTAAAACAGGAGTCTTATATTTCATGTCTTGATATTGTTTCAGTATCGTTACTGGACTGAGTAAAGTTTTGGTAGGTACGGATGTCATTTCTCATAAAAGCAGAATGAAACATTTCACACATATTGTTGAAGAACCGTCAGAAAAGTTAATGGTTCCTGAAGAACTATCATAAAACTAAATCCTTCCTGCCAAAGTGATATTTGATCTTCTGCCCTTGTGAAGTGGTGAACTAAATGGCTCGCAGTCAACAAATACAGGAATTGACTGAATAACTGTAAATTTGTCAGTTGTAAAAAGAAAAAAAGCTAAGTACAGTGTTTCAAACTGTTACCGTAATATAAAAACGACAACCATCGCATTAATATTGGGAATTTGGAAGAAATTACGTTGACTGTACAGTTAAAGTTGTAATATTAATAAAAGAAGTAGTTCAATTGCTAAAATCAATGCTTGGTTTCAGCTGTAAATGAGAAAAACTGCAAATGTCGGCTCCATTTCGCACAGCGTGTAATGACCAACGTTCAGCTTCTTGCCCTGTCGTCACGTGACCTAAATGTTGGTTTCAAACCTTAACGTGGCAGACAGATGACTGTTGGGTGTACATGCATCTATAGCGGGATGTCAGTAACGTCTGCTCACATAGCTATGCACACGCTGAAACTGAAACGTTACATAACAGTGCATCGACTGACCAACGCAGATGCTATTGCCCGGTGCAATACACGAGGTGTGTTCAAGTTATAACACCTTCGATTACTTTTCTCCGGATTGGAAACATCTAGAACCATGCGGTTGGTTTCAAAACATGTGACCATTTGTTGTGAATGCGAGACAAAGATGGCGATACTGAACGCCACACAGAACTCTACTGGCAGCAGCGAGACTAACGACTGTTTTTGATGTTAAAATGGAGACTTTTCATTAAAAGAACAGCGAGTAATCGTTCGTTATGAGGCACTGCAGGGCAAGACCAAGCAAGTAAGCAGTTTCGGGAACGGAGACCGGAAATAACAATATCAATGGACCACAGGATGACAGATGGTGCATGAGCACACAGCAACTCGAGGGAACGCCTCAAAACACCTCAGACTGCAGGGAGATTGTGACAAGACGTGACACAGATTTCACAGTTTTCGCATTATTAGTTTCTGAGAAAAACAATAGGAGGTGTTATAACTGGAAAGCACGTCGTAAAACAACGCTACTCCCGCCGCGGGGTCCGCTACTCTGGCTGTTGTTCTCGGGTTGCTAGGAGTCAGTAAGCATTCCTTGTGCTCGCAGTTATAATAAAAATAATAATTCAGTGTGGTTCACTGGTCTGGCTCAAGTCTTTCAATTGGACGCCACTTCAGGGACTTGCATGTGCGTAACGTACGCCAGTTATCCAACCGGGGAAAGGGGACCTACAGTTTAGTGTGTAATCCGAACCACGTGTCGTTTCTGGCGACCCCTCACTTCGTTGAGACGTGAAGGCTAGGTTACAACGCATACTCAAAAATGCAAGGTCCTAGCGGGATTCGATCCCACGCCCCTCTGGTTTCCAATCAAGTGCTCTTTTTCTTCCTAACATAATTCTTAAGGGCGGGTCGGAGGCAAAGTAGGCAGGGCTCGCAACCCGAGACTTGCCCACGATGTCCCATTCTCCCCCTCAGAATTAAGAAGGGTGTGGGGGGGGGGGGCAAAATGCATCGAGGAAAAGGAAAGAATATTTTTTATTTCTTAAATCTTTATTTTATTTATTTTATCTTGATTTGCTTTTAATTTAATATTATTTACTTACAATTATTAATTTAGTTTTTTATTTGTAGCATCACCACTGTGATGCAAAAGCTCCTGTTATGGAATGTCTCATGATATCGAGGGAAAGGTCAATGAAAGCCGGTCCTCGTCGGATTATCGAGGCATGCCTTCTCGAAGCATACAAAAAAAAGAAAAAATTTTCATGGTCAAAAAATACGGCAACACATCGAGAAATGCGTCATTGAACGTAAATTCAGGTGCTAGCCAAGCCTGCAATTGCGCTGGTTACGAGTTATGGAACGTGCTCCAGAGAAAATTTGGAAGTATTGCTTCTACTTGAGGTTCCGTGCTATGGCACAGTGTCTTTCGCTTAAGTGCTGCCAAAAGTGGAGAACTGTCTTCTTCCCGTCACCAGACGAGCAGTGGACGGACTGGGCGCGTATCCATGTCACAGAATTCGTTTTTGCTCTCTGAAGATACCTGTAATCCGGGAAGTCGGGCGATTATGCAATTATCTAGTCGGGAGTCACGCGTGGGAGAGAACCAACAAACCAACATCTGGCGGCCCAAGTGACAAACATCATTCGCCGATCCTCAAACAACGCGATGATCATCCCTATCCGTCACTCCGCAGGTGAGAGAGGCCGCGAGGTGAATTTGATGTAGGCGAGACTGGCACACCCACTTCCCGTTAAATGTTACTTGCCAAGCGGCCTGAACGTCCGTATTAAGAGTAGCGGCGCTCATCGCCTGCAACACAGTACACCGCTCTATATGGGAGTATCTCAGTCACGTTCGGTGCCATACTCAGTTGTAGATTGTTAAATATCGCCCTCGCTTATGTCAAGCGTGTGAACAATAGAGCAGTGCGAATCAAACTTAGTTCAAGGAAGAATTGGCCAATGTAGAAGAAAGACGCTGGGATGTCCGACAACAGCACCAGTGGAGAGAGAGAGAGAAAGATCCAGCAGCAGTCCTGTAAGGCATGCCTGGAGGACGTCTCCACATCTTGATGTAAGAGCTTATAAATAGGACCTTCGCTCTGTCCTGAACGTGAAAAACACGCAGTACCCCTCTGTCCCTTGGGAGGGTGAGGAACTCGTAGCGGATCTTAAAAAGCATGTCAACAAAGAATCCTAAAGTTGCCAGCATGCTGCGGTCCAGAAATGGCGGGATCGCAAGTGTTTGGGCAACATGGTGAATGCTCAGTGTCAAACAGACGTAGGAATATCGCCATGTTGCAGAATGTCTAGAGTCTTACGGCGGTGATCAGTTATCCCTGCTCTTATCTGATTTAATAGATGGCTTCACTTGATGGCTATCGAGCGCCACAAATTAATTATGAAATCAATGCCCAAGCAACATATCGTCACTTACTCGTAGGGGGGCGTCCCACCGATGGGCAGCATCATACCTGTAGACAGAGCATGCAATTTTTGGACGTTGAGACTACTTCCAGATGCCGCGCCGTAGTTCACTACCCATGCTAGTGCTGTGCAGACATCGTGACGAAGGAGGTGTACCCAGTCGTCAGCATGGGCAGTGGCCTGTGGGGTTGTTACCTTCTCATTGTTTGATCAAGTTCCACATACATTATTTCGTTGAAGTCATCTTTGATGAACAGAACAGAAAAAAAGTATATAGATCCATTTTAAAAAGGTCTTGTCATAATTCGGCAGCTATAAACTTTAAAAAACTGTTGCTTATGTCAGAAAATTCACCAGGTCGTGTAGTGTCCCACATTTGGGCGGACGCCAGCTTATTTTCATAGCCCATTGCTTTCGACTTGAAATCTTTCATTGGGTCTGCTACCACGTCTAGCTCAGACTTACGCCTTTCGATTTAACAGCATCATCAGGTACATATGTGGTTGCTACGGTCGCAGGTTCGAATCCTGCCTCGGGCGTGGATGTGTTTGATGTCCTAGGTTTAAATAGTTCTAAGTCTAGGCGACTGATGGCCTCAGATGTTAAGTCCCATAGTGCTTCGAGCCATTTGAACCATTTTGAACATATTTGGTACAAAGAATTGACATTAGAATGGATGAAAAAGATTTTTACGAAATAACAATATTTAGAACAACCGTGGTAACGTGTAAGTTGCAGTACATACCTTATGGATACTTGTTCATGGTATACAGACAAAGCTAACATCTTACACAGCACCAGAGGCCAAACTGGCGTTATGTACAAAGCAAACGTGTTCGGCCTCCAAGTGGTTAAAATGAACTGCGTATATTGAATATGAATAAAATCTTCTCTGTTTTAAAGCCGCGTCATTTCGAATAAAGCACTGGAGTTTTCGATGGCCGATATAGTGTTTTATTTGAAATTACGCTGCTTAAACAGAGAGAAGATTTTACTCAGGCCACGCCGACGCAAAAGATACCGATGTCGTATACCGAATATGATATCCCGCATCATTTAATATGAAACAGTTACCCGTCCTCCTGCCTTTTACCATTAGGTATGTGACACCGTCATTTATGGTTTGTATTATTAACATTGCAGTAATATGTTTCCTATTACACATGTATTAATTACAGTTTTTGTTATTTTTTAAACTGTATCGTAAATGTAGCTTCATGTGAGTCAAGGTAAACATTTTTATGCACAATAACGTTTAATATAAAGCAATGATGTGTTTTATAATGTATTATGTATAGGCTGTAATTATGATATTAATGGTGAAAGTAGCTGTTCCACTTTAAAAAAAGTAGGAAATCATTTTCAATAGACGCCATTCATTAACCCTGTAAAATTACCGCCTTCAAGTAAGTAATATTTGCTTCGGCTACTGAATCTGACAATTAAGAGCATTAAACATTTTTCTGAAGTTATTGGCGGTCTTTGGCGGTAACGTTATAAGAAAACTGGAGCCTAGTTTAATCTTTGGTTTAATGTCATTTACTTTCATGAAAATCAGGAATTATAATAATACTGTTAACTTTCACTTACTTTATAACTGCAAAATATCTACTGCCCACAGCTAGATTGGAAATAATTCGTTTGGCCTTTTAGTGGCCGTGATAAGAAATAAAGTTTATTTTCTTAATAATTGGACTTAGAAAAATTATCGGACCTTGAGAAAAATAAATGACGTCAAGTTCTACTAATATAATATGCAAATAGTGATCATACACAAAATGACTTTTTAAACAATCACGGACCAAACGAAAACCTTCCACATTCAATTTCGTCACTTTTTATGAGTGAAATCTGTTTTTTCTCTTTATCCAAAATGAAAGCGACTCTTCAAATAACACGCTCATAACATGTAGTTTACTTTTTATGCTTTAATGAATAGTCAGTCTGTACAACTCACATTTAGTAACACAACTCAGCGACATCGATGAAGAAAGATATAATTCTGAACAAAACGTAATCGTAAGAGAATAAGAGCGCAAGCTAGAGCTAAAGAACAAGAGAACTTTTCACGCTCATACGTGTTATCTTTGCATATTTTTTATCTCAGTACTAATTACAAGGTTCATGCATCACTGCATTACATTGATGTTTCAATGAGTAAAATTAAATATGGTTTAACTTAAGCGTACTAGATGCTGGCATTTGTTAATTATTTCTCTTGATTTGGGTGAAAATTCGTTAAGTCTGACTGTGACGCCACAAACCATCGGGTGGCCAAACACGTCTACCTTGTAAACCGCTGCACAGGGAGAGGTGCTGTACAAGGTGTTAACTTTGACTAGACACCATATATCCCTAAGGTATGTAATTCAACTCACGCATTACCACAATTATTCTAAACAGTGTTATTTTGTAAAAGTCAGCTTCACCCATTGTATTGAATCTACGGCTTGGCTTCCGTCGTTTTGAAAGTAAGTGTTGGTGCAAGTGTTAGGTCACAGAATAAGCTTTGGCATTTGTAAACAAAACGCCGTCAAAATATTAGTCGATTCGTGAGTGCATCATAAAGTTACTTTTGATCGAATATGTCAATTTACGAGCTCGGTTCCCGTCAATTGCGAGAAGTTTTAATTTTCTGTTTTAACATGAAGAAGTGTGCTACTGAGGCTCATAAAATTCTGTGTAGCAGCTACGGTGAGGCACCTATTAGTGAAATAACGCGCAGAGAATGGTTTCAACGATTCAATAACGATGATTTTGACGTCGAAGACCGGTACGGCGGTGGATGACACATTTTCGAAACTGCTGAAACTGACGGAAGCAATTACACGGGATCTTCATCGAAAGCTGCTGATGCGTTTGAGACGAGCACTGAAAGACAAACGGACACGCTACAACTGTGGACATGGCAACGTGATTTTGCAGTGTGACAGTTCTCTACCCCATGGCACAAAACCCACCAAAACATACTTGGAGAAGTTGAAATGAGACGTATTCTACAGACATTGCTCCTTCTGACAACCACCTTTTTCGATCGATGGTACACGGCCGGTCTGACCAGCACATCCGGTCATATGAAAAAGTGCAAAATTGGATAGATTCATGAGTCTCGTCAAAAGACGACCAATTATGCCGCTTCAGGATTGGTATGCTGTCTGAAAGTTGGGAACAAGTAGTGGCCAGCGATGGCCAACACTTTGAATCCTACATTTTCTGCAAGGTTTTCACAATAAAACCTCTAACTTCGAGAAAAAAACCGCAGAAGCAAAGTTTTAGACCTAATAATGTTAGATCTTTGTATCACAGCTATATCTAACGATGCTTAATAATGAGTATAATAAAAAGAATTAGTGACCAAGACAAGGCCAAATTACTATTCTCGTAGCCATCTGAATGTAAGGTTCATGTCTTTCTCTCATTGGGTTGCTTTTATGGACTGCATGTCCGGCTACTTAGCTGAGTGGTAACGTGTTTGCCTACTACGCAGCGGGCCCGATTTCGATTCCCGGAGAGACTGGCGCTTTCTTCCGCTCGTGGACTGGGTGTTGTGTCGTCCTCATTATGAATCCATCATCATCACCGATGCGCAAGTCGCCCAGTGTGGCGTCGACTGAAATACGATGTGCACCGGGCGGCCGACCTTTCCCTGCTGGAGCCTCTCGACCGACAATGCCACACGATCATTTCATTTCTTTTTTTTTTTAGGGACTGCATTGCATGTGAGTTGTGTTTGTTATTGGTTTTGTTTAGATACATGTTACCGCAGAAGCTGGTATCATTCTGCTTCGCCTCAATGGATAACGAGGGCGACGCCCAGCGCATTAATAGAGCCGGTCGAGTCGCGTATATCTGGCCACCAAGCACAGCGAGCCGAAGGTCGTCGCAGTTCCAAAGCGTACACGTGCTCTACACCGAACTCACGCAAGCACTTATTCAAAATAAAATTGTTAACTGTTGAGCGAATTTTCATTTTGACAGCCAATAAGATAATCAGTTAGTCTCCGTCACATCCCTGGCGGAAATACATCATTTGCTACATCATTTGCGTAATAAAGTAGCTGGTATGCAATTAATACAATAAGACAAGAAAAAGGACTCAGAACGAAGGAATTATCTGAACGGTACGGAAATCAGTAGAAGTTACATATACACTCCTGGAAATTGAAATAAGAACACCGTGAATTCATTGTCCCAGGAAGGGGAAACTTTATTGACACATTCCCGGGGTCAGATACATCACATGATCACACTGACAGAACCACAGGCACATAGACACAGGCAACAGAGCATGCACAATGTCGGCACTAGTACAGTGTATATCCACCTTTCGCAGCAATGCAGGCTGCTATTCTCCCATGGAGACGATCGTAGAGATGCTGGATGTAGTCCTGTGGAACGGCTTGCCATGCCATTTCCACCTGGCGCCTCTGTTGGACCAGCGTTCGTGCTGGACGTGCAGACCGCGTGACACGACGCTTCATCCAGTCCCAAACATGCTCAATGGGGGACAGATCCGGAGATCTTGCTGGCCAGGGTAGTTGACTTACACCTTCTAGAGCACGTTGGGTGGCACGGGATACATGCGGACGTGCATTGTCCTGTTGGAACAGCAAGTTCCCTTGCCGGTCTAGGAATGGTAGAACGATGGGTTCGATGACGGTTTGGATGTACCGTGCACTATTCAGTGTTCCCTCGACGATCACCAGTGGTGTACGGCCAGTGTAGGAGATCCCTCCCCACACCATGATGCCGGGTGTTGGCCCTGTGTGCCTCGGTCGTATGCAGTCCTGATTGTGGCGCTCACCTGCACGGCGCCAAACACGCATACGACCATCATTGGCACCAAGGCAGAAGCGACTCTCATCGCTGAAGACGACACGTCTCCATTCGTCCCTCCATTCACGCCTGTCGCGACACCACTGGAGGCGGGCTGCACGATGTTGGGGCGTGAGCGGAAGACGGCCTAACGGTGTGCGGGACCGTAGCCCAGCTTCATGGAGACGGTTGCGAATGGTCCTCGCCGATACCCCAGGAGCAACAGTGTCCCTAATTTGCTGGGAAGTGGCGGTGCGGTCCCCTACGGCACTGCGTAGGATCCTACGGTCTTGGCGTGCATCCGTGCGTCGCTGCGGTCCGGTCCCAGGTCGACGGGCACGTGCACCTTCCGCCGACCACTGGCGACAACATCGATGTACTGTGGAGACCTCACGCCCCACGTGTTGAGCATTTCGGCGGTACGTCCACCCGGCCTCCCGCATGCCCACTATACGCCCTCGCTCAAAGTCCGTCAACTGCACATACGGTTCACGTCCACGCTGTCGCGGCATGCTACCAGTGTTAAAGACTGCGATGGAGCTCCGTATGCCACGGCAAACTGGCTGACACTGACGGCGGCGGTGCACAAATGCTGCGCAGCTAGCGCCATTCGACGGCCAACACCGCGGTTCCTGGTGTGTCCGCTGTGCCGTGCGTGTGATCATTGCTTGTACAGCCCTCTCGCAGTGTCCGGAGCAAGTATGGTGGGTCTGACACACCGGTGTCAATGTGTTCTTTTTTCCATTTCCAGGAGTGTATATGTACAGACAAATATACAATTACAATTTCCGAAAAACTGTACGATTTATTCACGAGAAATGGCTTCACAAACTGAGCAAGTAAGTAGTAACGTTTTGGTTCACCTCTGGTCCTTGTGCAAGCAGTTATTCGGCTTGGCATTGATTCATAGTACTCCTTTCGGGATAGCGGTATGTTAAGTGGGATCACCACATATGCTTCATGTCAACGCGCTGACGGTATTTGTTTTCGATATATTGGTAGAGGGATACGCAGTAAAACCTTATCGAGGTTTTATGGTTCATAGCTTTACTCCGTTCGATGTTATAAAAATAACGATGAGAGAGAGAGAGAGAGAGAGACTGTGCTGTCAACGAAGACTCTGACGTATTTCTAGCCTAGTATGAGACTTCTTCCGAAAGTAAGGTCCGATCGGACGAAAAATGGAAACCACCTTGAAAATCAAAAATGTTTTATTTGCCACAGTAGCTACACCTTCCAGCTACTTTTCGACATAGTCACGACTCTGATTTAGACATATGTCGTAGCGTTGTACCGACTTTCCAATACCCTCATCATATAAGGCAGCCGTTTATGCTTGCCGCCATTCTCTAAACTGATCTAGAACTCGTTGGCTTGCCAAAACGTTGTCTTCATAGCCAGCGGTTCATCTGAGCAGAGGTAAAACTCAGGGAGAGTCAATTATAGGCTGTATTGTGTGGGTGATCAAACACTTTCAACCGAAAACGCTGCAGGAGCATCTTCATTGCCCCTTCAGAGCGCGGCTGACAATTGTCATGCAGAAGGAAATGTATGACAGCTATGTTATGTGGGTTGCAGGACATCAGGCGAAATCTCACACCTGGCCCTCATACATGGCGGGAGACATTGTTGTTCCAAGCATCTTTACGTGCTCTCTGTGTGCTCAGAGCTGAAAAGAGGGACGTGACGTGATCGACGGACATACTAGAGACTCTGCCCAATACATCTGTGCAAGGTTTCGTCAGATTTTCTCTTGCGCATACCTGCGCACCTTACTTTCCGAAAAGCTCTCGTAATTACAGGAATACGATAAATGAGATTAGGACGTGTGCAGACAATTTGTAGACAATCATCCGATATCGAAGAATTGTAGGTGTTATGCTTCTGAATTTCTTTGTGCTGTCCGTGTTCCCCCCTGTTCGTTAGTGTGCCATTTTCCTTGTTGTGATAGCTCTCTCTGTAGTCTGTGATGGTTGGAGGACTAGACAGCCTTCTGACTAATGGAACAATGTCGTCTAAACGTGATGGGATTTCGAGATAATTATCAGGAGTCTGTGACTTGGCGGGGCCATTTCTTACTGTATGTGCGTATGCTCCGATTTCTTTTGTCTTCGAAAATAGCTCGTATAAAAGCGACGAATCTACATTTCGTGTAAGAAATCTGAGGTGTGTGGACAACAATACCCCTTTCTCGGATTAGAATAAAGCAGATTTTTTAAAATGGTGAGAGTCAACATCGCTGGTGGAATTGCAGTTAGAATTACATGTCCAAGCCGCATCTGCTTGTCTACTAGTTCTTGTAACCGGTGACCAACCGGAAGCTACGTCTTATCCTGGAACGACTGGTTAGTTACACAGAATGCTTCGACCTGTCAGCTCTTGTCTGCTGCCGTGGAGACATTTCCCAGACGTGACTCTCTCTCTATGACTAAATAGTGAGCTGGCCAATATGCTGGTTGAGTGGTGACAGTAGTGGACATGTATGTTTCATGACAAGATTCAATTGACGAGTCCTTGCACTGGGCGATTATTCCCTCCATGTAAATTGATTGATTGACTGCTTGGCGGTCACAACGACAGTCTCTTTGCCTCTGAGTGTCTGGTACAACAGGAGATGTGCACACCAGTGCCTGCATGGCCGATGCATTTGCAGACATCGCCCAGCTGGTGGTCATGCGAAGACACGATGTCCTGGCCAGCATGGTTCCTGGCATACCTGTAATTGGTGTTCTCAAGTGTGTGTGATAGGAAGATTTTTTTTTCCGCCAGACGTGGTTAGTATAAGGTGGAAACGTTGTGGTGGAGGAGGGTGCTTGTCTTCTCAAACGTTAATCTTGGATATACTCGTATTTTGCACCACAATCTATTTGTGATGGAAATTTACCCTTGATTTGCAAAGTTTTGAGTATGATTTTTAGATGTTGAAAATATGTTTTATTATGAAGAAGAAAATCATAAGGTTGTGGTGAGTGTTTTAAGCGCTCTTTTTTACTCCTGTAAACTGTCAAACAATTAATTTGATAGGTTAGTGCAAATGACTATTTTCCATTATTTTGATATCACAATTGTGCCAGTTCTTCCCTTGTCTCCATAATTAGCTATTAGAAACACAGTATTCTGAGGAGGGATGAAAACCTCCATCTGAGTGTTTCGAATGTTAGTTGTTGCATAATAACACACAAACAGGAAGCAGCCACTTGAGAGAGACAGAGACAGGAAGCGAGTCTGAAATTTCCCTATCAGCGGGATGCCACCACCCAATGCATGCGAGATCAAAGAAGGCAGACATCTGGTCCATGGCATTTAGTATCATGACCTGTAATTAGGACACTGGGCGTTTTTTGACCTCTGTGGCGGCGCCCAGACTATAGACACACGTGCAGGCGAGCCAAAATGGCGGTTAGTATGCCACTCTTCATTATATTCCTCAGTGCTTACAGCTATTGCACAGTGATGAGCTCTACTCAAGTGGGGGAGCTCTGCCTTCCACAAACAGAATAAAAAAAGAACATGCAAACTGAACTGAACAATATATTACTATTATTGACATTAATTTGAATTTTCTGTTGTGATATCCCCCCCCCTCCACCGCAGACTAAGTCCCACCATTTTGCAGATTGGGGATCGGATGGGAATTCAGAGAGGAGGGGAAGGAAGTGGGGGAGGTGAGGGGAAGATTGGGGGATTTTGATGGAGAGGAACAAGTGACTCTGAACTGAACTGGGGAGGGTTGACAAAAAAATGTGTCCGTTTTCCCAGAGTGGTGAAGGGGGGGAGAATAGGGAGGGCTGGGGAGTTTCTCTGAAGGATGGATTATTCACAGGGGGATCATATATCAACTATAGGGTGGGGGGGTCATAAATCAGTTGGCCTAACAATATCATATGTGAGTTGGGTTGATCTGAGGGAAAGGACCATCAGTGATGTCATCCGTCTCATCGGATTAGGGAAGAATGGGGAAGGAAGTCGGCCTTGCCCTGTCAAAGGAACCATCCTGGCATTTACCTGAAGCGATTTAGGAAAATCACAGAGGACCTAAATGAGGATGGCTGGACACGGAATTGAACCGTCGTCTTACCAAATGCGAGTCCAGTGTGCTAACCACTGCGTCACCTCGCTAGGTAATATCATATATGCAACCCACACTAACAAATTGTGCTCATTTACTCTTTAACCCACTACAGTGACCTCTGGCGCTTTGCAAGCAGTTATTTGGCTCGGCATTAATTGATAGTGTTGTAGGGTGTCCTTCTGTGGGATACCATGTCAAATTCTGTCCAATTGGCGCCTTAGATCGTAAAACTCCGGAGATGGTTGAACGGTCCATATTGCTCCAATGTTCTCAATTGTAAAGAGATACAGAGGTCGTTCTCGCCATGGTAGGGTTTCGCAAGCATGAAGACAGGCAACAAAACTGGGCGTAGAATATCATCGACGTACCTCTGTGTTATAAGGGTGTCGCGAATAACGACCAATGGGGTCCTGCTATGAAAAGAAATGACAGCCCAGACTATCATTCCCGGCTGTCAGACAGTATGGTGGGCGACAGTCCAGGTGCTGTTCCACCACTGTCTGGGGCGTCTATGGCCTGGAATTTCGTTGACTGGAGTATAACCGTCTTCATTCATGAGTCCCACTTCGAACTGAACTACGATTACCTCAAAGATGTGTCTGTAGATGTCCCAGAGAGTGGTGGGATGCCATGCTGACTGTCTCCCGCCATACGGTCCTGCAACCAGAATGACGGTCTAGGCTGCCATTTCATTTCATAACAGGACCCTTTCGGTTGTTATCTGCAGCACCCTTACAGCACAGGAGTACGTCGACGATTTCTTTTTTTTTTTTTTTTTTTTTTTTTTTGTTCTTTTTTGCTGCCCTTCGTGGGAGGCCATTCTGGCTTAATAATTGTGCAAGATAATGCCCGCCCATACGGTGAGAGTTCCTACTTCTTGTCTTTGTGCTTGCCAAACCCTCCCTTGGCCAGCAAGGTCACCAGACCTCTCTTTAACTCAGAACTTTTGGAACATTATGGGCAAGATCCTCGAACCAGTTCGGAATTTCGAGAATCTAACGCGCCATATAGATATAACTTGGCGTGATATGCCCCAGGAGGACTTCCAAAAGCTATCAATCGATGCCAAGCCGAATAGCTGTTTGCGCAAGGGCCACATGTGGATCAACACGTTATTGACTTGTTCAATTTTTGAAGCTCTTTCTCTATAATAAACCAACTATTTTTTCTCAAATTCTGTTTTTTTTTTGTCTCCACACGTACATCACATCTGCAAATTTCTTTCCCATTCGGGTAATTCCTTTGTGCTATATCTCTTTCTGTTTGTTTGTTTGTTACAGTATAGCTCTAGCGACTTCAGTGGCAGAGGTTTTGCTGTGTATACAATAAAATTTTAGGGTTATTTGAGTTTGAACTTTTTACAAACCGCTGGGGACGATTTGAGAGATGTTGTAATCTGCAACACCTGCTGGAACTTTCTCAAGATTACACTTTCGAGGAGGTGGCTGTCTTAAATCTGCCATACAAGAAGAATTCTTTCACTTTCAGAGAACTTTATCTAAGGTTTTTTGAAGTTTATACAAAATTTATTTTCCTACGTGGCACTTCTGATGGTGGAGAGGATTGGGTGTAAAATTAATAAGGATTTTGTGTTCATTGCCACTCTCGCTGCATTTCTCTTACTCAGTTTCCACCTTCTCGTCCAAGCCAAGAGACGAAGACCTAAAGCAAGGTTTGAAACTACGCTTCGTCGTAACACTACACAAGTGGGCTAAGTTCCGTGACAGAACTGAGTATCAACGCATCACTACAGTCGTCTGCTACGACTTAGCGAAAACTGCACCTAAATACATTTACTCCGTTCTTGATGAAAACTCAAGCACTTTCCAGGCACTGAAGGAAAAGAGAAATGCAGTATCTAAAGAAATAAGGTAACATAATACTTATTAAAAAAGAGAAGAATACCATCTCAATGAATGAGTCATAAATGATATTTGTGTGGTCAAAAGTTAGCTTGATTCGTGTAAAGGACAGTTATATTAGTAGGAGTAAATCAATGTGTAAATATAGACTTAGCAGTGGAGAATAGAAAATACGGAAATTAAAAAGCGTTGACCGTGTCAATAAATATAGTTCGATGAGAAAATGGGTTTCAGTTCTACGTATGGCATTTCCATTTCCTTCAATGACGCCATCTCTGATTCATCAGTACCTTCTCCTTTTCAAACAATATAGAAATATGTGAATCACAACACATCAAAGAAGCTGATACGTTTGTTTGGAACGCTTACAGGCGAACTTGAAACGCTTGGCGCTTGGAGCGTTTTTATGTTTGGCGGACGTCAGATAGCTTTGAGTGAGGCTGCTTTCTGCAGCTAACGTGAGGACGCCTCCAGAAGCTACTAATGGAAGAGGTTTTGAAAGGACTACCCGTCTCCTGATGCTCATTCGCTAATGGCAGTCTCTCAGCACGAGCACATGCTGTACTTCATAAAATGCTGAAAGCACTTCTTTGAAACCGGCAGCAAAATCTGTCTTTTTTTTCTTCTACAATATCTAACGTGAAATGATAAGCTTCTTATATACCACGGTGTATTGATCTTACTCTTTCTCTTGCGCGCATTTTCCTTCAAACCCGATCGGCTTTCGTATAGTCGAGATCAAGGTTCTGCCTCTCTCGTTTCTAGCTTTTATACACAGGTACCGCATTGTTACAGAAACGATTCTCTGCCAGTAAAGCGGTAACGAACGTCAAAGCTTCAGAAAAAAGTTTCAGTACAACAAAGGCGATCACCTAGGGTATTTTTCATCGTCGAAAAGTTAAAGCCCGCTTGTGTCGTAGCCTGTGTCAATGCAAGCGCCTTATGTTCAGATCCGTCGCCAGTTTTCCTTCTAGACCTCAGTTTGTTCAGAACAGACTGCCTTCTCGCGATGAAACAATATGAAACCAGGGCAGCTAAGTACGCTAGAACTGACTTGTGTCCAATGTTTTTGTTTCTCCCAAATTTATTGTCTCTGTCTCAGACGAACAAGGTAGTCGATAACAAGTAGAAAGGCCACTGGGACAAAAAATTAAAGATAAAAATCTAAGATGACAGTTAAGTGACACTAGGTGGACTGCATCATATCTAAACTGGGGAGAACGAGATACTACACTGCCTCTGAACTTGACTAAGTGGAAATAGTTTTCAATATGGGCAACTATCGTAAAGGAAACTTCAATAAAAAGCCCTCAAAGTAAGCCACAAATCTTAGGTCCAGTCTTTTGACTGATACATAACTCACCAAGCAAAGTGGCGTACCGGTTCACAGATTGGACTCATATTGGAGTTGCCGTGTACTCATATCTTTTTGTGTCTTCTGTTGTTGCCTATGAGTCCTACGGCGCTGCGTCAGGCAACGTCATTAACATTCACAAATCTGGTGTGCAGCCTACAGGATGTGGGCTACCGATGAATGTGACGCTCCTGTGTAGCTCAACAATATGATATCTGGGTTTTGATTTTACAGTAGTCTTGCGGCAATCTGTGACCCTTAACAGTAAGCGCTTAACAGTAGGCTGTTATTACGCCAGATCCGGGCGGATCTCCTTGATCATACACTCTGAAACCCGGAGATGTTGTTATGAACCCAGCATTCTGCCGTCAGTGACCAGATGCATGTTGGCCGCATTGGGTTCCTTTCTGAGTCAGGACATGTTATTTACAGTTAGTTATGAGTTCCTCACCCTCCCGAAGGCCAAGGGATGTCCAACATCGAATAACGGCCCCCTCTGTAACCACGCATGTCAAGATGTGACGACTTACTACGACTCCTTGATCATACACTCTGAAACCCGGAGATGTTGTTATGAACCCAGCATTCTGCCGTCAGTGACCAGATGCATGTTGGCTGCATTGGGTTCCTTTCTGAGTCAGGACATGTTATTTACAGTTAGTTATGAGTTCCTCACCCTCCCGAAGGCCAAGGGATGTCCAACATCGAATAACGGCCCCCTCTGTAACCACGCATGTCAAGATGTGACGACTTACTACGACTTGCCTCGCCCGAATGTTGATGAAGGCCCTAACCCCGAGCTCACTCCAGTGCCCCTGACGGACATATCAGTGCCATTTTTCTACTTCAACTACTTCTTTCTTGAATACAGTTACATGCGGACCACGCTTCTCCCTCCACATCTACCGACCGCCAAGATAGCCTATGCCTCGCTGCAATCGCAGCTTCCACTGAATGTGGTCCAAGAAAAACACCCCCTCGTCTAGTGGAATGCCATGTGGCAGGCAGTGGAAGCCCCTACTCTTGTGTCAGATGTGCAGTCCACGTGGCACATGATGGTTACTGGGAAGCAGATACGCCAGTTGCGCTTTCACCAGATACATCTGGCAGCATTGCCACTGTATAGCACTTGAAGTGCTAAGTCAACGATGGCCATAGATTTGTCCGTGGTGTGGTGAATGATGTTTGACTTTTAATATGCCAGATACCGGTGTTCATCGCACACACAACTCCTGACAGCAATACCATACAGATGCTTCTCTTCCCAGACACGGAGTGCTTCCTGCAGATGAAGACCCAGTCATTGACTTGGATTAGCAGGCACACTGCCCGCTACCTGTTTGGTGCCAGTGGCAAATTGGTCATCAATTACTGGCAGTAGCAATTTTTGGTGTTTCCTGTGAAATTGACCTAATTACCCAGAACCTACAGAAATATTCTACTTATTTACTAAGTAGAACCTTTACTGAGTACTTTCATAAGTACATACTTTCATAAGCAGAATCACTTTAGGAAAGTACTAAAAAAATCACTTATTTTACAAATATTTCGCGTAGGTGAATGTAATAAATTAAAAAGTTAATAACTCATTTACATAGGTGAATGTTAGAAAATAAATTTAATGAGCTTGGTAAATGACTCATTTCCCATAGGTAAATGTAAGAAACTATAAAGTGAATATATAAAATTATTCACTTCCAGCTTTAGCAACCATGAGATAACTAGGAGCTGTTGAAACTTCCTGGCAGATTAAAACTGTGTGCCGCTCCAAGACTCGAAATCCAGACCTTTGCCTTTCACGGTCAAAGTGCTCTACCAACTGAGCTACTCAAGCACGACTCACGCCCTATCCTCACAGCTTTACTTCCGCCAGTACCTCGTCTCCTACCTTCCAAACTTTACAGAAGCTCTCCTACGAACCTTTCAGGACTAGCATTCCTGAAAGAAAGGATATTGAAGAGACATAGCTTAGCCACAGCCTGGGGGATGTTTCCAGAATGAGATTTTCACTCTGCAGCGGAGTTCGCGCTGATATGAAACTTCCTGGCAGATTCAAGCTGTGTGCCAGCCCTAGACTCGAATTCGGGACCATTGCCTTTCGTGGGCAAGTGCTCTACCAACTGAGCTACCCAAGCGCAACTCACGCCCTGTCCTCACAGCTTTACTTCCGCCAGTATCTCGTCTCTGGAAACATCCCCCAGGCTGTGGCTAAGCCATGTCTTCGTAATATCCTTTCTTTCAGAAGTGCTAGGTCTGCAAGGTTCGCAGGAGAGCTTCTGTAAAGTTTGGAAGGTAGGAGACGAGGTACTGGAGGAAGTGAAGCTGTGAGGACGGCGCGTGAGTCGTGGTTGGGTAGCTCAGTTGGTAGAGCACTTGCCCGCAAAAGGCAAAGGTCCCGAGTTCGAGTCTCAGTCCAGCACACAGTTTTAATCTGCCAGGATGTTTCATATCAGCGCACACTCCACTGCAGAGCGAAAATCTCATTCTGGCATTATGAGCTGTTGTTCACAAATGTTTTTTGAGATAAGACTTATTTACAGTTCTACCTCACTCACAAGTACCTTTAATTTTTTCTGATATTCTTTGCAGCATTCTTTGAATAAATATCTATGTCCACCTGTTTGATATTTATCTTTATGAAATTGCTCAATACTGTTTTCATCATACATTGACTACACTGTCTTAACTGTGGCTTAGTGCTTCCCATTTAAAGAATATAAAATTTATAAAAATTAATGTTTTTTTAAAAAAATTCACATAATGAATTCCAAGTCACGAAATTCATTATTTCTATTTTAAAGTTTCTTCATTCCTTTATATTTCAGTTTCATTTGGCCTTTAATAATTATTTCAAAATCCCAAACATCAATTAATTTGGAATATCTATTTGGTAAAATAACTTTAAAATCATTATTAAGTTCCACACATTTTTGCTTCATATCTAGTATTTAAATATTCAGTCAGTAACATTATATAAAACATTTATCTCTACCTCAGAAATTTTTTAAATCTCTTTCGAGACACTAGCATCATTGGGCTTCTTGAGTAGAGTCTCCATTTATATAGAAAAAATTTTAGTAGATTTATATATAATAATTTTTATTAGATTTTCAGTAATGAGTAATGACCATATGGTAATGCATCTATTCTATTTTCCAAGACATATCTTTTATTATCATGCAGACTAAAAGCTCTTTTGTTTGTTTCAAATGTATAGATTTCATGTTTCTCACTTCTAATCAAATTAATTCTTTTGTATTGTTCTATATTGTTAAACAAACGATCTTTGTAAGCTTCTAGACTTATTCTGTTTTTAACAACATATTTCTTAACTCCTTTAGATTTTTGTCTATTTTGTCACCAACATTATAAGCATACAATTTTGCTCTTAAACCGCAAAATTCTTCAATTACTTTTCCATTACATTCATCTTTCATTTTTCCAACAACTTTCTTGTTTACTTGTGGAACACCCTAAGTATGATCTGCTGGATAGTCACTTTGTCCAAATTTATCGATCATTAATTTCACATCTTCATAGAAATCTTCAGTTTTAATATTGTAAATATAACTATCTGTATCTTGATAACACAACTCAATATTTTCTCCATATTTAGGTTTTATAACTCTATGGTGAAAATCATACATTAATTATTTGGATAGGTCAAGTACACTCATTCCAACATAGATAGGTTTATTAAATGTAATTAGTGATTTATTCATATGGATAGCAGCAAAATCTTCATTAAATATAGTTCTACGTTTAACATTTGCTTTAGCTATAAGTTCATCACACGTTTTACTATCTGCAACTAATTTTATATTTTGACTGTTTCTTATATTTTCCATTGTTTTACCAAACACAGAATTGTTCGTTAATTTATAGAAATCTTTTTCGAAATTATTTGAAGCTTTGGTCCTCATCTGTGTGTTCAGATCTATATATTTCTTTAAGCAATCTGATTGTTTAAATTTTAGAACTTTATCTATTTTGGTGAGTTTCATTCCAGGAGATAGATATTGTTTAAGATTTCTATAATGAACTACATAATTATGCTTCTCATTTGAAGTAGTTATCAATTTACTTTCATTTGTTCCTGGAACAATTTTTTTCTTCAGGAGGTAATGGTAATTCTCTATGTAAATCATGTAATTTTTTTGGATATTCTAGATCTACTTCATATATAAATACTCACCTTGACTATTGTTTGACATTTCACTTATTTTTGTACAATAAAAATTATTTGGTTCATCCTATTGAAATCCACCATATGGTAAATATTGGCTCATAGCATAACCATATAAGTTGTTTGCTAGATAATTAGGTATCTGTTTAACATCATAATCTTTCAAGTATTTAGTATTTGCTTTTAATTATCTTTTACAACATTGAGATATTCCTCCTCTTATTCCTTTTTCAACCATCAGAAGCATCTCATAATCATGTACTAATTCAAGTGGTTGTTTAATCATTTTCAACATTGCATCCCAAGATAAAACTAGTGCTGTAATATCTGAAGATGGATCTAAATCATATGTTGTTAAACACGTTTTTATAAAATTTTCAAGTACGTCAGCTAACAATAGTACATTATTTTTAAGATACAAATCATAATATGCACCGAGAGTTTTCATATTGAATTTTACCCAAACTAATTTTGCATGTTCATAATCTTCATCACTTATGTCACAATTATTCAATTTATTGTAAAATTCTTCTTTAGGTGGTAATTGTGTTTCTTCAAATTTCTTCCAATAATCCATGTAATCATATTGATAAACACCTTTTCTGATAACTAGATAAAATAATTCTGAAGAAAAACTTTTTAGTGTTTTTTAAGTGATGTATCTTCAAATTTGATGAAAGTTTGTCAAGTGAAGAAGCCATAAATTTAAATCTATCAACAAATCCAATTTTTAAATTTTTTGTATATTTACCAAAACTAATGTATTTATTTTCATTGTGTGGTATTAGTTCTATTTCTTTGTACCATAACCAAGTTCTTTTACAAAAAGATAAATTATGTAAATAAATAGGCACAAAATCAGGTTGTTGTAGTTTCAGATTTCAATTATTGCACAATGGAGCAATGTATTTTCCAGTTAGATAATCATGATGACGAACCTTTCTATTATTTCCTGTATAATGACAGTTACACTGTGTACAAACTTTAGATTATTTTATGTCATGATTGTTTTTCAGGTGTATGTGGATTCATTTCTTCAATTTCAGAATAAATTCTTCCAATTTCTACAACTTCTTGCTTCATGCATTCCATGATTTTTTATAACAATTTGGTCATCTATAAGCAACAGGATCTTTGTAATGACCATTCACATATTTGATGAAGTAGCAGAATCCGCTTTGTTCATACTTCTGATATTTCATCATAAATGAGCTTTCAGGATTTGGCTGGCAGTTGTCCATCTTTAAAAGTAAACTTTCAAAATCAGCATAAATTACAAAGGGAACTTTCAGTGTGTATTGATAATTTTTAAAATATACACATCTTCCTTCATTTGGCATTTAAGCTTTTAATGCTTTTTTAGTTAAACAGTTTGGTGTATGATTAATTTGTGTTCACTATTGAAATGTAGTAAACATAAATCATAAATAAATTTTGCTTCTTCATGTTTATTGATTCGACATGAGACAAGTCTAGATAAATTTTTTATGTAATGATAGTGTTAATTACCATCTTTCTCGAAATGAAGAAAGTTCACTTGTTTTTCTCTCTTACTTTTCGTAATTTTTAATGGATACACTTGACATTCTCCATCAAATGAATAAATATTGATATACACTTTGATTCTATTTTCCATTTTTTTAGGAAATGATCAACTACTCCACAAAACTCAATATTTTCAAGTTTTTGATCAAGATCACGACCAACATCTTTATATTTTGTTACTCTTTCAGCATTTTTATCTACAGGATACAAAGCTGAGTTTATAGAACACAGGAAACACTTTTGATCATTATTTTTCACATTAACACATGCTTTCTTATTTGTAATTTTATCTGGTATTTCAATGTAAGATGATCCTCTTAGTGGAACATATTTGTTAATTGCTAGCTGTAAATCAATAATTCTACTTAATGTCCATCCTGATCCTCGTACTTGAAAATTAGATATTTTTGTTAACATATCTCACTTCCCTAGTTCGAATTTTTTACTAAAGGCTTTTTCTGTCATAATAGCATAGTTTTGTGTTTATTGCCCAAATTCTTTAACATTATCATTCGTTTGTAAGCTATACTCACAAAATAAATTGAAATTTATCTTTAAACTACGATGTACTTTCAAATTGTCTTTCACAATTTTCTGAATTTTCGTCTTCAATACAGAGAAGAAATGATCAGGTTCAACTGAGTTTATATTGTTTTTAACATCTATAGTTTGTAATCTGTTTGCAAATGCTTTTTCAACTACATAATTTTTAATTGTTATTCTATCTCTTGGTTTCCCAAATAAATCACTGTAAAAAGGAAATAATACGTCTTTATTGGTTCTAGTCTTCTTTTTCACAAACACATCTATACAAAATGGAAATATTCTTTTTAGTGGATTATCTTCTTCAGTTTGAAAACATCACCATTTTCAGTATTATGATATAGTGTTTCCAAAGATTTCCACTTACTTTAGGAGCACAACTTCCAATGATAAATGTAATTAAATCAGCTTTACATAAATTTAAATATCCTCATCAATGATTTATTTTACAATATTTACAAAGTCTAGCAACAGTGAACTGCTCTAGTTGAGTAGCAACATATCTTTCCATTTTGCTCCTATATTTATTACAAAAAAATTCATTAGATATGTAAAAAATATTTTTTCACAAATGGTCATTATTTAATATATGGATAAGAATAACTATTTAATAGATGGATAATGATTATTTAATAGATAATTAATCAAAATAATTAATATTAATACATAATAAAAGTTCAACATGGACAGACTCCTAAGCCTGCTTCAGCTGGCCCTGCTGTAGCTTTCTTATTCTTAATATAATCTAAAGTACACTTCCTACATCTATTATTATGTTTATCTTTATGTGAAGGATTTATGTAAAAACAATTTAAGTCTTTATTCTCTTGACAACTTTTACATTTCTTTGTAGATGAATCAATGGGTTCTTCATTATAATTCATCGATAATAATATATTTGAATGTTCTTCATTCGGAATTAGTCGTAAATGTTCTTTGTAATAATATTTATCAACACTTTTCCCACATATGCAAAGAATTCGACTTTCGTTGTAATTGTTTACATGATATTAATTTATATATAGCCTACACAAAGTTTTATAACCACCTTTTGTGTATTTCTGTAAAGTAAAATTACCAATTGACTTCTCAGTATTGTAATATTTACATAACGTAGATTCGGTGTCATCTGAAGATTGCTGTATGCTCTCCATTTACATAGAAAAAAATTTATTAGATTTGTGAAAAAGTTAAATTCTCTAATTTTTGTACTGTGGTTTCAATATATTTGTTACTTTAGGAACCAATTCAGATGTTTTATGACATTCAATACCAAATAAACATAAATCAGTTGTACCACCTCTCAATACTTTTTTTGTAAATTCACTGTTCTCATAAAATGTATCATCCTTGAAAAAATATGACAAACCATTTGTGTATCTAAATGCAGAATTCATTTCTGGGGGCCACCTTGGAAATTCTCTAGTTATAGTTCCCTGTGATTTGTATGTGAAATTCATCTAATTCTACATAGAAATATTTGTTAAAGAATAATAATGTTCTATCTGAATAAGTGTTTACTGTGCTATTCAATAAAAATTTTTTACGTAATCCTACATTAGTTATTGACTTTCGATACACCGAAATTAATTGTAATGTGTGAAAATTTACCATATAAAACATATTGTCAACAAATTTTATAATTTCACCACTTTGACTTTGATATATTCCATCTGTTTTTTGTAAATCTTGTAGTACGAATGTTAACCAAGTTGTGATTAGTTGTCCTTTTTGATTTATCCATACCCACTTTTGATAAAAAATGTATGAATCTCCATTTACAAATAATAAGTGATCATGCCTACGAATTTCACATAATGATTTCACTGTTTCTCTTGGTGTAGAAGGAAGAGTTGGTAATGTTACTTTTGATATTGTTTTTTTCATTGATGTTTTACCATATAAACTTTGAATAGCATCAATGTCATCTTGAGATAATTCTGAATGTGAACCATTATAGTAAGGATACATTATTGATTCAAAAACATCTGTGTGCTCTAAACCTGTTGCATGACCGATTTCATGAACCAGAACATCAAATATATTTGTTTGATATTTTGGTGTATTTTTATCAATTTCAAAATAGCAGTTTCATCCTTATCCATATGTATTTCTAGTGGATCATTATTCGTATTTGGAAAAAAGCATGACCTAACACATTTCCTTTTCCATGTAACTCATTTGGACATTGTTGACCATTAACTTCATTGAAATGTACTCATCTTTTACCTGTAATTAATATATCATGATCATTGATATGAATGAACTGAATACCATTATGTTTCTAGCATAAACTAAAAACTGCATCTGTTCATTCCAATACTCTGTTATTTGCTCTATTATAATTCCATTTTGTGTTCTTTTTATTCCATTTATACGTACTAGTTCTACAACTATCAAATGAATCTTTTACACCACATCTAAATCTGTTCTTTCTTCACTGAGTTCACCTGTAGACTATGTGTTAGCTGATATAACATTAATGATTCTCTTAATCATTCATCACTCACTTGGGTTATTGCAGTTGTTGGAATATTTAAGTAACCAAAATCAATTAAATATTTAGCTACTTTGTTCTTTTCATCAGGCTGCAGTCCTAGGCCTGCTTTAACCGCCACTGGCGCAGCCACTACTATTTTCATTAACAGCAATAGCAGAAGTATCGACATTAAAATAATATAATTACTCTAAATCCATAAAGTTATTTTCATTATCATCATCATTAACAAAATATGGTGAATACAAACTACAACTTTCAGCTACTGTTTATTTTTTGCAAAACTAATAAATAATGTTTCTCTTAAATGGAGTTGAATGTAGATCTCATCAACAACAAGCTTACTAACAACAATAAGCAAGTTTTCATGATTATTGATGAAGAAAATATTCCATGGTTTAGAGCAAAAGATGTTTGTGACATATTGGGATACAAAGATAACATAAATGCTATAAAGCAACATGTTCATAATGAAGATAAGCAAAGAATGGAACATATAATTGAAGGTGGTGTTTCACCACCTCTAACTTTTAATGAAAAACATACTATTTTTACAACAGAATATGGTCTTTATGACTTAGATATGAGTTCAAAACTTCCAGGTGCAAAACAATTTAAAAGATGGGTTACTGATGATATTCTTCCATCAATTAGAAGATATGGTAAATATAAAACTAAAACATTTTACAAAGATCAAATAAAACACAAAGATAATTGTATACAACAACTACAAACATTGAATAAATTAAACACAGAAATAATACAAGTAAAACATGATTATATTCAAAATTTGAGTTCATACTGCTTCAGAAATAATAGGTAAAAGAAATGAACAAATAAACACATTATTGTCTCACCATGTTCCCCAAACAATTGATGACAGTTTAAGACCAACGTTCATTCTCTTAAAATTATTTGATGATGAATGTGATTATACTTGGTTTCTCATAAGAACACAACGAAAAAATTCGCAGAAATAACCATATAAAATCGAAGGCAGATATCCAAATTGTGAAGATATGTTAAGACCGTATTGTAATCCTAACTCAATAAATCTGTATCAAAGAATGAAAGAAAATTTGAGAATTGCCTGTCATCTGAACTATTTCAATACTTTCAATAACTATATGAAAGAACAGTTGATTAATGATATTAAAATGCTTCATTAGACTGAACTACTATAAAATGACATCATCTTTATTTACCCAACTATTGTAGGAAGTATCAAAACCTAACCATTTAACATAAACATGATTACCTTTTTTTCTTATAACTTTTTCAACTAGGTATACATCTGGATATTTTGTTTTCTGTAGTTCTTGTTCATAAAAATTTCCTTTTACATCTTTTAATTTATATATGACTCGATTAGAATAAATAACATCTTCAATTTCAAAAATTTCTGTTGACCAGTTAGCTGTATATCTTTTTCAAAAAAACCTGTAAGTTTACAAATTCTCACTTTATCACATTTTTTAAATTTAGTGTCATTGGATACCATGTTACCTGTTTTTAAATTGTTCTCACTTACTTCCATTGGTTTCATTTTTGTAGTTGAAAGTTTTGTGTCATTGTAATCATCAATTAGATATTTAACTAAATTTAACCCTTTATTACTTCCTTGAAGAGCAAAATTCTTCCACAACTTTTCTTTAAGTGTTCTGTTAAATCATTCAACAACACATGGTTTTAATTCTGAAAAAGTTGAATAGTGTGTTTCTTCATCAATTCTTGAAATTCTTTGCTACAGAATTCTTTACCATTATCTTTTTGTAAATTTTATGGCTTTCTAACTATGAAAATTTTTTTGAAACCATCAACTACATTCTTACTTGTTTTATCTTTAACAGGAACAGACAAAGCAAATTTCGAAAAGACATCAATAACAGTCAATAAATATTTATAACCTTTGTTTATTTTTGAAATTCCTTTTATATTACCTGAATCCATTGCAACTAGATCAGCTTGCCATAAATCATCTATACCAAGCGAAACAACATGTATTCTTTTTAAAAAAAATTCTAATTGGTTTATGTAATTCATTAATTATTTCTTGATGAATATTACTTAGACCTTCACCACCTACAAAATTTTTTAACAAATTTGCTCTTTTTAGTTTTACATATTGTACAAAGACCTTCAATTCTTTCTTTTCCATTTTTAGTTGTTACTCTATGTGGATTATGTGTATTTAAGAACTAAATATGAAGTATGATCGCTCTGAAGAGGTGAGTGAAAAGCACGATTGTTCATTTAAATAGATTACAGAACATAATAATATAATTTTAGCTGCCACAGTCATCATCATTATATTCTAAATGTAATCCACCATACATGATTAATTCACCTGAAACAGGGACAGTCTTAACAGACTCATTTAGAGATACAAGTATTTTATCCTCCTTTTTCATTTCAAGTTATGGATTATTGAACTGTTTTGGAATAGAATTTGCAGTTATCAATGTTGAATCTTTTTATCTCTAATTTAAAATCAGTATGTGACAGATCACAATTTACATTGGCTCCAAATAAAATAATTCTCTTCATTTTTACATCATACTCAAATCTGTACTTAAATATCTCTGTGCCAGTATTAAAATCAAATTTCAGTCTATGTTTGTCATACATTCTTTTCTGGAGATCACTTATTTGACTTAGATATGGCATTAAATCTGGCTTTGAAAAATAATCTTCAAAAGCTTTTTCTACTTCCTTTTTTGTAAAGAAATGTTTTATGGTATTGTAATTATCTTGACAAATTCGATTAATATTTTCATTAAACTGTGTATTGGCGACATAGTTATTGAACTGTGTTAGAATGCTTGTGTATTCTGGTTTTGTAACAACATTTGATAGTTGCTGACTAAAGTCAGCTAACTCATTATCGAAATAATGTTTTTTTGGTACATCTTTTGATTAATTGGACCATTACATTAGCAGGTCTTCTATTTTTAAAACCAATATATCCTCTAGTTAGTTTAAAAATAGCATTAAATTCTTTTTGAAATTGTGTAATTGCCTTTGTTATCTTTGGATCTATTGATGATTGAAGTTGTTTTATCATATTTTCAATTTTTTTCTAGATCAAATCTAGGTGCAGCACCCCTGAAGCTGGCTCAGCACTGCATTCAGTCTGTTTAGGTAGAGGTATCTTATTTCCAAAAATGTCCATTTATTAAATTTAAGACATCAATAAAATTTTAATTCTCACATAGCAATTTTAAAACAAATAGACACAAATGACCACAAACTATCTCATCAAAATTTTGTTTTCTTTCTGTATTGTAGTATAGATCAATTTTTCCTAAATAGTTAACTAGCTGTTTTGGTATATAACCACCAAATGAATCAAAAACCAAATTTTAATCATTATTTTTATAATAACAAATCCAACAAGCACCAAGCTTTTCAGATGTATCTAAATTTACTATTCCAAATTCTAAATTTTTTGCTTTGTTTGGTAACTCATCAATCATGTATACACCATGAAAGTTTTTAATTTTCAGTTGTTTAGTTAGTTATTCCATATCAAAATTACTTAATGCATTAGGATATTTATCAATTACTTCTTAGAAATTTTTTTGCTTTCTGTAGTCGAGTTCCTGCTTTTTTCTCAATTGCTTGGTTATGTCTTTTTTGATCTTCTCATTCCTTATCAGCTTTCTCCTTGTTTATAACTGCATTTGCAATTGCTGCAGATCCTCCAGCTAGTGAACCAAGTTTTGCTAGATATGGTAATGCAGCTAATAATAATGGAAGAAATCCACCTACATGTTGTGTTAGTGCTTTACCATCTTTCTTTTTTGTTAGACATTCAATAATTTTTATCACAACAAGAATAGCTAATGTAACAAGTAAATTTTTATCAACTTTCTTTTCTTTTATCGTCTTTTAAACATGTGTTAAAATGGTTCAATTGCATTTAATTGTTCATTAACCAACTTTAATTTAATAGATTTTGGTTTAGTTTTGCCACTAGGTAGCAAAGTATAATCAGTCGTAAAGTTGTTTGTTTATATAGTTAAAAAATTTCTAAAGATTTTTACATAGATTAAAAACTTATGAAGATTTTTATATAGATTAAAAATTTGTAAAGAGTTTTATAATCCCCAACTATTTTCATCAAGATGTAAACCCATACCTAACTTTTGTTTTCTATACCGTACATTATTCCTCTAACAGCTGCTGCTGCAACTTTTTTTCCAAATGAAGTATCACTTGCACACATTCTTTCTTTTGCAGCTAATTGAAGTTGTTTATCTGCTTCATGTCTTTTTTCTAAATCTTTGTTATCTCTGTAAGCAATATCATATTGTTTACAAACTTGATCTAATGGATTTATACCTTTATCTCCTTTAGCTAATCTTTCTTCTAATTTTGTTCCTGGGCCACAAAATCTATAACCTGGAAGATGCATTTTAAATAGTAATTTGTTAATTAAAGTCTTTACTAATCCTTTTCCATGTTTATCACTTTCCCAAAATGTGTGAAGAAGATTAGTCAAAAATCTAATTAGATATGGAATTCCTTTTGGATTATCGATTATGAAATCACTAAATTTATTTGTTAGCATTTGTGCTACACTAACTTTTTCATTGTGATAATTTTTATTTCCAGCTAGTTCTTCACCATGAAATACTGCTAATCTATCAATTAATTCACAAACATCATTCATCTGAACATATTCAGTTGGTTTTTCTGTATATTTTTTAGCTAAACCTTCACCTATTTTTTTCAGCAACAGCTGAAGCAGTCTCAGCTCTGCGATCAGGTGAACTAAAATCTGAATCATCTATAGTTGGTCTTCTTAAGTTTGGAAAATAATCATCAACAACTGGTTTTATCAAATATTTATATTTATTACCTCTTCTTGATCTTATTTTATTTCGATTACTATCAGAATACAGTGTCCCTGGATTGTATAATATATCTGCATAATTCGATAAATCTACATGATCGAATTTTTCATTCATATTTTATAGTTAAACTCTCATTAAGCCTTCTGTTCCTCCATATGGTTTTTCACCAAATTTTAGTGTATCTCCAATGAATTCAACAGATAAATTACCAATATATTTAAACATACCAACAGGTTTTAAACCAAAAACTTTATCTTCACTACAGTTAATGCTCCAAATAAGGATGCAGAAGCGAAATAAATATTGCAGATGGTTGGATTCATCCAAATAATACACAATTGTACATGTATTTTAGTATTATTGGAAATGATTGTACAGATTATCCAACTTATGATGTAAAATCAAACTACAAGTTAATTGATAATCATGTAGGAAAATTGTTTGACTTTGTAATGATAAAAAAAGGAAATAATATTTTATCTAGAACTGAACATCCTTTTATTTCATCATCAGTTTTGCTACACCTAACTTCATCTGTTGCTGACAAAATAAGCTTAGAGGGACATATTCTTAACACAGGAAAAATAAATAGTAAGAGAAGTGAAGTACTTTATCCATTGTCAATGCTTGGTGGTTTTTTTAGAGGTTACAAAGGAATTATGTGGGAAGGAGATTTAACTGAAATTTTTACACTTAGTGCAACATCTGGGAATGCAATTCTTCATTAGTTTGATAGAAATGATGCTGCCATTGAAATAAAAGATACACTTCCAAAATAAGGTAACATCGTTGTAGAACCTATGGAAAATCGTGTTCCTGTTATTAAATATGAACCAAATTACGAACCTGAACAATGAGAAAATATTCTGAAAAATCCTAAAATTCATATTTCTTTTTATGAACTTCAAACAGAAGAAGTTGCCAGATTATCTGGCAAAAACACTTTTAAACTAGATATCACAAATAACTACAAAACTACAGAATCTGATATGGCATATTTTGTGTTTGTTGCATTTCAGAGAAATCGTAAAAATAATCAATTAGTTGCTTCATCACTGTTTGATCACGTTAAACTTCAGAAAATATATTTGAAAAATGGTAGAAGCGACGTTTTTCCACAGAAAATGTGGAATATAAGTACACCAAATAATTTTCTAAAAACATATGATACATTTCTAGATTTTAAACGAATTATTTTACTAAAATCAGATATTGATATTAATCCATTTAGTTTCATAACGAATTAATCAGTTTATGTAATCAATATGACACATAGAAAGAATGTTGTAGCTACACAGAAAACTACTATGAAATTTATTGCAAATTTTAATGATAACATTCCAATGATAAACTTTCTTACGTAATTATGTATGGTACGAAGAATCTTACATATGATGCAAAACATAGAATACTTACTGAAAATTTTTAATTATATAAATGAATAAAAAACTAGTAAAAGTTATAGAAGTGTTAACTTCTTCTTTATATCTCCTTTCAAAGTGTTTTTGAAAAGTAAAAAACTGACACTTTTAATATAATTTACCTTTCTTAACTAATTCATTTTATTTATTTTCTTACATTCACCTAGGGAAATGAGTAATGAGTAATTCACCAAGCTCATTAAATTTATTTTCTTACATTCACCTTGGGAAATTAATTATTAACATTTTATTTATTATGTTCACCTATGGGAAATGTTTGTAAAATAAGCGATTTTTTTAGTACTTTACTAAAGTACATAGTAAAGATTCTATTTAGTAAATTTTTTTTATTTTCTATGTAATTTTTTTTTATTTTCTATGTAATTGAGCTAGTAAGCCAGAATCTACAGAAGAATTCTACTCTAAGAGCAGCTGACATGTGTACATTCCTCAGTTATCCCTTCAGTAACTATTCATTCACATTTGAGAGAAGATGTTCAGCAGTGCTCTACTGATATGTTGCCACCATGAGGGTTTTCTCTCATTGATATCAAAGGTAATAGCCAGTTTTCGAGAGGACGTGCTGGTGGAATAATATAGATAATAAAATACAATAAAAATAAATATATAAATAAAAATTATGCAAGACCTTTCTTATGTCTGCCTTTCCTGTTTTTGATAGACTGTATTGGGATCTTATTGATAGGGCGAATGCCTGAAGTACTGGAGCGTCTTCTGGGCTTTTTTTTTCTGTAGGTTTAGGTATATTCCGGAATGTCAGGGAAAAAAGTGCTTACCATTCAAGCTCTGTAACTGGTAGGTCGCTGAATAAAGTCTCACTCTTTTCCTTTTGTTTTAATGCTTTTTTTCAACAATGGTCATGTATGGTATTTGATAGAGAATGGAATGAAAAAATATGTGTATTTGTGTCAATTAGTAAACAGCGAAATATTATTGGAAAATCAGTGAAGAATTTCCAATGGTATTTCGCTGTTTATTAATTTTGATTATTACAACATATTTTATAACTAATGACTAGTCGACAAGTTTCTAAAAGTGCATGCAGGTCGTGATTTGTGAAATCCCTAATACCTGCAATCAGTTAAGGTACCCGGAGCTGCTTTGCATCTGAGCGCTTCGACCTGCAGACACAGGTTTCAATGATGATGGACAGGCTCTGAAAGACCCAAGTCAAACATCGACAAATAAAGATGTAAGTAACTTTATTTAATTATGCAATGAGCTACGACATGCCAGACTGTAAGGGTAACACACAAATAGATAATCGTAGCATACGTTTCTGAGAACAAAAAGTGTACTTGCGAATTTTTTTCAAATCACAAAATTTACATTTTTGTTAAAAAATTGAGTTGACTCCCATTCTTGGATTGCTGCTGATGATGAATGCCATCGTTAGTTAAAAGATGTATTTGTGTATTGTGGTAGTCTTCTTCAAGAAACGGACCTTATTCATAAATCACGACATGCATGCATATTCAGGAGAACTTCGCGTTTTGTCGTTTACTTGACGACAGGCGTAAATTTAATAGTTGTAGTTATTCCAATTAGTGAACAGCTAAATAACATTGCAACTTCAATAAACTTTCATTCAAATATACTTGTTTTTTCGATTTATTACCTTTCAAATGTCATACATATGAAATAATATGACAAGTGTTGTAAGGAATACGCATGGAAAAAGTTGAATGGGATTCGAAGCAGCAAGCCTCTGATTACGGAGCTTAAACGCGAACCATTTGTCCGCCCCCATCTCGAGCTCACAGCCGCAACAGGAAGGTACATATTTGAGACGTAAAACTCCCCTTGCAATTTGCTCGAAATTGCAAGACATACGCGTTATTACTTGCACATTATGTTGTCCTAACAGACTACCAAAAGTGTAGAAAGTTTGAAGTAAATCACTGGTCCGAACGTCGTGGCCTCCCCTTATAAAAACGTACCTAGAACCAGACTGCACTGCTCTAACAGCAGAAACAAATGAAGCTAGATAACTTAAATAAATAAAACCAACATTTGTCTTCTGCCAAGGCTCCGGACATTGACTGTGAGACACCAGCCAGCTGGAAGCGAGTGGTTTAAGAAGCTTTCAGCCAAAGTAATTGTCTTTGGTGGTCCGCTGGCGGCGCAGTGGACGCAGTCCCCTACAGCTAGTTTCTTAGACGCAGCTGGATGCGGTCTGCCACTAGCACGAGCCTTCGGTCTTCCTCATGTCTCCTTCAATCGGCTGCAGCGAACAGCGTGACCCACCGCAGGAATTCGGCGCGTCTCCACTGGTGAGCTGCAGCAAAAAGACTAGCAGGCAATGAGGGGGAACACAGATCGCGTGGACAGTGCTCTAAAAGCCTGCACGCGGGGCACCGTGAGTACTGGGGCGGCATGCTATAGCACATGCTGCTAGGTTACAAAGTGAGAGGTACGCTAGAGGTTGCGACGTTACTACTCTGCGTTTAATGAGACAGAGGAGCAAATGTACGGCGCTGATTAAAGCTTGGTAGGTAAAAGGCATAGGTATGAGCCATGCACCGTATGCTTTACGCCCTATTGTTGTATTAGCTCAAAAAGTGGTTCAAATGGCTCTGAGCACTATGGGACTTAACATCTATGGTCATCGGTCCCCTAGAACTTAGAACTACTTAAACCTACCTAACCTAAGGACAGCACACAACACCCAGTCATCACGAAGCAGAGTTGTATTAGCAAAATAATTTTCCAAAGCTGGTCTGGCGGCCGAATAATTGAGGGTAGACAAGGTATGTTAATTATCAATGAATGAACAGAAACAAACGGGGAAACATTTGTAATAAACATAGGCAACACTGCTGATTTAAGTTTTAAGAGCACAATGTTTATTCAGTAAGGTTCAAACACCTCCTGAACCGTGGCCCTACACGCAGTTTTATAGGTAAACAAAGTTCATTACTGAAATATGTCAACATTTCTTAAATTAACTAGTGTGACATGGAAGGTGACAGAATCGCCTCTAAAATCAAGGAGCAGCGTGTAATAAGAACATGAATATATTCACCTGCATTCTTAGCTACCTGTAATCGATATGCCGTAAAGGATCCGGAGTGCCCCTACATAAATAAAACCACATCACCCTGCTGTATTGTCTAATGGCAGAAAGTAGAGTCTCTCTTTCTTGAACGACGTCCCGAACTGTTCTCCCTCTCTCCGTGCCTCCTGCTCCCAGGAGCACCACTTCCACCACCAACATCCCACAGCGTCAGACACTTCAGCCAATGAGAGCACGAGCACATACACGTCGTACAACACATTGATTTACATATACAGTAGATGGATCACCAGTCGTACACTAGTGATTCTACAAGTGAAATCCCTATTCTAATTGACAGGTTATGTCAAGAATTGTCTGCTGACACCATTTCTTGTCATTTTTAATTACATATCTGATTGACAAGAACATATTTGTGCTTCTAGAGCACCTTTATTCATATTATAACCAGCAATAATCATAGATTAATAAATCAGTTCACTAACAACTACATACTGATTCATTTAATAATGTAATTGTGGAGAACGATCTGGTTCGACACCCTTAGGTGTATAAACTTAATATTACAGAATATTTAACGACAATGCAATATTCGTTGTTTATCTCAATGATGGCTGCTGCACAAAGCCATTACCGGACGTACGGTTTGTTGCGAATCATAAAACTGTTTCCAGAATGAAATTTTCACTCTGCAGAGTACTGTGCGCTGATATGAAACTTCCTGGCAGATTAAAAGTGTGTGCCGGACCGAGACTCGAACTCGGGACCATCGCCTTTCGCGAGTAAGTGCCCTAACACCTGAGCTACCCAAGCGCGACTCACGTGCACTCAGATGAGTCTTTTCTAAACAGCATGTATTGCCTCCAACATAAATCTTACGATATAATCACAACGAAATTAAAGAAAATTTGGGATCATAAAGAATGACCGACGGCCTTTCTTCCCGCGTACCGCGTTCAAATGTAATGGGAACATGAGTAGGGGGATGGGTGGGGGGCGGGTGAGGGGGGAGGAGGGGGGTGAGAGAGGAGAATGATGTTGGTACGGTAAGCTTTCTGATGTGAGTACAGATGCACCGAACATCCTAGTCTGTAGACAGCTAGCACAGAAACGTGTCATGAGCGTTCTTCATACTTTCTACCTGTTAATAGAACGGGAAGAATCTTGAATCTGCGATTCAGTAAATATACCATGTTCCACGCACTTTACAGGGAATCACACAGTAAGAATATATACGGAGTGAGTATTCGGATGCGCAGAGCATAGTTTTTAGCGCAAATATAAATTGCCTCCAAAGTCAAGTGACTGGTAATGCGTACGGCGTACCGACTTTTATTCTACAGACTACGAATGTCATTACACTGTCTGTACAGACAGATACCGCTCAGAAATATCGTCAATTTTTGCACTATTTAGTAGTCATCTTAATCATTCGAAATCTAAGTGTTACAGCTCAGATGTTGGAATTCCTTTTCTTTTTTTTTTTTTTTGTAACACGAAGAAAAGCTTTTGTGCTGCACTTGATAACTTTAATCTGTTTTAATAAGTTATGATGCGGTGGTATTGCGAAATGGTTTCCTAATACGCCAAAGTGAAAGAGTCCTAAGAAACATCGAATCTGGAATTATGACATGCAACAAATTACTTATTAATAGCGCAAAGAAGTGTTTTAACGAACAAATTACTTCTGTATTTTACATTCTGATGCCATATGTTAAATCCTCGTCAACTCTTAAGGAACCAAAATATTACTCGCACCTGATCATTCTCCATGTTATAGGTAGCAATACTGAACTAAACTCCTTCCGAACAGGCCTCTAAAGGCCCAACAGTACCGACGGACCACCCTGTCATCCTCAGCCGATAGGCGTCACTGGGTGTGGTCAGCGCACTGCTGTCTCGGCCTTTGGCAGTTTTTGTGGCCAAAGCCGCTACTTCTCGGCCAAGTAGCTCTCAGTTGGTCTCACAAGGGCTGAGTGTACTCATCTTCCAATTAGCGCTCGGCAGACCCGGACGGTCCCCCATCCAAGTGCTAGCCAAGCCCAACAGCGCTTAACTTTGGTGAAAAAATGGGAACAAGTGTTGCGACTGCGGCGTGATAGTTGGCGTGTAGTAGTACTACGTTTTTCATTTATCGTACGTCCGAGAAACACATTTGTTTTGAGATCAGGGAAGCCTCATGGTAACTACACCACTGGCCATTAAAGTTACTACACCACGAAGATGACGTGCTACAGACGCGAAATATAACCGACAGGAACAAGATGCTGTGATATGCAAATGATTAGCTTTTCAGGGCATTCACACAAGGTTGGCGCCGGTGGGGACACCTACAACGTGCTGACATGAGGAAAGTTTCCAACCGATTTCTCATACCCAAACAGCTGCTGACGCGTTGCCTGGTGAAACGTAGTTTTGATGCCTGGTGTAAGGAGGAGAAATGAGTACCATAACGTTTCCGACTTTGATAAAGGTCGGATTGTGCCTATTGCGATTGCGGTTTATCGTATCGCGACATTGCTGCTCGCGTTGGTCGAGATCCAATGACTGCTAGCAGAATATGGAATCGGTGGGTTCACGAGGGTAATACGGAACGCCGTGCTGTATCCCAACAGCCTCGTATCACTAGCAGTCGAGATGACAGGCATCTTATCCACATGGCTGTAACGGATCGTGCAGCCACTTCTCGATCCCTGAGTCAACAGATGGGGACGTTTGCAAGACAACAACCATCTGCACCAACAGTTCGACAACGTTTGCAGCAGCATGGTCTATCAGCTCGGAGACCATGGCTGCGGTTACCCTTGACATTGCATCACAGACACTGCGATGGTGTACTCAACGACGAACCTGGGTGCAAGAATGGCAAAACATCATTTTTTCGGATGAATCCAGGTTCTGTTTACAGCATCATGATGGTCGCATCCGTGTTTGGCGACATCGCGGAGAACGCACATTGGAAGCGTGTATTCGTCATCGCCATTCTGGCGTATCACCCGGTCTGATGGTATGGGGTGCCATTGTTTACGCGTCTCGGTCACCTCTTGTTCGCATTGACGGCTCTTTGAACAGTGGACGTTACATGTCAGATGTGTTACGACCCATTGCTCTACCCTTCATTCGATCCCTGCGAAACTCTACATTTCAGCAGGATAATGCACGACCGCATGTTTCAGGTCTTGTACGGGCCTTTCTGGATACAGAAAATGTTCGACTGCTGCCCTGGCCAGCAAATTCTCCAGAACTCTCACCAACTGAAAACGTCTGGTCAATGGTGGCCGAGCAACTGGCTATCACAATACAGCAGTCACTACTCTTGACGAACTGTGGTATCGTGTTGAAGCTGCATGGGCAGCTGTACCTGTGCACTCCATCCAAGCTCTGTTTGACTCATTTCCCACGCGTATCAAGGCCGTTATTACGGCCAGAGGTGGTTGTTCTGGGTACTGATTTCTCTGGATCTATGCACCCAAATTTCGTGAAAATGTGATCACATGTCAGTTTTAGTATAATATATTTGTCCAATGAATACCCGTTTATCATCTGCATTTCTTCTTGGTGTAGCAGTTTTAATGGCCAGTAGTGTACTTACACTGTGATATATGAGGGTTGCCCAGAATGTAATGCACCGCATTTTTCTCTTCCAGAATTCTTTATTGAACATAATGAGAATTACACCCAGGAAAGAATGGTCTTATAACCACACATCCTATTTTTCCACATAATCTCCATATCCCGCTCTATAGCCTCTCTCCCCCCCCCCCCCCCCCCCGGCTCGAAACAAGGGCATGTATGCCCTGTCGGTACCAATCCTCATTCTTGTGGCGAGGCCAGTGCTTAACTGTGTGAACTTCGTTTACTGATTGACAGACACATCGCCAACTGTCTAGTCGTAATGCGTCTGTCCTTGCGAATGCCATCAGCTTGCTTTAACATGTCAGGGGTGACAGTCGTGGGGATGGTCTCCCAGATCGTGGAGCTCCGCCGAACCGCCTTCTGATGATTTCACCCTCCGTGCCCAGCGAATAACTATATTTCGGTCGGCAGCAGATGTTCCATAGGCTTTTCGCAAGAGTTTATGAATATTCCCTGCAGTTTCTTTTTCTGCAGTGAGAAACTCAATGACGGTACGTCGCTTGTAACGTACATCACCTACAGACGCCATTTTGAAACTGTCCTGCAGCTACGCAAACTGCCGGAAGTGACAAAAACTTGGCGCGCTCACTCAGGAGACATGAAGTAATACATACGAAAGGTTTCGCATTCATAGCATTGTTTTCGGCTGAGAAAAAAAATGCGGTGCGCCACTTTCTATGCAAGCCTCGTAAAATTGTTATACGCAGATGAAAATTTCTCGAAATGTATATACGTACATTCAACGAATTAATCGGCAGCCACTCCCCCAATAAGGATTTAACTAGCACTTGACTCGTGGATATATAGCCTTACAGTGACATAAATTAGCATTACGAATTTACTTTTTATTACACCGTGTCTCGGTATCTTTCAGCATATAAAGAGTCACTTGTAGTTCGATTACCTTAATCAGATCCTTCTCGTAGTTACCTGTGAAAAGCAACATTTCTCCTTCGACGTATTTCGATTTGCTTCCGTAGCAGCAACGTTTGTGCCCCCACTGATGTCGCTAACTAAAAAATGTATTAAAACAGGACAAACAAGTGTAATACTAAAGATCAGCTCTTGGCAGTTACGGAAAGACTACATGATAGCTTATTGGAGACCATTTTCTTGTCAGCTACGACGCTACGAACGCAAGGACAACGTAACTCCTATTTCCTGATCTCAATTTGATGATGGTGCTACGCACAGTGTTCCTGTGCTCACACCGTAAATACTCCTACTCTCTCGGGGGGATTGCAGTGTATAATTAGAGAAGCAGGCCTGTATACAGGGTGGCAATTGAGAACTATATGAAAAAAGCTGGACGATTTGCATTAGGACGTTCAAACTGCACGGTTGGCCACAGGGCACGATAGAAATTAGTATGCGCATACAAGGTTTCGTTTAGTGGCGAAGCCCACTTTCATTTGGATGGGTTCGTCAATAAGCAAAATTGGTGCATTTGGGGGACTGTGATACGTATTTCGAGATCGAGAAGTCTCTTCACTCTCAAAGGGTGACTGTGGTGTGTCCAGCCACGGAACAACTGGTACGATATTCCTTGATGACACGATGACTACCTAACGATATTTGAATGCTTTGGAAAATGATTTCATCCCCATTATTCACACTGATTTCGACAAGATGTGGTTCGTTCAAAACGGAGCTCGACCCCATAGAAGCGGGAGAGTGATGTCCTGGAGGAGCAGTCTGAGGGACCACATTCTGGTTCTGGGGTACCCAGAGGCCACTGGTATGGGCCTCGATTTTCCGCCATATTCTCCAGATCTGAACACATGCGACACCTTTTTGTGGACTTATTTTGAATACAAGGTGCACAGCAATAACCCCAAAACCATTACTGAACTGAAAACTAGTTCAGGAGGTCATCGGCGGCATCGATGTTCCGACACTTCAGCGGGTCATGCAGAATTTCGCTATTCGTCTGCGCCACTTCATCGCCGATGATGGCAGGCATATGGAACATGACATAACCTAATTCCGTACATCTGTAGTGACGTTTACATGTTGAATAAATTATATGTACGCCGTAGTTTCTAACTAATTTAGGTTTTTGTTTTTTTTCACATAATTCAGTAACTGTCATCCCGAATTACGATACATGCTCCATAGAGATTTGTTAACTGCAAACTTTTCCAGAGAGGAAGAAAGACAGGAAATAGATATAAGCTGTGAAATTCTTCGCTGTGACCAGGTGAACGTACAGATCCTGGCACACACGTCGGTAGGGCTGTATGGTTTTGGCCCTTGCCTAATAGTATTTGTGCAGGATGGGATATTTTATGGAAAGAGGGGCGAGGGCTTCTGTTCCCTACACATCCTTCGAGAATGAATTTACTGCATAGTACGTGGGGATTCATTGTTCCATCATCGTAGCTGGGGTGAAAACAAAAATGCATAAATAAAAGGCACTTCCGCACGGGACTGTCTGCCTGAAAGAGGACGGGGTGGGGAGAGACTCGGGGTTGAATGGGGTGTAATTGACGCCACAGGGGCGGGTGGCGGCCGCGCGGGCGCTGGGCTGAAAGAGGGGTGAGGGGGTGCTGGAATAATGGTTACTGGAAGAGCGCTCCCAAACGTCGATGCCAGCGCTGCCGGTCCACATGGATACCCCGTGTCTGGCTGGGTGGAAGCGCGCCGCAGGCGAACCACTGCGTCGTTCGCGCGGAACGTCACGAGTACTTTAATAATGCGTTAGCCGAGGCTCCTGCCGAAATGGAGGTACTCTTGGACGGAATAAGAACTTTATCAAATTTCATTAATTCACATTTCTTTAGGAAGTACATGACAAACGTACAGCAAACAAAAATTGACAAAAGCAATAATTATTATGCCATGTTTGAGTCCGGCAACAGCCTTGCCGCAGTGGATACATCGGTTCCCGTCAGATAACTGAAGTTAAGCGCTGTTGGACGTGGCCGGCACTGGGATGGGTGACCGTCCGGGCCGCCATGCGCTGTTGCCGTTTTTCGGGGTGCACTCAGCCTCGTGAATCCAATTGACGAGCTACTCGAGCGAATAGTAGCGGCTCCGGTCACAGAATGCCATCATAACGACCGGGAGAGCGGTGTGCTGATCACACGCCCCTCCTATCCGCATCCGAAGTTGAGGATGGTCGGATGGTCCCGATGTGCCACTTGTGACCTGAAGACAGAGTGCATGTTTGAGTCCACAAGAGGTTATAGTTGTCCTCAGTGACAAAAGCAAACGTTTTTTCGTCTTCGACCTATGGATCGTACATCTACTCTGAATCACTCGTTTTGTCCTAACAGTAGTTTTTGCGTATCAAGGAATCTTATTGCAAACAGAGATAACCATCACATGAATCACAAGTGAATCTTTCCGTTTGAGAGTTCTTTTCGTTTGTCGCATTTTGTTGAGTTTCACTTGTGTCGATTTCTCTCCATCCCTCATCATATCGTAGAATTTCGCCACGTCTAGATGATGTAAATAATGGAAAACTGAGGACTTAAAATTCTGTTCTGCAAGCGGTCTTAAACCAATTCTTGTTTTAGAGCTCGTGGAAAATCTCCACCTCTCATCATATCGTCCCCGTTTCCAAAATACACTCTAAGAAAAAAAAGAAAGACGCACCACGAAGGACTTATCCGAATGGAACTGAAATCGGTAGATATGATATGCATGTACGGACAAACAAATGTGAACAATTTGAATTTCACTGCTCATCGGGGCTCAGTTAGAAACGAGTTTCATCACTGAAAACGATTCTGCTCCATCAACGAGATTCCAGGCCGAGCACGTGTCTGGAGACGCCCCGGACAGCTGTGGGGTACCAACCTGACTCTCACCCACCATACAGCCCGACAACCAGGAGTGATGGTTTGGGATGCCAATTCATTACACAGCAGTGCCCCTTTGGTTGTCATCCGTGGCACCCTTGAACCTTTATAGCACAGCCGTATGTCGATTGTATTCTACATCCCGCTGTGCTGCCCTTCATACTAAGCCTTGCCGGGCTTACATTTCAGCAAGATAATACCCGCCCGTACACGCCGAGAATTTCTACTGCTTGTCTTCGTGCTTGGCAAATTCTACCTTTGCTAGTAAGGCCGCCGCTTCTCTCGGGATATTGACAATCTAACGTGCCAATTGCACAGAACTTGACACGATATTCCTCAGCAGGACACGCAACAACTCTATCAGTCAATGGCAAGCCGAATAATTGCTTTCATTCAACTACATCTACATCTACGTGATTACACTGTTATTCACAATAAAGTGACTGGCAGAGGGTTCAATGAACCACCTGCAAGCTGTCTCTCTACCGTTCCACTCTCGAACTCGCGCCCTAATTTCTCTTTTCTTATTGTGATGATCATTTCTCCCTATGTAGGTGGATGCCAACAGAATGTTTTCGCAATCAGAGGAGAAAACTGGTGATTGAAGTTTCATGAGAAGATCCCGTCGCAACGAAAAACGCCTTTCTTTTAATCATTGCCACTCTAATTCGCGTATCAAGTCTGTGACACTATCTCCCCTATTTCGCCATAATACAAAACGAGCTGGCCTTCTTTGTACTTTTTCGGTGTCACCCGTCAGTCCCACCTGATGCGGATCCCACACAGTACAGCAATACTCCAGAATAGGGTGGACAAGCGTGGTGTAAGCAGTCTCTTTAGTAGACCTGTTGCACCTTCTAAGTGTTCTGCCAATGAATCACAGCCTTTAGTTTGCTCTGGCCACAATATGATCTGTGTGATCGTTTCAGTTTAGGTTAATTGTAATTGTAATCCCTAAGTATTTAGTTGAATTTACAGCCTTCTTATTTGTGTGACTTATCGCTTAATCGAAATTTAGCTGATTTCTTTTAGTATTCGTGTGAATAACTTCACACTTTTCCTTATTCATGGTCAGTTGCCACTTTTCGCACCATACATATAACTATAAGGACCAGAGGTGACCAACGCCTTATTGACTTGCTCAATTTGTAAAGTCCTTTCTCTTGAATAAATCAACAATTTTTTTCTGAAACTGTAATCATTTGTCTGTCTGTACATCTACATCACATCTACCGGTTTTTGATCCATTTTGTCTTAGAATGTACGTAGTGTGGGTATTTATTCCCGCTATGTTTAGTGTCCCCCCATGAACCATGTACCTTGCCGTTGGTGGGGAGGCTTGCGTGCCTCAGCGATACAGATGGCCGTACCGTAGGTGCAACCACAACGGAGGGGTAACTGTTGAGAGGCCAGACAAACATGTGGTTCCTGAAGAGGGGCAGCAGCCTTTTCAGTAGTTGCAGGGGCAACAGTCTGAATGATTGACTGATCTGGCCTTGTAACATTAACCAAAACGGCCTTGCTGTGTTGGTACTGCGAACGGCTGAAAGCAAGGGGAAACTACAGCCGTAATTTTTCCAGAGGACATGCAGCTTTACTGTATGATTAAATGATGATGGCGTCCTCTTGGGTAAAATATTCCGGAGGTAAAATAGTCCCCCATTCGGATCTCCGGGCGGGGACTACTCAAGAGGACGTCGTTATCGGGAGAAAGAAAACTGGCGTTCTACGGATCGGAGCGTGGAATGTCAGATCCCTTAATCGGGCAGATAGGTTAGAAAATTTAAAAAGGGAAATGGATAGGTTAAAGTTAGATATAGTGGGAATTAGTGAAGTTCGGTGGCAGGAGGAACAAGACTTTTGGTCAGGTGAATACAGGGTTATAAATACAAAATCAAATAGAGGTAATGCAGGAGTAGGTTTAATAATGAATAAAAAAATAGGAGTGCGGGTTAGCTACTACAAACAGCATAGTGAACGCATTATTGTGGCCAAGATAGACACAAAGCCCACGCCTACTACAGTAGTACAAGTTTATATGCCAACTGGCTCTGCAGATGATGAAGAAATTGATGAAATGTATGACGAGATAAAAGAAATTATTCAGGTAGTGAAGGGAGACGAAAATTTAATAGTCATGGGTGACTGGAATTCGTCAGTAGGAAAAGGGAGGGAAGGAAACATAGTAGGTGAATATGGATTGGGGGGAAGAAATGAAAGAGGAAGCCGCCTTGTCGAATTTTGCACAGAGCATAACTTAATCATAGCTAACACTTGGTTCAAGAATCATAAAAGAAGGTTGTATACCTGGAAGAATCCTGGAGATACTAAAAGGTATCAGATAGATAACAGAATGGTAAGACAGAGATTTAGGAACCAGGTTTTAAATTGTAAAACATTTCCAGGGGCAGATATGGATTCTGACCACAATCTCTTGGTTATGAACTGCAGATTGAAACTGAAGAAACTGCAATAAGGTGGGAATTTATGGAGATGGGACCTGGATAAACTGAAAGAACGAGAGGTTGTAGAGAGTTTCAGGGAGAGCGTAAGGGAACTATTGACAGGAATGGGGGAAAGAAATATAGTACAAGAAGAATGGGTAGCTCTGAGGGATGAAGTAGTGAAAGCAGCAGACGATCAAGTAGGTAAAAAGACGAGGGCTAATAGAAATCCTTGGGTAACAGAAGAAATATTGAATTTAATTGATGAAAGGAGAAAATATAAAAATGCAGTAAATGAAGCAGGCAAAAAGGAATACAAACGTCTCAAAAATGAGATCGACAGGAAGTGCAAAATGGCTAAGCAGGCATGGCTAGAGGACAAATATAAGGATGTAGAGACTTATCTCACTAGAGGTAAGATAGATACAGCCTACAGGAAAATTAAAGAGACCTTTGGAGGAAAGAGAGCCACTTGTATGAATATCAAGAGCTCAGATGGAAACCCAGTTCTAAGCAAAGAAGGGAAGGCAGAAAGGTGGAAGGAGTATATAGAGGGTTTATACAAGGGCGATGTACTTGACGACAATATTATGGAAATGGAAGAGGATGTAGATGAAGATGAAATGGGAGATACGATACTGCGTGAAGAGTTTGACAGAGCACTGAAAGACCTGAGTCAAAACAAGGCCCCGGGAGTAGACAACATTCCATTAGAACTACTGACGGCCTTGGGAGAGCCAGTCCTGACAAAACTCTACCATCTGGTGAGCAAGATGTATGAGACAGGTGAAATACCCTCAGACTTCAAGAAGAATATAATAATTCCAATCCCAAAGAAAGCAGGTGTTGACAGATGTGAAAATTACCGAACTATCTGTTTAATAAGTCACAGCTGCAAAATACTAACGCGAATTCTTTACAGACGAATGGAAAAACTGGTAGAAGCGGACCTCAGGAAGATTAGTTTGGATTCTGTAGAAATGTTGGAACACGTGAGGCAATACTAACCTTACGACTTATCTTAGAAGAAAGATTAAGAAAAGGCAAACCTACGTTTCTAGCATTTGTAGACTTAGAGAAAGCTTTTGACAATGTTGACTGGAATACTCTCTTTCACATTCTAAAGGTGTCAGGGATAAAATACAGGGAGCGAAAGGCTATTTACAATTTGTACAGAAACCAGATGGCAGTTATAAGAGTCGAGGGACATGAAAGGGAATCAGTGGTTTGGAAAGGAGTGAGACAGGGTTGTAGCCTCTCCCCGATGTTATTCAATCTGTATATTGAGCAAGCAGTGAAGGAAACAAAAGAAAAATTCGGAGTAGGTATTAAAATTCATGGAGAAGAAGTAAAAACTTTGAGGTTCGCCGATGACATTGTAATTCTGTCAGAGACAGCAAAGGACTTGGAAGAGCAGTTGAGTGGAATGGACAGTGTCTTGAAAGGAGGATATAAGATGAACTTCAACAAAAGCAAAACGAGGATAATGGAATGTAGTCAAATTAAGTCAGGGGATGCTGAGGGAATTAGATTAGGAAATGAGACGCTTAAAGTAGTAAAGGAGTTTTGCTATTTGGGAAGCAAAACAACTGATGATGGTCGAAGTAGAGAGGATGTAAAATGTAGACTGGCAATGGCAAGGAAAGCGTTTTTGAAGAAGAGAAATTTGTTAACATCGAGTATAGATTTAAGTGTCAGGAAATCGTTTCTGAAAGTATTTGTATGGAGTGTAGCCATGTATGGAAGTGAAACATGGACGATAAGTAGTATGGACAAGAAGAGAATAGAAGCTTTCGAAATGTGGTGCTACAGAAGAATGCTGAAGATAAGGTGGGTAGATCACGTAACTAATGAGGAGGTATTGAATAGGATTGGGGAGAAGAGAAGTTTGTGGCACAACTTGACTAGAAGAAGGGATCGGTTGGTAGGACATGTTTTGAGACATCAAGGGATCACAAATTTAGCATTGGAGGGCAGCGTGGATGGTAAAAATCGTAGAGGGAGACCAAGAGATGAATACACTAAGCAGATTCAGAAGGATGTTGGTTGCAGTAGGTACTGGGAGATGAAGAGGCTTGCACAGGATAGAGTAGCATGGAGAGCTGCATCAAACCAGTCTCAGGACTGAAGACCACAACAACAACAACATGTTTAGTGTTGAACAAAAAACAACAGTACAGGTGTAACACATCGTGTGTACAATATCAACACCGCATGTGATAATCCCAGATTTAGTTTTCCTTCTTGTTTGTTATCAGTCGCCCCATCAAAATATAATTTGGAAATCCAGCTAACATTCTTCGCTTTCGGCATATAAAAGACCATGTTTGTCTTTGAAGAATGCTAAAACTCTTGAATGTAAAACGTGTTTTCTTGCATTGTCTAGTTCTTCTGGGATTTATCACATAATTTTCTTAAGCGTACCAGCGAAAAATAACGTATGATTTTTTTATAGTACATAGGTGACTTAATTTTAATGAAAATAATGTTTGTAGATGTAAAAATAGTCACCCGAATCACTCAGATAGATGGAGTGTTTTCATGCGAATTGATTATTTTTCTTATTAAATAATGCGATTAGCTGAAACGTGAAATTAAATGCTAATGGGTAATTAAATAAAACTGAGTTTACTCAAAAGTAATAAAACTTAAACGTTTGGTTGTCTTACAACTCGCCTGTCACGCGTCAACTAATACACCATTTGCAACAGTGACAATACTGACTATGAAAAACATATTCCTTGACACAGAAATATTGGCGGAAAGAGGCTCCGTGCATAGTTTTCCGCCGGCCGCGGTGGTCTCGCGGATCTAGGCGCGCAGACCGGAACCGTGCGACTGCTACGGTCGCAGGTTCGAATCCTGCCTCGGGCATGGATGTGAGTGATGTTCTTAGGTTAGCTAGGTTTAAGTAGTTCTAAGTTCTAGGGGACTGATGACCACAGCAGTTGAGTCCCATAGTGCCCAGAGCCATTTTGAACCATAGTTTTCCGAGAGAAGCTCCATGCATGGTTTTCCGAGAAAATAAAGTGCGTTTCCACCTGTCAGGAAGTGCAATTAACGCGGTGTTCAAGGTGTGGCTTACTTACGTGTTTGGGGTAAAACTTTTTTTGTTTTTCGACATAGTCTCCTTTTAGACTTATACACTTCGTCCAACACTGTTCTAATTTGTTGATCCCTTCCGAATAATAGGAATTGTCCAAGTCTGCAAAACAGCTATTAGTTGCTGCAATCACCTCGTTTGAATAAAATCTGGGGCCAAGTCTGGAGAATAGGGGGGATGTGAAACGAGTTGGAATCCTATTTCCATTACTTTTGCGACCACAACTGCTGAGGTGAGTCCTGGTGCATTGTCGTGATGGAAAATGACATTTTTGCGGTCCAATCGCCGGCGTTTTTCTTGCACCTCGGTTTCAAACGATCCAATAACGATGAATAATATGCACCTGTAATAGTTTTACCCTTTTCCAGATAGTCGATGAGGATTATCCCTCGCGAATCCCAAAAGACAGTCGCCATAACCTTTCCGGCCGAAGGACTGGTCTTCGCCTTTTTTTGGTGCAGATTCTCCCTTAGTAACCCATTGTTTAGATTGTTGTTTGGTCTCAGGAGTATAGTAATGTGTCAATGTTTCATCCACAGTGACGCTTAAAGTCCTGCGGATTCTTCCTGAACAGCTGCAAACCATCCTTCCAACACTTCACACGATTCCGTTTTTGGTCAAGCGTGAGCAATCACGGAACCCATCTTGAGGATGGCTTTCTCATGTCCAAATGTTTATGCAAAATATTTTGTACCCGTTCATTCGAGATGCCCACAGAACTATCAATCTCATGCACCTTAACTCTTCTGTCATCCATCACAATATCATGGATTTTATCAATGATTTCTGCCGTCGTAACCACCACAAGGCGGCCAGAACGTTCAGCATCACTTGTGCCCGTATGGCCACTCCCAAAATTTTGACTCTACTTATAAACTGTTCCAAACGGAGGTGCAGAGTTACCGTAATGTTTATCAAGCTTCTCTTTTGTCTCCTGAGGCGTTTTTACTTTCATAAAGGCGTTAATCACCACACAAAATTCTTCTTCGTCCATTTTTTTGGCAATCACTCGACTTTCTTGATTCACACGAATGCCAAACACACAGAAATATACCAATATGGCTGAAACTTGGTGTGCGATCTGTCCAAAGATGTTACTAACTAAACATGACCTCGATGCGTGCCGGTGATGCCATATCTCGGACTTTGCACGGACTTTCCAAACGACCCTCGTACAATGGAAGTTTCCTACACTTTCAAGTGTGGCGTCCTCTTTCAAAAATTCTGCACATATATATGCACTGATGAACTCCCAAAAATTGTAAAATTGTCCAGATCTCTTTCTTTTCTGCTGCCGAACGAGCAAGCAGCAGTTGCAAATAAATTGAAGCAATGCACTGCGATGGGGGGGGGGGGGGGGGGGGGCTCTTGGTGCTGTCATCTAACTAGCGTATACGAACAATATAATGATGGAGTCTGGCCAGTAGCTGTGATTAAATTGTCCTGAAATAGCAAAGCCATTACGATAAAAGCAGCTTGTTCAAATATTGACAAGATTAAAATTGATCTGAAAAAGGTCAGTCAGAAGATGTTTAGCGGCATACAACATGCGTATTAATTAAATGTGTGATAAACATTGCGTCCACCTATGCCAAATCTGTCTTCTTCTAAAAAGCAGAGAGACTAACAGAGTTAAAATAAACATAAGAATAACTGCCAGAGGGAATCTAGCTCTTTAAACGGGACGTGTGCAGTTTTGAAACTTTGCGAGCACTTCCCTTTCTAGGAGACTTTGGAACGTACGAAAGAGCTACTGCCAGAAGCAAAGCTTTGGACGCTCATCACGGGCACCCGCCCAGCTCAGATGGTAAGTTATTGCTTCCGAAAGGAGAGTTTCGGGTCTATGTCTCACACGCTTGAAACACGTATGTAACGTAGCAGCGATGGTGAGGCATGATAAAATCTTTGACCAGAGAGCCTTTTATCGTGGTTAGTCTGCGCTTGACCGCGCGAGTGTTGCGAGCAATACGCTAGTAGTCGTCGTGCAGTACAGTCTGTCGATAGCAGTAGCTCAGTTCAGTTGCGTCCAGCAGTACGCTAGTAGTCGTCATGCAGAGCAGTCGGTCAGTAGTAGCAGCCCAGTGCAGTTGTGTGATGTAGTCTGTCGGCAGTAGTGGTCTAGTCCTGTCACGGTCGCGAGCGGGACGCAGTCGGCGAGCGTCGACATGGCATTCTGGTCAAGATGCTGAATGAGGTATATTGTTAATTAAGGTAATCATCAGATAATGTAAAGTTTATTTATTGTAATTAATTTCCAACAAATGCCCCAATAATAATTTTGATTTCAAAGCAATTTTTTTACAAAAAAAATATCATTTAATTAAACCAACGATTTCCTTCCATTTCCCTTAAAGAAAAGTTTCAGTTAAATTTAAAAAAAAAAATATTATTTGCAATGCAGTTCCTCCAAGCCGTGGCCAACAATAAGAGCAGAAATTTGACAAGCAGTTTCAATGAGGTAAGAAATTAATTCTGATTTTTTTTTGCACAGGGCCAAAGACCGACATTTCGGTTTAATTGAATTTTCATTATCACTGAGATTTTCTTATCACTGAATGGACTTTCATTTTTTGTGAGGAACTTACACTTGGGTCAGATTGCTAATTTTTGTTTAATTGTCATTGTCAGTAGATTTCATTGCGGGAGGTTACACTTGGCTCCCATTTATTATTATATTTTTTATTTAAATATTTTTGTGGGGACAATATTGCTTCTTGGCTCCTATTCATTTTATATTTCTGTCTTTTAAAATTTTTGTGGGGAGGTTACACTTGGCGACACCCAGTCCGGGATCGAATTTCGTTGAGAATCTTTTGAACAACAGTCAGATATCTGCTCTTATTTGCTTAGATATAATTAGGATTTGGCGCAACGCTTTTATTAATCTTGTGACTTTCTTTCTACAGGTCAACGTGTAAGTAGGCTGTTTATGTTTTCTTATTGGCAACGTTACGTAGCGCTCAATATGAAAATCACTGGCTGTGCTGTGTGCAGTCTGTGGCTGCTTTGCATTGTTGTAATACTCGCCATTGTAGTGTTAGGCAGCTGGCTGTGAACAGCGCGTAGCGTTGCGCAGTTGGAGGTGAGCCGCCAGCAGTGATGGATGTGGGGAGAGAGATGGCGGAGTTTTGTAATTTGTCATGAACTGCTATATTTATATATGATGATATCAAGGTAAATACATTGTTTGTTCTCTACTAATATCTTTCATTTGCTAACTATCCCTATCAGTAGTTAGTGCCTTCCATAGTTTGAATCTTTTATTTAGCTGGCAGTAGTGGCGCTCGCTGTATTGCAGTAGCTTGAGCAGCGAAGATTTTTGTGAGGTAAGTGATTTGTGAAAGGTATAGTTTAATGTTAGTCAGGGCCATTCTTTAGTAGGGAATTTTGAAAGTCAGATTGCGTTGCGCTAAAAACATTGTGTGTCAGTATAAGCACAGTCATGTATAATTCTTCAAAAGGGGACGTTTCAAACGGCAATTCGTTGCTCTGTTGTATTTGTTTGTTGCCTTTTTATATTTGTGCTTATTTCTTTTGTGAATAATTGTGACTGTTGTAAAAATGCCGCGAAAGACTGTGAATAGGGTATCGCGAGGTATTATGAACGAAATAAGCGAATTAAATAACTTCACCAATAGTACTAGTGACACGCAGTGTAATGATGACAATCCTGCGTCCACTAACAATCAGTGCATTCCAACCACTAGTGATGACTTTTACATTAATGATGAACAAACGAACTCAATTGTCTCGTCTGTTAATTTGACGACAATTGATGACGCGGAGCGGTCTATAGTAATGAGCGCTGCCCAGCATAACACACCCGATTTGGAAAATTCAATTTGTCTAATGAAAATGAACAGGATACACAAAGTACGACGGATTTATTTAATTCTGAAATAGTGTCTGACAGTGTACATCCGACTGATAAACCTTTTTGTAAATTACAGAATGACCAAATGGTCACACAAAACGCGACAATTGCAAATACACCGTCAAATAGTACAGAGAATGGAATAGATAATGTTACATTGGGTCAAATTATGGCAATATTGCTACAAAATAGTAAAAGACTAGAAAATAATGATGAAAATCTCAAACAACTTAGTGAACAGGTCAAACAACAGAATGAAAAACAAAGTGAAGATTTTAGACAACTTAGGGAAGATAACAAACACTTAAATGAAAAACTTGACAATAATGACGAAAATCTCAAACAACTTAGTGAACAGGTCAGATAACAGAATGAAAAATTAGACATCAATTCCAGACAGCTTAGTGAACAAATTAGAGCTGTTGCCGCGCAGTGTCATGACACTAAGGAACAGTTGCGCGCGGAAATTGAGGCTTGTTCTCGAAAAAATAGCGAAGAAATTAAATCTGTTGCGCAAGAATTAAGGGAAATGCAAACAGCCGCAACAGAAACACTCAGAGACGAAATTAGCGGAGTCGCTAAACAATGCTCTGAAAAAGCTACACAATTACGGGACGAGTTTAAAGCAATGACGGTAGAACTTTCGCGCACAATGGACGCAAAGATAGACGCGAAATTCGAGCAGCAGAACACTCAAATTGACGAGCGATTTAGTCACCACATACAAAACAGTGATACGCGTTTCCGCAAATTTATTCAGGATCAAAACAAAGTCAAACGTCAAGTCATGGAAACAATCACTGCTCAAAGACAAGAAGACAAACGTAAAATGTTCGCGAAAGCGAAGACGTATGTAGACAATAATATTACTACAGTGTCCGACAAAATTAATACCATAGAACAGTTGAACGCGGAATTACGTGATGAAATTTCTGATCTTAAATCAAAAACAGATACACACACAGTAAATATTCAAACAGTGACAGACAGATTCGAACAATTAGAACTAACACAGGATTGCGATGTCATCAAAGCTGAGGTTAAAAAACTGAGCGAAACTACACGTAAGTTGCAAAAACAGATTAATGCGTCCGATTCTAAAACCGATGATCAGGCAAAAATACTGACTGAAAAATATGATGAATTAGCCAGTCGTATTGACGTTATAGAAAGTAGTAATGACAACAAATCAGACGATACTTCACCGGTTTCATTCAGTCAAACACCGGAATTTCAAAATCTACAACAGACAGTCAATGAGATCGATTCAGCTAATCACTCGTTACGGAGAAATTTGTCAAATTTACAGCAAGAGGTAATAGATATGAAAAATATTTCAGTTAATAACTCAACACAGCAGACGCCACTTAGCGAACATTTGTCTGACTCACGCAGCGTGTATAATGTGAGCAATTTACAGCAACTACGCGACTTAAAATCTGAAAAGCTACGCAACTTGAAATCCGAAATGACACAGACGAACAGATTCACACACAAACCTGAACGTGTTATCAAACTGAGTGACGAGAACGTAGATTTCGAGCAATTTGCATTTCTAAGAAAATGTAAGGAATTTAATAATGACAGAACATAGGTACACGCTTTGAGCTGTATACGACAATTTATTTTTGTGCTTTCACCGCTATTGCCTGTAATGCAGAAGCTAGCTTTGAAACAGATGTGACAATTAATTTTTGTATTTACAACAGCATTGCCTATAATGCAGAAACTAGAATTAACATGGATACAACTATTTGCTTTTGAATTTTTACCGCTATTGCGTGCAACGCAAAAGCTAAAATTTATTTGCAGTGCGTAATTGACCTCAGGGTATTCATTACGCTTTAATGAATATGTGCCGTAGCGAGCATAGGGCCCCGAGCTGTAGTAGTGCTGTTTCATCTTTAGTTTTCTGCACTGCTGCCTTTTCTTCTACTATCCTTTATATCTATCAAAACTGCTCTTTAACTATTGCTCTATCTAGGATTAAGAATATGTAATGAAAACCGGATATGACAAATCTTTACCGAATGTGACAATTTTATTAGGCACTCCCGTAATGACAACTACCGTCGTAATTTTAATAACAGATAAAATCGTAATCATCAGTATGTGTAAAATTATTAGTAACAGGAACCACATTTTGGTAACAATAGACCTTTTCACCACAACAGCATGAAAGTCAGCCGCTTAGCATACCTAACCAACAATGCAGTCTGCAAGGTCAACCAAACTTTAATGTTTCGCCGCGTGCACGTATAGTCCCAGCTCCAACAAATAGTAACGCATGGCAGCAAAGAAATAACTACGTACAGATAACACACTATTTCAACTCGTATCGCAATGCGCCGTATAGAAATTACTATCATGACAGACGTAAAAAAATGATGAGCACAATTTTCAGCGTACATTTAATAACAGTCGATCTTATGAGCAGCAACAACATCAGCAACAACAAATAATCATGAATGGAACAGACAATAGGTGTCATCCATAGCGTAACACGTCAGTAAGAAATAACAGAACAGTTCATGTAGTGGATATGCCACAACATTCTCCCGTAAATAATAACACGTACGATAGATTTTAACCAGATACAGCACAGATTGCATATTACAGTAACGCAAACATTACTTTTGACACGCAGAATTTTGTTCACGAGAATGTTATTTGAAACATGCTTTGTTGAATGCTCCACTGTTATCGCATCCAGATCTTACCAGAAATTTCTCCATTGCCACCGACAGTTCCAACACCGCTTTAGGCGTACATATTTTCCAGGAAATTGAAGAAGATGGTTCAATAGTAATTAAAAACATCGCATTTGCAAGTCGCATTCTGTCACCTGCTGAACGAAATTACTCTGTTACAGAACTTGAAACATTATGTGTTGTATGGGCTTTCACGAGATTTAGGCAGTTTCTTTATGGCAGGCATACCACCGTCTACACAGACCACAGAGCGATACAATTTTTACTTTCGGCTAAATTCACTCACGACAGATTAAGCAGATGGAAACTTTATTTACAGGAATTTAATTTTACAATAGTTCACATTCCCGGCACACAAAATGTTATAGCAGACGCACTATCCCGTTCTCTGAGCAACAATCAGCAAGACGTTGCAACCAACTTCTGCAAAACAAATTTCAGTGTCATGTACATTCAGCAAGTTGCATTTGTGTGTGTGTGTGTGTGGGTTGAGGTTTTCGGGCGCTAAACAGCGTGGTCATCAGCGCCCAAACGCATAGAAACAGGAACACATGCGGAGAAGAGACGAAGACGGACAGCGAACAAGGAGAACGGCTAAAAGACACAGACCTGACGCAGTTACAAATCCTCACATACAGAGGCAAGACAAGAGGAGAAGAAACGCACTAAAAAAGGAAAGGAAACACAAGGAAAAGAGAACAGAAATCGAAGTGAAACAAGTAGGTAATCGTGACTGGCGGACCTCTTACCTAAAGCCTGGGTGAACCAGTCACCCAGCAGCACATTAAAATCCTCTCCCTAAAATCCGAGGCAACAAATTGGACAGGACACAAAACCGTAAGACCTTAACCACAGTCGTTGCGTCGTCTTGCAAAATAGAGGGCAAATCCGGTGGCAAGGAAACCACCGCCCTCTGGTCAGAGAATAAAGGACAGTCAAGTAAAATGTGGCGGACAGTTATCTGGACGCCACAAGCACTACAGATTGGGGGGTCCTCCCGCCGGAGTAAAAAACCGTGCGTTAAGGGAGTGTGCCCGATGCGGAGGCGGGTGAGGAGAACCTCATCCCGCCTGCATGACTGGTAGGATGTACGCCATGGCCGCGTGGTGGCCTTGACCAGACGCAGCTTATTTTCACCGACTGCCAGCCACTCCTCTTCCCACTGACGCATAACACGAAAACGCAAAAGGGAGGTAACAGCATGGAGGGGGACGGCACATTCAACAACGTGAGGGAGGGAACATGCATCTTTGGCAGCCACATCCGCCAGTTCGTTTCCCCTAATACCCACGTGCCCCGGCACCCAGCAGAAAGAAACCTCCTTACCCTGCCGTTGCAGGTGGAGTAGGGCATCATGGATGTTCTGGACGACCGTATCCGCTGGGTACAAGTGTTGCATGGTCTGAAGGGCACTCAGGGAGTCAGAACAGATGAGAAACTTAAGACTGGGAACACATCTCATCTGCTCTAATGCCCGCAAGATCGCAAACAATTCGGCATCAAAGATGGTAAACGCTGCAGGAAGCCGTAATTTGATGATTCGATCAGGGAAAACCACAGCACAACCTACAGAGTCCCCCTGTTTAGAGCCATCCGTAAATACTGGTACATGGTCAGGATGCTGGTTTAAAATATCGTAAAATAAGGAGGTAAAAACAAACGCCGGAGTGCAGCTCCTCTGGTACTCTGACAAGTCTAAAAGGACGCTGGGCCTCTGGAGCAACCAGGGAGGCAGGCGGGTAAAACCCTGGAGTTGGGGTGCCACACGCTCCACACCAAGGGACTCAAGCAAATGCTTGGCACGAATCCCAAATGGTCTCGTTGCCCTTGGACGACTGGAAAAGAGACGTTCCATAGGGGGTCGGGCAACAGTAGGGTATGCAGGGGAGGGAGGACAGGCAAGGAATTGACACACTCGTCGCACCATGAGGAGTTTCCGCCGGATGGCGAGCGGCGGTTCCCCTGCCTCAGCACACAGGCTGGGGATGGGACTGGTACGGAAGGCACCAGTAGCCAACCTGATACCCTCATGGTGTACTGCGTCAAGAATCTTCAGATACGAAGGCCTCGCTGACCCATACACAGTGCATCCATAGTCAAGACGCGACCGGACGAAAGCCCTATAAAACTGCAGCAGACGCGCCCGATCTGCTCCCCAGGACCGATGGCTCAAACACTTCAAAATATTCAGCGCCTTCAGGGCCCGCACCTTGAGGTCTTTAAGGTGCGGCAACCACGACAACTTGGAATCAAAAGTGAGGCCCAGGAACCTCACACTGTCTCTAAAAGGAAGAATGGTGCCCCTCAGACGCAATTCAGGGGAGGTAAAAGCACGTCGAGAACGATTAAAATGGACACACACACATTTGGCTGCAGAAAAGGTAAAACCCGTCTTTGCAGTCCATGCCTCTAATCGCTTTATCGTAAGCTGCAGCTGCCGACTAGCAGTGACAAGACTGGAGGAAGAACAGAAAACAGCAAAATCGTCCACAAACAAGGAGCACTGGGCAGGACTCCGGATTGTGGACGTGATACTGTTAATGGCGACGGCAAAGAGGGTGACACTTAAAACGCTTCCCTGAGGAACACCATTCTCCTGCACGTACAAATCAGATAGCACATTACCAACCCGATATCGAAAGACGCGGCGGGAAAGAAAGGACCGAATGAAGATGGGGAGATGGCCACGAAAGCCCCACTGATGGAGTTGATTGAGGATAAGGCGGCGCCAAGTAGTGTCATACGCCTTATTAATGTCAAAGAATACACCTAGACAATGCTGGTTACGTAGGAAGGCCTGCTGGATGACCGCCTCAAGCAGGGTCAAGTTGTCTATAGTTGAACGACATCTCCGAAAGCCACACTGAGAGTGGCTAAGGAGCTGCCTGGTCTCGAGCAGCCAAACCAGGCGACGGTTGACCATGCGTTCCAATGTCTTCCCGACACAGCTCGTCAAAGCAATACTCCGATAACTACTGGGATGCATTCGGTCCTTTCCCGGTTTGAGGAGGGGAACCAAAATCGCCTCCCTCCACGAGTCAGGGAACGTGCCGGATGACCATATCATATTAAAACAATTCAGGAGTACTTCCTTGGATGGCAGCAACAAGTGCTGCAGCATGCTGTACAGGATTTGATCAGCACCTGGCGCAGTATCATGAGCCACAGACAGCGCCGAATCCAGTTCCCACATTGTGAAGGGGCAGTTGTAGGGTTCAGAATTTGGAGACCGGAAGTCCAAGTGATCCCTCTCGATAGCAGTGCGGTAGCGGCAGAAATCTGGATCACAGTTCATAGTGGCAGTAGATTCGGCAAAATACGTGGCCAGTGTCTGGGCAATGTCTCTCGGCGCCGTGAGTAGACTACCCTGATGCAGCAATGCCGTGACAGGTAGTTGGCTGCGTTTCCCGGAGATCCTCCTGATGGCTTCCCACACTTTTGTAGAACTAGTGGAGCGGGAGATGGAGTTCAGAAACGATTGCCATGACCGTCGTTTGCTCTCTTTAATCACTCGCCGGGCCTTGGCCCTTGCCACCCGAAAGGCCGCAAGATTGTCAGCTGAGGGACGGCACTTGAAGCGGCGCAGAGCTGCACGGCGGGCTCGGATGGCTGAGCGGCACTCAGTGGTCCACCAAGGGACAAGGCGCCTCTTGGGATGACTTGAGGACCGTGGGATCGACAATTCAGCAGCATGGGAGATCACGGCTGTAACATGGTCGACCCATTCGTGGACGCTGGCACGGTGTTCCAAAACAGCTAAATCGCTGAAAAGTGTCCAGTCAGCTCTGCAGAGGTTCCACCTGGGTGGCACTGGTAATGCTACAGTCTCATCCAGGAGGCGAATCCAAAGGGGGAAGTGGTCACTAGAATGGAGGTCAGCGGCAACCTCCCACAGAGCAGAATCCGCGAGTGCTGGAGAGCAAAAGGAAAGGTCAATAGCTGACGACGACCCAGAAGCAGTACAGAAATGAGTGGGAGCACCAGAGTTGAGGATGCACAGTTCTTCGGATGCCATGAGGCTTTCCAGAATGCGACCCCTGGGGCAAGTAGTCGTAGAGCCCCATAAGACATTATGAGCATTGAAGTCCCCCAGAAGGAGAAATGGGCGGGGGAGTTGGGTAATAAGGTCTGTGAGAGCCTCAGAGTCTATGGCGTCCTGAGGCGGTAAGTAAACGGAACAGATTGTGAGCCTCTGCCCCACAAGAAGGTCAACTGCAACTGCTTGCAAGTCCGTAACGAGAGGGAGCTCAGATGAGTGGTGCATGTCATGGACAAAAACCGCAACACCACCCTTTGCCCTTTCCCCCATCAGATCATCTTTTCGATACACGGTATAGCCCCGTAAAGAAGGAGCATCAGTGGCCCGGAAATGTGTCTCTTGGAGACATAAGCACAAGGGGTGCTCTCGTACAAGGAGTTGTAATTCGGCCACATGCGTCCTGAACCCATTCAGGTTCCACTGTAATATGGGAGCCAGTGATCAGGGTGGCTGAATTTTCACCCTGCCCCTGTGCTTTGGAGGAGAGCCCGTATTGGCCGGAGATTTATTCCTGGGGCGAGAAGATCGCCCCCGGTCGACATCAATGTCCATCAGCTCCGATGGCGACCCAAGGGAGATGTCAGATAGTACGATGGCATCATCATCGGACTGACCGTGACTAGTCTCCTCAGGTGGCAAGACCTTCACCTTTGGCGTCTTCGTCTTGGGGGGCTTAGAATGCAGAACCTTGTCAACAGTTGGAGCTTTACTCGCCTGGGCAGAAGGTGCCATATGGGGAGGTGCAGGAAGTACCCCAATGTCAGCAACCACGGCCTTGTCCGATGTTGTGGGGAGAGCTGCAGGTTGCAAAACAACCGCAGCAGCACAAGTGCACTTGCAAATGCAGGTATTAGTGCTGACACTAGCAACCTCCGTTTGTGTAGCAACAGTGGCCAACTGTACCGGTTTCTGCAGAGTGGAAGCGAAAGATGTTGTAAACACAGGAGGCTGCATGGCCTTAAAGAGCTTCTTGGCCTCACCATAGGGGATGCGCTTAGATGTTTTGATCTCCTGTATCTTCCGTTCCTCGAGATAGATGGGGCAGACCCGGCTCCAGACAGGGTGACTCCCAGAGCAATTCACGCACTTCACAGGCGATGAACAATCGGCTCCTTCATGGGCAGGCTGACCACATTTACCACAAGTGGCTATCCCATTGCACCCCAACGTAGTATGCCCAAAGCGCTGACATTTAAAACAGCGCATTGGGTTGGGGAAATATGGCCGTACTGGCAAACGTAAGAAACCCGCTTTAACATGCTCTGGGAGTCTCGGGCGATTGAACGTGAGAATAAACGAGTCGGATTTGACTAGGTCCCCATCGACTCGTTTCATAATATGCTGCACGTCGACAATACCTTCGTCAGCCCACTCAGATTTCAACTCGTCCTTGGGGATATCCACCAAGTCCCTACATGTCACAACACCCTTACTATAGTTCAAAGTGGAGTGGAGCTCGATCTCGATAGCGTACTCTCCGAGACAGGTTGCTTTCCTAAGAGAAGTGACTTGACGGGAACTAGAAGTTTCAACTAACAGAGTCCCATTGCGCAGACGCTTCACAGATTTCAGTGTTCCTGCAATTCCCTCAAGACCCTTGTGGATGTAAAAGGGAGAAACTCTCTCAAAGCTACCTTCCTTCCGTTTGACAATCAAAAACACATTCTGGATATCAGCATGTGCTCTGTTACGACAGTCTGATAAATCTCTAGTAACACCAGGCGCTGGAGGACTCGCAGCACGAAGTCGCTTTTTCGATTGGGTGTGTTTTCCTACCAGTGGCCCACCCAATCCACTGGTAGGGGGAAACGTAGAGGTCGAAGGGTCCATTGTGGTCCCACGAGCAGCTAGGGAACTAAAGGTCCGCTCAGACAGAGCCCCGCGTGCCTGAGTAAGCCTTATACAACTGGGGTTCGGCAGGTGCCCCAGAGGTTGCCCGCTTGCGACTGTTCCACCCCAACAGCCATGCATCTTATAGGCGCGCAGCACACCATAAGATTGAGGGGTTTTTATAGAGGTTTACCTTCCTCGCAATCCAGGCGGTCAAGCCAAGATTACCATTCCCCGCAGCATACAACATTCCACCGCTGCGCCATGCGGTGGTCGCTGAAGCATGTCCGGGGTTTACGGTGACAGGAGACTGGCGGCGCTGACCAGTCCCCAGCTCAGGACCCCGGGGTCGCCAAGCCCGTACTCAGCAAATGAATGCTGAGCCCCTGGGGGGAGTTGCATTTGAAAACTTTATTTCATCGTCATTACAGGACATAGCACAAGAACAAAATAAAGACAACGTGTGGAAAGAAATTAAACACCTTTGGCAAGATAGGAATAATGTTACGATTAGAAACCATTACACTGTACGCAATGACATTCTGTTTCGCCGCTCTCATCCTGACAGCAACAACTGGTTATTATGCATTCCTGACGAACTGGTTAACAAATTAATATGGTACACTCATTTAAGTTACGCACATTACGGAGCAAGAAAATGTTTTCTTATACTGAGACAGAACTGTTATTTTACCAACATGGAAAAACGTATACGACGAGTTTTAGCGTCTTGTAAAATTTGCCAGAAAGCTAAATCAGACACCACTTCACATATTCCTCCTTTATATCCCATTGTATCCGTTAAATTAAGACACATGGCCGCTGTAGACATTTTTGGTCCGATTCCGAGAACTAACAGAGGTTTTTGCTACATCTTTGTCGCTGTTGAGCTCACTTCAAAATTTGTTACTTTCACTCCATTACGCAAAGCTACTGCTAAAACTGTTTCGAAAGCATTTGTAAAACATTTTCTATTTCATGTAGGGCATGTGATGAGAGTAATTTCTGACAATGGATCTCAATTTCGTTCTAGCATATGGACACGCATGTTACGAGCTAGAAACATTTCTCCGATTTATATATCCAAGTACCACGCTTCTTCGAACCCTTGTGAGCGGTTAATGAAAGAAATTGGTAAGCTGTGCCGCATATACTGCCACAAAAGACATATTGATTGGGATACACACATACTCTCATTCCAAGATGTAATTAATTCCATTCCAAATGAATCCACTATGCTATCTCCGTCTGTTATATTGAAAAACGTTGAACCACCAAACAAAATTAAAGAATTAGTAAACTTCCCTAAATGCCGTCGACTAAGACACCACGAAATAATTGACATTGCGCTGAACAACATCAAACGTGCCGCAGAGCGCCGGAGAAGACAGCAAAAACAGGTTTGTAGACGCCGAGACTTTCACATTGGACAGAAAATATTAGTACGTACACACTATTTATCCAGTAAATTAAAAGGTAAGTGCAGTAAATTTGAACTTCTATACGCAGGTCCATATCGGATTCGCAGCATCCCTCACAGATGAGGATAATTTTGAAGTTATATTTAGGCTATGTAGTTATTTAAGTATTTGTTGCAGTTCGTTTTGACAGCAGGTGTTATATTGCACAGTATAATGACTGAAGGTTTTGGAAAGGACAGCTATGGAACACATTTTTATACACATTTCACTACCTGTTAATTCGAAGTTCACTACTTTTCAGCATAGTGTGCGTTTCTTCTTTCAGGTCAATAATCCATTTTGTATTTTTTCCAGGAGAAGCTTTTCATGATACTTACTAAACCTGTTACTTATTATACCTGTTCTAGTACTTGCATTTTTATTTTTTACCCATTTGTGTTTATCATTTATAAATGTGATCACATATACTGCCTTGTTACATAACCTTGCTACAGCTGACTCATGACGAATGACGTTACCTATCCTCATTTGCAGCAATAGGTCAAAAGCAAATATTGTTATGCCTCAGCAATTAATTATCGATTCCAACGCAATGCATTGCTAACAAAAAAATGTATTAACAGTCCCAAATAGTGATACCAGTTCGAGAAAGTTCTGAGTAATGCTGAACAGCAATGAATAATATGTCACTTGGAAAATGATTAATTAATTATGCTATGCTTTGTAACTGGAAAAGAATGCGATTGTTTCATAATGCTTTGTAATTAGGAGAAGGCTAATGATTATTACTATATTGGAATGACACATAATTAATTAACTATGCTATACTTTGTAACTGGAAAAGAATGTGATTGTTTCATAATGCTTTGTAATTAGGAGAAGGCTAATAATTCTTACTATATTCAAATGACAAATGATTAATTACGCTTTGTAACTGGAAAAGAATGCGATTGTTTAATAATACTTTGTAATTAGGAGAAGGCTAATGATTCTTACTGTATTGGAATGACAAATGATTAATTAACTATGCCATACTTTGTAACTGGAAAAGAATGCGATTGTTTCATAATGCTTTGTAATTAGGAGAAGGCTAATGATTATTACTATATTGGAATGGCACATAATTAATTAACTATGCTATACTTTGTAACTGGAAAAGAATGTGATTGTTTCATAATGCTTTGTAATTGGGAGAAGGCTAATAATTCTGACTATATTCAAATGACAAATGATTAATTACGCTTTGTAACTGGAAAAGAATGCGATTGTTTAATAATACTTTGTAATTAGGAGAAGGCTAATGATTCTTACTGTATTGGAATGACAAATGATTAATTAACTATGCCATACTTTGTAACTGGAAAAGAATGCGATTGTTTAATAATGCTTTGTAATTAGGAGAAGGCTAATGATTAATACTATATTGGAATGACAAATGATTAATTAACTATGCTATACTTCGTAACTGGAAAAGAATGCGATTATTTCATAATGCTTTGTAACTAGGAAAAGAAGGTTACTGATTCTATGTAAAACAATTAATGAACATTTTTCTGTAATACTACATACATGGTACAGAAATGTTCAACAACTGGGCTATGAATGCCGCAAACTACTAATGAAGAATGGTATGTGACTTAATGTCCTTCACCTTATGAGCTAACTACCCTGAATTACTGCAATGTCCATTTGTCCTGTCTATCCTAGTGATCATGGAGCACTATCTTTGGTTTTGCACTAATTCTACGTTGGTGTGCCTTGTAAGAGCGTGGTGTTGACACGACATGCTGTCCACCACCGTGAGCGATGAAGACGTTATCATGGTCCCACTGTTTGGTGTACCTAGTGTACTGCCAAAATTAGAACATGGAACATTACTACGACAGTTCAGTGTCTTGGCTACACTGATAAATTCTGATGGGAAAAGAACTTCAAATTGTGTCACTTGTACTTCTGTGGAAAGATATGGACTTTCAGAACAGTTGCGTGCAATCTAAAGTGCTACAATCATGATGCAATCCTTCCCTTTCCTATCCTAATTCTTGTCACATAGTGAAAATCATTTTTTGCTAACATCATTTATGTTCATGGCTATACATTTTTTTCGATTCGCTGAACTCCAGTGCGAGTACATTTATGTCACTTGTCGATATGATTTTTTTGCCATTATGTTTATTTGTTGTGAAAATGCTAAAGACATTTTTCGATTTGTTCTGAAGTACAGTATATGTACACTCTTGTCTTTTATATTGTATATACATTTTTATTTTAATGATATGTTCTGAACTACAGTGCATGTGGACTTATGTTAGGTGTTAATATGTTTTCTACTGAACTTCAGTGCTGTGCACTTTTCTCATTTTTCAATATGATTTGTACTCATTCTGTATGTTCAATACTTCAGTGCGTATGCACTTATGACATTTGTTACTCATTGTATATACATTTCGTCATTTGCTGATATGTTCTCAACTCCAGTGCGAGTACACTCATGTCACTTATCAACATGATTTTCTGCCATTCTGTTTATTTGTTCTGAAAATGCTAAAGAATTTTTTCAGTGCGTGTGCACTTTGTTATCTGTCAAATAATTTGTATATACATTTTTCTGATTTGCTACTATGTTTTGTACTCACATTTTGTCTTTGTCTGATATATTTTGTACTTGGTGCATGTGCACAACATTTAATTCATGTATTTAAATATTCTGTAAACTGTAAAAGTTCATTAATTAAAGAAAAAATTTTGCCGCGCTTGGCAAGTCCAAATGACTCACCATCGCTGCCAAATTTTTGACCCCCCAGTGGAGGGTTATGAAACACGTATGTAACGTAGCAGCGATGGTGAGGCATGATAAAATCTTTGACCAGAGAGCCTTTTATCGTGGTTAGTCTGCGCTTGACCGCGCGAGTGTTGCGAGCAATACGCTAGTAGTCGTCGTGCAGTACAGTCTGTCGATAGCAGTAGCTCAGTTCAGTTGCGTCCAGCAGTACGCTAGTAGTCGTCATGCAGAGCAGTCGGTCAGTAGTAGCAGCCCAGTGCAGTTGTGTGATGTAGTCTGTCGGCAGTAGTGGTCTAGTCCTGTCACGGTCGCGAGCGGGACGCAGTCGGCGAGCGTCGACATGGCATTCTGGTCAAGATGCTGAATGAGGTATATTGTTAATTAAGGTAATCATCAGATAATGTAAAGTTTATTTATTGTAATTAATTTCCAACAAATGCCCCAATAATAATTTTGATTTCAAAGCAATTTTTTTACAAAAAAAATATCGTTTAATTAAACCAACGATTTCCTTCCATTTCCCTTAAAGAAAAGTTTCAGTTAAATTTCAAAAAAAAAAAAAATATTATTTGCAATGCAGTTCCTCCAAGCCGTGGCCAACAATAAGAGCAGAAATTTGACAAGCAGTTTCAATGAGGTAAGAAATTAATTCTGATTTTTTTTGCACAGGGCCAAAGACCGACATTTCGGTTTAATTGAATTTTCATTATCACTGAGATTTTCTTATCACTGAATGGACTTTCATTTTTTGTGAGGAACTTATACTTGGGTCAGATTGCTAATTTTTGTTTAATTGTCATTGTCAGTAGATTTCATTGTGGGAGGTTACACTTGGCTCCCATTTATTATTATATTTTTTATTTAAATATTTTTGTGGGGACAATATTGCTTCTTGGCTCCTATTCATTTTATATTTCTGTCTTTTAAAATTTTTGTGGGGAGGTTACACGCTTCATCACATTTGCGCGAGACTACGATCCACAATTCAAAAGCAACACTCATGCATCGGTTTATACTACCATCATCATTCACAAACCTATCTCATCATCTACTGACTCCACTCCCCCCCTCCAACCTCTCAAAATGAAGCTCTAAACTTCATGTGGGTGAGATGACGGAGGATCAGAGAAAGCATTGACAGAGTTAAAGTTCAGCCACTCTCATCCACCTCAAGTCATGTAGTATCAGCAGTCCCGCAATTTTTCCATTCGTTCACGCGTCGATCTTGTTTGAAGCCGATACAGTCATATTGTGACACTTTTTTGCTGCGTAGTTCGTGTCTTCGCTAACAAAGAGGAACCTGAGACTCCTCTAAAAGCAGATGTTCCCAGCGAGGAAAACGCTAAGCTTCCTCCCAAGCACACAAGTCCAGTACTCTAAAAAAAATAACTATGAAATAGTGGCACAAAAATGAAACAATACCGCATAGCGAATGTGGCAGAACGTCACAATATCTTTAGTTTCCAGAGATGGCTGTGGAAACATCTGAAGTCTCCGCTGTAAGACAAGTTTTCACCAATTACGATGCTTTAGTAGGAGTGCTGTCTTAATAGCACGGCTAATGAAACAAATATCAAAAATAAACTTACAGGAATAAAAGGAGAAAGTGGTTATGTTGTCGTAATAATAAACGAACTAGATAACATTTGACATATTATCATGGGCAATGTCGCAACGGTATATTTTAAAATTATTTATTCAAACAATCTACCTTTTGGAGCACCACAAGTAATATATAGTTTCAGTTACTCAATGATCACCTTCAGAGCTGATTAATCACGAGTTTTGAAAAGTGAAAACACACGCAATAGTCCTTATAACGGGCGAGTAATCAGATCTGAAGTGTTCGAAACTAGCTACCATTTTTGATAAACTGCAGCTGAGGCCGTCAAAGCAAAAATTTTAAAATGAAATAAGTCAAGAAGTATTTATGGGCTATTAATACTATCTAATCACTCTAACAGCGAGAAACTTAACATCAGAATTGGCGATCACGCAGTACACGAAGGGATTCTGCATCTTTGGAAGAAAAATAACCCATGCCAGACGAAGCAAGGAGAAAATAAAAACAGACTTGCACACCCAAAGGGGGTATTCCTGGCCGAAAGAAGGGTACTGGTATTAAACATTGGCCTTACTTCGAGGAATAAATTCCCGACAGCGTACTTTCGGAGCACAGTATTGTATGCTAGTGAAACATGGATTTTGCTAAACCGGAACAGAAGAGAATCGAAGCGTTTCATATGTGGTGTTACAAAAGAAAGTTGAAAATTTTATGCGTTAATAAAACAAGGAATGTGGAGATTTTTCGCAGAATCGCCAAAGAAAGGAGCGTATTGAAAACGCTTACAAGAGGAATGGACGGTATGACAGGACATTTGTTAAAACATCAGGGAATAACTTCCATGCTACTAGAGGGAGATGCAGATGGTAAGAACCGCAGTGGAAGACAGAGATTGGAATATATGCAGCAAATAACTGAGGATAAAGGGTGCAAGTGCTACTCTGAGCTTTATAGCTTAACGCAGGAGAAAAATTCGTGGCAGATCACATCAAACCAGTCAGAAGTATGGTGACTAAAAACAAGAAAAAAGTCGTTTGAAACTGAAATAGGTATAATAGAGTTTTGCATGAACATTCACTGAAATAAGCTTGTAAGGTTGCGGGGGTTTTTTATTTCTTATTCTTGAATTGAGAACAAATGTGTGAAGTGAAATGACAAGTTTAATGTCGCAATATTTCTCACCAAATTAGAGCTTTTCACACAGTTTTCAACTCGCCAACATAAAAACAGCGCAATGGATAACGCATCTTGCCAACATCAAAAAGTGAAATAAGATTATACACAGCAATGTTAAATATTATCTCTCTGAAAGAACATTAATCCTAAGCACAATATTATGAAAGTTTAATTGGAAGTTTAGTTACACTATTCCTAAGCACAATAATATGAAAGTTTAATTGGACGTTTCTTTACAAAATTGCTCCTTCACATACATTATGACGTTGGTCAGTACTACGAAAATCGTCCGATTCCGGTTCAAAGTTCGGTAGTATTTAGGATGACAATCAAGTCTACGGTGGATGTTTAGTCAAGTGACAAATTTGAGTGCAAGATTGCCCAAGGCCGCTCGAGTTTACAGTGGACGCAAACTGGTGAACCAACAAAGTTTACGCCCCTGCATGCAGTATTTACCTCAAGCTGCGATGTGCTGCTGTCTGCAAGACCGCTCTCTTCCACTAAAATTCCTACAATACTAAACTGGCCTTTGCTGAACTTTCCAGCAAAAACTTTCCCTATGTTTCTCATTATGTGAGAAAACATGTACTCAGCCCTAATCTTATTATGTGACGATATACATGTGCATGGTTGGAGCAGCGTGTGTATTATAGTGCCTATCAGCTCTCATAAGAACAATTAACTAATTTGGCTGGTTTGCTTCTCCACAGTTGGAGCTAAACGCTGCTACAGCTAATTCTTCAGCTGTAGCGCAGCCGCTGTGAATGCAGTGTTCACACAAATTTCTTCTCTGCGTCGTATGGAGCATTAAGAGCTCTGTTCTGCACTTGATGCCAGTTCAAGGAAGAGTCCCCCCACAAAATTTCTCTCTTGTCCTACTCATGGCAGAACTGCTTCCCTCCACGTGGGTTCCCTTTTCACATCATGGCTTTTTTCGACTAATAGGAGCATTCCGCCTATTTTGTAGAAACACCCTCTACCAATCGCAATGTCCCTTCTATCGACCTGCGTCGAAACTTCAGTATTTTCTCCTTCCTAGTGCGTATCCGCCAATCGGACATTTTGTGCCCATTCTAGACACATTGACCTTTCTGTGTGTCGCACTCACTGGACGAAAATGCTTCACATGCTTTTGTTCATATCCTGTTGGAATTTTGAAACGTAGTTTTCTAAAGCTTCTTCCCTGCCCTTGTACCGATGCCCCCACTACAGGTGGGCCTCCAGCTTGAATCACCTGGCCCGGGGTCGCTGTCCTCCTTCTGGCCACCCCTTTAAGTGGTTTCTGGTGTAACTCTCACAGTGCGGCTTCACTACGCCATTGTGGAGCTGGCTTTTCGAAACTAAAAGGAACTCGACCCACTTTCCCTGTTCTACCTTCCGCTCAAAGACTTGCATTCTATAGGAATGGTGTGTTAATTACTGTGAATTGACTGTCATCCCTTTTCACATTACATATTGATAGGCAAATGTTCTCATAACTGTCGATTTACGTTAGGTGTCATCTTCACCTTCTCATTGCGATTTGTAAAGGTCTCATGTAAGGTGCGAATCTGACTATTTATTCTGCCACCTTACAAGCTTCACAGCTGAGGATGATGTGCCCGCTGGGGCCCTCTGCTGATAACATGGTAAGTAGGAAGAAAGAGAATAAAGTGAACTGCAGTGATAACTGCTATGGTCACAGGTGTCTGTTGTGACTGGACTGTCTGGCAGAGCAGTCAACTTCTTAAGACCCTAGCTACCTCCTAACAGCATGATTCCAAAGTGGTGGCTGTGGCAGTCATCATGGTGTCTGCAGTGTCAGTGGCGTTTATGCTGAAAGCACACGACGGTGCCATCGCGCCGTTCTAAAGTCAGCTGAGTCCAGACTGGCCGTGGGTGGGAGCTTCGATCGCACTAAATTCTCCGTCACTCGCCGCAATAGCTACCAAGGACACTTTTTCAGATAGAGTTGGCTGCTGTAGGTCACGCCCTCAGTGGATCTAATTGAGGGAGTCAGAAGCAAAGGCGTACAAGGGCCTTCCCCAGATAAATGAGATACATGCATCTAGAGTGTTGTAATGCATGTAAAATTGCTGTGCCAAAGGGATACAAATGAAATCCCACTCTACGCGTCCCCCTATTTGTTACAAGATGTCACAAAATAGTCACGTTTATATAAAGTTACACAGGTTTTTTATGTTGTATACTATCTAAGTGACACAGGTGGTGCGAAATATTTGCAATAATCGGTTACTGTGTTAAACAGAATTTCTGCTGTGTCGTCCGAAAAAGACACAGCCAGGGCAAAAGCACCACAGGCGCAAAGATGCGAGCTGGTGCCAGTGCCATAGAGACTCGTCACTTGCGCAAGTTCCAGCAGCGCCAAGGACGGCGCTGAGGATGAAGATATTGTCCGTATTGCCATTTGTTCATATTGCCAATTGCCGGCCGAGCACAATCCGCCAAAGACCGGACGACAACGGACAGAAGCCTACTCGGGAAACAGAAGCAGTAGTTACAGATCATCGTCCAGGGTTGACGCAGACAGGGAACGTTGTTTAGTGAACTCTTGGAAGTGAGCAGAGAGTTGTAAATTGCATTTGCTATGTATTGTGAAGTCTACCTACGGCCATTTTTGTACTTAGCCATTGAGGGTATTTTTTGTGTTGTTTTATTAGCTGTGCTGCAGACTTCATTATTCAACTAGTCACAAAGATAAGTGAACCTTTTTAACTCATTTGTGTGACTTTGTTACTAATTTGTTGGAGTGTTTGTAGAACCATCGCTTTCCTATCCTGTTACCTGGGGCATAGCTATGTAATAGTAGCAGGGGGAAATTGTCTTAACGGTGTATTGCACTAGAATCGTTTCACGAACTCACAAACACGGCCCACCGTAACAACAGTGGCAACTCGGACTCCCAGAAGTAGCGACGAGGCCCTTACAAAACTGGATTACAATTTTTTTTCCTTATTTTGTTTCAGGAGCCACAAAAACGATTTAGTGTTCATATAGTATTAAATAAATGTTTTGTTATAACTGTAAATAGTAATTACATGATAACTGAATCGGCAACAACCAATAATAAAGCACTGGCCAACGGTCTTGCCGCAGTGGTAACACCGGTTCCCGTCAGATCATCGCAGTTAAGCGCTGTTGGGCTTAGCTAGCACTTGGATGTGTCACCGTCCGCGTCTGCCGAGCGCCCTTGTCAGGCAATCTGAGGAGCTACTTGATTGAGAAGTAGCGGCTCTGGTCACGAAAACTGACAACGGACGGGAAAGCGGTGTGCTGACCACATGCCCCTCCGTATCCGCATCCAGTGACGCCTAACAGTTGAGGATGACACGGCGGTCGGTCGGTCTATTGGACATTCTGAGGCCTGTTCGGAGAAAAAATAATAAAGTATTACAGAGAAAACGTTAACCACATTCTACTCAATTCACAATATTCTGGAAGCAAAGTGATACAAGAGCATACAAACTTTTACGAATTGTGATATAAAACTGACCATTTATATTGAACCGTCAGTCCAACATGCAAAAATTAAATGTTGCAAAGTATTTTTATTTCTAGTTTACACAAAAAAATGAAACTTCAATTGGCAATCTCAATACAATTCTGATACCTTGTGAACTTCAGTTCTCTCAAAACTAAAAGATGTGTACTTGCTTCTGACCTCCTCAACTTGTAACTGTACCACAGGGAAAGTGCTTGTAGTTATCTGACTTTTCCAGCTTGGCTTCTTCTAAATAGTGCAAATAAAAATGGATTTTACTCATTCAACTGTCTATGTGTATGTAGTAAAATGTATACATCATATCCACCTCGTACAAGTGTATATACAACAGGATCTTTATCCGACTACCACCAGAACCATTACGTATCTCTGTCCGAACTATATTTACTGTTTTTTCCCAGTATTGTCTTTTAGTGTCGCCAAGAAAAAGTTATATTCACTACTTTCACATAGTTTGTATTTCTTACCAACGCCTTAATTTCTTACACGTCATTACGATTCAGAAACTGTGAGCGTCAGTTCAAATGTTCAAATATGTGTGAAATCCTAAGGGACCAAACTGCTGAGGTCATCCATCGGTCCCTAGACTTACACACTACTTAAACTAACTTATGCTAAGAAGAACACACACACCCATGCCCGAGGAAGAACTCGAACCTCCGGCGGGAGGGACCGAGCAATCCGTGACACGGCGCCCTAAACCGCGCGGCCATTCCGTGCGGCGACCGTCAGTTGTTCGAAGTTTGTGATAACAGTTCAATAGTGTAGTCCAGGTCTGCACGCCACATAGCACCACTTGTACTGTATACATTTATAGTTTCTGCGGTGTAAATGCAAAAGTGGTTTAACTGTGCTGTCACCTGTGGACAGGACCAAAGTTGTTGTCGTCGGTTAAATCGCAAATATAACTGAAATAAAATAACTATGTGGTTGACAGATCTCATTGTCAGCAGAGTGTACGCAGCGCCGCTGGCTTCTCTCTTCACGCTACATGTTCTATAACCTACCTCGCAAGGCATGACTCTGCAGGTGTCTACGAAACGGGGGTACTGGTCGCCGCACTGGGTCGATTGTGGCCGGGATAGAGTCATAAACACAGTTAAAGAGGTTTTTCTTCACTACTATGGTGATCACATTTGGTGCATTTATGCAGTTAACCAATAACCAAAAGAACTAAGCACTCAGAAAAGACAAAAATGAAAGGAACTATTAAATATGAACGCCGGCCGAAGTGGCCGTGCGGTTAAAGGCGCTACAGTCTGGAACCGCAAGACCGCTACGGTCGCAGGTTCGAATCCTGCCTCGGGCATGGATATTTGTGATGTCTTTAGGTTAGTTAGGTTTAACTAGTTCTAAGTTCTAGGGGACTAATGACCTCAGCAGTTGAGTCCCATAGTGCTCAGAGCCATTTGAACCATTAAATATGAACTGTTATAAAAATATTAAAAAGCGCAAAGTAAAGAAAAAAATAAAACATAATTTATGTCTTGTTGCGAAAGTAACATTTCTAGTCGCATTTAGAACTGAACGTGGTCAATTAAAATCAGCATGTGCCTGTTCATTTGTCATACTTTAAAAATATGACAGTTATTACCATACAGAGTATGTGTGCATGCGTAGCTTCACATGTGTTTAAACTACATTCCTAAAAATAAACATTTCTGAAACTTCCTGGCAGATTAAAACCTTTGCCTAGGTCCCGAGTTCGAGTCTCGGTCCGGCCCACAGTTTTAATCTGCCAGGAAGTTTCATATCAGCGCACACTCCGCTGCGGAGAGAAAATCTCATTCTGGATAAACATTTCTGTTTAAAAAGAGTCTAATGTGATTATTATTTATCGTTTTCTGAAATATAATAACATCAATTTAGAGTATTTGAAGAAACTTTAATGAACAACTCGTCCTATGAAGCGAAACATACATTGCTTGAGAACTGCTAAGGAACAGAAACATTGTTAAACAGGAATAATCACAAGCGATGATGGACTACATGAAACACAGTACGTGCGTAATAGACGGGGAGTGTTATATTTACAGTGTAAAGTGGTACAGATTTCACCACATGGGAAATCAGCATATTTGAAGCAGGTCAGACTCCCAACATAAAAGTTGATATCGGAATGTCAGTAAGGAATATGACCTCCTCGGGCACTAATGCACATTTTGCACATGTTACGTATGATGGCTACCAAAATATTGAGAAGCCCTTCCCACTCCTCTTTCAAGTCAGATTTCAGTTCTCACACGGTTTGGGTAGGGGATTTCCGTTGAGAAACATATTTCAAGAGCATCCAAGAATGCTCTATAGGGTTCAGGTCCGGGGGGTTCAGACCATTGCATGTTCAATATCTTCACTTTCCAGTGTGTCCGACAGCCCAGCAGTCCTTTGTGGGTGGGCATTGTCGTCCTGAAAAACAAAGCCAGGACCTACAGCACCCCTTAACAAACGGACATGATCCAGAATAATCTCCTTGCATGATCGCTGTCCTGTAACAGTACCTCGGGCAGAGATATGCAGAGGTTTTCAGCCATTGAGCATAATGCCTGCCCACACCATAACGCCTAGCCCGTAGCGGGATTCGTCATGGTCCATCACTCTGGACCACTGTTTCCGACCCCATCGACATGCTTCTCCCTACTTGACTACTGAGAAGTGGGATGCATATAATATACTAACGAGCATAGAAACCAAATTTAATCGCCACAAAATGGTTCTGGCGGAGACTCCTGTACTGGTAGCGGCTGCAAGATCTGTACCAATCTGCGTAAGAGTGAGATGTCTGTTCATTTTCGATACTAGGACTATAAATCGATACTGTTGTGGTGTGGTGTTCTGTCTACGACCTCCAACATGCTGTCGCATAGCATTTCCTCCTTCACTGGTCTTTTTTAATGGCGATATGATGCTTTTGGGCACATCCATTACTGTGACGATAAGAGAGACACTCTGTCCAACCGTCCAACTGCCCGTTTACTATTGTAAGCGCTAAAATGATGTCTATACTTATATACTTATTCGGACATGTCCGAAAGAACAGACACCATACCCATATAAGTATATAGTTCTGGCAATACCGGCCATGACCTTCTTCTTCTGTGCGGATGCACACACATTCCCCGAACTCTTACGGGACTTGGTAAGAATGCCTTTCACGAGTAATGAGTGTGTTGGGGTGGGACACTACGAATGTAGTGTGTGGACACACAAGGTAATGTGGGTCGCTAGGGAGGCGTGCGCGAGATAGTCCCTGCAGCGACGCTCTCCTCTGTCACCTCGGTGGCTCAGATGGATAGAGCGTCTGCCATGTAAGCAGGAGATCCCGGGTTCGAGTCCCGGTCGGGACACACATTTTCACCTGTCCCCGTTGATATATATCAACACGTTTTAGCAGCTGAAGATATTAATATAATTCCAAAATAAAATGATGTCTTCCCGACACGCTGCCGTACCACATGGAATCTAGAACTAATTGCTGCAACAACAACCTTCTTCAAACACTGTATTGCATGAACTGCCGAATTCATACACAGCGTTTATGCGCAAGCTTCGCTGCAGTTAATATTTCTCACCATCTTCATTTCCTTTTACTATCACTGGTCGGGTGGTCTGTAGCAATTGTTTGTTGTTCCGTAGCAACTGACAGTTGTTCCTTAGCATGTGTCAGTTGTTCCTTAGCAATTTTCATGCGGCAATGTAACCGAGCATATCATAATCAAAGCTGTTAAACACACGAAATTTTTGCTACAAAAGGACGATGGAATGGAAAAGGATATTACATGATGAACATTCAGTGTAGCCACCAGGATTCACGATCTGGCGCAAGCTCTTGTTATTCTTGTAAGTTGTGCAGTGACACATGTAGATGGGCCAGGAAGAGCGAGTCTCCTGTAAATACAGCGAAAACGATCAAAACGTATATGATTTTTTTTTTCCAAAATTGATCACATATTCCAGTTTGACAGTTTCTAATTTGAACAGTCAACTAGGCCTGTGTTTATTGCAGTTATATCGTTTACAGCAGGAACGTCCAAGAAAGCTGGAGCTAACACCTGCTGGCGTTTTCATGGGAAACAGGGGTGAAAGCTAAAAAATGAAGACTAAAACATATGAGCGCTTAAGCTCTACACTATATACCAGAAGCGAATTACAACAGAGTCGGCGGCAGACGGCATCTATTAGTCTACCCCTTAGCCGATGTGAATTAGAGGAGAGGATGTTGACAAGTGTCTCAGGATGTTGACAACTGCCTCCGTACAGACAGACACTGGAGAAAGTCATATGACCTCGCACTCAAGCCTCCTGATTAGTTATCTAAAAAATATTGGGATACGTTGCGTCGTAAAGATTCTTTGCTAGTGAGGAACTTTCGTCCATCATTTCAGTACTTGTGTAGCGGCACCTGTACTGGTTATAACAACTGTATCTGGAAAGCAAAATCTTAACGACAAGTAAAAACTGTAATAAAAATTATCAATGTCTAGCGGCCCACATTGAGACTGACAACTGTGGTTATACACAGGTTATGAAGCGATCACGCGGTACCCAAGAAACAGCTGCGGTTGGTTGATGCCTAAACCTTATCACTCCAATTGCTGAAAACTCAATCACAAAGTTATTGTAGTCGAAGTGTAGTCCTACCTGTCTGTCAGTTCAGACCTTGCATTCACAGGTACACCTCGTTACGTAGTACGTGTATAGCCGGAGGTCGGCTTAAAGGCGATGAGCTCAGGGAGGGAGGGGGGGAGGAGGGTAGGTCATACAAGCAGGATGGGGGGGAGGAGTTTTGTGGGTGGGTGGGGGGCGGGAGGGGAATGGGCAGAGCAGCCAGCAGCCAGCGCACCCCGTTCCCCAAGATTTACGGCCGTTGGCCGGTATTAAGCTGCAGCCAGCGCTCCCCCGGGGAATTCCCCGTCTCTGCCATAGCAATAGCTCGCTGTTCCCCGCAAACACCACCTTCACTCTGCCTGAATCCATCGTATGTTTACTTTTGCGTGTTCTGGAAGGGAAACACCAAATGAAATGGGATTTGTTCCAAGATACACTCACTAGACAAAAAATTACAATGCATTGTAACACCTTCTTGACGATAACTTCCTATCCCGCAGGAGATAAGTAAACAAAGATATGGACGCAGGAGACTTTACTTTTCATCTTCATTTGGTATAAAATATCTCATACGATGAAATCCATGACAATGAAACCGTCATTCCTAGCAGTCCCACAGATTTTCGATGACTTACGGATCAGAGGTACTTAGCGCACATTTCTGATGTACACAAACTAGAATGGCGTTCTACCAAAACTACGTTTGGTAGTTTTGCTACACTACATAAATGATTTAGAAAACGGTAGAATTACCGGTAGCATTGGTAGGGAAACAACCATAAATGAATATGTCAGACAGACACTGGGAGCCGCCGATTTCTCTTTTCTTTTTTTTTCTTTTTTTTGTTTTACACAAAATTCGAATCGCGTATCATTCAGTTTATGCATTTTACGTACTTACAGAATACGAATTTCATGTCATAACTAATGAAAATTTGTAGTTCGCGTAGCTTCTGAGCTTTTATGTAACCAAAGCAATTACTTCTGATTCAAGTTCATTATACATGTACAAACATAAAAGATATATGTAATTATCATTGTTATTTTGTACTCAAAAGGACGTTCTTCATCCTGATCAAAGGCATGAGTTTCCTGTTCTTAATGATGAGTCGGAAAGTTGTTTATGACTAACAGAAACATGTTTTATATGACTTCGACGACGTATTGAAGCGATGTTTGAAATATTACTGTTCTGCATCCTTTTTTTGTTTTGTTTTATCTTTTTGGTTGAGGAAACTGTGTTTTCTACTGCTACATGATCAATCTCTTGTGTCTGCTTTATTTTTACTGCAATATCCCTCTGTGAACAGCTTCAACCAAACATCGACAGGTTCAATTTTGCAATAAATGCTGTTTATTTTTAAATAACAGAGAGTAAGGTAACTATGCAGAACACAAATGTTCCGTAGGTTACACGGCCCTTCATATTGAAACATATACGTTTGAAATATGATAGAAACTACGTAACTGACAGTAGTTTGAAACACATCTGTTAGAATGGGAATTGCATGTGGGCGTGCATTTTATCTCGTCGCCTATGCGCTTTGCCCTGTACTGAACTTTTCTGTCTGCGAGAATGTTAATCTAATTTAGCTGCGAGAATGTAAACTGTCAATAACTTTAAACCAAACGAAAACTGCATGAATTTACATAACACAAAAACTGAATCTGATGCAATACTATTGATTTGAAATTCGCCATGGTAATAAAACAAAACTTGATCAATTTGAAAATAATCGTCCTTGAGCTTAATGAATGCTACCCCTGAAATAATAAAAATTTCTTATCTTTATCTGCGCTGCGCTCTGTTGGTACTTTAAATTGTATTGTTGGCAAACACCTATTGTGGAAGGCTGTTGCTTAGCAAACATTTTAACTAAATCGAATATAACTGAGACAATAACTTCTTGAGAAAAATAATTAATCAAAAATGACATGGATCTGGTACCTGGTATTAACTTGGGGAAGTAACAATATGGCACTAACTTTAACACTCGTATTTTGACTTTTTGAAAATTAATAATGCTCACAATTAATACACCCAATAAACTGATTATACGTGAGCAATTAGCTTCACAAAATGTGAAGCTAATGTGAGTGCTATATATTGTCTCAATCATCACCTATGAATTCGCGAATTACACTAGTAACCAAACACCTTTCTTTAGCTTAATTATTTCCAACTTCTGTTGAGATTCCTTTTACTGTTAGCAAACATCATAGTATCTTGCAAATAAAAAATCATTAGTATCTGTAGCGAGTAACTATATATCCTGAACACATCAGATACAACACGTCTCTACACTTGAGAGGCCTCCATACACCTTTCGATCTAAAGTTACTCTAACGCAGTGTTTTTCAACCTGTGGGTCGAAGCCTTGCTCATGGTGTCGCGGTCACAGGAAAAAGCAGTTGCAGTATGTTTCATGACGATCATCTGTTATGGTATAAATGTCACACGGAAATGACAAGGTTTTGTGAAAGCACCTTGCGAATTCGCTCACGCTCAGATCTAGTACTTATTTGTAATAATAAATACGAATTTAAGAATTTAATTTAAATCTGTTGAAGAGTTCAAATACGCAAACACTTGCAGCAACACGATGTCTATCTATTCTTCCCACTTTTGCGGAATGGAACTAGTCCGGCGAAACTCACTAAGTCTTGTACAGAGTATTTATCTCTGAGAGGTTTCCAGGGAGAGGGAAAGGACCACATCAACTTTCGGGCTGGAACGGCTGTGCAGTATCAGCGTCTTGTGTATTACTGACAACTTAGTTTACGTGCCAGTCATCTGCTGTGATAAAAATATCACACGGAACGAGAGCAATTTATGAAAGCGCATTTGAAAGATGCTCACGTTCAAATGTGATACAAAATGGCTGCAACAACACGCACACAGCTCATGTACAAGGTTTAGCACCGAGGTTAATAGTATGCATTTCAGTAACAAGCTTCGAATTAAACAATAGATAGCTAGTATTGGCAGCAGTTAGACAAGGCTCGAAGAGCAGCGATTTCTACCGAGCGGATCTAGGATGCCTGAGCTCAACTCAGACTTTAATTCACAAACTGCATGTTGATGTTGTTTCTATTTTCCTAGTTCTGCGGCTTCATCGCGATTCCTACAAAATCGTCGTTACTGATCAGCTGGTTAATTTCTCATTTCTTTCATGTATTTAACTGTGGTGATTGACTTGAAGTGAATCATTGTTTTTTTATAGTGCTCTATAAAAGAGTTGAAAAATATCTTACTAAAAACTGGTAACATCTTTTCTAAAAATATACACTACATATTCTCGCAATTAATGAAAAAGAAATGTTGTCTTCTTTTGAAACTGAATGAAAGTAGATTAAATAACCGTCCTGCTACGTCTCAAAACTAGGGATTCTGTAGTACAAAAACATAGGCCTATGGAAAATGGGATTTATTTTATAATTAAAATTACGCACTTCCTTGTTTAACATTAATTCTGAATTGAGCGTAATGTAGATTGTTCCATAAAGATACACCGTGTTAACGATAAATAAACGCAAAACTGGAAAACTGTTTTCAGGAACCGATCGATAACAAAATGAAGAAGATCCCATAAGTAACTTTGAGAAATTCGGAAAAAGATCTTCTTGACTTTACAGTGGGATCTCGGTTAACGAGGATAGTTCACTTCTTACCTGCATTAAGAAACACTCGTTATGCGAAACATATTTTTGATTTGGAATTCACGTAAATAAAAAGATAATGCATTCCATTCCGAAAAAATACTAAAACAGTTTTTAAAATGTACACCCTTTTTTACAAGAATTTGTGTAAAGACATTTGTTTTTATCTTTGCTTCAAAATGACTCATACACATGGAAGACGGCTAGCTGAATAAAACATCTGCCTACATATTGGTTAATGCGCAGCTTTATTGAATTCAATTGGGTAACGACGACATGTCTAAAATGGAATTCATATAGAGGTATTTCAAGGTCATGAAGTAACATGAGTCTTGCTTGCACTACCGTCACAGAGAATTTGGCAACATCGTCGAGGACCCGAACGGTTGTATCGGCTACAATAATTGCAACTCGAGGAGTGTCGCTAACAGTACAGCTGAATACTGAGATGGCAGCGTTGTCTTTGTCATAGCGTCTAATGCACTTTGGTCGTCGCAATAATAATAATAATAATAACACTGATGTAAAACATTACGATCTTTTCTCCTCTGCGTTTTCTTTTATTTCATTGTCATTCCTTTCCCGCGAAGCATAAGCCATACCGCCAAGAGTAAAGTGAATAACAATAATGGTACGACCCAGCGATTATTCGCAAATGCACAGCGCTTTATCGGCACAACTGCAGTATGATGCCTGATGACTGATGTCTCTCATTTGCATAATTAAAAAGCGTACTCGAGTACACGAGACTTATTAATATTTTATCCTTTTCAACAGTGTTTACTCGTAGGGCAACACGAGCGATATCTGCCAGGGGTGCCACTTAGCCAGATGAGCATGCAAGGGTTATAGGCCCTAGACTACAGCAAAAATACAACAGCTTCAATGAGAAGGCTGTGCCTGTTTATTCAGTAATAATTTGTCAAATCGTGGTTCTATTTTTCAGACACAAATCACCAAATCATCTTCTAGTTGATGTCTATTTCTCTTCTTAGTTTTTATGTTCACCACTGAAGAGAACGCTAATTCACAAAGATGGGAACTGGCGGATAGCACTAAAAATTTCAAAGCTTCCTTTGCCAGCTGTGGATACTCTTATTTTCCCTTCATCCTGAAGACATCAATCTATTGCGATTTAAATTCCATTTTAAATACCCCGTCAGGTGTTAAATCTAAAGTGTTTCTTTCGTCATCGTCCTCGGATCAGCCAGCTGTACTGACATATTTAAAAAAGGATTTAGTATCCATCTATGACCGTTGTCAGTGTCAGAGTGCAGCTATGGAAAGTTGCTTAAAAGTTTCTCTTCCAAATTATGCAAGCTCTGTATCATGCAAGGAATGTGAGAGCTTAGTATCACCGACTGGTCCACTGCAATTTCATCGACAATCGTCTGAATAAAAGGGAAAAACTCAGACATCATCTTTTGTAAAAACGTTGACCACAAATTAAGTTTTGCGAGGAATTCTTTGTTTTTATCGTTAATTGTTATAATGTTTTCTTCTTTCCCTGGGATTCTCTTGTTTAAAATATTTAGATGCTTAAAAAGATCCGCGAGAAATGCTAATTTAATAGCCAAACAGGGTCACAAAAGTAATTCGCATATCCAGATTTAGAATGCTGTAAGAACATTAACAATTCAACTTTTAGTTCCAGAACTCGTGTCAATAACTTCGGTTTGGGAAGCCACCTGACCTCTCTATAATAAAGGAGATTTTGATGGAGCGAACCCATGTCTTCATAAATGATCCTAAACAGTCGAGTTTGCAACGCTATACTTTCAATAGAGTTTACAAATTTGATCACCTCTTTAAGCACATCGTTTAAATAAGAAGTTAAAATCGTGGCTGACAGAGCTTGTCGATGAAGAAAGCAGTGTGTCCACGAAAAATTTGGCATTATTGAATTTAATTTCGCGACGATCCCACTTTTACCGCGTCACTACAATGGCGATACATTTTGTCCAATCAGTCTCGTAGTTGCGAGTGATTTCTGAAAACATGTCATACAAACACTGGCCAGTAGTGTTCGCAGGGAGTGCTTTCAAAATAAAATGTCTTCCATGATACTTTCATCCGCTTCAAAACGCACAAATACTATAATTGAGCACAATCTGAAACATCAGTAAATTCATCAATCTGCAACGCAAAATGTGGGCTCTTCTTTAATTTTTCGAATAGCTGTTCTCGAGTGTCGCCGGCCATATTATTTATTCTGCGATCATTGGTATTATCAGAAAGTGGTATTCTTTTTAGCTTGTTTGCCTCTTGCTTACCTAACATAATTTCAACCATATGCAGGGCTGCTGGCAAAATAAGATTCTCTGCATCTGTATGAGGCTTCCCTGCTTTAGCGACTCGAAATGCGAATCTGTAGCTAGCTGGTAACGGTTTCTCGTTGACACTGGATACTTAAAATCAGATAAAAAATATTGTTCAGTCAGAAAAAACGAATAAAAATTCGGAACATTAATACTTTTTTAAATCAACAAATAACATTGCTATTTTATTACCTGAATCATAGCAGTTTGCTTCTGGTTAAGTGTTTTCAGTTTCCTTTCGAAGAAATCCAACGCTTTATCAGCTTCCTTGGAATGTTTAGTTGAAAGGTGACGCAGGAGCTTTGATGGTTTCATAAACTCACGTGACAATACTTCGCCGCAAATTACACATTGAGGTTTATTGTTCATGACATTAAAACCATACTTCAAATAACTGTCGTCATAAAGTCTATTTTTTTTATATTTTGATTCTCTTCCGCCACTGCCACTTGTATCAGATATGGAGGGCTGCACAGATCTTTTAAGAAACTTGTCAATTTTATGCTTGTTCAGTGCGAAGCGATAAGACAATTATCACGTCCGTACTCTCTGGCGCACTCGGAAAACATTGTAGTGACCGAAAACGCGCCACTGCGCCCCCGCTGACCCCTTCTCACCCCCACGCCTCTACCGAGGCAAAGAATATAATTATATCTCTGCCCGCAGACCACTGCGACCTCTTTGCACATTGCACTTGATTTCTCGATCAGTACAGTATCAATAGAAAGAAAATTAAATCGTTGCCTTTGAAATCGCTCACATATTTTTATTATGGTTCTGGGGGTCGCCAGATTTTTACTTGGAAAGGGGTTGCGTATTCAAAAAGGTTGAAAAACACTGCTGTAACGCATTACTCGTAACACTTCGAATTAGGGATCGATGTTGAGCAGCGACGCTACTACGCAGTTTATACTACATTTGACCATCTCTGGTTCAAAATAATATTTTCTTACAAAATTTGAATTAATTTACTCTGAGTATGTACGTTTCAATATATCTTCACACAGATTCTAGAAGGTATGTCGCTTCTGGTTTCTAGATGAATCGTGAAAGACACTGATCGTGAGGTAACCCCCCACCCCCATAGATATGCTACACGTAACGTACAGTTAATGTATGACCTTAACTGACCAAAGCTGCTAGGAAAACTACAGCAGTCAACGCCTACTTACGGTAGGTCCACAGTAACCTACGATAGTCTTACAGTTCTAACACTATCTGGTCACAAGTATCTGGACCGCTGTTAGTGGACATTAATATGGGTTGCGACCAGATTTCGCCTTTATGACGGCTGACGACACTTTCAATGAGATGTTTTAATGTCTATTAAAGAATGGCAGCCCATTCTTCCTCAACAGTCGAAACCAGAGATGTTGGATGAAGGGGTGTTATAAGAGATTAAATTTTGTCGCATAATGAAATAGCATGCTGAAAGTATGTATAACCTTGGACTCAGTATGTCAGAGTCCATGTAATCATTGCGTTGTTCTTTCATATAAGAACGAATCAGACTCTCTTAGAGTCCTTCTTGCCATCCACTTCTTCTGCCACTATAAAAGTAATAATGCAATTTTTGTACCTCTAAGTTAACTACAAATAATATTACCTCAGCAGCATAATTCCGCTGGGAAGCGAAAATTTTGTATTGAGTCAATTACGCACCAGCAGCGTGCCATCAAATTCATAATTGTATTTGCATTCTTTCGCTATAACCTACAGTCTAAATTCCTACACATACGGAATCAGATTCTTGTTGCTTCACACTGCGACGTACTTTGTTGCATTGTACTGCACATTAACACAGTCCGCCACCAGCCCTACTTATCGCTCTCCTACAGCGATATCCGCGCCTGGTTTCATCATAACAGGAAATTTAACATGCAACAAAGACCATATTCAGATTCAGTGTGGAGTATCGTTTGATTCCAGTCCTGACTGCAAACTAAACATGATCAATTTTTCTGTTGCTACCCTTTGTGGTTCATGCCACCTCGGAGTAATTAGCATTCTGAGATAAAATGCAATCTAGTATTCCATCTTTATTCAGATCTTTAACGGGATAAAACATAGTATGGAGCATAGACAACTTTCTAACTCATTCCTAAGATGTTCCACCGGGTTCAGGTCGAGACTCTGAGTAGACCAATCCTTTTCAAGAATGTTATTGTCTACAAACCTTTGTTTTCCGGATGCCGTTTTATGATAGCGCGTATTGCCGTGATTATTATACATACAAAATAGGCTAAATTTCTGTCTGTCAATCGATATTTTTATTTCAAAAGGACCGGTTTGTGGCAATATCGCCCATCTTCAGATCGTATTGAAGTCGACAAATGTATTAGGCTTATAGAGGTCAACATTTAGTCTGACTGTGAAGTTTTCTGTTTGCGACTATTAGGCGTAGGTGAACTGAAGCTAATTATTGGATGTTTTTTACGGTTTACGACTAACAGAGTGAGACTAGCGACAAACTTACCATGAAAATTGAGGACCATGAGTTAGACAACGTGTAGGAATTTTGCTGCCTTGGAAACATAACTACACATGACGCATGGAAATAAGAAGTAGGCCAGGACAGGCAAAGAGGGCTTTCCTCGCCAAAAGAAGTCTATCGAACATATGCCTGAATTTGAGGAAGAATTTGTTGATAATGAGCTTTTGGATTATAACATTGTATGATAGTGAATCGTAGACTGTGGAAAAACAAGGAAAAAATAGAAGAGTTTTAGATGTGGTGCTGTAGAAGCCGAAAATATGGTAGACTTTTAAGGTAAGAAACGAGAACGTTCTCGGCAGCATCGGCAACAAAAGGAATATGTGGAAAATACTGTCAATATGAAGCAAGAGGATGATAGGACATTTGTTAAAGCATGAGAGAATAATTCTCATTGTGCTAGAGTGCACTGTACAGGGTAATGCAGGGTGGTCAGAAACTGGAACACAGCCAACAAATAACGGAAGACGTTGTTAGTACGAGTGGGCAACCGTTCACAGACTACTAGTTGCCACATCCGGCACAAACAACGCGCGATCTGAAGACCCTGATTCACCACGCCCACGTGATCTCAGATGCCGATAACCCGCAGACAGAATTGGAACACCTCCAAATTGTGTTCCACAAAATTGGATATTCGTCTCATCAGATACAGAGAGCATTATAGATATATAATCGGCATAACTAGAAAGATGTTGAGGCCTTCAAGACAACAGCCTACCTGCCATATACTGGAAATGTTTGTGCCAAAAATATGTTTAATAATGAAAAAACATAAGGTTAAAGTCCGCCTCTGTAGCGTAGCGGCAGCGTTACCGCCTATCACGCAGGGGACCCGGGTTCGACTCCCGACAGCGGACTCGGTGTTGTGTGTCCTTCATCATCATTTCATCATCATTGACTCGCAAGTCGCCGAAGTGACGTCAACTAAAAACGACTTGCAATACGGCGGCCGAACTCCCCGAATGGGGCCTCCCACCCAACAATGCCATACGATCATTTCATTTCATAAGGTCACAGTAATCCATCAAAAATCCCTGCACATCTGGGATTAGTACAATACAACTTAGAGCTTCGCAAGACAGGTATTTATAAGACTCCCGGTCCAAATGTGAAAAATCATATGTACACAGTGCAAAAGCCACGCATTTTCAGGAGTGCATCATTGAACACCAGTGAAATTCTTGCCTCGGTGCAAACCAGTACATGACGCTATGCAGAACACTGTATTTCTTCTGTCATTCGATAAAATACAATGAAATAATAACTAAGGCAATACTTCAAACTTTTTGGAGCTATTATCAATGAGTGAGTGGAAATACGACTGACACCCTTATCAAATGGGACGGCGATTACCACTTTGATACAGCATGTAATCATGTCATAGAAAATTTCGTCCTCTGCGCATATGACATCGACCTGCTATTTTGTCAAGTGAAGATGACCGATCTGGTATCGATGTGGTAAGCTTTTCCTACGGAGGAATGCTCTCACCAGCACAGAGTCTTACAGCAGAAGCACGTGCGCAGTAAGCAAGGCATGTCTAGTGACAACTGGGTACACCGGGCATGCCGGGTGTAGTATTAACTAGGGGACCTCACTGTACTTTACCAACATACGCCTGAAGATATTGAGAAGACTTAGCGCCGAAATAATGTGGCAATAAATTCGTAGCATCCAGAAGCCCCCCTAAATTACACTGAACAATCTAAACACCGAGAAAGTTTCAAATTTAACAATTTAGTGGATGTGTGTGTGTGTGTGTGTGTTGGGATAATAATTGGTAGGCCCCTGATGGCAGAGAGAGAGAGTCGGAAAGTTGGGAAGGCCAGATGAATATGCAATGTACGGGTAGAAAGTATGCGTGGCGGTAGGAGTAGAAGAAAGGTGAGTTTCAATTACTATGGATGTTGTGGTGATGGGAAGATCCATAGCTGCTGATTCAGGATAACGCCATAGCAGACACACAGATAGCCATGAAATAAGGCCGAGGCATGAGAGATGACAAACGGGGTAGTTCCATCTGATGGCTATGCAGGAAGGGTTATCGTGGCAAAGGTGGAGGGGGAGGTGTAAGATCATGTGATCAATCCACTTGACGCCAAAGATTGCGAAAGGAGCATAACACGCCAGGTGTAGACGATCGAAACACGAAAGAGCAGCAAAGGAAATAACTTTATCTCGTCGTGGACAGTAGCCAGGTCATGGCAAGTTAATGAGACGATGAGAGGTTCCAGTCATCTTTACCTTTTACTAGCGAAAACGGCAATGTTTCGCAATGGGTAAGTGTATATGAGAATTGGATATACGTCCTAATCTCCTTCTCTCCCCCCTCCGCCCAACTCCTCTTTGTTGACTATGTAGGGCTGCTCCCGCATATTTCGGGCACCACATTTGCGTGTATGATTCGCAGGCTAGGTACGGCCCCTGCCTCACCAAGGAGGTTATTTGTAAACAGAAGCGGCAAGGTACTGCATACAGCCAAGCCCCCAACAGTCGCCACAGCGTCTGGGGCGCCGGTCCCGCCACGTAGTGGCCGTGCAAGTCGCAGCACAGTGCGCTGCAGTCGAGGGCACTCATTTACGTCCGCACGGTCACTTGCTCGCTTGATACCCTGCATGTATCCATCCGCAGGCGTGTACGTAAGTCGGCGCTCCGCCCACGGAGTACCAATTAGGTCCGGAGCTCCTAGAAACCGACAGCCGTTTCAGATCACCCCTACGGACACCGCCTACTGCCGCAATCCACCGCCCTCGTCCTGAGCCACGTCCGACTTTGCGCTTCTACCAGCCGCTCCGAGGGCACCGCTTCCCAGTATTTGCTGTGGCTGGACACGTGCTCAGCGCCTTGTGGGACCGTGTCGTTACCAGCAGATGGCCCACGAGCTCTCAGCTTCTTAAGACGGTACCTTCATGCGGAGATTGCGGGGCTGTGTCATTGTTAATCTTCCCTGCTCCGCAATACAATGCTGCTCTCAAATTTCGTAGACATTATTCTCAGAGGCTGTATGTAACTTAGTTCTAACAGTTGTTATTGCGAAGTGTATGTCTCATTTCAGCGAATCTTGCTCCTCTAGCAGGGGATCGAACATCCTTCCCCCTTTCTGGACCTTTAACTTGACCCTTGTTTATTGTTACTGCCAACTAATCCTTGGTTGGAAACTGAAGTCAAAATGAATGGGTAAGTCGGTTGGACCGTTGGTATGAAAGACCTCTCCTACTGCTGGAATTTTGAGGATAGTAGCGTCAATGACAGCATTTTGCGTGGTTTTAGTCTGCAAATGAGTAAGATTACAAAGTTTTGGGCGATTTATATTCTGTAGTAGTATTCTAATCATAACCCAATAAGCCATAAATAGTACTTTTCTGTTTTCAGGCTGGCCGTTGTGGCCGAGTGGTTCTAGGCGCTTAAGTCTGGAACAGCGCGACCGCTACGTTCACAGGCTCGAATCCTGCCTCGGGCATGGATTAGGTTTAAGTAGTCCTAAGATCTAGGGGACTGATAACCTCAGATGTAAAGTCCCATAGTGCTCAGAGCCATTTGAACCATTTTTTGAACCTGTTTTCAGTTAAAAGTGCCTGCATGAAGGAAAACGAAATAACACATAGTTGTGTATACAATTTTTGTTTAAAATTACATAAGGGAGAAACAATTTGTCTAATTATTTAAATGGCCTGCTGTCGGACTTAAAACTTACTGTGAGAAAGAAAGCGAGAATGCATCTTTTCACAGTACAGCATTTTCTTTCTCACAGTCGGTTTTATAAAAAACCAGTACGTAGTTCAGAATGAGATTTTCGCTCTGCAGCGGAGTGTGAAATATTTAAAGAAATTCGTTCGAGAACATTTTGCCTTTTTTTGTAACAACTTTTCACTTATACATATTATACATATATTTATACACAATTCTTCCCACTCTATGGTATGGTACAGCAACTCTGGGCAGTATTTCGAAAGAAAAATATTCTTGGTTACAGGGGAAACAATACTTTTACTGACGCTTTTCGCGTATATTTGTATGTTATATACTGTACATTAAAAATGTATTCCTTATGGTAGTTGAAATGTTTATTAAATTATCTTTTAAAAATGTGAAGTAAATCGGTCAAGAAATTTTCGATAACAACATTGAACAACTTATCTGTATACAGTAGAATAGACTTACTGATCAATTCATTTGCCCCCATGGGTGCGGGCGGCACCTGCAATACTGCTGCTCTCAAGCCAATTGACGACAAACTATATACGTATACTGTTTTTCACGATTAAAATATTACAGTAATACGTTTCAAATACAATAATAATAATTATACTTGACGGTTTACTGCAAACACAGATGGAAATGTTATGGCAGATGCTACTATGGTAGCAGTGACGGCGACAATGACAATGACAGTGACGCATTTGGAAAGCCCTTCGAGGTCAGTTCGAAGTAGATGCAGTCTAGGCAGCAATAGAGGTAGAGCGGAAGGGTGAGGGGCAACACACATAAAGGGCTTGCTGTGTCCAGGAGTGGGTGCACGATATGGGGCTGAGGAGTTGGACGATAAAATGGAAGCCTGTACAGCAAGCCGCGGAGCTTGGTCAAGAGACAGGGAGACAGATTGGTTCGTAACGTCTTTCCAAGCCCTTTGACACAAGGTTAAGGACGACATCAGAGTTAGGAATTACAGTAAAAACCACTAAACGTTTGCAAACCACGTTATATCAAGCCAAGCATAATAGAAAAGGATATGACGATCATAAAATTAGCAAATACCAAGATCCTCTCGCTTTCTAAGAAAGTGATTTACAACTCACTAATACACAACGAACGGCTACATAATCACTACATAAATATTGGAAACCAATTAACAAAGTAACTGAACACATCACCAGAAGAAAAAAGAAAACATTACCTCCTTCTCTCTCTCTCTCTCTCTCTCTCTCTCTCTCTCTCTCTCTCTCTCTAACCCTCTCTCTCCCTCCCCGTCTTCCTCTGTCTACTTCGCTCCTCCTTTCCCCTACTCCACAACGTTATCAATGGACTCTCCACTCTTTTACTTTGTATTCACTGTTCACTGGCTCATATTTTTCTTTGTCCCCCTCCCCCCGGCTGCGTTTTCTTCATTTAGATCGTTAACTCCAACCCTACTTCATCGTTGTTACATGCTGAGATAAATACATGTGAACATTTGGAGAATGCGCACAGTAAAACTGGCCTGGAAAATATTTCATGCACAGTAAGACAGACAACTCAACCCACATCATCTGCACCAGGGCAGATGATGTTAGTGTGTCGCCTATCCGCAGGTGCACGAAATACACTAACACCTATTAGCTGATGTTAATATAATTAGCGATGCATCGGAAATTTGGAAATTTGTGCTAAGATTTTATGGAACCAAACTGCTGAGGTGGAAAGGCGCCAAAGACCGCGCGGCTACCCCACGCTGCTAGTTGGGAGGACGCTATTTGGACCGTCGTCCTCCCGAATGCGAGAGACCAGTGTGCTATCCATGCGCCACCTCGCTCAGTGTTGAAACGCGACCACTTTTTCAAGTAATTGATTAGACGTGACCCTGTACATCACTTGTTTTACAGTTTCACTCATTAATAGCCAAAGGGATTTCCGTGTTCTCTTTCACGGTTCTCTTCAATATGAGGCAGTACGGCCTCTTCCAATTCGAGTGTGCAGCGCCTCATTAGAGCACCTCAGTCACGCCTGCTGACGTTGAAAGCACTCTTTCTCGAAGCCCTTGCGTAATTATGGCGAAAAGAGCATGCGATGGAGTCAGACATTGTGGAGACCGATCTTGATAAAGACGACGAGCAGCTATTCCATTACCGTGAGCTGCACCATTCACGATCATGTTCGTGTATTCTGCAAACGTAAACTTAAGCATGGAGCTGAAACACACACATACACGCGAATGAGGCTCGAACCAGGTGAGAGAAGTAGGACAGACGTCAAATGACATCAGCCTATCCGACGTAACCACCCTGCAGCTTGACTATCCTGTCGCATACCCATCTAGCAAACATGTTGAAACATGTTTGAAACAACGGTACGTTTCCGGGCATGGGTTCTATTACAAATATTATGTGCTCACTCCCCTCTACAGGTCCTGGAAGTTTGTAACGGGAATTTACGAACACCCCAAATTTATAGTTTAGTTTAGTTATGTCATGTTCCGTAGGTTACGATTATTTTATCGATATGATGTGAAACAAGTCAGATTACAAGATATATATACACACATAGGTGCTATTATTAATATTACTGAAATTTTTAGTTTTACACTTGCTGCTATATTTAGAGGTACAATATTTTTTACCTGTTCTGAAACAGAAACTCGTCCATGGAACAGAAGGAGTTGTCCAAAAGAAGTCATTTTAAGCTATATTTAAAACTTGATGTGCTACCTGCCGGATCCTTTATGATGTTGGGCAAATGAGCAAAGATTTCTGTTGCTGAATAATGTACTGACAGCTCAATAACGGATAGGAAAGGTCATTTTTCCCTCTAGTGTTGTACGTATGAACATCACTGTTCTTCGCGAATTGAGATGGATTATTTATAACGAATTTCATTAGCGAATATATGTACTCTGATGGTGTGGTTCAAATACCTAACTCCTTGAATAGGGGTCTACATGACACCCTTGGGTGTACACCACTAATTATTCTCACTGCTCTCTTTTGTTCAATCAATACTTTATGCGTAAGTGTTGAGTTACCCCAGAAAACAATTCCATAAGACATTATTGAGTGGAAATATGCGAAGTATGTTAGGAGGCTGATCTGTTTATTACCAAGACTAGCCATTATACGAAGAGCGAATAAAGCTGAACTTAATTGTTTGAGAAGCTCAGTAATATGCTTCTTCCAGTTCAAGTTGTCATCAATGTGAACACCGAAAAATTTGGAGAAATCTACCCTCTTAACTGAGCCCTGTTCATAAGCTACATGAATTGTCGGTATGACTCTATTCGGCGTACAGAACTGGATATAGTGAGTTTTTTCAAAATTAAGAGACAGTCCATTTTCTGAGAACCGCTTAGTAATTCTTTGAAAGACATCCTTAACAATATCTTCAGCTGCTTTTTCTGGAATGGGATTTATTACGACACTCGTGTCATATGCAAAAAGTATTTGTTGTGCTTGCTGAACGTTAAGTGAGAGGTCAATCACATGAATAAGGAAGAGCAGAGGACGCAAAATTGAACCTTGTGGGACTCCCTTTGCGATAACTCTCCATTAGCTAGAATTTATGAAGGCTGTGTCTTCTGGGGTACCCTGTATATATATCATCATCATCAGCCAGTTCGATCACTTGGTGATCTGCCCTCTTTGAGTCGGCGTGCAGCATAGGATCCCTGCAGGTTCTTTCACTTTTGCCGATCTTGAGCTTCCCATTCCCATCTGTCCGGCGACCTTCTCGTCTTTTTTGGTAAACTGGGCTACAGTCTAGTTCTTGTTTTGACCAACTGCCATTTTTTCTCCGAATGGCATCTTCAGTACTGTCATTTCAAGGTGGTATTCTCTCACTCCATTATGTCACTGACCTCTGTTCTCTGTCTGATATCAATAGCTTTCTTTCTGCCTTTCATTGCGTAGTCTAGCATTGATCTTTCCATTCCTATTCGCGCTGCCGTTAGTCTTCTGACTATGAACTCATTTAATGTCAAAGCCTCACAGCCATAAGTTATTAAATGCAGTATAATTGGTGTAAAACTGTTTTCTTCAGCTCGGCCGACATCTTGGACTTCAAAACTGAGAAGTAGCTTCCATAAGCTTGTCAACCTAATATAATATGTCGAAACATTTCTGGTTTTATGCTTCCTTTCATGTTTAGCAGTTGAGCCAGAGAGGCATATTCTGTGGCCCTACACATGTAACGTCTCTCCTGAGAGTCGTCAGGCACTTTTTCTCTGGTGTTTCGGCAGATTTTGCAATTTCGTTTTTTCGTTGTGTAGTTGGATTGCTGTTGTTAGGCCAAACACACACGCCTCATCACATTTTTCCTGTGTGGAAGGAAGACATCAGTTTGTTTCCCCTTACAAACAAAATGGTTTTTAAAACGGAATTTATGTGTCCATTCGCTAGAGCGGTCTCAAACTAGTCTAGGGCGATATATTGTTTGTCGATAAGTATCAACAGGAGCAGTAAAACACAATGAATGAGCCAGTATTGCAGCAGCGACTCGCAGCGCTGCTGCTGCGTGGCGGCAGCAGTCAGTATAGGCCAGGGCTGTGCTGGCGCTGTTGGAATACTTCGTGTTTTACTGCTCCTGTTGACACTTATCGACAAACATTATATCGCCCTAGACTAATTTGAGACCGCTTTATTGAAAGGGCATGTAAAATTCCATTTTAAAATCAATTTTGTTGGTGATGGGAAACAAACGGGCGATTTCCGTCGACACTGTAAGTCGGACGAGAGACATAATGCGCAGTATTTTTTTGGGATGAATCCAGCTATACACAGCAAAAAGTAAATGGGAAAATCTGCGAAAACACCAGAAAAGAAGCACCTGACGACATATACAGCGTCATTCAGCTGTCCCTGCCGCTGGGTTTTATGCAGCCCACAACACCTTAAAATACGAAGCACAAGGTTTTGATGTTCTGTCGCTCGCTACACGCGCGCTATTAGACCCACAACAAAAATGAACAGAACCTTTTTGTAGGAACTTTAATGTAATTAAATTTTGTACTGGGATACTTTTGCGCTGGAGGTCACGGTTTTCGAGCAGTTCAGGAAAAACGCGTTTAAAGGTCACTTTAATAAGTTTTTTCTAGAATAATTCGAAAACTGCAGCCCTTAGCGAAAACATTCGCCAGTATAAAATTTAACTATATTAAATTTTCTACAAAACAGTACTGCATATTTTTTTCTGTAGGCATGGCATAACTAATTCGAAGTGTCAACATGGAGTGTATGAGTTTTCTACATATTCTTGCACGTCTGCCACCTAGTGGTGTGTTTCTGCACTGCATGACGGCGTGTATTACGAATCGAAACTTCAAAAACCTCAAAAACTGTTATGTATAGTGCACAAATTCTTCATATGTTTAACAGGGAATAAATGAACCCACTGAAATGGATAAACTTTTCTGAAACATGTTTTGGTACTAAAATATGAAAAACTGTGTTTGCTCAAGGCAGAACCACATTTCCTTATTACGTATTAGGAAGCAAACGTGGACACAAAAGGACTTCAACCAAAAGGTCATTACTTGGAGAGTAGCCTGTCTACTGATATGCGTCAGTTTTCTGTATGTTTTTAGTCGGGAGGCTATGACGAATAACACTGGATAGTCTCGTGAAATCGAATAAATCTTTTTGAAACACCAAGCGGAAAAAGTGAATTAATATCTTCATCACCAAACAAGATTAAAGCCCTGCTGTGGTAGTAAGGACGGTCTTCCACGAGTTTCCACAAGCTCTGCAGACCGATTCAAAAAGTCTGTAAAATAAGAGCCTTGAAGCGAAACAACACCCGATACAGGAGGTTTTGGCGCCTACAAACAACAGCCATTGGGACGACCGAGAGGCTTTAAACTGAAGCGCCTCGGTGCTGATCGATTCTTTTGAGAGCGGGCGCCACCCCCGTTCATTATATCCCCCCATTGCCATCTCTGACGCACCCCTCGCCGTCGTTCGTCTCACCCCTTCGCGCCCTCGCGTTCGCACCCCCTGCTTGTGGGCGGAAGGTAACGAGTACAGCTCATGCCATCTGCGACAGAAAGACAAATGTGAAGTTATTGTCTCTGCAGCTCAGAATTGCTGCACCATAGCTTTGCGTAATGTGTGACCAGATACCATTGTTACATCTCTCCATCCGTTAGGGGGAGAGCGCATTGCTTATAGAGCCAAGGTGATTGCCCATCAGTTGCCGGATGTCGAAGATAACGAAAACACCTTTTGTATATACGTATTTTTGTGTGTCTGAACAAGCCAAAGCCGTTGCGACTTTCAAGGATACATTTATTTCATTCCAGATTGATGCATTTACCCTGCATCCGTGTGTACTGAAATTTACTGCCAGATTAAAACTATGTACAATGATATACGAGGGTAAGTGAAGGACGCGGTGTATGCATGGCCCACTGCTCAGCCGGAAACCTTCTTTTCTGAAGACATCAAGAAGCTTGTGCTACGATGGACCAAGTGCACTGAAAAGCAAGAGGGAATATACTAAAAACGTTGGTGTCCTATTTGTACTGCAATAAAACGTATAGACACAATGCGGATAGTTTTCGACTTGCGATCATAATTCTACTGAATTCTCTGCTTTATTTATGTGTCTTAATCAAAGATCCCCTGTTACAGCTCGATCTATACCTAACTGCTTCAGATGGAAAGCCCTTTGTTCATCATAAGCTCAATTTTTGCTTGATAAAAATTGTAACATTAACATAAAGACATTTTCTTCCACTACACAAAATTGCTTGGAATTATCCCTCTCCACAACTATCTTTTTACTTATTTTGCTTTATCTGCTTTCCTCGTGTGATTTAATTTGTTTTTGGTTTCCCTTCTGGAAATTTTCTCCAGAATTATTAATATTTGTTGGGAGACAGAAACATATTTTATTCGTAGTGACATAGTAGGTTATTTGGTGAATAGCTTCCGTGAACTAATCCCGCAAAGCTTCCCATACTTAACGACGATTTCTATGGAGAAGTATTACAGTCGGTATACAACGCCGAAATATGTCGATACAGATAATTTGTTTAATCAAAATGACAATGATTTAACTGACATTGATTAATTCAAATATCGGTACAAATACAACACTAACTCACGAAATATTTTGCCAACTAGAGAATTCTAAGTAGTGTAGCTACCCACAATTTGGTTCACTTTGCTCGCATTTGTGATGTCACCTGAGCCGGTCAGTGTCCTACCCACGACGTCACAAACCCCACACTTCTTATCAGTGACACCACTACTTTTATCAGTGATGTCATCAACTTATGGGATAGAAGGTAATGTACGTGTTCTACACCAGAAAAATATAATTACTTAGTTATGAACAGGCAAATATTGCTCTTTATTTTCGTTTGAGCTAGACATATTTGATGTTATGTACAAAAAGAGCGTCCGAGGAAGGATGCAATATTTACCAATAGCAACTATGTTGCCAAAGCTCTATAAATCGTTTACAAGCTGTGTTTCCCAAATGTCACGACTGCGATTTTGAGTAAAAACTGCAAATCGTTGAAAGTTGCCTCCGAAAACATGTGTTTGCGATTTTGTGTGAACTATGAGATCATGTGGATCATGTTTCCGTAACTTTTGCGATGCTTTAAATTGATTAGAATCCGTAACTCTCCCCTGACTAACAATGGTAGAATGGTTATCAGAACAGTTTCTTGACTTTTGGTAGCATGAATATAGTTAAAATCAAGCGGCATCCCTTTATTTGGCAACTTCACATAAATTGCACTGATTTCTGTTCCATTTGGCATTTCATTATGCACTGTTTACCGCATGGACGTTAGAGCCTGCTGCCAGTGGAGAAGTAATCAATTGGGACATCAGATATGAGACATCTTTAAAAGACGTGAGGTAAGAAAGTTGCCTCCTGTTTTGCTAGGGAAAGTGATCACAGACATTACTTACTAAAATCCATCGTGTTTGTTAATCCTGCCACATCTTTAAGGCTTACTGTAACCTACTCTAGCTTAAGGGGTCAGGTTCGTGTTTACTGTGAGTAGTTTCGAAAATCAACTACTAAATAACACCAAAAATTTCATCAAAATACACTATGTAAAAATGCACCTACACACCGCATAGCCAAAAGACATACAAACTGACCAACACCGTTTTAAGAAGGAAAGAAGGTGTTTTTAAAAGAATTTTATTGTGATGGTGATGATGGTGATGTTTAGTTTGTGGGGCGCTCAACTGTGCTGCCAACAGCGATAATTTCAATTTTTACACAGTCTAATTTTTTACGCGGTCCAATCTAGCCACTGTCACGAATGATGATGATAATGAGGATGAAATGATGAGGACAACACAAACACCCAATCAACGGAATTTTGTAGTAATGTAATACTTAACTGCATATTGTACTAATACACAAGGATGACTACATTATACGAAATGTTTACAAAATAGAGAGTACAACAAAAGATCGTGGTCGAGCAAGACAGATGAACGTGGCGTCTCACGAGGATACAATTTTTGCCGTTGAAATGAAATTGTTCATCGTATAACTACTAGGGTCATTCAAATTGGTCTGGGGAAAAAAACTATCAGTAGGGCAAGTTTGGTATTGTTATGGCTTTCAGTTGTCATCACCGGGATGAGCCCTGATCAGCTGATGCATCAACATTGTTTTGTTTACAACATCAAATATACATTTCAAGATGGCGAGTCCGCTCGAAACGTCCACATCAGTTGAACAGCATTCTGTTATTCGTTTTTTTTACTTGCTGAAGGCGGGAAACCAGTGAATATATACTGTAAAATGTCTAAAGTTTATGGTGAAGGTTGTATGAATCGTGCAAATTTTTAAAATTGTGTAGAGCAGTTCAAAAATGGACGCGACTCAGTGACTGACGAACACCGTTATGGCCGACCACTTGCAGTTTCAACTCTCTCACTTGAAAGTCGAATTGATGACGTCATTCGTGCAGACCGCCGGGTGACTGTGGAAATGATAGTTGATAAGGTTCAAGTTAGTACTAGTATAGTTCATAACATTATATGTAACAAGCTGAAGTACCGCAGAACATGTGTAAGATGGGTCCCAAAGGAGTTGACGTAGCTACTCAAGGAAACAAGGTTGACAGTGTACACACAGCTAAAGGAACGTTATGAAAGAGAAGGTGAGCACTTCCTCAACAAAATTTTAACTTGTGATGAAACGTTGGTTCACTATTATGAGCCATAATCAAAAAGACAAAGCATGGAGGGGAAGCACACCAACTCAACTGTCAAGAAAAAATTCAAAACCCAGGCATCAGCAGGAAAAGTCGTGTTGATGGTGTTTTGGGATGCCGAGGGTCCAGTTTTTTGTGAGTATCTCGAAGAGCAGAGTACAATGAATAGCCAATACTATTCAGATTTGCTTTCAAACAAGGTGAAGCCAGGCGTGAGAGAGAGATGTCGTGGATCTCAGAGGAGAGGTGTGATTCTCCGGCAAGACAACGCACGCACTCATATTGCTGAACTAACCCGTGAATCCATCGGCAAAATGGGCTGGGAAGTACTGCCTCATCCCCCTTACAGTTCTGATTTAGCACCTAGTGGTTTCCGTTTGTTTGGTGCACTGAAGGAGGCACTACGTGGGAAGAGGTTCCAGGACAACGAGGACCTAAAGAAGTTTGTGGGTCCAAAGATCAAGATAAAGAGTTCTTTGCAGCCGGAATAAACAAGCTTTTAGCCTGTTGGAACAAGTTCATAAATGTTCTAGGGGATTATGTTGAAAAGTAGGACAAGGAGTGTTTTGTAAAAATAAACGCTTTTTACTCCAGACCAGTTTGTCTCTTTACTTATTGAATGACCGTCGTAATTAAACTAAAACTCAGCGGCGCGTCCATCTCTACACTCATCTATATATACTGCAGCTTCGTCTGGCCAATTCTGGAATACGCAACACTAATTTGGATAACAACTAAAGCACAAACATCCAAAATCTTTAGTTCTGAGAGAAAGGGTGGAAGAAATAAATGCCTGAGAACATTTTTTAGGGAGTCTGTTACATGTTCTCGCATGGCAGACGCAAATGTGAACGGGTTGGGATGTGCTGGGTGCACAGAACGGCAACCCTCCCTCGTGGTGGTTAGATGTGATCCACCAGAACCTTGACGAAAGATATGTCTGCCCTCACATTCTCACACAGTCCACATCGGGCCACTGTCACACCGTAGTCCCTCAAAAATCTGGATACTCCACGGTTCGACCTCCCAGTCCAAACAAAGACCCCTTTGAAACTCTGTCAGGTGCTGATAACGCTGTCTTATTTGAGTACGCGACATCCCCGTGTGCTACACACTAATCACTCTACATCAGACGCTGTTCACGCATCTTATTTACCCTACCAGGCCAGCTGATAACACTAAACAAGAACAACAACACTAATGCGTGTGTTCTAAGCCTCACAGAGAATAACAACGCTAATCATTTACGTACCCTTCAATGCTGTGCACGTGTACTAAGTTGCACTGACAACAGACAATATCTTCTGGGTGTTCACTATTTTGTCGGGCAGTGTGTTAACGACTTGATCTCCTACCGATGCTTTTCACGAAGGCAGTCATATAGTGTGATTCAATTAAGCAAATGCACAAGATTTGCGGTAGATGATAATATGCCTATATTCAGTAATTGTTGGCATTGTACCTTGCTAAGTCAAGAACGTTTCAATTGACCTTTTAATAGCGTCAATGTTCTCCTACAATTAATCTACGTTTCTCTAAGTTCGTATACCTGCTTCCACAAATGTTAAGCTACTTCGCACCTAACACGCGAGCATGGGCGTTATTTTCCTAAGCTCATCATATATTTTCAAAAATCCATACGTTTCCTTTATTTCTATTGATATGCTATTCTTACCTAACGAAAGAAGCAACTTTCCAGGATTAACTGGAATTCTGTTAAATTACGTACCTTTATTTTTTGACAGCGTCATCGGCAATCCAAATCATTTGTGGAATGGAACGAAACATTTTATTTACTAGTGGTTAAAGTATCTTTTAATATGTAGAAACACACACACACACACACACACACACACACACACACACACAGGCAGACCACTCACGAATTTCCGGTGATTCCAAGCCATTGCCTCTTATGGAAACAGAGATTCTAGATTAGACATCCGATGAGACTATCGGCTGAAAGTGGTATGAAATTGCCACAATACAGTTGAACAATCAGATGATAACATATTTTCAATAGTATTTCTCCTTGTTTCTTATCTCACGATTCAGTACATAAAGCAATGATTGGGGTGTGCTAATTACCATATACGAAAACCCTTTGTAGACTCTATCTGAGTAATTGGTACCGTCAGCTGTAGGAGAAACTGTATGTTGTTTCTAATTGTACATAGCATTTTTAATATTTGGAACGAAAGGTGATCGTATTAGTTTGTATAACACAAGCGCTAACACTTCTAATCTACAATGTAATTCAGAAATCATTGCAAAACTGTAGCAATGAAAATGTTTATATTTCTCTGTGATACACAGCGACGTAAAGTCAGTTTGAAATACGGACTTCGTTTGGACGAAACCGTTGGAAGGTCTCCGTTTAGCAGTAACTAATCTGCTAATACCTTTAGTAGAAAACATCCGTATACCGGAGGGAAATTACGAGCATTTGGCGTCCGTTGGTCGATTGGGCAATTAGTATGCACACTAAACGACGACAGGCTGCAAGCCTGAAGTTTGTCTGAACATTCAATTTGCCGGGAAAGTTTTAAAATTCACTTCATGGTAACTGTTTCTGCAGACTAGCTGGAAGCTTGATGGAGCATATCGCCAGAATCCTTCCGCTCTATAAAAATCTCACATATGCAACGCTGATCTCATTAAACAGTAAGCCAAACGGCGGGTTATCGCTTAACTATTCAGCGTTGCACCTTGGGGATTGTATTCTAGAGATCAGTTTTGGAATCACATGATGGAACGCGTACTAGACACCGCAGCATGTAGTTTCCGCCATTTTATGCTTTTTTTTTTTTTTTTTTTTTTTTTTTTTTTTTTTTTTTTTTTTTTTTTTTTTTGCTCTAAAGCATTAGGTTGGGTATTGTGCAGCATTTGTCAATATTCTGTGTTCTGTACATCTAAGTGATGTCTAATATGTTGAAGCTTTTTGGAAGCATTGATAACTCTTCACTTAGATTATTTTATGTTGAGTAAAATCCAATATACAGTCTTAAGACCACACAAAAAAAGACGCCCACCACGAAGGAATTATTCTACGCCCCGTTTTGTTGCCCTTCTTGGCAAGCCATCCTGGGCTTGCACTTCAGCAAGATAATACCCACCCGCACACTGCGAAAGTTTCTACAGTTTGTCTTCGTGCTTGTGAAACCCTACCTTGGCCAGCGAGGTTACTGGATCCCTCCCCAACTGAGAACATTTGGAGCATTACGACCCCCCCCCCCCCCCCTCCAGCCGGCTCGGGATTTTGACGATCTAACGCGCCTGCTGGACAGAACTTGGCACGATATTCCTCAGGAAGGCAACAAACAGCTCTGTCAATCAATGCCAAGCCAATAACCGGTCAGAGATGAATCAACGCGTTACTGAACTGCTCAATTTGTGAAGCTCTTTCTACTGAATAAATCATCCAATTTCTTTTAGAGTGTATTGTTAAGACTAATAATCTGTATAGTTAGGCCACTCATTTTTCGTTGATCATGCACGACCTTGTACCTTGAAGCAGAAGGAGCTCTTCTACCATGGATATTCGCAAATAAACTGAGATTGTTTAATACCTTAACTATTTTATCTGTCTTGCAAATGGAAATACGTTTGTATTAGTTTTCGATAGCTTCTGTTTCAAAATGTATTTAATTTGAGAGCGGTTTTTGGTTTTTCTTCTTAATCTGATTTCACTTGCTGACTGTTGTCGGGTAGTAGCGTAATAACGTAACAGACAGACTATCGAATGCAGTATTGACATCTTTAAATTTCAGTAGTATATTTCTTCTTAAGTATATGAATGAGTTGTACATTCGAATATTTTTTTACACACGTGGAAAAACGTTACTCTTCCGGCGTAATTTTTATAATTTCCGGTAAAACAGCAGCACTTAAAAATTGAGTAATAAAATATATTTATCTTGTTTTACAGAGCTGGCTAGAGGCGAAAATTTGAAAAGTGTTCCAAAGTACAACAATCTCTCAAGCATTTGTGTTCATTGTCCCATTCACTTTTCTGCAAGAACACGAGGGTCGCCTTTCAATATTTTACAAAAGCTACGAAAGAAGAACAGTTTTTTGTCCTAATCACTTTATTGGTTCTCAAAATACTCACCTTTAAAACGTATATAATTTTTCATGTACCTCTGAGCCATACCTTATAAAAATTGTCTATCACCAATAGTGTTCAACTGAGACCTGGCATACATAAAGATAGCGGTACGAAAATAACCCAAAGAACATTAGAATTACAAGTGCTGAAAATCATGCAAGTTTGAACAGCTTGGGATTTGCTAACGATCTTACTCTCCTTGCTAACAATGTTCAAGAAACCAGGCAACAAGTTAAATCAGTACAAGAAATAGCACAGAATACTGATCTCAGAATGTTGTTGTTGTTGTGGTCTTCAGTCCTGAGACTGGTTTGATGCAGCTCTCCATGCTACTCTATCCTGTGCAAGCTTTTTCATCTCCCGGTACCTACTGCAACCTACATCCTTCTGAATCTGCTTAGTGTATTCATCTCTTGGTCTCCCCCTACGATTATTACCCTCCACGCTGCCCTCCAATACTAAATTGGTGATCCCTTGATGCCTCAGAACATGTCCTACCAACCGATCCCTTCTTCTGGTCAAGTTGTGCCACAAACTTCTCTTCTCCCCAATCCTATTCAATACTTCCTCATTAGTTATGTGATCTACCCATCTAATCTTCAGCATTCTTCTGTAGCACCACATTTCGAAAGCTTCTATTCTCTTCTTGTCCAAACTATTTATCGTCCATGTTTCACTTCCATACATGGCTACACTCCATACGAATACTTTCAGAAATGACTTCCTGACACTTAAATCAATACTGGATGTTAACAAATTTCTCTTCTTCAAAAACGCTTTCCTTGCCATTGCCAGCCTACATTTTATATCCTCTCTACTTCGACCATCATCAGTTATTTTGCTCCCCAAATAGCAAAACTCTTTTACTACTTTAAGTGCCTCATTTCCTAATCTAATTCCCTCTGCATCACCCGACTTAATTAGACTACATTCCATTATCCTTATTTTGCTTTTGTTGATGTTCATCTTATATCCTCCTTTCAAGACACTGTCCATTCCATTCAACTGCTCTTCCAAGTCCTTTGCTATCTCTGACAGAATTACAATGTCATCGGCGAACCTCAAAGTTTTTATTTCTTCTCCATGAATTTTAATACCTACTCCGAATTTTTCTTTTGTTTCCTTTACTGCTTGCTCAATATACAGATTGAACAACATCGGGGACAGGCTACAACCCTGTCTCACTCCTTTCCAAACCACTGATTCCCTTTCATGTCCCTCGACTCTTATAACTGCCATCTGGTTTCTGTACAAATTGTAAATAGCCTTTCGCTCCCTGTATTTTACCCCTGCCACCTTTAGAATTTGAAAGAGAGTATTCCAGTCAACATTGTCAAAAGCTTTCTCTAAGTCTACAAATGCTAGAAACGTAGGTTTGCCTTTCCTTAATCTTTCTTCTAAGATAAGTCGTAAGGTCAGTATTGCCTCACGTGTTCCAGTGTTTCTACGGAATCCAAACTGATCTTCCCCGAGGTTGGCTTCTACTAGTTTTTCCATTCGTCTGTAAAGAATTCGTGTTAGTATTTTGCAGCTGTGACTTATTAAGCTGATAGTTCGGTAATTTTCACATCTGTCAACACCTGCTTTCTTTGGGATTGGAATTATTATATTCTTCTTGAAGTCTGAGGGTATTTCGCCTATTTCATACATCTTGCTCACCAGATGGTAGAGTTTTGTCAGGACTGGCTCTCCCACGGCCGTCAGTAGTTCCAATGGAATATTGTCTACTCCGGGGGCCTTGTTTCGACTCAGGTCTTTCAGTGCTCTGTCAAACTCTTCACGCAGTATCGTATCTCCCATTTCATCTTCATCTACATCCTCTTCCATTTCCATAATATTGTCCTCAAGTACATCGCCCATGTATAGACCCTCTATATACTCCTTCCACCTTTCTGCTTTCCCTTCTTTGCTTAGAACTGGGTTTCCATCTGAGCTCTTGATATTCATACAAGTCGTTCTCTTATCTCCAAAGGTCTCTTTAATTTTCCTGTAGGCGGTATCTATCTTACCCCTAGTGAGATAGGCCTCTACATCCTTACATTTGTCCTCCAGCCATCCCTGCTTAGCCATTTTGCACTTCCTGTCGATCTCATTTTTGAGACGTTTGTATTCCTTTTTGCCTGTTTCACTTACTGCATTTTTATATTTTCTCCTTTCATCAATTAAATTCAATATTTCTTCTGTTACCCAAGGATTTCTACTAGCCCTCGTCTTTTTACCTACTTGATCCTCTGCTGCCTTCACTACTTCATCCCTCAAAGCTACCCATTCTTCTTCTACTGTATTTATTTCCCCCATTCCTGTCAATTGTTCCCTTATGCTCTCCCTGAATCTCTGTACAACCTCTGGTTCTTTTAGTTTATACAGGTCCCATCTCCTTAAATTCCCACCTTCTTGCAGTTTCTTCAGTTTTAATCTACAGGTCATAACCAATAGATTGTGGTCAGAGTCCACATCTGCCCCTGGAAATGTCTTACAATTTAAAACCTGGTTCCTAAATCTCTGTTTTACCATTATATAATCTATCTGATACCTTTTAGTATCTCCAGGGTTCTTCCATGTATACAACCTTCTTTCATGATTCTTAAACCAAGTGTTAGTTATGATTAAGTTGTGCTCTGTGCAAAATTCTACCAGGCGGCTTCCTCTTTCATTTCTGTCCCCCAATCCATATTCACCTACTATGTTTCCTTCTCTCCCTTTTCCTACACTCGAATTCCAGTCACCCATGACTATTAAATTTTCGTCTACCTTCACAATCTGAATAATTTCTTTTATTTCATCATACATTGCTTCAATTTCTTCGTCATCTGCAGAGCTAGTTGGCATATAAACTTGTACTACTGTAGTAGGTGTGGGCTTCGTATCTATCTTGGCCACAATAATGCGTTCACTATGCTGTTTGTAGTAGCTTACCCGCATTCCTATTTTCCTATCCATTATTAAACTTACACCTGCATTACCCCTATTTGATTTTGTGTTTATAACCCTGCAGTCACCCGACCAGAAGTCTTGTTCCTCCTGCCACCGAACTTCACTAATTCCCACTATATCTAACTTCAACCTATCCATTTCCCTTTTTAAATTTTCTAACCTACCTGCCCGATTAAGGGATCTGACATTCCACGCTCCGATCCGTAGAACGCCAGTTTTCTTTCTCCTGATAACGACATCCTCTTGAGTAGTCCCCGCCCGGAGATCCGAATGGGGGACTATTTTACCTCCGGAATATTTTACCCAAGAGGACGCCATCATCATGTAATCATACAGTAAAGCTGCATGCCCTCGGGAAAAATTACGGCTGTAGTTTCCCCTTGCTTTCAGCCGTTCGCAGTACCAGCACAGCAAGGCCGTTTTGGTTATTGTTACAAGGCCAGATCAGTCAATCATCCAGACTGTTGCCCTTGCAACTACTGAAAAGGCTGCTGCCCCTCTTCAGGAACCACACGTTTGTCTGGCCTCTCAACAGATACCCCTCCGTTGTGGTTGCACCTACGGTACGGCTATCTGTATCGCTGAGGCACGCAAGCCTCCCCACCAACGGCAAGGTCCATGGTTCATGGGGGGGGGGGGGGGGGGGGATCTCAGAATACCATTTGAAAAAAAAAAAAAAAAAAAAAAGGAATTATACTAAGTGACCTACCACTTGCAAAGTGAATTACAATAGGAGAACAAGAAATCGAAATTATTCATAAATTTAAACGTTTGGTAAAATAGTACCTTACAATCTAAATAACAAACCAGCAGGACAAAACAGAATAAAAAAACTTAACAATGCAAATTACAGTACAAAAAACACATACACCAAAATGAGCCTAGCCACAGATGCAAAATTAAAACTTTATAAAACAATAACACAATCAGAAATAAATTGTGTAGCCGAAACCATCTTCAAAACAATTAATACAGCAGAAATAGACAAAACACTGAAGATAGCAAGAAGAATAATTAGGACATACAAAAATAAACAATATCAAGTAAATGGACATTGGAGAGTAGCTTCAGATGAAACAGCATACAAGAAAATAGAAGTAGTAATGAGCACAATCAGGAAGAAACGTATCTCATTCTTTGTATGTCTGATGAGAACTCCAGATTAAAGAATCAGTAAGGGAATAATAGAAAAAGTTGTGGAATATTAAGAGCAACATTAATTGGAGCACAGAATTTAAGGAAGATATAAGAGAACTCCAGTAGAGTAGAGAACAAAAAACAAAACAGAGAAATCATAGTACTGCAAGACACACAAAGCAGGCTACAAACGAAGATCAATAAAAGGCTGTAGGATGAGTGATGTCAGATGAAGAAAGAAAGAAAATATTTAAAAGTATGATGAAGCATTGGGCAGATAGAATATAATAATAAATTATAATAATCCTTGTATAAAAACTGAACAATTGAACTGTGCTTTTGAATTATTATTGAACTGTATTGTATTATTGAATAAAAACAACCGGTGTAAATCTTTGTATAACTGAATAGAGTGGCCCAGGGAAGGCTATAAAATAAAAATAATAAATTTTGCATATGCCAGAGCCAGTTCTTGGAACATTTTTTCCGCTCCTAAGGGGAATGGTTTTGGAATTATACAACACCTACTTGAGTTGATAACATACCTCTGAACACATTCTTCGTTTGACATAAAGAAACAAAGAGAAATAGGGTGTACACGAGAAAAGTGACATTAATTCCATTTTTTCCCCCGTGTTTTAGGTGTGCGAGACAGCTGGCATTGTCATGCTGAAAAATGCTGCGCCGTTTTCGGTAGTTTTTTTTCGGTTTTCATCGATGATCTGTGGCAAACAACTTGGTGTATACTACTCAGCTTAACTGTCCTTCAATCCTCTAGAGCAATGACCACTGTGTGTCCAGAGTAACCAAAGGAACATGCCATAGTTTGGTTGGAAGACCTCCGGAAGCGAAACATTTTTATGGGTTTGTTTTATCTTGGACCATTCAAAGAGTTTGATAGCTACTTAATTTCCAGATCGTGCGAATATACCCACGGATTGACTTCAGTTACGAAACGGTACACAAATTGTTTATTTCTTTGGTGGCATTTTTTTAGAGATTTCTTACGCCGATTTTCACGGGCTTATCTCTGAGGTACAGTCAGATTGTCTCGTAGACAACTAAACGTTCATGTGTAAGCTCACCTCTGTGTCACGGTTGGTTACGTGATTCATTCATATTTTGCACTGGGTCGACAGTTTTCGGAACAGCCGATTTTGGTCGACCGTCATGAAAATAATCGCTGACGCACGACAACGAAACGTGTGTGTGTGTGTGTGTGTGTGTGTGTGTGTGTGTGTGTGTGTGTGTAGTAACGTAATCGACCCTGTGACACATAGGAATCCTACAATACCAGCAGGTATTGACATCTTCGTTTGCAGAAAGGAGTGTTCATATGAAAAGTATGTCCACAAGATTTAATTGTTTCATGCTGAACATTAGAAGTATCATGTGGGTTAATTTTGACCCACGATGGTTTTTCGAGGGCCGTAGCCCCTCCATATTCATCACAGGACCAAACGCTCTCGTGATCGTTCATCATTTATGGGCTTACACAACTCACCAAAATTTTATCTCCCTAGCTCATCTAGAAGTATGAAAAATTTACCTGTTATACCAGCAGTACCATGTGGGTCATTTTTGACTCATACCCATGTTAACGTAGTTTGATATTACTAATACCAGTTTTCAGACACTGAATAGTTTCTGGACTTGACTCGATATTATTCACGAGATGTTGAGAATATTATGATACTTTGGACCAAAAAGAACGTGAAATACGAAGCATTCGGTGATGGATGATAAGTTATATCAAAGCGGCTTTCCGTTTTCTAAGGACATACAGACCTACGCAGTGACACTGTGAATCTACAGAATAGCATATTATACAGTGGGGAATTCCCCCCTGTCTCCTTCTGCACAACTTTCTGGGGCACTGCTAACAGTTCTCTTACACGTCACCAGATGTCAGGCGTGTCGCCCTTACGGAACGTCATGAATGACAACTTCTTCATCTCTGTGAAACTGACAGATGAGCTGAAACGGAAAGGAACAAGTTTAGTTGGCGCTCTTGGGAGATCACTAAAAGGAGGTCCTTCCTGTAGCGTGAAGTGGAGACGACACATTGTGTGCAACACACTTACAAGTCAGGCGACAGTCTTCTCACAGCATACCAAGGGAAAATAAAACAAAAAATCCGTATTCTAAGTAACATGCTTGCTGCATGTCAGATGAATGAAAACACTGAGAAGGAACTTCCAGAAACTGTGAAGTTTTATAATGAAACTAAGTTTGGATTCGATATAGTTAACCAAATGGCTAGACACTACAGTGTCTGAGCTGGCACCCATCGATATCCTGTGCGTGTCTTTTAAAATATTCTTGACCTTGCCATGATCAACGCTCACACAGTTTTTAAGTTACTTAGCTCTAAGAAGATTTAACGTCGGGACTTTATCCTTAGAGTAGCAGATGAGCTTGCTGCCCTCTACAAACTGCAAACAGGAGCCAGTCTCCCCTTTCAGGCACTCGATACCGACACTGGCCAACGTGGAAATAGAAGGTCTTGGCAAATTCAGGTTTCCTGCAAACAACAAAGGGAAATAAAACATGAAGCGTATGCTTCAAGTGCAACAAGTACGTGTGCAAAAGCTGCCGAGCAAAAACTCTTGTCGAATGTCTGAATCCCAGCTTAAGCAAGTCTGTCAAATCTGTGTCCTTAAATATTACCAATTATTTTTTTAATCATAGGCTGACGTTATTTTTTTCTCACGTTTTAGTTCCTTGATTGCAATAAGCAAGAAAATACGAAGTGAATTTTAGTCACCTGCTGGATTTCAGAAACTTTTACAAATATTTGTCACTTTCCTTATTTGTCTATAAAACTAAAAATACTATTAATACTCACATAAACAATATGTTGTGATTCTGTTTCAATCTTTTTATAAAGAAAAATATTTCTTATATTAACGACGATTGATGAAAGATGTGGAATTTCTTCTGTAAAATTGAAAAAAAAATTACTTCTAAAAATTTATTTTTGACAGTATAATATTCATTTTACAGACGTATTGTCAACATGAAGACACTCAAAGCACCAGCCAAATACGAATAAAATGGTGGTTTTCTACTGTGGGTCAAAAATTACCCACATGGTACTGCTAGGGGTACGGCGAAGTCCTGTACTTTTAGTGTTAAATGTTAACATTCCATATCCTTAGAATTATACTGAAATTTTAATATAAAAATTTGTAAATTCATTTTCATATTTTATTTTAGCTCTTTACTCTCATGGAGTGCTGAGTGCTATTGGCATGGGATTTCAGACTGATTCCGTATTTCTGGATTTCCGGAAGGTTTTTGACACTGTACCACACAAGCGGCTTGTAGTGAAATTACGAGCTTACGGAATATCGTCTCAGTTACGTGACTGGATTCGCGATTACCTGTCACAGAGGTCACAGTTCGTAGTAAATGACGGAAAGTCATCGAGTAAAACAGAAGTGATCTCTGGCATTCCAAAAGGTAGTGTTATAGGTCCTTTGCTGTTCCTTATCAATGTAAACGATTTAGGATACAATCTGAGCATCCGTCTTAGGGTTTTTTTTTTTTTTGCAGGGGACGCTGTCGTTTATCGATTAGCAAAGTCATCAGAAGATCAAAACAAATGGCAAAACGATTTAGAAAAGATATCTGAATGGCGTGAAAATTGGCACTTGACCCTAAATAACGAAAAATGTGAGGTCATCCACATGAGTGCTAAAAGGAATTCGTTAAACTTCGGTTATACGATAAATCAGTCAAACTTCGGTTATACGATAAATCAGTCAAATCTAATGGCCGTACATTCAACTAAATACGTAGGAAATACAATTACGAACAACTTAAATTGGAAGGAACACATAGAAAATGTTGTGGGGAAGGCTAACCAAAGACTGCCTTTTATTGGCAGGACACTTAGAAAATGTAACAGATCTACTAATAAGACTGCCTACACTTTGTTTGTCCGTCCTCTTTTGGAATACTGCTGCGCGTTGTGGGATGCTTACCATATAGGACTGACGGAGTACATCGAAAAAGTTCAAAGAAGGGCAGCACGATTTGTAATATGGTGAAACAGGGGAGAGAGTATCACTGAAATGCTACAGGACTTGGGGTGGACATCATTAAAAAAAGGCGTTTTTCGTTGCGGCGGAATCTTCTCACCAACTTTCTCCTCCGAATGCGAAAATATTTTGTTGACGCCGACCTACATAGCGAGAAACGATCAGGATGATAAAATAAGGGAAATCAGAGCTCGTTCGGAAAGATATAGTTGTTCGTTCTCACCGCGTGCAGTAAGAGATTAGAATAATAGAGAATTGTCAAGGTGGTTTGATGAATTCTCTGCCAGTTACTTAAATGTGATTTTCAGAGTATCCATGTAGGTGTAGATGAAGAATATTTTGCTAAATATGTACCAGCGGTTGTTTCTAACAAAGATATATACTCTTTGCTTTGCATACTATCTCCGTTTTTCTACATCGTTTACAGGCTTGGTGCGAATTAGTGGCGAATGGTGGTCAAGTCTTTGTGTGAGGATGTAGAAAGCAGACGTGTAGTTCGAACTCTTAGTTCATCTTGTGTCATTACAATACGGCAAAAGTTTCAGACGACGAACATTTGAAATAAATGATGACTAACTTAAACCCTCAGCTGCCGACAGGTGTTGTTAATATACCTAGCTGTGGACAGCTGAAAATAAGTGCCCCGACCGGGACCCTAACCCGGGATCTCCTGCTTACATGGCAGACGCTCTATCCATCTGAGCCACCGAGGACACAGATGAACAGCGCGACTGCAGGGACTTAACCCTTGCACGCTTCCCGTGAGACACATTCCCAACTGTCCACAATTCCACATATGTAATGTACCTATAAGGTACATCCTGGGTTCGAGTCCCGGTAGGGGCACACATTTTCAGCTGTCCACATCGAGGTATATTAACAACACCTGTCAGCAGCTGAGGGTTTAAGTTAGTCATCATTTATTTCAGGGAAAAGCTGCAAGGCCATCAACAGTATCTGTTCTTTCAAGAACAGTTACTGTCTTCATGAACATTTGAAAGTTAAGATGCCTTACTTCATTTCGTAACTTCAGAAATACAATTTTGACAATTCTTTCATCGGTTATTTTTCGACGTACTAGATCAGTCTGTAGATGTAATGCCTCTAAGGAAGACAAGCCAACCTCCAAACAGTCAGCTAAGTAAAATCTTTGTATCTTAATATATGGCTATGCCCTTCGATGGAACTCGCTTCAAAATAATGACTAACGTCCGGTCTGAGAACAAATTATTGAATGCGCAATATTAAAGTGGTCTATTACAGTGTGTGTGTGTGTGTGTGTGTGTGTGTGTGTGTGTGTGTGTGTGTGTGTATGATTCACATGTGCACGGCATTTCATGTTAGTTTCACGAATCTAAATATTACCCGAGTTGCTGTGCATTTATTAGCAATTAAAACTGCGATGCTCTTACTGTCTGTTTGGCCTTGTGTGTGATTAATAAATGTCAGTTAAAGTGTCAATACATGTATGTTTAGTAGATCTTCCTCAAAGTTAATGGGGGAATATTATTTATTATTACTATTGTGGCGAGAGCAGCGTGTTCTACTGAATGATGTGGCGATAACTAGCCCGAAAGCCAGACAGACAATGAGGGCTGCCACACGATGAGATTTTCTTCCATACACATCTCTAATTTTGAATTACGGAACTGATGGACACGCTATATAACCACGATGGGACGAATCGAGGTGGGCCGACTTTATTGCAGCGTGTATAATTTTTTTAACAGAGTGCGGCTATATACAAGAGCTGTCTAGCGCTACACACTCACACGACAAATAAAAACTACCTCCTACGACACTAATCCATCTTTAAAGCACCTATTACATTGTACATTCCTGATACTAGCTGGAAGAAAAATTCCATTGTACGTTTTTTTCAAACAGAACACCTAACAGCTTCTGGAACCTTATTCGATACTGTTATCTGTCGTAGATATCTGCAAAGCTGTTAACGTCTGATATATTAACAATAATAAGTCGGTTGTGTTGTACAGATTCACTTTGTGGCAGGCGCTGGTGTGTAGTTTTCCCACAAAACCGCTCTGACAGGAGAGACCCCTATTTACACGGACATGCATTTATTAGGCGAAAGATCAAACAGTCTCCAGCCCTCCTCGTCACAGATATCAGCGAAATGTAATCACTCACGTTTGAACCTGGCTGAATTAAATGCACGGCATCCCCTCAGTAATGCCTTTGATCTCTTCCTGGTACTCAGCCAATTTCACTTGAGTGTAGAACTGCGAATGGGTGTGTGACGTTTATCTGTGTCCTGGCGAGGGCAGCGGCAGATGACAGGATAGACTGATGTCAGAGAACACAGCTGCAGCATTCTCAGACGCTGTCCATCTTCTCATTCGTCGACCCTTAGTACAGGATTATCTGTTTCCACATCACCGACATGGACGAAATGTTAAATTTCGACCTTTCGTCCGTCAAGTCTTTCATCCCAACGTCCTGTCACTAGAGAGCTCATAGCCGGCGTAATATGAGATAGAGACAAAACGTAATTTGGGCAGACAGGGAAATATACGGGCACACTGAGAGAGGTACGCTTGTAAACTGGGAATGGTGATAAAAGAAAGCTGCAAGAGACACAAAGCTCAATTGAAACAGCACAGAAATTATCTCTTGGTTCAGGTACGATCAGATTATTCGCCTACTTTCAAAACATAACAATTTAGAAATTCTTCTACATGTAATATGGGAAGCGCAGGATGTTCACATGTTCCCGAAGAAGCTGAGATGGAATAAGCATACGAATATCACTCGGCTGTGTAGCTTACACCAGCATCATTGTCTCTACCAATAGTTTTGTTTTCAACACAAAAACATTTCTCGCTACCGTTCATGATTTATACTACAGATCTCTCGGTAAGTTATTCCCTTTATCGAGTGCGTCTTATTGCACTATCATAACGCTCTCGCTTTTCACATACCTATGCCACAAATCTCCAAGTTGATTAACTATATTGTAATGGAACTTTGTTTTACGTAAGGAATTGCTACTAGTTTATTCAATTTTTATTCAAGCTCAATGTCAGCAGTATTTTTTATTTTTCCCATTATATTGACACATTTCCTACATCATACTTTCATCGTAAAAGCTCCTAAGAATGCCAAACGCTCATATCATGCCTGTAACCTGGTAACTTGACATTCCAAAAAGTTTTCAAGATGCTGAGATGTAGTTTTTGCCATTCAACAGTGGGCAAAGTGGTGAGTAGTTTATCACATTCTTAATATTTGTAACAGGTTAAAGTTTTAGTGAAATGTTTCTGTCCATGATTGGTTATGGCCCTTGTGCTACAATATATTTAAAATGAAGAAATGATCGCATGCTCGAGCAATTTCTTATTTTCTTTGGGGAAATATGTCAATTACATCATCTATTATGGAAATTCTTTGTTGAGAACAGCATTGTAAATGAAAGAAAGAAAATGTTTAAGGATTATATAGGTGTCCAGATGATCAAGAACAATGAATAGTAAGATGAAAAACAAAGGCCATTAATATACAACATTGTGAGGGAAGAGAGCTGCACAGAATGATTATGAAAATACACATACGATATTAAAATCAAAAGTATTCTGTCTAAAATTAATAATTCTGAGTAAACAATTAAGTATTCATGTGATAGTCCACAGTGAAATTAGTAAAGCTAAATGAGATTTGATTATTAGAGGAAACAAAGGAATGACACATGAAATGACACACACTGGAAGTATTTGTTATGATACAATTAGCATAATAAATGAAATTAGAGCCATCAGTCAACAATAAAAATATTTTTGGTATAAGTGAATTCTAATATCGTAAATATTTTCAGTTAGTATTTGTAATGACATCCTTAGCATAACAAATGAAATTACTGCAGTCAGTTGACAATAAAAAGATTTTCATTGTATGTGAGGTGTAATATCACAAATATTTTCAGTCAGTATAGTATTAGGTCAATTAATTCATAGAAAATTAAGATAAGAAGTAGTATATGAAAAGCTGAGCTGATAAGACTAAAAGCAAATTATCAAAACCATTTTTGTATAAAAAATATTTCCATTTCGTTCCTGGATATGTGTAAGACATTTGACTGCATTCATACTTACCACAACCTAAATTTTATAGCAGTAAAGGTAAAAATATTATCTGTTTTATTTCATACTAAAGTAACAAAAAGCCAAAAGTCCTTCTAGGTGACTTCCAAATATTAGGATGACAGTTTGTGTTCCTAATGGGTGTCATTTACTAATGGTATACCAAGGGGTTTGACACAACATCCACTATTAAATCAGGAATGAACACATCAAACAGTCACATATCAACCACCATTTTATTGTACATCTAGTTAGATTTCAGCTGCAGTATAGCCATCATCAGTCAATTTAGTAGCATGTCATAGAGGTCCAGAAAGCTTTTATAAGAACATGTTGTCAGAAGGACATTAAACTATCCATAGTCAATGCACACAGAATTGAGCTATGGAAAGTTTAAAGCAGTTTTAACACCATGTGCGTATACAAGCTTTATGGGTACATTTGACTCGCTACTAAAGCACTGATTATAACTATACTGTACCTAAAATCTAGCTAGGTCTCCAATAAAATATAGATTGATGTGTGATTGACTTCGTTATTCCCTCATTATAATCATTTCAGACTCACTGAGCACAATGATTCCTAATGGAATCTAGCCTGATCCATTATCAATCTTCCTGTGCACAAACCTTATCTCAGCTTATTTCAGTTCAGTGGAAATAATTTTACTTTGCTATAATTTGATATTCAGTAACAGAAGGAAAAATAAACCAAATTTTCAGTCAGTTAATTTACTTGTTCTGTGTAAGTCATACATGATGCAACAATAGTTAGGATAATTGTGTGCAAGATGTTCTGTAACTTTCACAATGGTTGCATATAAGGAAAAGTAATATTTAAAACAGAATCTTTAAAATGTTTTTATGTGCCTATTGATCTGAACTAGAATTCAAAATCACATTTGTATGTATGGATATTGTTATATATTCAAGTTGAAAAACAATTTACTGGGTTTGACTGCTGGATTTCCGATTAAAATCCAGAAACTTTCACTTTGCGTACCTGCATTCAATCACTAACATGTAACAGTGTCCTAGGAAACTTGTTATGAGTCTTAAGTCAGGTCTATATTTTCAACTTTTAAACAGAAAGTTGTTTAAGCAACTTGATCAACTAACTTAGCCTGGAAGAGTTTACTGATAAACAACTAACAACAGTTACAAATTATGACATTTTTTGTAGATACCTGCTCTGAAATACTTGGAAAGTATTTGACATTTGAAAAAAATTTTATTGTTATAGTACTGGATCAAAAAAGATATCAACTACTCATATCCTAACCTCTTTTTATCTTCAAAACTGGAAAACCTTATAGTATTTAAGACATTCACATCACCTCTAGTGGATTAAAACTACTGATAGACAATAAGAACAAGTTTGGAATTAAATTGAAATATGCTTTTTCTGAGAAAATCTCTACAACAGAGAAAAAAAATTGAAATGAGACTGGTGAGTGTCTGTGGCTAATACAAGTAAGTTTCATCATATATTACATAAACAAGAAATAAATATTGTATAAGCACAGATTTTATATAATTTCATATTATAATCACTATCTAAAGTTTAAAAAGTATGTTTGCTGATGAAATACATAATTCTCATGCAGTAGTGAGAAGTCGCACATCATAGCATGATATCTCTAACATTTTGAGTCTGACTCTGAAAGTAGCTATCTCACAATGATCAGTTTAGGACAAAGACAGACTCACTATATCTTTTCAAAAGATGTCTAAGTTTTTATGATTGTATCAGAAATTAAATATGACTAACTAGTGGTGCACTATCCATTGCTTTCAGCAAATAGAGAGAAGAGCTGTGACAGCAAGAAATGATTCGTTAAAAACATTAATGACAACAAGGACCAATATGGATTAAGTTGTATTAACTTTTAGTAGTAAAACTATGATATTCTTGTTATTATTATGTCATTATTGCTGTGTAATATATCCAAGTCTTTTCCCTTCTAATGATAAAATATTAGAGTTAAATTCAAATTATGGCCATGTTATTGTTCGGATTACCTTTTATAGTTAACGTAAGAAACTATATTTTTAGAGTAGTTCTGGCCATAAATCGATTTGGTTGTGAATACTGATGTTATTCACTGATTTTTTTGCAATAATTTTGCGACCATCTATTCTAAAAATTTATTAGAGTGAAAATGATTCAAAAACACTTTCAATTTTTCCTTGAACACTGCAAACCTAACAGATGATGCTTTGAACTCTAATTTTTCATTCTTTCGCAGCAAAAAAAGGGAGCAACGTCCCGTATTGAAACGCAGTACCCAGACATTTTGGTGATGGTAAGCTGGCTAGCTGAGCTGTACCTGCTATTGATGGCTGGAAAACTTGTTACCTCAGGTGCAGAAGATCCCCATATTTATGTTTATATTACTATTAGTTGTGTCCTATGTGTCTGCAGTGTTCTGTTGCTCTTAATAATAATAATAATGAAACTTTCTGGCAGATTAAAACTGTGTGCTGGGCCGAGAGTGAAACTCGGGAACTTTGCCTTTCGCGGACAAGTGCTCTACCAAATGAGCTACCCAAGCACGACTCACGCCCCGTCCTCACAGCTTCAGTTCCGCTAGTACCTCGTCTCCTACCTTCCAAACTTCACAGAAGCTCTCCTGCGAACCTTGCAGAACTAGCACTCCTGGAAGAAACGATATTGCGGAGACATGGCTTAGCCACAGCCTGGGGGATGTTTCTAGAATGAAATTTTCACTCTACAGCGGAGTGTGCGCTGATATGAAACTTCCTGGCAGATTAAAACTGTGTGCGGGGCCGAGACACGCAGGAGAGCTTCTGTGAAGTTTGGAAGGTAGGTGACGAGGTACTGGCGGAATTGAAGCTGTGAGGACGCGGCGTGAGTCGTGCTTGGGTAGCTCAGTGGTAGAGCACTTGCCCGCGAAAGGCAAAAGTCCCGAGTTCGAATCCCGGCCCAGCACGCAGTTTTAATCTGCCATCAGCTCACACTCCGCTGTAGAGTGAAAATTTCATTCTAATAATAATAATTAAAACGCAGCCGCGCGGGGTAGTCGCACGGTCTAGGGCGACTTGTCACGTCCACGCGGCTCCTCCCCCCCCCCCCCCCATTGGAGGTTCGAGTCCTCCCTCGCGCGCATGGGGGTGTGTGTTGTCCATAGCGTAAGTTAGTTTAAGTTAGATTATGTAGTGCGTAAGCTTAGGGACCGATGACCTAAGCAGTTTGGTCCCATAACACCTTACCACAAATGTCCAAAAAACACGAAATCAAGTGCGAAATTTATTTCATTAGTATTTATCTAGTTTTAAAAATCTGATGCCTCTTTGCAAACAAGTAATTCATAACCGTATAATAATGTTGAAATATCAGAAACCTGCACAGAAAGTCTCACTTTTTTATGAGACTGTCTCCACTTAATGCATCTGGTAGATCTTGTCTGAATTTGGTATGTACAAAGTTACCAGTAAATCGACGAGTTGCGTAGCTCATTTGCCCAGATTTTACTTGGTTCTTGTAATCTCTTTTGTTTTTCAAATAGAAGATTCATAAATCTCAGCCTTGACTATCAAAGGTTTTATTGTGTACATAAATTATGTGAAACAGAATGCCGAAACACTGGGGGTGACTGGAATTCAGGAGCTCCACATGAGACCATCTGTATTACTTTTGGTCAGTCATGATCATCTTCATCGCCATCGTTATTGCCATGATCGCTATCATTGTCATCATCATCGTCGTCATCAGCATCACATATTTGGCCTCCACTGCTGGATGAAGATCTCCTATATTTTCCATGTATTTCGAACTTCAGCTATATGCATCCATGTCGTTCCAACACGTTCTCTAATTTCTGCTGCCCATTTTTTTATTCGGTTATCGTTACTTGGAACCCATCAAAGATTGTCCTTGATTCATTTCGCACCCTACCTTTGGCTGGCTTCGTATACCACACACCTCGTTCCTTGATCCATTTATTTCCTCTTCTGTACCCCCTATTATTTTTCAGCATGCAAACTCCCAGTGTTTCCTGAGGAACCCTCAGTTTGGGAATGTTTCCGCACAGAAATTCTGTCTGCCACAAGCCGAAACGGATGACACACATTGATTATAAGGTATCCTTTTCAGACACATAGGAAGTTTAGTATTGAGAAAAAACTAATTTACAAAACACACACGTTTCTGCACTTACTCTTTGTTTCTTTTGCAACTGAGCCAGTCTTTATAGTCAACTGTCCTAAATTCAACAATTCCTCACTTATTCCATTGCTTCATCGCTATTTGGTACTATTTCTATATGTTTTGGTGAATGGTTACATTCGTCTTATTGTAATTGTTTTAGGCCTGCATTCAATCTTGCTATATTAAGTTCATCCATTCACCATTGAATTTTATTTGCGCTTGATGCATTCATTATGAAGTCAGTAGCAAAATGAGCGTGGTTCAAACATGCGTCTTTAACGCATGTTCATTCTTCGTTTTCCCAATCTAAAGATCTGAAGCATCTTCTATGGCTACTGAGAGCAGTTTTAGTGTTACAATATCTCTTTAATTTTTAATTTCTCCATACAATGGCAGTAGCTTTCCATACAAGCACCATTTCCTAGGTATATTTCTAAATTTCTAAAATCATTTGGTGAAGTGGCATCAAAACGACTACTCATGTTGGTATGTAGAATATATGAGACTGCCTATATATCATCAGACTTTCGAAAGAACTTCATCCACACTGTTCCTAAGATAGCAAGAGCCGACTGGCGCTATAATTATCGCACCATCAGCTTAACAGCATATGCATCCAAGTTGCAGACAAGAATAATATACAGAAGAATTGAAAAGAAAACTGAGGGTCTCTTGGATGATGAGCAGTTTGGTTTTAGGAAAGGTAAAGGCACTAGAGAGGCAGTTCTGACGTTATGGGTGATAATGGAAGCAAGATTGAGGGAAAAACTTTCGACAATGTAAAATGGTTCAACATGTTCGAAATTGTGAGAAAAATAGATGTACGCTGTAGGGAAAGACGGCTAACATGCAATACGTACAAGAACAAAGAGAGAACAATAAGACTGAAAGACGAAGAACGAATTGCTCTGATTAAATGGGGTATAAGGCAGGGATGTAGTGTTTCGCCCCTACTGTTCAATCTGTATGTCGAAGAAGCAAAGACGGAAGTAAAGGAAAGGTTCGAGATTGTGATTAAAATTCAAGGTGGAAAGATATCAACGATAACATTCACTGGTGGCATTTCTATCCTCAGTGAAAGTTAAGAAGAGCTACAGAATCTGGTGAATGGAATGGACAGTCTAATAGGTACAGAATATGGACTCAGAGTAAGTCGGAGAAAGAGTAGCAGAGTCCGCCCAGATAGATGAGTGGTCAGCACGACAAACTGTCATACCAAGAGGCCCAGGTTCGAGTCCTGACTGGGTCGGAGATTTTCTCCGCTCAGGGATTGGGCGTTGTGTTGTCCTGATCATCATCATCTCATCCCCATCGGCACGCAAGTCGCCGAAGTGGCGTCAACACAAAAGACTTGCATCAGGTGACCAGTCACCCTACGGGAGGCCCTATCCACACTACATTTCCATTTCCATAAGTAGCAGAAATGAGAGCAGAGAGAAACTTAACATCAAAATTGAGTATCACAAACCAAAGGAAGTCAAGGAATTCTACCACCTGGGCAGCAAAATAATCCATGATGGACGGAGCAAGGAGGACGTGAAAAGTAGATTGGCACCTGCAAAAAGGGCATTCCTGACCAAGACAAGTCTACTGGTATCAAACACAGGCCTTAATTTGAGGCAGAGATTTCTGAGAATGTACGTTCGGACTACAGCATTGTCTGGTAGTGAATCATGGACTATGGGAAAACCGGAACAGAGGAGAATCGAAGAGTTTGAGATGTGGTGCTAGAGGAGAATGTTGAAAGTCATGTGGGCTGATGAGGTAAGGAATGAGGATGTTCTCTGCAGAATCGGCGAGGAGAGAAATATACCGAAAACACTGACAAGAGGAGGGGTCGGATGATAGAAGATCTGTTAAGACATCAGCAAACAACTTGCACGGTACTGCGTTCACAAAAATTATATTGCAACACTTGCACTTATTTTTTACTGCACATTGTCTGATGTGTTGGATATGCTTCATAAACAAAACAATAGTTTTTGCACTAATTTAACCACTAGTTATATATGAGTAATTTTTTTTAAAAATAGCCCATCAGGTTCAGTGAGGACCTCCAGCGCTCAGGCCTTTTGGTGAAAATCATAGGTACAGATTTTATAACTATTGAGTTGGGCACCCAAGCAAGGGTACTTTTGTACCACATAGCGGGCCCCACCCCTCACACTCTCTCCTAACGCCGGCGCTAGCATGAGGCAACAAAGTGAATATGGAATAAATTTGTCAGATTATAAAAAGCAGAGGGCCTTCTACTGCGGGACAAACTCTAATATGACAGACTATTCAGACAATAGTAGTTTTCCTACACAGCTCTTAACAGCTTAGTGCTCACTATCAGTTGAAGCAGCGGCTGAGTAGTATAAGCGGTTCTGCATCACTAAAGGTTCTCCTTCACGGTGGCATTTGTGAAAGACGATGTGTGAATTAATTAATTAATTGCTTCGTCTTTGATAACCTCGCTGCCGTCAACACGCTATCAGCCGCAGGCATCCTCCTCTTGCTTGCCCTGTCTTCGATTGCAGCAACCCAAGCTGTAACTGAGAAGCATTTACACAGTTTTGTCGGGCGATCGCAAATTAAAATAATTGCCATGCTGATGGTGGAATTTATTTTGTGAAATGTAAATTCACAGGCAGTCAAAGATAACAGGAAAATAAAAAGTGGCCAAATAATTGATACCGTCAACAACCCTATTATTCACTCTGTACTCCGCATTTTCCCCGCGGTCGCCAGCCAATTATGCCTCACGAGTTCTACGTAAAGAGCGATGAGTATTGGACGGTTCTGCTAAAATTAATTAGGTGTCGAATGGGAAGTATTTTCACATATTAACAGGTCAACGAGCGTAATAAGCGTCTGAACCACACATCACATAGAATATTTTCGGAAATAATGTTTTGAGGGTGTATAAGTACGTTCACTAACTGATAACTACTCTACAGTGGAATACGAAATTAGCGAGCAGCGTAATAAACTCTTCATCAATTCCAGAAAGTTTCATAAACGTTCCTGGTGAAACAGAAAGAAACGAATAATCCACCTGGCCTTCACGGAATTCCAATCTGGATTCACAGAAGCCACCCTACAATATTGGTCCCTTTCTCAGTCTGGATTTCTCACGAATTTCTCACACACTCTAAGCAGACCCAAGTGCCTAAAACACAGTGAGCGCTCGCAAAAATAAGAAGGAAAAATAACGGATGAGTAAAATTATAAACCAGAATCCCTTACGTCAACATGCTGCACGGTCCTTGAACACATCCTGTCTACAATAAAATGAGTTTCCTAGAGAGTTAAAAAAGTTGTTGTCCATAAACCAGCTCAGGTTTGGGAATCGTTCTCATGTGAAACTCCGCTCGCCCTTTTCACACTGAACTAAGTATGTATTTCAATAGGCAGGTCCTATATCGGATAACGCTCGATATTGTGTTGCACTGCAACAAATATCCAAACATCCAGTATATTCTCAAATATGTGACTGGTCCGAAGACTTTGAATATATACATATCGTTCTGGTTGGTCAGCGTTCGCAAAAGAGAAAGGTAACGTTACGAATGCTCCAAAGAAGTTTGGGTGATTCATTCATTGTGTTCCGTACACCCAACAAGAAGGAGAAACTGTAGGGATACTGAAAAAGTCAAGAGCTACATTAATAAAATACACTCATTGTCATAAAAAGAGCTGCACCAAGGACCCAGCCGATCCACAACAAATTGGGCGGGGTTGTTGCTCACCATCAACTATACCAACGATTACTTTTGCACGGGCGGCCACACACTCGAGGAGGACGGATCGAGTCGTGATGTAGTGCGCATCTGCTGACGTAAGAGGGTCCCAAACGGCTGTGCCGGCCAATACAACAGCAAGTAGCGATAAGAAGTTATCTCCTGAGCACGCAATACGCACCGGCATACATTTCACGGTAAACTGCCCAGCTCGACTAGTTCACTTCTAGGTGCTTCGTGAATTCTCAAGTGCTTCCTTCGAAGACTTGGGTGCAAATTTAGTTGCAGTCAAGTCTACGAAGGAACCATTTGAGAAATCACGACATTCAGAAGAAGATGGCCCAAGTATGCCTACATCGATAATTTTTTAGAAGTGCATACAGGGCCTGAAGATGGAATATTGATTTGCCGAAACTGGTAGCGAAAACAAAATAAAATAAGTTCTCAATTTACACGGTTCTTTGGCGAGTTCCTTTGTTAAACATGTGACCAGCCGCTGTCCCACGTCCACAGTGTACCAATAGAGAATGATTGCTCGTAGTTGTTGGCAACGCATACTGGAAGGCACGGATACACGCCATGTAGAATCTGTATGTCCGACAAGCATCACAATGAGGGAGCAGTGAAGGATTGTCGCTCGAGCAGATCCGATGGCAACGATAGGGACTAACTGGTGGGTTGTCCTGCCTTCTGTAAGATATGGCTATACAATAGCGAGACTGTTGCTGTAAGATATTTTATTTCGAAGACATTCATATTTAGTTACTGTTACCATAAATATATTTCCCTCATCTATAGCTGCAACGATCCATGCAAATTTCCCAATGATGGAAACAGTGCTGAAAGTCTTCCGCTGTGAACTCCTCGTTGACGCGTACCGCATTTTCTTTCACTGGTTCAGTGAACTGAAGTTTTGTTCCTTCTAATGCAGATTTGACCTTGGGGAGCAGATAAAAGTCACACGGTTCTAGTTCAGGCCAGTAAGGTGGATGGCTTAGCCGTGGGATGCTCATACTAGACAGCGAGGAACGAGCTGGAGCATTGTTTTGATGCAGCACCCCGTGACTTGCTCTTTCATAATTTGGGTCGCTATTTATGTATTTTCTCATGAAACTGATCAAGAAACTCAAGGTAATAATGTTGATTAAAAGTTTGACCTTCAGGAACCTGCTGAAGGTACACAATTTCATGAATATAAAAAAAGAAATCATTATTGCTTTGAATCTTGATTTGACCATTCGAGCTTTTTTTCCGCTCTCGGAGAAGCTGTTCATTCCAATGCATAGATCGCATTTGAAAAACCAAGATTCGTTACATGTTATCACTCTTTCGAAAAAGTTAGGATCGTTTTCAATTGTATTCAAAGTGTCAGTAGAAATACGTGAACAGACTTTCCCGGCGTATATAATTGATGGAAAGCTCTCGAGCTTCCAGCCAGGTGGTAGTATTATAAAATGGCCACATTTCGATGAGTGGCTCATTCCTCATCTCCGCCATGGAGAGCGGTTTGTGGTCCTCCATCAGACGTCCCACCAGCCTGGTGGGATGGTGTGCGGAGCGTTACCCTATGGTGCCCATTCACCGTTAGTGTTCCTAAAGGGCTTCTTTATGGCTTATGGAGGAGGTCTTCAAGCAGTAGCTCTGCTGTTGGTGATCGCCCACGCCCGTGCCCTATTTCAACAGGACAACTCTCGTCTTCATACCGCTGCCATCAGGCGGGCGTGCAGCTGTAAATACTCTGCCGTGGTCTCCACACTCGAGAATAAGTGAGATGTCATGGAGTGTGCTACCAGAACTCCACCTCAACCCACCAGTCTGCAAGACCTGCGAGTTCAGGTGCAAGCGGTATGAGACGGAATGTCACAGGATTACTTCCAAGACCAGTACAATTCCATGCCTGCGACGTTTCGACACTTGCGTTCACAATGACTGTGGGCGACGCCATATTAACACGCACATTTTCTAGCGTGTATCAGAACACTTGTTGGTACTTCCACATTGAAACTGTAATCATTTAGTACGTGTGGTACCATTCACTTGCTTTCCTGCAATGATTGCAATCCGCCTTGTTTTGAAGGGTGCAACTCTTTTTATGACGGTGAGTGTACAAATAAATCATTACAGAATCTTAATCTGCAAATTACATTGACAATAAATTACCACTACACTGCTTAATACTGTTCTTGCTTATAGCAGTTAAATTTAATCAATTAATTTAGAAAGTAGGCCGCCAATTTGATGAAAGCTGCGGAATCCTCATTTATACTGAGTAGCTACTGTTTACCTCTTTTTGGTAGGTTAATATTTACATCATTGCAGTGGTATTTTTAAAAAAAAATAGTTACCTATGTCTGCAAATACTGCTGTTGGTAGTATATGGCTACTTACCTTGCAGATTTACAACTAACACTGCTGCTTGCCATACAGCTAACAAAACTTCTCGGTCCTTCAATCTGTCTCTTCGCTCTACACAACTAGTTGTAAATTAGGTAAGTTTTAATTTTCCTATGAATGGGTTTTGGTTTCCAATTTCTTGCTTTATATTAGGTGGTAGCTTGTCGAACCATAGACAAGTGGCAAAGTCTACATGAAAATTACTTTTTGTGTCTTGTATTGTGATTGTTCAAATCATAGTTCAGCTGAAACTGATTTTTATTGACAGCAACAACAATATTGAAGAAATAAATGTGTTGTGAAGTGAGGTTAAAAAGTCGTCTGCGAGATGTATGACCTACCTCATACAGTATTTACTTCTGTTTGGCTCCGAGCACTATGGGACTCAACTGCTGAGGTCATTAGTCCCCTAGAACTTAGAACTAGTTAAACCTAACTAACCTAAAGACATCACACACATCCATGCCCGAGGCAGGATTCGAACCTGCGACCGTAGCCGTCTCGCGGTTCCAGACTGCAGCGCCAGAACCGCGCGGCCACTTCGGCCTTACTTCTGTTTCACTACCGTAAGATAACAAGGACTGAAAATATGTAAATTGACTCTGCGCTTCCCAAAATGAAAAATAATACGAGGGTTGAATGAAAATTAATGCCTTCACCTTCGTTAATTGAGTTTGGATGGGAATATTTTAATGAATCAAACGCAGAAATAATCCATATAATGTGATCTTTAATTACCAATATTCACTTTTCCACTTAATCACCAGCCAATTGGATACATTTCTGCCAACGATGAACTACTTTTCTCAAGCCGTCACGGAAGAAGTCGACACTCTGTTTCCGCAACCACAGTCTGATAGTTCACTCAACGTCTTCATCAGAAGCATAAGGACATCACCACAGATCGTCTTTCATTATCGGGAAAGATGGAAGTCAGACGGTGCTGAATCTGGACTGTATGGAGGATGCCGTACGGTGGTGAGATTCAGTCTCTGAAGTTCTGCTGTGGTATGTGAAGCGTATGGCTTGGCATTGTCATGCTGCAGGAACACATTTCCCTTTTTCTTTCGGGCCCTTGTTAGTCGTCGTGCTTGCAATTTCTCTCTGAGTGATACGACGATCGTCCTGAATCAATCTGTCAACATTTTCTTTGTGAAACTCGGTGGTTGCTGTCACAGGACGACCAACTCTTTGTTTGTTACGCAGATCAGATGTTCCCGCCTCAACATCTTTAAACTTACTCTCCCAACGACGCACAGTACTCACATCAACACATCACCATAAACTGCTTTCATTCTTTGACGAATCTCCTTTTGGGTGACACCTTCTGCTGTCAAGAATCCAATGACTGTACGTTGTTTAAATCGCATTGACCGACCGTCTGCGCAGGGTTCCATATTTACACTGTAACAACACAACCGTTCAATGCTAAGGCTTCCCGCCAACTGGAGCTGTAGAGAAGAGGCTACGGAAAAAGCCAGTACCTGCCGCATACCAATGCTGCCAACTGTTGAAGAGTTACGGAGGTGAAGGCATTACTTTTAGTCAACCATCGTACTATCAACAAAATATACTGAACAAGCTTCTTTATCAGTTCATTTGTGAGTTGCCTCCATTACAATCCGTTATGCAACTGGATCCACGCTATTTAAAACAGTGTGTTCCATTCAGTAATTGACCGGTAATGTCCACTTCTGATCTATCGCTGCTCCTGTTCTCCACATACGTAAAAGTCCTATAGGCCAACGTGAGCTGTAATTTGAGGATCTCCGATGATGAAGCTATTTTCTACAGTCTCGTGTACTGGTTGAGTGGCTGTAAAGGATTTCAGGAAGACAGATAAAATTTCTGTTTTGTGCGATTATGCCAGATTATTTTAAATATTGATACACTTAAGTTAAACCACACGGGTAGCGTAAATATCACAGGAATGTTAGAACACAGAATTAATTGCAAGCTGCTACAATCACGCACGTCCATTAATATCTGGAGCCATTGTTGCTGGAAGGAAGGAGAATGACCAACTTAGGGCTATTGGGAGGCCTTTGGGAAACTATTCTGCACCTATAAATAAGAGGGCGTACAGACCGTTTTTGTGACCCGCTCTCGAATGTTGCTCGATGATTTTGGGCCCTGACCAAGCCGAATTGAAGGAAAACATCGCAGTAGTAGTGTTAGTTAGTTTCTTAGTTGTGTATTCCATAGAACATTTTAACGATATTTTTATCGAAGCGACGTGGAACGGATAATTTTGCAGGATTTCTGTGGATGATTCATTTCAGCGGATGACTATATTCTGGCTTAAATTTAACACTTATGGACTAGTTTTCATTTCAACTCATGCAGTGACACTTAAGTGTAATCATATTTTTATTGTTTTACTGAATACCAGTTTTTAAATAAATACTCGTCTATGGAATAGAAAGAGATGTCCAGAAGAAATGATTTTGGGTTAAATTCACAACTTGCATTACAACCCGTCTCACGTCTTATGTTACTGGGTAAGCGATAAAAATTTTTGTTGATGCCTATTGCAATCTTTTCTGAGAGAGTAACAGCTTTCGTAATGAGAAATAAAGGTCATTTTTCTTCTAGTGTTGTAGGCATGAGCATCACCAATCTTCTCAAATTGCTATGGCGAATTTCAGTGGCGAATGTATATACATCTGAAAGAAACCAGAAAAAGAAATGTCGGGTACGGCCTTTCTGCCATACATTCCCAGAGTGATGGACAGAATCGGCCGTATATTGCGCAAACACGGCGTAAAGACAAGGAAGATCAAAGGTTGTCTTAGATCGGCAAAGGAGAAAAGGGACCCACTTGCAATTTGGGGAATATACCGCATACCATGCACATGCGGAAAAGTTTATGTCGGAATGACTGGACGATCAATCAAAGAACATAAGCGACATTGCAGGTTGGGGCAGGTGGAGAAATTGGCCGTGGCAGAGCACGCACTGAGTGAGACCGACCACGTAATAAAATTCGCCGACAGGGAAGTTCTGGCTGTAGAGAAGCACTATCACACATGCGTCTTCAGAGAAGCTGTAGAAATACAAAAACATGCGAATAGCTTCAACACGAAAGAGGAAAGCCTTAAGGTAAACGGATCCTGGCTTCCCGTACTGCAGCGAACGACCGTCGCAGATAGCAAGAGGAGAACCGCACCGGAAATGACGGCGGAGAAGCCCTCGGACGTTGGCGCGCCAGGTACATATAGTCTGCGGCCGCAAGCTCGGCTCCAGTTCACCACCGGCAATGGAGGGTCAAGCTTTGAATATGCCAGCCACTCGTACTGGCGAAACTTCAGTAAAATCATCAGATGAACGTCGGCCGAAGAACCCGAGCCAGATGCCAATAGGCAATTTGTCAACAAGTGCCACGAAAGCTTTAACAATTTTGTAAACTAAATTGGTATGAATTACAGGCATGTAACTTGAATAGTACATGAGTTATTGGAGGTCAAAGTGGCCGATTACTATTGATCGTGTCAGGCCATAAGTACTCCACAGTTATACGAAGAAGCGGTAGCAGCATGCTTATAAATACGTTTATTCGTCTATGTTTTTCTTTATATCCGATATATACTATTCATGAAGAAACTGGTCAAATTTTACTGTGTTTTAGAAAGCACAGAGACGTTAGGCTACTGGCCTGTTTTTTTTCTATTCGTTTGATATATGTTTATTTGATTTGTTTATGGATTTAATAATGTGTGTTAGAGCATGTTTATGGTCCAGCCGTAGGAATATTTATTTAATTTCATGTTATTTAAAAGTAAATCCAGTATTTTGTATGTGTTTCAATATGTTTGTGAGTGTGCGTTCTCTTGGAGAAATGGCGGGAGGGCTCTAGCCAATCACAGCGCTCGTTAATGGGGGGAGTGGGTGGAAGTGGGGGAGGAGTGCTGGACAGGACACAGGGAGTGCTGGATGGGAAGCAGCGACGTATGGTCGTGGGAAATACTTGAAGAGTGGAACAGTTTGTGCGTGGTCGCGGGAGATAGAAATATGTCTTAGTGCCAACTTTTGCACTTGTGAGATTTCCGTGGCTTCTGCAGTGAAGACGTAGTATGCGTTTAGAAGTGAATATCTCACGAGCTGTGGTGTTGCTCATAACTAATTACGTGAAGTAGGAATCTATTGTTTCTCTGTTATTCAACTTCTATTTTATTCAATTGCTGGACCATGGACACCAATAAGTGTTTTGCAGTAATAAACGGCATTCTTAAAGGTACTTCTGCTATCCTACTCATCATATAAAGTCGTTAAAAACAGTACCTGCAGATTTTATTTAATTGCAATCTTTCATTTGTAAATTTCTATGTTACATTCAGAATTCGCAATTTCCGAGTGATAGAAACCTTCTACCATTCAATTCACGTATATATTCATGTTGTATACTGTAGACTCAGCAGTAATTGGCTTGTAATGTGGCAACTACGTATCCCAGCCCCTAGACAACGAAACCAGCCAAAACTTTTAATACCTCAACTCTGAGTCAGAGGGAACGTAGTTGAGAGTCACCATCATTTTTTTATTATTGAAAGCCCGCAGTATCCATGTAGATGTAGATGTAGACAGGCATTGGGGCATGGTTTGTTAATCAATAAACTGGACCCCGTCACCTCTCCTTAAGTTTCTGCCCTAAGTACAAGGATAAAATTTGTTCCAACACACTGAAAGCGGCTACAGGGTTCGTCCAAAAAACATAATAGAAGGTAAGCGATGGTTGTGCAAAACAAAAAGACAACATGCAAGAACATAACCCTATTTTACTGAATACAAATATGAATGACATTTAATATGAATATGAATCAATATGAATGACAAGATGATCGAAATATCTACTGTCTCCGGCCACAGTTGTATACAATCGGTTCCGAACCTCTGTCATAAAGCTTTGTAGTGTGATGGACTCATGTGCTTAATCTCCGGTTTCATGTCCTCCAGTGGCTTATGGGGGTGAGGCGTAGCGCCTTCGCATCGCTCCTGTCACTTGTGAGGACGATATCGTTATGGGCATGAATCATCGACAGATGTCACCAGCTGACATGGACCTGAGTTACAGAGCTGCACGTAGTTGTACTAGTAGGTGGCAGAGGTCAGCAGTTGACGGACAGTGCTAGCAATCGTAATCAAAACAATGTTGTAAAGTTATGTTTGATTAATATTTAATGTATTTGCATAACTATAATTGTTTTATATGTCTAGTAATTAGCAGTGTGAGTGTTGTATGAGTGAAGAAGAACAGAAGTAAATGAAATTTGTTTTGTTTATTCACGAAGTACCAGTTGAACTATACAGGGGATTTACTATAACTAAATGTGCGGTCAGTTTATGGTACTAGGAAATCGTGAGTAGAACATAAATTAATAGGTAATTTCAGAAGGAGTAATTTTATATTTGATACTTTTCTAAATTTATTTATTTAGCAATTGCCATAGAAAGAAATGTTTTACTATGATTGGTCATTGAAGTAAATCGCGGATTAGCGCGGGATAATACTGCAACCTGATTTGCTGTTTGTGATATCAGCCAATCAGAAAAATGCAGGCTCGCGCCAATCTATGCTGGGAACAAAGTCTTTGGTGTGATCTAGGGCAGTCGGGGCTGAGGGTTCGAACTAGTAACATCTCACTGAAAGCAGCTCCGACGAAAGTACTGTAAAATCGCGGGAAAATGCTAATTACGAGTTCGCGAAGTAGAAGAAAGTGTATTTAAGTGAACGGTATAGTGGAAGTCGTGTGGAATTTCGGACGGAATATCAAAATTATTGCTTTTGACTGTTAGTTAAAACCGTGTGGCGTGTTGTGCGATCTAAGACTGGAACAGGTATTACGTGTAGAGCAGAGTGCACAACATTCGAGCGAGCATTTTCATAACTAAGCGATCTAGTGAACTCTATTAACTTCGGTAAGGGGTGTAAATACAATAAACTGGCTACGTGTGTGATTGTGGTGTGTGTGGGAAATTTACATTGTGTAGCCACTTAGTACGGACATGGTAGTATTAACTGTGATTTTTATCGTAAAAATACACCTGAAAATTTACATTGCCAAGTTAAAACTTTTATTTCAGTTGCTGGCTGCATCCCGTTTACCGGACAATTCTATGTATGCTGCGACCTGCAGTAGACAGTAGTGATTTAGTATTTTCTACTACAGCTTTTAGCTAGACAAATAAACATTGCTAGACATTGGCAGGGCGATAAAAAGGAAACGTGCCGCGCCGCAGGGGATTCCTATAGATTCTGTCCTTGATGTAACCCCATAAGAAGAAGTCGCACGGATTGAGGTCCAGACTGTATGGGGGCTGCTCTATCCCCAGGCCTGTGAATTATCTGCATCCAATGCAATCAAACGCTCACCAAACGTTGTTGTAAGGCACATGAAGAAGTCCGCAGTTCTATGAGGTCGAGCCCCATCTTGCATGAACCAGTACGGCGAGTCTTGTTGAGACAGCCCACTTCTGGGCTAAAGTAGAGCTCCAGTAGCTCTAGATACTTCACTCCTGTCACCTTACCGTCGATGAATATCGGACCAATGATCCGCTTCGACGACGTGGCACACCGGACCGGGGACCTTTGTGGATGCAGTGACGAGACGACACTGAGATGAGGATTTTCCGTACCCCAGTGGTGCCAGGTTCGTTTGTTCACACACCCATTCAACTGAAAATGGACCTTGGCACTGAAACAGGTCTTGTGTTCACCGATGGTACCACTTTTAAGTTCGATCATGTGGTTTGCGAAATATCTCCTCCGCACAGTGTCCCTCTCCTTGAGTCGATGGCACATTTAGATATTGTAGTGACGCAACCCAACCGCTTTCGTTAGCCTTTGTAATGATGTTTTGGATATACTTAATTGTTGGGACGCCTGTCGAGTGGATGTTGGCTGATCCTCAAAGAATGAGCGGACTCGCTCACTGTTATCAGCAACGACTGTGGATTTTCGAGCCGAAACCTTGCTTCTTGAATCCCAAACACTACCGGTAGGTTCAAATCTGGCCATCAACCTGTCAACAGTGAAAATCAGTGTGAGATGAGGACCAGAACATCGACCATCTGATGGCTTCAAGATCACTGCGACTTTCGAGTACTGTAACTTACCGTGCGGTAACCTCTTCACTACTAAGTGTCCTTTTCCTTCCGAATTCTGACAAATATGCCCGTCGAACGGTGACATTACTGCACTTATTCTCATAAGATTTTCTTACGATAAATATACACTCATCCAAGGTCAGTGATCCCATACTGCTTCTTCTTTATTTCTAGTAAACAGACTTTCACTTGAAATGCAATATTTGTGCTACTGCAATATGGAAAAATTGTATTTATATCAATACGAGTGAAATCAGGAACTTAACATATTTTCAATCATGTTTTTTTTTTTAGCAGCCTGTACCTTCATGTTGAAGGTTTACAAGCATCAGTGTCCTCCACTGTATCCTCCACAATGGAGTCAGCTCCAAGTGAAGGTAGCGCGAGACTCAAACAATCTCTTTCTAAAACTCTAAACAACTTGAATGAGGAAAAGCGATCTTATTAAGTTTCTCCTAAGCACTGTCCGCCCCAATAGCTGAGTGGTCAGCGTGTCGGATTGCCGTCCTATTGGCCCGGGTTGCATTCCCGGCTGGGTCGGGGAATTTTCTACGCTCATGGGCTGGGTGCTGTGTTGTCTTCATCATCATTTCATCTCCATTCGTAGCATAGGTCGCCCAATTTGGCGTCGAATGTAATAAGACCTGCACCACGGCGACCGGACCTGCCCCACAAGGGGCATCCTGACCAATGACGCCAAAGGCTCATTTTCATTTTTCTAAGCACTGACTTTTCCTGGAGGCAGTGAACGTCTCCACCACTATCGAACGAAGGAATCGTCAGGTAATATAAAAGTGTTCCGGGTACGGTGACGCATCATATTGTAAAATGACCATCACTAGAAAAAACCGGTGTTTCGGCCACGATCACAGTGGATTACTTGTGGGACTATTGGTGTGCGTTGTTGTCCAGGGTCCATTATATTTCGCCACGACTGTCTAGTGAGCATAAAATTATGTCACAATCCTAAAACTGTTGATAATATGGGTCTCCTGCTTCTATCTTGTGGAGCTTAACGCATCCTGGGCCAAGCAGGTGTTGTAGAAGACATACTGAACACGAACACGGCAAAAATGTTTACTAATTAGGTTCAGCGACACTCTTCACATACAGTCAGAATGCTGCTGACTGCGCTTTATCGATGTCCTGCCAATCTTGCGTTCGTATACTCGTTCCCGGCGATTAACTGCCGCTGCGCTATCCACCTGCCGCATAAGGGAAACAAGAGCGCACACCATATTCTCCGATGACTGTCAGTCACGGCACATACTATAGGAGGCATTCAGGAAACGAATTTCTATAAAGTTTCCCACTCCTTTCGCCACATAAGGCCAACGGTATCAACGGTTTTGAAATTCTGACGTAATGTCATTCTCAATAGAGGAGCGTCCTAGAAAACAAGATATGAGAGGTAAATGCAGTTTTATTTGTGAATACACTTTTCTCACTGCGGCATTAGCTATCGTCTGCTAAATCAATCAGAGAAGTTTTTATCTCAATGGGGTAGCCCTCAGTGGTAAGGTTGATGACGTTGTTAATAGCTGATGTAAGAGGTTTTAAGGTCAAGTTACGGGACAGGGAGAATATGGCGGGAGCACACATTGGATTCCTGGACGATGGATGCTACCACTATGGTGGCTGCCCTCTGCGTGCTGAATGTGCTAAAAGGGTACAGACGCTTTCCGAGTGCCATGATGTATGATATTTTGTAACACTATTAGGACAGAATAGTGATATATCGAGTTATTCTTTTGATATAAGATTCTTGATTAGCCGATCATTGGCTTGATAACTGTTTCACGATAGCCACGTTGACCTTAGCATTAAGTTGGGCCACTTTATTTGGGCCTTTATTTCGACCTCATACGAGAACTTATCGTGTTAATTATTATGTGGAGTCAGATTTTCATTCTAAGCACCCACTGGTATCTGATATGTTTCAATAGTCACCACATGCTGTAAACTTCCCGTAAGTTAACGGACGGCCGGTGAGTTCTCGTCAAGTATGTGCTCAGGAAGTTGATGTCTCAGCCCTTTCCTTCTGAGAATCTAAACGTGTTGCATGTAAAAAAGACTTTCGACGAATATATGTGATGCTGTATTATCATGAGTTCTGCAATGTATGCTTGCCTGCTTGTGGTCGTTACTGACGTGTTGGTCTAAAGAGGCATGCACTACAAACTTATAATGTAAATGAACCTTGTAACCAGATATTTGTCCAAGTTCCATTATAAAAGTGATACTGAAGTAAAATTTTGATTCATTTCACTTTACGACTCCACACTTCCCGTTTACTAGCGGAAAACCACCTGGCACAAATGACCGCAATTGCATTGTATAGCAGCAAGATTTATTTCAGGTGCGGATGCAGAAGATTAAAAAATTGGGACAAATATTTTTAGAGTTAGTAGTAACCATCAATACAAAAAAAAATCCAGTAAACATGGGCTCTGAAATGCGTACCTTAAGAGCTATTAATATTTGTTCTAGATGAAGATGTGTGTTTCACAGTAGCGAAGATGAAGAAGTGCTCATAGCTCTTAAATTATGCATTTTAGAACATACTTTATTGGACATTTTTTCTTTCTTTCATGGTTACTGCCACCTCTCAAAATATTTGTCACTTTTTTTAACACCCTGTATCTCAGGTAATATTGCAGGTCACAAAAGCCCTTCCGTTGCGCAGGCAACAGTTTCTCTTGTGTGTTTCAGTGTCACGGAACATATATTCAGTTCATCATACGTTTCAGTGTAGATTCACTAACAGTTAAGGGAGTTGCAACGCCCTATCCCGACAATGTTAGCTTTAGTGACTTGGCTTCCCTGCATTTCAGGAACCACGGTAGCCATTGACATGAAACTTGTACAGGACATTAAACTGTATGTTTTGATTCTACTGAACCACAATAATTGCATTTCAGCCACTGCTTTTGGAAATCTCGTTCACGAGAGAGATATCTGCCTCAAACCATACAACAAATCAGCGGTGGCAGAACATCAGGAACAGTGCAGAATGAAGAACGAATTTCAAGAGGCCCGCGTACTAGCGAAGCAGCCGTTTAGTTTGAGGAGGAAGGTTAGAGAGGCTATAGAAACAGCCAAGCGACCCGACAATATGAATAGAGAAGACGGGCACCGACTTCCAGCGTCTTGGCTGCCAGCAGTGACAGCTTTGTGGAAGGACATCTCTCGCAAAGCAACAGGCGCGCGGTAGACCACAGCGACGGATGGTACACAGAGCGCTGACGCGGCCTAGCCGATACTAGGCAGTTAGTAAACAACGCCGCGCTGCAGTCGCCGCTCAGTGTCCTATTCGCCGATTTCCACCAATGGCAAGCAATAATGGAAACTCCAATGGAAAACGCCAATGACAACACGCAATGCAAAGACCAATAAAATGAACTCCTAATACTCTTCCTCCTCATACTCATATCCAATGACAGCACTCCTCCATAGTATATAGCCAAACTAGTGTTCATTCAGCAGTTAGCAATACACCCTGAGGAAAGCACCTTGCATCAGTCGACGAAACGTCGGAATTTTATAGTTGGCAATGCGGCCTCAAACCCAGAAGAATTTTATTGACTATGACAACAGCCGCGGAAGCCTACGTTTACATTAAACTTTATTGACATTCTACATGTCTACAAAATTATTTATCAATATAGCCACCGTGGCGGCGAACACGTTTCTGCCAACGAGAGATCAGTTTGTTGATACCGTCACTATAATGCTCAACTTTGGTGATGGAACCACACAACCTCACCTCTGTTCGCATCGCTTCATCACTATCAAAGTGAAGTCCTCGAAACAGATGAAAATCCTGGGGCCAGAGCGGGACTGTGTGGAGGATGATCGACGACAGTGAACCCAAGGCGTCTGGAATCTGGATGTTGCAGACGTTGCGGCGCTCGTGTGTGTGGTCCGACATTGTCATGCTGAGGAAGAGGGTTTCGTCATTTGTGGACGAGCTCTTCGAACTCATGCCTTCTGTTTTTGGGGGGTTTCGCAACACTCCTACGTAGTTATGTCACACACAGCCATGTTATACGCTACAATTAGGCGCCTTCTAGCGGCAGTGGCTGCAGCTTGTTTCAGTGAAGAGGGAAAATCGACGGAATAATATGCTTGACATGTAATACGCCAACTGATATCGAGAACAGAATAACAAATTTGGAGGCATCACTTTGCAGCACGCCCTCGTTAGATATGACGAGGCACTATAACCAGAAAACGTTGATGTTAACGGAATCTTGCAGTCGAACCCTACGAAATAATAAGGCTGTTTAGAGTTTAAGCCCTGTCGTCGGTGAGGACAGTAGAGACGGAAAATTAATTCGAATGGGAAAGGATAGTGAGGAAAATCGTCCATGGCTTTGGCAAGGGAAACATCCCGCCATTTGTCTTAAGCGATGGAAATGTCAAGTCTGGACAGAAGGGCGAGGATTCGAACCACCGTACTTGCAAAGGTGATCACAGTGTCTTATCACTAATGCACCGCAGATGTATTCGTGATCCTGCTTCTGTGCACTGGGAGGCCTCCTTACTGTACCTCTTCTAGAGGATCGGGAAAACCGAAGTGAGAGGTCCGTCTCTTGAACGCAGTGCAGAAGCCCTTGTCGTCTTGGTAGTGTAGAGCTGCATACTGTAGCAATTCCGTTACACTCTGTCCAGTCACATTAATGTGACCACCTGTCAGAAGTCTGTATAACCACCTTTTACAGCGTGAGACGTGCAAGAAGAGAGTCAAAGTGGTTCTGGACTGTACAGACAGGGATGTGGAGCCATGCCCACTCCAACGGCATGGCCAGCTGCGCTAGCCTTCCAGTGGATTGTGTGGATCCATTGGAAGGTATCGACAGGAATGACGACATCAGTCAGGGTATGCCACGAAAACATTCCCCAGACCATAACGCTTGTAACATTATGTGATTGCCTTATCATTTTAAATCATTCACTAATCGAGCAGTCGCTCGGCAACAGCTACAGTTAGCAAATAATGTTGTGAGAATGTAAAAGGTGAACGATCTGTGACGTAACGTGTTTATTGTCGAAGCGCCGTCAGAGATACACTGAGTTACTGACTTTGAAATCCGCGGCGCGAAAAACGGATTGAAGAAGAACACTTTTACGCATTCTTCTGATGTACAAGATATTCTCGATGAACAGTTACTCAGTTACTCATTTCCCCTTGTCTCTTGTAACTTGAGTCGGACGCGCATATCTTGCCGCCGTATTATTATTGTTAAAAATAATATTATTTTAGTGTAAAATAAAAGTGCAATATTGCATAGCAGTGGATTTATTGTGCGACGTGTATGTGAAAACGTCAAAGGAATTATTTTCATTACGAGAAGAGAAGTGCCAGTCAAAACGGCATCCATGTTAAATCCTTCATAGCAGTGTAAGTTCATCTATTAATTGCCATAAATTCAGAGTTAAATGGAACTGGTGTATGGACTATTTATTTATTATAGAATCTATGTCTCACTCTTTCACAAAGTTATTTAAATTTCTTTATGTTTCTGCCAAATACACTCCTGGAAATTGAAATAAGAACACCGTGAATTCATTGTCCCAGGAAGGGGAAACTTTATTGACACATTCCTGGGGTCAGATACATCACATGATCACACTGACAGAACCACAGGCACATAGACACAGGCAACAGAGCATGCACAATGTCGGCACTAGTACAGTGTATATCCACCTTTCGCAGCAATGCAGGCTGCTATTCTCCCATGGAGACGATCGTAGAGATGCTGGATGTAGTCCTGTGGAACGGCTTGCCATGCCATTTCCACCTGGCGCCTCAGTTGGACCAGCGTTCGTGCTGGACGTGCAGACCGCGTGAGACGACGCTTCATCCAGTCCCAAACATGCTCAATGGGGGACAGATCCGGAGATCTTGCTGGCCAGGGTAGTTGACTTACACCTTCTAGAGCACGTTGGGTGGCACGGGATACATGCGGACGTGCATTGTCCTGTTGGAACAGCAAGTTCCCTTGCCGGTCTAGGAATGGTAGAACGATGGGTTCGATGACGGTTTGGATGTAGCGTGCACTATTCAGTGTCCCCTCGACGATCACCAGTGGTGTACGGCCAGTGTAGGAGATCGCTCCCCACACCATGATGCCGAGTGTTGGCCCTGTGTGCCTCGGTCGTATGCAGTCCTGATTGTGGCGCTCACCTGCACGGCGCCAAACACGCATACGACCATCATTGGCACCAAGGCAGAAGCGACTCTCATCGCTGAAGACGACACGTCTCCATTCGTCCCTCCATTCACGCCTGTCGCGACACCACTGGAGGCGGGCTGCACGATTTGGGGCGTGAGCGGAAGACGGCCTAACGGTGTGCGGGACCGTAGCCCAGCTTCATGGAGACGGTTGCGAATGGTCCTCGCCGATACCCCAGGAGCAACAGTGTCCCTAATTTGCTGGAAAGTGGCGGTGCGGTCCCCTACGGCACTGCATAGGATCCTACGGTCTTGGCGTGCATCCGTGCGTCGCTGCGGTCCGGTCCCAGGTCGACGGGCACGTGCACCTTCCGCCGACCACTGGCGACAACATCGATGTACTGTGGAGACCTCACGCCCCACGTGTTGAGCAATTCGGCGGTACGTCCACCCGGCCTCCCGCATGCCCACTATACGCCCTCGCTCAAAGTCCGTCAACTGCACATACGGTTCACGTCCACGCTGTCGCGGCATGCTACCAGTGTTAAAGACTGCGATGGAGCACCGTATGCCACGGCAAACGGGCTGACACTGACGGTGGCGGTGAACAAATGCTGCGCAGCTAGCGCCATTCGACGGCCAACACCGCGGTTCCTGGTGTGTCCGCTGTGCCGTGCGTGTGATCATTACTTGTACAGCCCTCTCGCAGTGTCTGGAGCAAGTATGGTGGGTCTGACACACCGGTGTCAATGTGTTCTTTTTTCCATTTCCAGGAGTGTAGTTCAAAGTCACGAATTCTTTCGTCGAGATCGGACGGAAGTTGCATGGGGCGAAATATTTTCTCCACGCCATATTCTACTGGTAAATGCATGATAAACTACGGTCCCTTAGGAAATTCACGTTGAGCTATCCAAAAATAATTATATTTTGAATAGGCATTTACTCTCCTCTGCAATGCAACTTCCGACTGATCAGACGATCCAACAAGAGACAGCCGCACACGGTCGGCGTTCGCAAATATATTTCCACCGCTGATTATAGCTATATGTTACAGCACAAAAGTAAACATATTGTTATAATTAGCGACTGCGAACGGGGACATTTATAACTGTATGTTTATGTATGCCGGCCGAAGTGGCCGTGCGGTTAAAGGCGCTGCAGTCTGGAACCGCAAGACCGCTACGGTCGCAGGTTCGAATCCTGCCTCGGGCATGGATGTTTGTGATGTCCTTAGGTTAGTTAGGTTTAACTTGTTCTAAGTTCTAGGGGACTAATGACCTCAGCAATTGAGTCCCATAGTGCTCAGAGCCATTTGAACCATTTATGCTTATGTATACACATTACGTAAACATATCGTTATACGCTGCATTTTGGTTGCATACCTTATACGCCCATGGTTAGCTGTTCGAAGGAGCATAAAAAGTGAGTCACCTGAAAAGGCCACGTATCGGCGCTCACTGGTTGTCCAGTTGCGGTGTGGGCGTCCAAATTGCAGCGTTCGTCGCCGATGAACAGCAGTCAGCACGGGTGTATAAACCAGCCGCCGGCTGTGGAGGCACATACGAAGCAACGTTCGCTGAATACTCGCTCGTTGAGAAGACGCCGTTGGCAACCCCTTAGTTCATCTGGACGGTCAGTTGCTCAGCTGTTGCATGTCTGTTCGCCAGTACACATCTTCGCAGTCGTCGCTCAACACTATATAATCCATGGCCCGCAGTACACCACATTTGCCTCGGCTCCATTTCTGGATAGCGCCATTTTGCCATGCATGGTATACTTTAACCGAGGCAGCACGCGAACAGGTTACAAATTTAGCCGTTTCGGAAATGCTTCCATCCTTGGCCCGAAAGCCAATGATGATGGCCCTTTGGGCGTCAGATAAATCACTCCATTTCCGCATTACAACGACGGTTGCACTTCTTTCCGCGCCCCCCCCCCCCCCCCCCCCCGACATGCTTTATATAGCCTCAACTGCTAGTGCTGCCATCTGTCGTCTGTGAGTGGTTATTCCACGTTGACATCTAACATTGGTGGTGGTCACATTAATGTGACTGGAACATGTGTATTGTGTGGCTCGTGGAGAAGTGAATGAAAGGGGCGTCAGACTGAGATATCAGTCAGGAAAGCCGCGATGGTCCAGTTAATGCATAGCGCCGTATAACGATCCTGCCTTGGATTCGGTTAAGTGGGAGATGTGTCTCAGAGCTGGATAGTGACAGATGGTGACGCGAGACTGGACGCGCACGAAGTTTATGTATCAGCCGATAGAGGACAATATTGGATAGGGGAACTGTGATTTAGTTTCGATTGTACCTACTAGAGTGCACTAAAGTAATAGAATGTTTTTCATAAACTTACCTAATGAGGTGATTAAGATACTGGTGCGCTAGCGTGAGGAGACTGGTACCCTCACATGAGACACGTTTTATATATATAGGGCAGACAAAAATATGGAAACACCAGAAACACAGCACATTACAATACATAATACTACGGAGATAAACAGTTAGCATTCGCAACAGCTTCCAATCGTCTCACAACCGATAAATACACGTCCTGCATGGTTTTCAAGGGAATCTTTTATCATTCTTCTTGCCAACTAGTGACAAGTTAAGGTAACGAAGAGGGAGGTGGAGAGTGATCACACACGCTTCTCATCCGAGGACGACAAAGGCTCAATAATATTAAGATCATGTTACTGTAGTGTCCAGGGAAGATACAGTAATTAAATCTGGTATTCCCAAAACCAGTCCTGGCCGATGCCAGCTGTGTCTTCTTGTAATACGGCATCACTATTGGGGAACAAACCTGATCAGCCAAATAGTCACATATACCTTGGCAATAATGCGGCCTTAAAGTAACACTAGGGCTCATGAAATTTCACGATATGGCTGCCCAAAATCATTTCCGAAACCTCGTCATTTTTGACTCTTCGGATGCAAAGTCGGCCTGAAGTCGGAAACAGTGTAAAACAATTCACCCGTGCACATGACTTTCTCCCGTTGCTCCATTGTCCGCCCCTGGTAGCTGTGTGGTCAGCGCGACAGAATGTCAATCCTACGAGCCCGGGTTAGATTTCTGGCTGGGTCGGAGATATTCTCCGCTCATGGACTGGGTGTTGTGTTGTCGTAATCATCATCATTTCATCCCCATCGACGCGCAAGTCACCGAAGTGGCGTCAAATTGAAAGACTTGCGCCCGACAAACGGTCTACCCGACGGGAGGCCCTAGTCACATTGTTCCACAGTTAAGGTTTTATGGCTTCGGCACCAAATTTTCCTGTTAGGGTCAGTTGCATCACTGATGAGTGGTTTTGAAATTCCATCTCGCCCTGCAGTTCCCTGCTTACGTAACTCCCTTCATGTTCCTTTGGCGCTGAAAGGTTTCGAAAGTGCGACATTCATCAAGAGTTTATTACAGTTCTATCACAGTTGCAGAACTTGTTTTGTGTGACTAGTTCCGAACCGACTAGTTCACTCTCAACCTTGGCCTACTGAACCTGCATTAAGAGTGTCTGATATTGATGACAACCATCTGAGACTGGCAATACATAAATGACACAGTGTTCAAATTACAAGTCATAACAAGCAACTTGATATAAAAGAGTTGCTGGTCCTACATCTACAAAATGTTGAAATTGCGCTCCTATTATTTGTCACAGCCCTATGCAGTGACCGTCACGTTCACTCAACACACGCTTTCGTCCATGTTGTGACTTAGAATTTGTTTTTCCGTTTTGCCTGTACGCGGTGTAAATCTTCGATACGGTGCCTCTTGAAGCATCAGACGCTTCGGCTACCTTGGTTACGCAAGCGCCCACCATACGAGCACCAATAATAATTTACCCATATGCGACTTCACTTAGCTGCAACATAATGCACTCAAAGCTACACGGATACTTGAACATAACACATTGCACAGGTGTCATGCACGCTCAAACACAACAGCGCAACCTGCAAGCTTGTCTAGCAACTGTTTACGTGAAGAATGAGATTTCCACTCTGCAGCGGAGTGTGCGCTGATATGAAACTTCCTGCAGATTAAAACTGTGTGCCGGGCCGAGACTCGAACTCGGGACCTTTGCCTTTCGCGGGCAAGTGCTCTACCAACTGAGCTACCCACGCACGACTCACGCCCGGTGCTCACAGTTTTACTTCTGCCAGTACCTCGTCTCCTACCTTCCAAACTTTACAGAAGCTCTCCTGCGCAGGAGAGCGTCGGTAAGATTGGAAGGTAGGAGACGAGGTACTGGCAGAAGTGAAGCTGTGAGGACGGGGCGTGAGAAGTTTCGACTGTTTACGTGTTTATACATACATTTCTCGCAGTGTTTCCACATTTTTGTCCAACCCCTTTGTGTACATTCATACTTTCCTTTACCTATTCTTTCACGTCATGACTAGTCGCTATCTACCTCTAAGCCAGTGGAAGAAGCGACAAAGCATTTTGTCGCGTGACCCTTGCATGCACCATTCAGTCAAAAGCGTTTCGAGACTGGATTGATAAAAAAATAGAAGTAAGTTAATATGGTGGTTTTAATGCTTCAGGCGTTCTACACAGTGTCTCCCCACTTAAGGTCAGAACTATGAACGTTCATATAATCATCCGTAACTGGCAGAAAAGTCCTTGATTGGGATGTTATTTATCTCACGCATCACATTCACTTCTTCCTTGGCGAATATCAGAGACACGTTCTGCTCTTTGTCGTTTTCTGGTAGGTTCGTACCGATAGCATCAAATCTCGGCACCTCTATTTTTTCCAGAGAAAACGTTTCTTCTTTTTTTCATTTCAGTCAACTCGCGGTAGGCGTCCAGGCGTTGTTGTTTTGTTCGGGAGACAAAGTATGCCACAAATACTTTGCACAAACTTCTCTCTTCTTCTATACATGTTGTTGAATGTCATGAACGCTTGGTTTAGACACACTGCTCCATTGGATTTGTGACACAGCAACGTGGACACACTACGGTCACACGTCCACTAATCAGCACCGCCTGCTCGTCACAGAAAACCACATCATCCCTATTCTTGCTGTGTGAAATATGAGTATTGGATAACAAAATGTTGTTTGTACTTTATGGCTGGGACTCGTAGTCTAGTGGTAAAGCGTGTACTTGGAAACGTTTTTGTGACCTTTAAAAGAAATCTCAATCGAAAAAAAAAACATTAGCTCGCGTTCGGAATGACGTAAAATTTCGTAAATCACATCGTGGTCCTCTTTTCACTGTAAAATTATTTATTTGTATAGCAAAACACTACAGTTTCTACCGTGCGGCCATTATCAATTGGAAATAATTGCGCTTTAGCACTTGACAGAACTTTAAAGTCATCTGACATGTCGTGACACAGAAACTGGTTGCACTGCATTCTGCTCCTCATTACGACTTCTTGTGTATATTGCGCTTTGAACTATATTGTATATATGTTTCTTGGATTCTGCTTGATTTCTGCCCGCATTCATAATACTTGTAGGAGTAAATGATTCCATATTTGTTTCTGATTACAAAAAAAAATATTAGTAGCTGATTTCGTCGTGTGGTGTTCTGTGGACTCACGTACATTTGTCACTGTTTACGAATCCGTTTGTGAACTGCTCGATTTAAATGTATTGTAGGTATACTGCATTTATTATACTTCTTTTTTGTGTGCATTGGTTTTTCATACTTTTTCACACTTAATGTAGATTTCTGAAATTTTCATTCGAGTGAGAGTATAATTCTGGAATATTGATTTCCGCAAAAATGTATTGTTTGTAGTACCTGTTAATACGTGTGAACACATTTGCGTGACTGCTGTAGCATTTTCAGCATTCGCAAGGAAGACTACAAAGCATATTCGTGTACAGTTCTTCATCTGCGTCTATACTCTGCAAATAACTGATACTCAATAGTAAGACGCAACACCATTCAAAGCAGAACTACAAAAAAGTTTGGAAATTTGTGCTAAGTCCTATGGGACCACACTGCTGAGGTCATCGGTCCCTAAGCTTACACTACTTAATCTAACTTACGCTAAAGGCAACACACACACCCATGCCCGAGGGAGGACTCGAACCTCCGACGGGAGCGGCCGCGCGAACCATGACAAGACGCCTGAGACCGCACGGCTACCCCGCGCGGCTGCAGAATTACACACTCATTCCGTGAAACGATGTGGTAAAGTTAAATACCCTATTCTGTCAAAATCTGCTAAAATGAAGTTCTCCATTAAATGAAAGAAAGTGCATAAAACGGATGAGGCAAATATGAAGCAGAATAAAGGCAATATATTTACAGTGCATTTAAATGGAACAGTTCACACATGAATTCGTAAGCAGTAACAAGTACCCTACATAAGCTCACAAAACACCATATAACAAAACCAGCTTCTGTTTTATATGAAACAGAAACAAATATGGAATCATTTAAGCCACCCAGTTTTACGGATGCGAGCAGAAATCAAGCAAAATACAAGCACATAGTTGCAATGGAATTCAGAGTGTAACACACACAAGGAGCCTTAATCGGGAATACAGTGCGATGAAACCACCTTCTTTTCACTACGACACGAAAACAATAAGGAAGACTTTTAACCACCCAATAACAAAACAAGATAATGCAGCTCTCCAAGTGGCCTGGCAGCGAACCAAGGTTTAACGGAAATCTCTGTATAAGAGTTTCGCCACCATGCTGCTCACAGCTGGAAGCCGCATGCACATCTGTTGTTTATAGTTCTGTAAGTTGCCACCGTAGTTAGTGCGCTGACATCACATATAAAATCACGCTTCGAACTTTCTGGTCGGACGGTATATGTTGTTCCAGCATTTAAACTACTGGTAATTTTGATTTTGTGTGCGAAAACTGTCGTTGGCTGGCTTTAGAAGTGGGTGGAGAGTATTACGTATAACATTCGTGGATATTGATAATCTGTTTCCGAGACTCAGGTACAAGACAAACATCTGTATAAGCTTAACGATACCAGTAGAGTGAAAGGAAACATATTTGTTAATCGTGTTTAGGTGTAATGCATCAGTGTTATTGCTCATAATCGTGGCGCGTAGTAGACGGTTGCGTGTGATGGTTTTCGTGTGTTATATCTTGAAAAAATAAATGATCACTCTTTTTCGTACCTACGGTAATTATATTTCAGCATTAGACTATCAAACAGAACATTTTATGAACCATGTTCGTCTTAAGCCATCCCCATTAAAAGAAATAAATTCGAGAAATGAAAAAAAAGTCAAAGGATATCTCGTAACGCGTCACATGACGAGGGACTAACAGTTGACAGAATAGCAACAGCATACGGAAGGGGAGCCACACTGACGCCCGCCATTTAATGCCCATCCGTCCATCCAGATTTAACTTAATTATATATTCTCCAAACAGCTCAACGCAAATGCTGCAACAGTTTGAATGAAATCAATATGGCTGATTTCCTTCCATAAAGCCAGTTTGTGATACGTTTCTAATGACCACGTTGTCGACACAACGTTTATCCCTTATCTTCCATCTTTTGGTAATTTTATTGAATATGCTTATCAGCTGTCGATATTGCACACCGACTGAAAAATTGCATATCAATTAGCCAAATAGTTTCATTGGTATATTAATTTCATTACAATCCAATCAGTGATAAGTTACAGTTCGTCAGTTTCTAAAAAGGCCAGTCGTATACAGCTCGCGATATCATTGAAATGTAAATTGCTTACGGATTTAAATCTTAAATTAAGCGCCATTAGCACCTAACTGCATGGGAAGCGCTCTATCGACAAAACTGGTGGTCTTCCCGCTGAGCTTTGTTATCATTCTGCCATCTAGCGGCTGCTCTCTGAAATACAATATCAAGTGAGCAGAAGCTATTGTGGTGGGTTTGCCTTGTGCTGATCCACGAAACTAAACGGAATCGGATTTTAACGTATTATAGCCCGCCAAGTTTCCTCTTAAAAATGACGTATCATACATAGCTCTACTAGAATTATAACTATTTTATTTTTATAGATTTGTGAGATCGGTTACTGCGCTTTAGTTATACACGTCTCTCATGGCTGACCATAAACATTTTGGCAGTACATTTATGTGACATGAATTCAAATATTCCGCTTTTCAGCAACTCTTTATACACCATTTGTCCGAAAATGTTTTCCTCTGGTTTCCTCAAGTTACTCTTTGACTTTTTGAGGGGATTGTTTGTAAACCGTGCGCTATATGAAAGTTGTTGTTGCCGAGTTATTTCGTATTTAGTGCTTCATTTTTCGCAGTGAAAATACCTAGAGCTAGAGCAAAAGTGTTTAAAAAGCGTGTGAACTGGCAAAAGAAAAGAAATGATGATTCATTAGCAAAGCAAAGCAGTTCTTTGTCATAACTGTTGTAAAATGTGAGTCCACTTACTACTGATTTGCCAAACGAACTTACTCCAAACGACAACAGTGTTTCTCATAAAAAACTAAGAGATTTGGAAGCGAAATGTAATTTACTTGATAAAGGGAAAGAAGTTTTTGAACTTATTGATAAGAGTATATTGTGCGAAGCTCTTGAAAAAAGTGTGTGCTGCAAGAAATGTCAGGGAAGCGCTTCTCTGAAAGTAGAATCCCATGTTGGCCTGGTTGCCCAGATTAATTTAATATGCAGCGTTTGTAAGTTCAGCTGTAAGTTTCCAAGTTCTGTTTCAGTAACTATAAATAATGGATACAAGAAAACTAAATTTATAGTGTAAACATTAGGTTAATTTATGGATTGCGAGCAATTGGTAAGGGCAAAGCAGCTGGTGATATGCTATGTGGTGTTCTAAATATTCCAAGTGTACCTTCAAAGTTTGATGCTATGAACTAGGATTTGCAGTTGAAGATGTAGCACAGAAGTCAATGCAGGTAGCAGTGGAAGAAGCAGTGAAAGAAAATGATGGCAGTCGTGACCTCACAGTAGCTTTTGATGGCAGGTGGGATAAAGGGGTCACACCTCCAACGATGGTGTTTTAACAGCAACTAGTGTTGACACTGGAAAGGTTATTGATTTTGAAATAATGTCTAAATACTGCAGAAGCATAGACAGGCTGAAAAATGAATATAGTGATGACTGTGTTGCTAATTATTATGGTAGTAGTGGTGGCATGGAGGTTGTTGGGGTAAAAAAAAAAATTTCATCGCTCTTCAGAATGGTATAATGTTCGCTATGTCAAGTACCTGGGAGATGGTGACTCTAAAGCATTCGAAGAAGTTCTGGATAGCAAACCATATGGGAACAGTGTAAATATAAGAAAACTTGAATGTATAGGACATGTGCAGAAGAGACTGGGTGCCAGGCTGAAAAGCTTAAATCAGTTATGAAAGGGAAAAAACTAGATGATGGGAAAACCTTGCATGGCAAAGGAAGATTGACTGATTCCACAACAGACGACATTCAGAATTGCTATGGCCTTGCAATCAGGCAAAATACAGGCAATCTTGAAGAAATGAGGAAAGCTATATGGGCTTTGTATTTCCACACCGCATGCACAGATGAGCATCCAGAAAATGAAAAACGCTTGTGTAAATACAATAGGGGACCAACAACTGGAGAGAAATACATTCACCACCACAGTCTACCATTAGCCATCATGGAAGAAATAAAGCCCATTTTCAGAGATCTGGCTGACAGAAGTCTTCTGATGAAATGTCTTCATGGAAAAACACAGAACCCCAATGAGTGCTTGAATAGTGTGATATGGTATCGTCTCCCAAAAACAGTGTTTGTTGGAATTAATACATTACATTTTGGTGTGTACGATGCTGTGGCAGCCTTCGATCTTGGGAATATAACTAAATGCCAGGTACTTCAAAAGTTGGGTTTGCATGTTGGTTCCCTCACAGTACGTGCTATGTTGACTTTAGATCAGCACAGACTAAGGCATGCTGACAATATAATCTAATCAAGTCATTAGTCAAAAAAGCAATACAGGTCCAGAGGGGTGCCAAAAGAAGACAAGAAGATGATTATAAAGTCTGTGAATGGGGTATTAACTATGGATCAGGAATGCTTTAATCTTCTTTCTTCGTTTCCTGTAAGTTTGCTTTTAACATCTTCTTGGAACATTATCTCACATACTGGTGAACCTAGGAGTCTGAAATTTTTATGACTTAGTTACATGGATTTCTCTTACACACGGAAACAACGATTTTTAATTACTTAATTTACATAAGACTTAGGGGTGATAATCTAGTAAAAAGTGATGGAAAAATTTACTTAAAAAATGTAAAATATCTCTGTAAGAAAATACTTTGACAATAAACTGTTGTTTCAGTATTGTTATAACATATCAATGCACATACAGTAAAAATTTTATCTGTCTGTCTCCAGTAGTTTGTGAGAAAATGTTCCCTATAGTAGGCATATTTTAACATTGCGGCCGTAGGCGATTCCATATCCCCTTAAGGAGCTGTTGAAAAGATCTTGTGACAGATCGTCGCACGGATTCCATCACTGATTCGCGTACATAATTATAGTAGCAGTATACCTGCGAGCTTCCCGTCCCACATGTTATAGGATGCTCCCTCCACTGGATGCAAAATGCAATCACAGCAGTAATTTACCGTTGTTTGTGGAAAAATGAGACTCATCGTGGGTTGTTGATTCCTCATTCAGTTTTAAACTACAGAGCTACTTTAATATCCTCGGAAGAACACAGCCTTTGTACATGCACATCTGTATTTAAGGAGGGATGTAATGGAAAATGTACGCCGGCCGCTGTGGACGAGCGGTTCTAGGTGCTTAAGTCTGGAACTGCGCGACGTCGCAGGTTCGAATCCTGCCTTGGGCATGGTTGTATGTAATGTCCATAGGTTGGTTAGGCTGAAGTAGTTCTAAGTTCGAGGAGACTGATAACCTCAGATGTTAACTCCCATAGTGCTCAGAGCCATTTGAACCATTTTTGAATGGAAAATGTAAACATTTTTCAAAAAAATTACAGCCATATTTATTAATGTACAAATCTAAAATTTTGCATGTGTAAAGCAAAAGAGCTGTCTTTTAACAGGAAAATGTAATAAAATATGTAGGATTAATATTTTGCTACAAATTTGAATTTTTTATTTTTTATTGACCTTTTCATAAAAAGCCATAACTGAAATTCTAATCATGCAATTAATCTGAAAATTGTATTGTAGTGTCCTGAGAACGTTGTAAGGCTACTGACCAACAGTTATTAATTTGTGGTACAAATTGTATCATTAACAGAGTTTTTAATTCTGCACATCCAAAAGTAACTTTTTTTCCACATACAATCATCTATAAATCAGAATGTAATTGCAGGATCTCGTATTTTTTAGTTCCAGGGAGACAGAAACATATTGCGAACAATTCCTGAAAATTTCATAGCATTAGCGCATATACTTTTTGAGAAAAGGCTTCTAATAACGTAAAAAATTTATAACAGAGAAAATAACAGGTTCTAGAATGACTGTTTATGTGAGTACTTCTCATTTCTGTTGTTGAACTTACACCAATCGTCTTTCGTGCACAGATTGTGCATTTGTGTTTGGTCAGTGGATAGTTAGTGGGAAAAAATTGACCACACAGTCCGCCTCATTGCCTCTGATAGCTCTCCGATAAAATAACTGAAGAGAATCAATTTCTTTCAGAGTAAGCCAGCCTTTTCCTCCTAGTGGTTTACCATCCTCAAGTGCTACACCTTTCTTCTCCTTCACCAAGTGACGAAGCCTACCACCAAGTCTCTTTTGGATGTGGTCAACACATTCCAACTTTTCCTTTGTTGTATTGTACGGATTTTTATCTGTTACAGTTTTAAACGAAGAGGAATCCCCAACACTAAGGTATTTAGTCTATCTAGCACCATACTGGTCCTCAGTTCTGGAGAACATCCTCACAACTGCAGCAGCCTCGATGCACCCACTTGAGCCACTATAATTTTTAGAGCATGCTACTGCATGTTTTTCTTGCCACAATTTCTCACTGTCTTCATTGTTTGACATATTCCTTGTTGCACACTGGTGGCAGTATTTAGACATAATCTCTACATCTAAAACTTTACCTGAGTCAATACCAATAACAGATGCAACTCCATACAGAGATGTGTGACCCCTTTTCATCCAGGTCCCATCTACAGACACACACAGGTCAGTATCATTTGTAGGTGATTCACTGTCATGAATATCAATCCCACAATCTGTTTCTTTTTGGTTTATTTCCACCAATTCCTCCACTACTTTATTCATAGAAACACTGGCAGTACCGGTATCGCATAAAGCATCAGACATTTATTTATTTATTTTTTCAAATCTTGCACAAGGTGGAGGCATGTTCAGAAAACCACACAATAAATTATCTCCTTCCTTGCCCTGTCCAAGGCATCTCAGAGCATATGCTAACCTAAAATTGTTTTCATAATTAGCAGTGTCAGTTTTTTGGAGGAGGAAAATGAAAATTCATAGCCACACTATTTACAAATTAATTTAAAATCACAAGCTATTCCCACTCTTCTTTCTTCAACAACAATCATCCATTCTGTATTTTTACAGCTAACACATGAACATGAAAAATTTATAGCCTGGCAGAGAAGCTCTAAATCAATAAGTCTGAATCCAGTGGAATCCATATCAACATTATTCACCCACCTGAACAATTCTCTTGTCCAAAGTTTCAATGCTGAAGTTGAGAGCTTATGTACTTCATTTCGAGGTGCTTCCTCTCTTTTGCTGGTAAACGGATTTCCATAAAACCTCCATTTCCTAAACAGAGTTTTTCCACCGTCCATTATGCATAAATCTTTACTTCCACGTAAAGGTTTTCCTTCCACCTACTGATATGTGTTACTATCATTAAAACGCACATAAACGAAATGCAAGAAAATTTTCAGGCAAAGATATAGATGCCAGCCAGAGATATAGATGTCAGACAAAGATATTGAATGAAAATAGCCTTCACACTGACAAAAATTCTGCTGAAGCAAGCAGTTTCCCAAATGTCGGAAAAGGTGGGAGTGGCCTCCAGTGCAGAGTTAATCAATTCAAAAATTGAAAGGCGTTTATAAAGTTGCTATTACTTAAACTGTGTAGATCAAGAAACGTCTGAAGCGTGTATGTGTGGTGATGAGTATTGAGTGTCACATACCTGCTCGTACAAGCTAAATTATTTTATTTATAGTTTTCAATCATAGCGTTATTGTAGATTTATTAGGCTGCTTGTTGCCTCATTTTCCACTACTATGGACTGAGAGAAAAAAGTTTGATAAAATCAGCGTCGGTACGATATTTATAAGAGTTGTCTTTCTTAGTGTGACACAGGAATTGACATGCTTTGGATCTATACATGGACATTGTTTTGGCGTAGCATTCGCAGAGGCCTTGTGGAGCTCCAGGTCTCCACGGAATACACTTTGAGAATCACTAGCACAGCGTTTCTTCACTGCTACATTAGGAGTGGGTACTCGGTACCTAAACCACTTAAAAAAGTATAGCTTTTAAAACACATTTTGTTCAACTTCAGTTATTCCAGTCGACACTAAAAAATAGAAATCGTGAAAGTAACGCAATAAATCCGTTAACGTGCACATGTATAAAGTTTTGTAAGCAAACAAAGTGTTAAAGTGCCATCAGAGTAGAATGAGCCTTTTCAATGGTTTATTCCCTGTTCCACCACTTTGAGGGTACTAATGTTGAGTTGATCCATCCAGATACTAGCCGCAACGCCGTACTCCACCGACTGCGTACTCTCTCGCTTAAGATAACGTGGACAATGAATACCGTTCTGTCTTTGAATAACCTAAAGAGACAGGCGTGTGTAGTCAGGATACGATAAGACGTTGTGTACTTTCTTCAGACGTGTTACGAATTAATTAGTATTTTTCACATGGCTTCTTTCGTTGGTATAAAGTACCGTGTCAATCGGAGGGACCACACACCTTATACGATGATTTCTTCGTGATTAGTTAATGTCTTTCTTAATAAAAAAATTAATTTCAGTTTTGCTTATACATAGCAGGATCCTTTTGTCTGTCTAGCAGAGTAGCGACCGTATTTTAAATTTCAAATAAATCATCGGCGTCGTGTAAGAATTGCCATTTCCATTTCACCAAAAACAATAACATAATCGTGTCGTTTAATTCGATCGTCGAAAGTTCTGCCGCATAACTTTGATACATGTCACTTTGAACTGTTTTCTCATTAAAACCTCAGTTAATAACTTCGACGAGAATGTAATATTTCTTACACTTCAAAACTATTATTTCCACTTAAATGTCAAGCAACCTCTAATCGGAAACTCTTAATGAGTACCACAGATTCTATTACTTAAAGTTCACGTAATCGTATTGGTCTCAGATTTACTCTTGAGTTACTACCGAAATCAAATTCTAACAAGCAACTTTTTCGTTGGGTTGTTCACAGTTAGTCGGTTTAAAGAAATTAAGCTTTGACCCTTTCTAATGGTTCTAAATCGTAATTCAGGCACTTGTTCTCAAATAGGTGAGACTTAAGTGTATATTTCGACGTCACTAATATTACCAAAAATAACTTGCTCATTAACAACATACAAAATAGCATTCAAATGACAGATCCTTTATTTAGCTGCGAGTCAACCAAGAGTTTCCCGATATTATTCTGCAGTCAGTCAAACGAAAATATTTCTGTCTTGCTCTTTGGTACATTCACCAAGCTAATCAATGGACCACACGTTCAAAATAACGCCCTTTTTATTTATAAGACTTTGAAATAATATACAGTGATCATTACAAGCTCGAGACTTTTTGTGAATTGATACATTTACATTGGTTCATTCGAAACATCAGTTTCATAATAACGGGCGGAGGGGACGCTGACAATGATGACACGATGTTCTCGCCGTCGCGGACCGCCGGCGTTCTTGATATTCGAGACCACTGATTGCTGGGTCGGTGGAACACCGCTGAATCACTTGCCAGGATCTTGCCATTACGACATGAAACAGACAGAAAAAACAACATTTTAGTAAGCACATCATACATAAAAAATACATTAAATTGTACACCTTTCTTCCCTAAATGATACCGCTCAAAGGAAAATACGGAGGATGATGGTTCAAATGGCTCTGAGCACTATGGGACTTAACTTCTAAGGTCATCAGTCCCCTAGACTTAGAACTACTTAACCTAACTAACCTAAGGACATCACACACATCCATGCCCGAGGCAGGATTCGAACCTGCGACCGTAGCGGTCGCGCGGTTCCAGACTGACGCGCCTAGAACCGCTCGGCCACTCCGGCCGGCTACGGAGGATGATGCTCACTAAAATATGGGGCACCACAATGTGATATTTTTGTTGATATATAGCAGGATATTCTCAGTCATTCAGACTTTGTTTCCTATTCCAGATTTTTAATTTCAGTTTTTCTGAATTTCTCTAGCTTTATTTTTTAATTCGTTGAATATCCTAAATTTAATTATATGGGGCGTGGATTCTGATCGTTGAATCAAAGCGGTGGCATCCATATTCATCATATTCATGTTAATGAGATAGGAAGCTGCACTTTGCACATATTATTAAAATTTGCTAACTGGTTAGGAACCAAAGTAATCTACTTTTAAAATATACTAAGTAGACAACTATCAGTGCAGAGATACAATAAGTTTGTCAAATTTAGTTCTTAGGGCACGACACGTTTTCACATTCAACAAATCAGACATATCAAAAGTGGCAATTCCTGTGAACGCCCATGCTCCATCATCTATAGAAGTACATGAAATTTATTCGTAGTTGCGAATATACACTACCATCAGCTGTGTAACGCAGTCACTGACATCGGGAAAGTGACTTTCAATTAAAATGTCTCCCCTGTATGGGAACATACATAATGGACGTTCGAGTGCAGGTTGCAGACACATTGTTGACGACATACGGAAGTTTGGGCGTGGCCGTGAGTGGTGTTCGGAGGGCCTAATGGGGTGCCGGCACGGTAACTCAGCATGTTCGGTCGATTAGCTGCCCTCTGTAATAAAAAAAAAGAAAAAACTGAATGAGTGGACAAAAGGTGAACTTAAACGGGTGTCACGCGTCGTTCGCCCTGAACAACTGCAACGATCAATAACGAACAAAATGAGTTGAAAACAAAAGAAAAAAAAATCGTATGGCAACAGCTCGCAACATGCGTGAAACCCCTGTTGCGAAACGCAGTCCGGCACAAATTTTCACTGTCGCCGTTCGCTGATATATCTGATGGTAGTCCGTATTCGCAAATGCGAGTACATTTCATGAATTTCATAACGGCTATAGTCGCTGCAGAAATATTGCATCGAACTTCTGAATAACGAAGCACTGGAATATCGCATTGTGTAGTAATTCGTCCGTTGTTAACGCAGTATGCGTAATAACGAGCAGTTCTGAAAATACATATCGAGTGCCAGAGTTCAAGATCGCTCTGGTGAACTTCGTTGCACTAAATGCAGCAATTCGTAATTAGAATTTTTTAAACGTATATGTTACTTCTGTAGTATTCGTGAAGATAACGTCAAATAAACTTTTATTTCACTAACTTTGCCATTGGCATACGTTATGCATCTCGAGTTTTCAATTATTATCTGAGCAACATAGTCGACGTTGCCCAAGACCTGAAAAGTATCTCTCACAGTTGACTTTCATTAGCTCCATCCACACAGCAAGGAGGAAATACACTGTTTACGAATAATAAGTTTTTCATTCACAAAAGTTTTGTAAAATTTATGTACCAGTAACGATTTAGACGTCTGTATACTGAAACTGGCGAAGTATTCATTCTAAGTGGGAAGAACAGGGCAGTCACCTCATGAAATTTTTAACGTCGCTCGAGTTAACAGCAAACAATTAACCGTTGCCTGCCGTTGCAGGATCTCCCTTGTCCAGCCTGTATCTAAATAAATCGTACGTTACTGCAGCCTGCGTTAAAAATTAAAATGTTTCGTACTATAAACCTGTAAAGTATAGGCTCCCAGATACAACAGAAAGTCCATAACACAGTGAAGCTTCGTGGCACACCGGTTGGGAAAGTCTAGGCCTGCCATTACTTAAATTGCCGACACCGAACAAAGACTTCGAAATCCTCGACATTTGGATCAAATCGGATTATTTTCCCGGGCACACAGTTGCCGACGATAAGTTGGCCGATTGCCACAGTTCCCATGGTAAGCAGTGACATGGGCGGAGAATGTTCCCTCGTTTGTCTTTCAGTGCTGGCAACGCCTGCGAAGCTGTAATATAAATTGCACTCGAAAGTAAAAAGGGTTTGTGGAAGTGCATTACAGAGAAATGTAGTACTTGTTCGCATTAATGAATGTGAACCTAAATTAAGACAGCTGTAATCTCGCTAAGTAGAAGACAAACGGCATCAAAAACATGCATTATTTAAAATTGCATCTCATGTTTCCGGTAAGTTTCTGAGCAAAGCTATTGTTATAGCTGATAGATTATTGAGATTGGCGGCAGGCCCAAACAGGAAACAGTCATCATAAACAGTGTCAATTTATGCCAAAATAGAACGAAGGCAAATACCCGTAAAAAGATAACTAATATATTATTTTTCATTTATTATATAGTTTGTCTCTTTAAACTATACCTCAGAAATTTATCACAAGACAGGACCGACAGATTACGAGTTATCCAGCAAAACAACTATGTCTAACAATCAATGACAGCAAAATTGCATTTATCAATAATGAGATCATTTTTTTAAATTTAGGTTCGTATTTTTCGGTCTTCGCAACTTTTTCTTAACTTTCTTTCTTCTCCAACACAATTTTTTGAAGATTGGAACAAGTCACGTCCTTGAAATTAAACTTAATTTTGAAGATAGAACAGGGGTGGCTTGTCGGGGTAGTAGGTGAAGGGCCACTTCACCAGTATTTTAATCTTGCCACACTTTAAAAAGTTCATTTGTCTTACCATGTATACTGGTTTTAGTACAAACGTATTTCCCTTTTTTGTACTGCGTGGAACACTCTTGAAGCAGCAAGCAAGCGATTCCGATCTGGAGAAATTAAATAACCTTCCCTTTTCTCGCTGCTTAACCCCATGGGCGGAGCCACGTGCCGAGCATAACTGTGGTTGCTATAGCAACCGTGACGTCACCTGCTTGAGTTTGTCTGTGTAGGCGGCATGTGGTGCTGTAGATTGGAATTTTATTTCTGGCTACAGTTCCAAACGACAAACTGCAAAGCAGTGGTTATTGTGTGCGAGGAGCACGCTTCCATCTGTAGAGCGTTTAGTGATATATGTTTTAAATACGAATCTTGCTTATGATATAGTGTGTATTTCACTAGACACCGTTTTCACGTTGTTTCGAGCCTTGTATTACGAAGTTTTGGATCACTTTTTCATGGATGAGAGATTTCACGATTGTGCAAAAATTGCCGATAGCACAAAATTTTAAAAATACCATACGTATTATCTTTCTAGTGCACCAGAAAACTTACATTTTTTTGGGCCTTATTCTCCAAGACATAACACTTCAGAAACGAACGCTCTCTTTTGTATGCTGATGAGAAGTACACAAAGAGTTCCTTTTGAAACGTGTTAAAAATGCTTAGTGAGGATAAGGAAATTTTTACGGACACTTCTAAACTGTCCTTTATTCGGTCCATCTCTTCTTCTACCGTACAGCATCTGTAGAACGAAGCTTTTCTCGCCTGAAACGTATAAAAACATACCTGAAGAACACAAATACGAAACAGAAACTTTCTCCTTTAGCGAATATTTCAGTTGAGAAAGAACTCTTAGCGTGGTTAATGTAAACACTGCCATTCTATGAAGACATCAGCAATACGTTTGCAGCCTTAAAGGCCCGAAAGATTGATTTTGTGTACAAGAAATACTTAAGTTCAATTATTAAGATAAGCTTGTGTGAATATAGATATATTTTTCTTTGCTGCAAGCTCTTTACCTAGCTTCCCAGCCACGAGCCACCAATGCAAGAAGAAACCGTTTGTATCCTTAGTGTGTTTCTTACTTTCGTTAATTGCTGCGAGACACCGGAAGTTCCGTGTGCTCGGACTATTAGCTGATATCCAAAACAAATACTGCGGAGTTTTAACAAACCGAAAGTATAATAGAAATTTAGCCAAAAGTGCGTCGAGCTTAAAAGCTGTCTTCTTTATTAAGGTTCAAGCTAATGGCTTTTAAATTCATCCATTCCTCAATCTACACTCCTGGAAATTGAAATAAGAACACCGTGAATTCATTGTCCCAGGAAGGGGAAACTTTATTGACACATTCCTGGGGTCAGATACATCACATGATCACACTGACAGAACCACAGGCACATAGACACAGGCAACAGAGCATGCACAATGTCGGCACTAGTACAGTGTATATCCACCTTTCGCAGCAATTCAGGCTGCTATTCTCCCATGGAGACGATCGTAGAGATGCTGGATGTAGTCCTGTGGAACGGCTTGCCATGCCATTTCCACCTGGCGCCTCAGTTGGACCAGCGTTCGTGCTGGACGTGCAGACCGCGTGAGACGACGCTTCATCCAGTCCCAAACATGCTCAATGGGGGACAGATCCGGAGATCTTGCTGGCCAGGGTAGTTGACTTACACCTTCTAGAGCACGTTGGGTGGCACGGGATACATGCGGACGTGCATTGTCCTGTTGGAACAGCAAGTTCCCTTGCCGGTCTAGGAATGGTAGAACGATGGGTTCGATGACGGTTTGGATGTAGCGTGCACTATTCAGTGTCCCCTCGACGATCACCAGTGGTGTACGGCCAGTGTAGGAGATCGCTCCCCACACCATGATGCCGGGTGTTGGCCCTGTGTGCCTCGGTCGTATGCAGTCCTGATTGTGGCGCTCACCTGCACGGCGCCAAACACGCATACGACCATCATTGGCACCAAGGCAGAAGCGACTCTCATCGCTGAAGACGACACGTCTCCATTCGTCCCTCCATTCACGCCTGTCGCGACACCACTGGAGGCGGGCTGCACGATGTTGGGGCGTGAGCGGAAGACGGCCTAACGGTGTGCGGGACCGTAGCCCAGCTTCATGGAGACGGTTGCGAATGGTCCTCGCCGATACCCCAGGAGCAACAGTGTCCCTAATTTGCTGGGAAGTGGCGGTGCGGTCCCCTACGGCACTGCGTAGGATCCTATGGTCTTGGCGTGCATCCGTGCGTCGCTGCGGTCCGGTCCCAGGTCGACGGGCACGTGCACCTTCCGCCGACCACTGGCGACAACATCGATGTACTGTGGAGACCTCACGCCCCACGTGTTGAGCAATTCGGCGGTACGTCCACCCGGCCTCCCGCATGCCCACTATACGCCCTCGTTCAAAGTCCGTCAACTGCACATACGGTTCACGTCCACGCTGTCGCGGCATGCTACCAGGGTTAAAGACTGCGATGGAGCTCCGTATGCCACGGCAAACTGGCTGACACTGACGGCGGCGGTGCACAAATGCTGCGCAGCTAGCGCCATTCGACGGCAAACACCGCGGTTCCTGGTGTGTCCGCTGTGCCGTGCGTGTGATCATTGCTTGTACAGCCCTCTCGCAGTGTCCGGAGCAAGTATGGTGGGTCTGACACACCGGTGTCAATGTGTTCTTTTTTCCATTTCCAGGAGTGTACTTCGTGACGTCGATTTCCACATTAATCTCCTTGACAGGTAAACTATTCCTTCAACAACAGTACAGAAGTATTTGCAGTGATATTGTGTGTAGTGAACCGGCGACCTAGAAACGACGGAGAGGCTTCGTCCCGCCGTAGCCCTTAGTGGTTGACAACCCCACAACCGGCCACAGCGCCACAGCGGTCCACTCACCCCACCGCCGCCCCACACCGAACTCAGGGTTATTGTGAGGTTCGACCTCAAGTGGACACCCCCCCCCCCCTCTCACCCCCCCCCCCCCCCACCCTCCGGGAACGTCTCATACCAAATGAGTGTACCCCACCAGCCTGCAGTGATATTACTTAACACCATCCAGTGAAATATGTCACCCGCACGGACAGACGTGTCTGTTAAAGCGTCGCTTCCGGGACGGTGAGATCGGCTGGCCACCGATTAAATCCCTCCGGCGAATTAACGACGTGTGTCTGTGTGTTGGCCAGCGTGACTGTGGTTTTCAGGCAATTTCCTACATCCCAATAGGTGAATATTGGGCTCCTACCAAAGTCCCGCCACAGATACATGATTCACACACTCGCAGAAAACGTGTGCTAGCTTTCGTGTGAATAATAGTAAACACAGACAGTTGGGGTACATATATTCCCTTCCGATGGTAATGGGATGGTAATAGGAAGGGCATCCGATCACCCCTTAAACTAAGCACGCCAGCTCCGCTAATAAACAAGCCGACCCTGCTCTGATGTGGCACAAATGCGCAAGAAAAAGAAGAAGACTCAGTACAATCTGTCAATGTACTTCAATGGTTTTCCCATTTCCTTGTATAAATCCATGCTTAGAGTTTTTAGCTCGGGTTTGATGTCACGACTTTGTTCAGAATTCTTTGCACCTTCATAAGCACATATTTTTGATTCATTCAGCATTCTAACGTTTTTGTTTTTCAACGAAGCCAAATGTTTTTAGTACCTATAACAGAGTCATCATATTTTTAGTCCGTGTTTGGCTGCGGTGGGGTGCGGAAGTTCGCTGTGTCTGTGTGCAGCGGAGCGCTAGTTTACTGCGGATTGTCTTTTGTACCGCAGGAAGTGTCAGCTAAACTGTAACACGTCTTCCTCGAGCAGAGAATCCTTGACGTTTAGTTTTGAATGCAACATCGAAAAGCCAACGACTCTCGCTATTTTGAGATGGATTATTAATGATGTAAAGTTGCTTGACGTGGAATTGTTAGCTATTCAAACTGACAAAATAGTGAATAGTGTGTATGCAAAACGTATAAACAACGAAGTTTGTGAACGAACAGTCAGAGCATAAAGGTTAAGAATAATGATAGGTCTGTTAGCACAGTACCAGTAACGTACGTAGACATTCGCTTGTGATCTGTGGAAGTCTGTAATTTACCGTTCTAAGTACCCCTCGAAAAGATCAGAGACACGCTTAGTTCGTACAGGATAGTTTACAGTATCAGAGGGGAATTGTGATCAGAAAACTTTGTGCACGGTAACCTTAGCGTCAATGGAATAACTGAAGTAAAATCACAAAAGTATATATCCTCTTATATGACTGCATGCGGTCATAGGGCGTATGTTGTCTGTGACAACCGGCCCCGCAGTTAGTTGTTCCGTACGGAGTTCCACTGAAAACCTTAGAGGAAATTGTGACAGTAGACGTCCTGTACCGTTGCGTATTGAGAAAAGTCCACCTGAAGCTATGACATATGCAACTGTTCTGCCATGGCAGGATGACCCCACTAACATGAGGGCGTCGCGGTGGGAAAATTGTAAACGAGGTTCGTTACAGAATCTATCTACGAGGAACAAGAGAATAGAGCGGGAGTAATGGATGTGGTAACACAAGTAACTTAACTGACAAGGGTTGTAGTGGCATCGCTGAGACACCCGAGATGAGAAACATCAGAATGCGCCTGGGGAAGTGGAAGAGATAGCGGAGATGGCCGCGAGCACAGCAAAGGAATGGAATGGAGAGCGGCGTAGCCCACAATAAAAGCAAATTAGTGGGTGAAACTGCTAGCTTCGTCACTGCCAACGTACATCTATAGGAACATTAGAATGCGCCTCTAAAAGTGGAAGAGGATGTGGAGATGGCAGCAAGTGCTGTTGGCCGTAGAAACATTGAAACTAGGTAGAAAACAAATGCGACGAGGAATCCATGTCGGATGAGAGCGCCATGCTGGAAAAAAAACATTAATTGTTTCATCCTGTGCACTATCCGCAAAAACGTTGTCAATCAGTGTTCTATCCTCTTGCTACAAATGAGTTGAAAAACTGACCATTGCCATTAGATTTCAATGATGTTAGTTCATCTTTACTAAGAGTAGCTGTTAAGATATATACATCGAAATCTCCACGAACTACTTTTTCTTCTCGTCTGATAGGTAGTTCAGTAAGGCACCCACATTTCTCATTAATAACTGAATATTTACTAGTGGGGATCTGCAGACTTTTACAGTTACCAGGGAAGTATTCCACATTAACAGCTCACAAGAACGTGCTTCTACCTTCTGAGATACACAAAAAATATTTGTGTCAATATTTTTGACTTTGTGTTCAATTTGTACATACGTTACAACTTCTCCTTTTCCCGTATTAACTGTGCACGAAAATTATGCTAGTCTGAAATGACCGATATGTAACTTCCTCATCCCTGTGGTTACATGGTGATCTGAGAGGCACAGAACATCTACCACTTCAGAATTTTCCACATCTTCCGGGCATACAAAAAGCGCATCTATCTTGTTTTTCAACCCCCTATTGTTCTAACGTCATAAATTAATTTTATTTTTCTGGAAAATATGCTCCTGTTCTGTTCTAACTTTGTTCAGTACCGTCCATCTGCAGCCTGACTCTAATCTAAAAAGTATGTCCGCCTGACTCCAGTAAACACAAGGATTTTTGTCTGGTGTGCTTGTACGTCAATTCCCCCACCCCCACCCTTACTTTCTGGAAGATGCTCAGCTAATCTTTCCTTTCCCTCCTACTCATGTCCAGGCCATGATTTTTGCGTCCCCATATCCCAACTACAGCAACAGCCACGGCACAGGTACGAGACTTTGCTTTAGTCAAAAACAATCCGCTTCGTTCTTTGTTAACATGGCTAATAGTCTTGTTAAACCAGAGCTGGGTTGTTAAGCCAGGCCTGTTCATCCTGCTGTAAAACCTCCTCAAACCCCACGTGAGGGTGTGCTGTTTCTGCTCCTATTTCCTCCAGGACAACTTCAATGTTATATTCTAAATTGCTAGCCAGGCTGTTTCCCGCTCCTCTTACTATATCTGATCCTCTCCATCAAAATCTTTGCACAACGCCTCCGTGTTCTGCGTCACCAGGTTAAGCTTGGCACTAGGCCTCAAGATGTTTGTAACTTGGTATTCTACGCCTAGCTTTTATTCTAGCATTCGGCCTGCATCCCTCCTGTCACTCTTATCTGGCAGCAGGACTCTTTCTTTTCTACGTGACTTTTCTGTAGAGGCAGCCTTAAAGTCGTTCCTACGAGTCTGCTGCACTCTACGTATCTCAAAACCTGGTTGAAGCTCTTCTCCTATTTCAGGTAACAAGTGAAACTGATTGCTAACCGAAAACTGGATAGGGGTTTTCTGAGGCTTTCTCCTTTTGGTTATTACTTGTCACCTTTTGCCAGATCCCATTGTCTATTTCCGCCTTCAGCCTATCTTATTCAAAATACGCCCTTTCTAATTCTGCTTCAAGGGCATAAATGTTTCTTCCCAGTTCACAATATTCTTGTTTTGACAGCAAAACTCCATAGAAAAGCCTCATCTAACATTTTACTGGTTTCTCACTACAGCCACCCCAGTGAAACACCAAACCACAGGCCTGACATGTTTCTCCCTTACTAACTAATCTACGGTAACATCCACAGTTGTCACATATTACCTTTGGCTGCACGAATTAGATTCTAATAACCGCTTCCACAAGGGCCAGAGGTCGGCCAGCATGTAATTGATTTCCTCAGTTTGTGAAGTTTGCTCTTGATTGAATCACCCAATTTTTCTGAAACTGTAATAATTTGTTTGTCTATACAGGCACTTCACATCTACTTGTTTCCGTCCCATTCAAATAAATCCTTCATGGTGCTTTTTTTGACTTAGAGTGTAAATGACAAAGAAACTGTTGTCAACACACGAGAAAAAGTAAAGATGGCCTACCCAACAGATGCGTCAGTCTGCTCTCTTTCCAACGGCGGTAACAGATATTTGTTCCAGCGTTCCACGTTCAATTGACAAGTGTCTTTATTATGGATTGAATTAACGTTTAATTAAATAATAAGAAATTATTTAATAAACTGAACATTATATATGATTACATGATTACATAGACAAAGGTACAAGGGATGCCATGATATTTTCATTTCCTGTGCAAGTGTGGAGAATTTGGTGTTCTGATACATTTATACAATTAAAAAAGAATAAAAAGTTGTATGATTCAGTAACTAAAATATATACATAAGTGTGTTTTTCATGATATTAGCTAGTGCCCTCCGGTATTATTCAGCACTTTCTTTCCAAAGATCGCTATTAATTTGTTATTATTTGTGCATTATTAGTCGTTTGTAGTACCAGTATGTCTTCTCTACTTTTTACGATGCATGGGATATCAAGGTATCAGTACATGGACCTCAGTGCTGTGATTATGGTGTTGTGATTCGTTTTGTGATGTGACGAATTTCTGAATTACTGCTTAATTTCGAAGTATTTCATGGTCTCTGTTGCCTGACATGTTGCTGAAGCCGCCATTGTTGGTGCCTTCACATTCTCCTACGTGCTGGTTCTCAAGCCAACAGTCTTCACCGCTCTCCGTCGGACGCTGGCAAACCCAGCTTTCGGCCGCCTGCCTCCTAAACCGCGGCTGTGGGCCGCCTGTGGCCCTGGAGAGCAGGGCTGGCCCAACCAATACTTAAAAAGTACGATTTCAATTATTTTACCCAGCTGACAATCTGCTAATATGTGTGTTATTTTTCAATGTTAAAAGGACTTAGTTACATTTTTCTTTTCTTTCTTAGTCTGCACTAGTTAATTTGAAAAGACAGTGATGTTTTATTGCAAGGGAAATAACAATGTTATTACGAGAAAAATGCTCAGATACTCCTTGAAGTTGTAATAACGCTGATTTAATCCCTGTTGTCGACAGTGAGAAAAAAATAAAAACTTTGTAATTTTTGTATCACTCGTTTTTGCACTTTTCTCTGGTTATCTGCTCCTATGCCCTTCGTCTGGTTGTATCCCTACGGATATTAGGTCCATGTGAGTCTACTTATTGAATACTAAGGTAACATAAAAAGGAGTCTATTGCACTGTGGTCATTTATTTTAATCACATTATTCGTTCTAATAGCTCATCTCATGGAGCAACCGGCGTGTTTTTGTAACCGGAATTAGCTAATTTCGTCGCGATCTGTTCAGCTGCCATTGTGGCCATTTTATTGAGATAAGTATTACTTTACGTAGAATCTGCTTGTTTTGGATTGATTGTTAGCGAGAAAAGAAACTGGCGCACATACAATTTTAGATTTCACGGGCATTCAGTTTCCTTTAACCAACCCTGTTGACTCAAACTTCGTGTTCATTCTACTAATTCACAGGGTGAGAGAAAGTTATTTTGTTGTAAGACATCCGTAATTCGTTAATGAATTGGTCCGACTTTGGACATCATTTAGTCGGAAAGACTTTTTGTAATTTCTTCTCTGTGCGTATCGCTTACAACTGGCGCTACAACGTGTGGAGTGGAAGGTACACCTGCACAATTGGTTTGCTTGATCACAACCTCCTAGCGGGCGAGTTGACATCGCGGCGCACGCGATCATGGATTGTCGGCAGCTTCTCATTGTTCTCAATAAGAAGTATATAAAATACGTGACAAGCGTGTAGGACAGCGTCTGAAGCGTGCATGCCGATGGTTTTTTAATATAAAACGGACGAAACTAGCAATGTGCTAGTCCTTTATTAGTGAATTTTAAGTAAGATTTATTAAAATCTTGCAGGTACCATGAGACAAAGATTGAATAACCGACGTAAGGAAAACGTTCTACGGGTCGCGGCGTGGAATGTCAAAAGCTTGAACGTGGTAGGGAAGCTAGAAAATCTGAAAAGGGAAATGCAAAGGCTCAATCTAGATATAGTAGGACTCAGTGAAGTGAAATGAAAAGGAGACAAGGATTTCTGGTCAGATGATTGTAATATCGACAGCAGCAGAAAAGGTATAACGGGAGTAGGATTCGTTGTGAATAGGAAGTTATGGCAGAGAGTGTGTTACTGTGAACATTTAAGTGATAGGGTTGTTCTTATCAGAATCGACAGCAAACAGACAACGATGGTTCAGGTATATAGGACGACGTCGCAAGCTGAAGAGGAAGAGAGAGAGAAAGTACATAATATTCGTCTGCCTTTATTTGAATGCTAAGTAGCCGGTTTGTACTTAAGGCTACTACATGGCACTCTCGGTGCAATGTTCACCTGCCCGCACTTGCTAACGCGAGCGCCTCAGTCTTTTGCTACATATGGCTTTATAGGTATGAGCAGCCCAGTGGCTTGTCTTTCATGTATTCTTTTTAAAATTTTTGTGACTAAAGCCTTTCTGGCTTGATACTTATTTTATACGTGATATGGAAGTACTCGTCTCTTTCTTGTTCTGTTAGTCAATAGTTACAATTTTATATAAAAAATTTTCCCCACAGATTTGTACTTATGTTATAGGCCACTTTAAATATTTAATTTCTGATGAAGACACTAATAGAAGTGTTGAAACCTGGTGAAAAAGACTAAAAATTATGACCGAGGGCTTATTTAGCTCAACTTTAATCAGGGAATGACCTCCATGATACTTCCATCGGTCCCATCGGATTAGGGAAGGATGGGAAAGTAAGTCGGCCGTGACTTTTCAAAGGAACCATCCCGGCATTTCCCTGAGGCAATTTAGGAAAATCACGGCAAACCTAAATCAGGATGGCCGGGAGTGGGTTTGAACCGTCAGCCTACCGAATGCGAGTCCAGTGAAAGCTAGAAACAACATTACGACATAGGGAGGCAGTGATAACACAGACATGTCTTAACAATTTAAACACTTAAGTATGCACGAAAACTATGTAAATGTGTTGACACCTGGTAGAAAAACATACTGTAAAGGCACACAATGAAAATAATGAAATACGGGATCGAAAAAACAGCGCTATGTGGAGTAGATTATCACTAACATTAATTCGGACTAGTAGTCGTCAGAGTTTGGGTGTTATCTGGCTGTGCCACTATTCAGTGAACAGCTTATTTCGTTTGGTGAGAGGGTATTACAAAAAAACAATTTCAAGACAAGCTTCCTTAACAACATGAAGCAAACAAGAAAGCAAGTTCATAATAATGCATAGCACGCCACACTGAAAAATAAAACTGTGTCAGTTTGTAACGTGTAAAATGTGGCTTAGTAAAGAAGAATTACGTTGGAAAATACAATCAATTTTATGTCAATGGTACATTATTAATTCCCCAATCTTGATTTTTTTTAATTTCCCTCCAATTCACACTTAGGACAAAAGGGCTCCGAGTTGGGACGTCAGTAGCAAAACTGGGTTCTATTGAATTTTCCGCCATTTTTTGAATTTTCCGCTATTCTAAATGTAGTGCAAGTGTCCTGTGACATCAGAGAACATTTCCTAAAACAGGATGGAGTTATGTTATGCCGTAATTCGCCAGAAGTAATTCAGTTAAATCGCGTAAAGTCTCCGTGAAGACTGTTGGAAAAGGATGTTGACGCTCCACATCTGGATATCAATCCCTATACCTTAGCTCCCGTAGCCTCTCTCTAGTTATTCGCTGAGTCCTCTAAACGTACCTGAGCCTTTCGGTCGCCCTCACAATGTCTATCTCTGTGAGATCGCCCATCCTCCGCATACCACGTTCTCACATTCCGCTGCCAGTATTTTTTTAAAAAGCTTAAATTACTCATTTTTGCCATACGAAGAAGCGCTTTAATCGGTGGTTTGTACAGCGCTTCCTGCCTAGAAAGCGAATCGGCGAATAAGCACACGCAGCCGTGACAAGAGCCCGTAGCAGTGGCACAATACGGACTTTGTACTCGAACTCATCTGGGTTCTTTCTTATACTTACGCTCAAAGTCTTGTACTTGTCTACATTAGGGCATCCACCCTTAGGCTTGTTTCTTATGAAAACTCGTCGTTCATGATAACGCACAAAGGTTTAATGCGTCAGAAAGTATTCGATTCGGTCACATCTTTGAGATGACACGCCAGTGTACTAGTTAGTGTATGTGCAATCATCTGGCGGCATGGTAAGCTGCAGAACGTCTTTAGGAAATCTACGTGTAAAGAATTTGACACTTTATCTTGCGTCCTCGATACACATGGTATCACGTGCTTAGAGAGAGTTTCGTGGTTCACACGGGTCAAACTTTCAAAACTGACATCGATTTTTGGGGAGTACCATCTGCTCTAGGAACGAAGAATATTCCGTACACCAAAATCTCTTGGACGCCGTTTCAGATCTGTGGGACTTAGTTTTCCAAGAAGATGTGGAAAAACAGTTGTCTGCTGGTCTACGTAATTCTGATAGCAGTTTCTACATAAATAATTCTTTATCTACAATGGGCTCCCGTAGATGATTAAGGGAACTCTAGGATGACACGGCGGTCGGATGGTCCCGATGGGCCACTTGTGGCCTGAAGACGGAGTGCTACTATATCCCCTCGCGTGGCGGTTCGCCGCCGGGTGCAAGTCTTCTTATGTGATGTCATTTGCGTTACTTGTGTGTCGGTTATGATGAAATGATAATGAAGACAACACACACCTGGTCTGGAATCAAACCCGAGTCCACACTGGCCCCGCAGCTACGGAGGCTTACATTATGGGTACTGATACGATAAGGAATGAGGTGGTTGTTCGCAGAATTGCGTTCAAAGGAACATACGGGAAACACTGACAAAAAGAAGAGACACCAGAGAATAACTTCCATAGTGTTAGAGGAACAGCAGAGGGTAAAGGGAACAAACTGTAGAGAAAGTAAGATACTGGAATACATCCAACAAATAATTGAGGGTGCAGAGTGCAAATCTTTATCGGAGATGGAGAGGTTTGCGAATGAAACGAACTTGTTCGAGGCCGCATCAAACCAGTTGTAAGGCTTACGATCCAAAAAGAAAAGAAAAGACGATTTTCTGGTGTAGCTAGGTCCGTCTATAACACAATATCTATTACGATACGCAACATATGACATATCTGTTTCAAAACACCGAGACCTTCGCTACAGGTTGATGCATTCTTAACATATCTGACGCGGTTCGTCTACATCCACGATTACGTAATATGTATAATGCGTGCGCTTTATCGCTGACTGAGTGATGGGCTAACGTCAGAAAAAAGTTTGCAGCGAATTTTTCGGCTCGCTAGGAAGATGAATGATAGGACCTCAGTCAGATTTTTGGAGACTTAAGCACCGGTCCCCTGGATTCACAGATTGCTCAGAGCTCGAATTCTGAATTTTGTTTATTGTTTACTGAAGTCGTAGGAAATCCTAATCTACAGCACATTTATTTTGGGTCCATGTGATAACGAACCGTTTTCAAAAAGTTTCGATTCATTCGTTTACAATAAGGCATTGGAGTGAATCACTCAGACAGTAGTGAACGCACATTACTCCATTCATCTACATGTACACTGATTAGCCAGAACATTAGGACCACCGACCTACTATCGACAAAAATCCATCCAGGTGATAGTAGCGTCGCGTGGCGAGGAATTACTGTTAGCCAGACACACGCACAGTCAGTGAGTGTGCTGTCAGTGTGTACAATGGGAAAGGCGCGCGATACATCTAAATTTAATCGAGGGCAGATTGTGATAGCCCGGAGGCTCGGCACGAGCATTTTTGGTTCAAATGGCTCTGAGCACTATGGGACTTAACTTCTGGGGTCATCAGTCCCCTAGAACTTAGAACTACTTAAACCTAACTAAACTAAGGACATTTCACACATCCATGCCCGAGGCAGGATTCGAACCTGCGACCGTAGCAGCAGCGCGAGTCCGGACTGAAGCGCCCAGAACCGCTCGGCCACAACGGCCGGCGAGCATTTCTGAAACTGCGAGACTTGTCAGGTCTCCGAGGAGTGCTGTGGTGAGCGTCTTCAGCAGGTGGCGAATCCAAGGTGAACCCACGTCCAGACGTCGTGGTAATGGGTGGCTACCCCTCATTAAAGATGTCGGATATCATAGGCTGAGCAGACTGATGAAACAGAACAGACGGCGTACTGTGGCGAAATTGACATCAGACTTTAATGCTGGGCGGAGTACAAGAGTGTCTGAGCACACAGTGCACCGAACGCTCCTAACGATGGGCCTCCGCAGCCGATGTGCCAAAGTTAGCACCACGACATCGGCAACTACGACTGAAATGGACACGTGACCTTCGGCACTGGACGTGGCTGAAGTGGCAGAGTGTTGCATGGTCTGATGAATCCCGGTACTTTCATCATGCCGACGGGAATGCGGGTATCCGTCGTCTTCCAGGGGAACAGCTGTTGACACCTGTACTGCAGGGTGGAGACATGCTGGCAGCGGCTCCATAATGCTCTTGGAAACATTCACGTGGGCATCCATGAGTCCTGTGGAGCTCGTAGAAGGCACCATGACGGCCAAGGACCCCATCATGACGATCATGTTTCGCCATGTCAAAAGACCAGGAGTGTGATGGAGTGGTTCGAGGAACACAGTGTCGAGTTCCAGTTTACGTGCTGTCCCCCAACTCGTCAGATGTGAACCCGATCGAACACCCTTGGGATGTGATTGAACTTGGCGTCAGAGCTCATTGCCCCCCTTCCCAGAAATTACAGGAATTAGGTGACACGTGTGTGCAGATGTGGTACCAACGCTCTCCAGCGACCAACTAAGGCCTCATTGCACCCATGCCACGACTAGACGCTGCTGTTGTCTGTGCCAATGGTGGACATACCGGCTATGAGGTAGGTGGTCATAACGTTCTGGCTGATCAGTGTACATCATACCCTGCAAACATCAGACGTTGTCTGGTGGAGCGTACTTCTGATATCACTAACTGATTTTCCCTTCCCTGTTCCAACCGAGATTGACGCGTGGGAAGAATGATTGTGGTAGCCTCTGTATTAGCTTTAATTTGCCGAATTTGGTCCTTTTGGTCATTTCGCTAGATATATGTGGGAGGAAGAAATATGTTGTGCAACTCTTCCTGGAAAGAGCTCTCTCGAAATTTCAATAGGAAACCTCTCTGTGCTACACAACGCCTCTCCTGCAACATCTGCCACTGGACTTTCTTTAGCATCTCTGTAGCATTCCCGCACCAGCTAAACGATCCCGTGACGGTTGGTTGGTTGATTCGGGGGAGGGGACCAAACAGTGAGGTCATCGGTCCCATCGGATTAGGGAAGGATGGGGAAGAAAGTAGGCCGTGCCCTTTTCAGAGGAACCATCCGGGCATTTGCCTAAAGCGATTTAGAGAAATCACGGAAAACCTAAATCAAGATGGCCGGACGCGGGTGTGACCGTCGTCCTCCCGAATGCGAGTCGAGTATGCTAACCACTGCGCCACCTCGCTCAGTGACCCGTGACGAAACGCACCGCTCTTCATTGGACCTTCTCTACCTGTCTATCAGTCTTATCTGGTATGGATCCCAGATAGGTGAACAGCACTCAAGAATCGGTCGAACAAGCCCCTTATAAGCCACGTCTTCCACGGATGACTCACATTTCCCTAAGATTCTTTCTTTGAATCTGTCTAGCATCTGCTTGTCCTACTATTTACTTTATGTGATCATTCCACTTAAGGTCGCTCTGGATAGTTATACCTAGATATTTTGCGGTAGATACTGTTTCCAGCAATCTGTCATCAATAGAGCAGAAGAATACTATTGGATTTCTTTTCCTATGTACGCGCATTATGTTGCATCTATTTGCGTTCAGGATCAACTCTAAGAGCCGGCACCATTCCTCAATCCTCTGAAGGTCATTTTGCAAATCGATGCTCTCTTCTGGCGTTGCTACTTTCTTATAAGCAACCACATTATCTGCGAACAGTCTAAAAGAGCTCCGTTCCTTTCTACTAAATCATTTAACAGTAATGGTCCTATCACACTTCCTTGGGGTACACTAGAAATTATATTTATTTTTGTCGATTTTGATCCGTTAAGAGGTACGTGTTGAGTTCTGACTACAAGGAAGTTTTGGATCCACTCGTAAATCTGGTCCGATATTGGATAACCTCGTATTTATTTATTTATTTTCAATAAACGGTAGTGCGGGACGGTTTCCAATGTCTTCCGGAAGTGAATGAACACGGTATCAATCTTAAAGGCGTTGTCTTCAAATTCAAATGGCTCTGAGCACTATGGGACTTAACATCTAAGGTCATCAGTCCCCTAGAACTTAGAACTACTTAAACCTCACTAACCTAAGGAGATCACGCACATCCGTGCCCGAGGCAGGATTCGAACCTGCGACCGTAGGAGCAGCGCGGTTCCGGACTGAAGCGCCTAGAACCGCAGGGCCACAACAGCCGGCGGCGTTGTCTACAGCGGTATGTTGGATCTCATGGAGGAACAGAGAGAGCTGAGTTTCGCTAGATCTATGTTTGTCCTTGTATAATTAGTAATTTAATTATGTGGCCATCTTCGCTAGAACTGGGAGTAACTCCAAGTTCCGCTACTCAAGGTAAGCATTTTGTGGCTGTTTAGGCCGTCAGCTCACTCCGAACTGCTGGTGTCAGCTGGAGATGAGTAGCCGTGCTTGTCACATAGTAACGAACTGAGAGAGGACTGTGGATCATCGTTTGCTTCATAGTCTCTCTGTATTTGCCGCTTCCGTTTCGAGCAGAACTGTAGTGATCATTCTATCCTTTTATAAATCACGTTATTTTTCGCAACTGAATCTGCAGGACACGTCATGGCTTGTGAGCGAGTGAGCATTGCTGTCCTAGAGGAGTGCAGTATCTAGCTATTATTGTCAGCCACACACAGTTGCGTCTCCACAGAAACAATTAGTCGCGCCAAGATGGAGAATATGGTGCGGTTAATTAGATTCTTATTGAAGGTGTCCGGCGCGGCCGCCACTGCGTCGCTCGGTGCTGCTATAGGCTTCGCGATATGCGAAATGTTCAGGTGAGCAAAAATAGAGACCAGTAATACGAAGTTACACCTACTGAGGGCGCCAGCTACTAGAAAGTGATAATTCCTACGTTGTATCTGAGAGAGCAATGGTTGCTTTTTTCGGATGAAACAACGACTTTGCTGCTACCTTTCACTATTTACTGATTTCTACAACGTGTTTCGGAGATTCAGACCTCCATCATCAAGTGGATTCATGTGGGTTAATATGACATGTATGTGTTGTGTTACGACACTATTTCTGTATATAGTTCAAAGTTTTGTGGCGGTGCTACAAATAAACCTATCCAAGGGATACACTTCGATTTTGATTGACGTCACATATACTGTAGCGCAGAGGAATCGAAGAAATATACATTTTTTATACGTGCCCATAAGGCATTAAGGGGGTGAAACATCAAAAAGTTTAGTTTCATAGCCGGCCGAAGTGGCCGTGCGGTTAAAGGCGCTCCAGTCTGGAACCGCAAGACCACTACGGTCGCAGGTTCGAATCCTGCCTCGGGCATGGATGTTTGTGATGTACTTAGGTTAGTTAGGTTTAACTAGTTCTAAGTTCTAGGGGACTAATGACCTCAGCAGTTGAGTCCCATAGTGCTCAGAGCCATTTTTTTTAGTTTCATATTTCTGAATGATTACCGCTGAAACGGTAACGGATACAAAAAATCAATGAATAGTTCTATGGTTTTCAATGTACGTCAACGATGCACTCAAATTTATCGACAAAGCCAATTTTTTTCGTTCTGCCTCCCCCCAGGTATTAGTTTTTCTTTTCAACAAACCTATAGCATCGTTAATACCAAATTCAATCACATACGATGGAGTGGTATTCCAAAGACGCATCTGTCAGAAATAGAAATATCTCAGTATCGCTGTACGCACGCCCGATATGTATCCGCTTCAGTACCAGTTGCCATGTTGAGTTGTTTAATATGTATTGCCCAGACAAATATATTCTAAATGTATTTTCTATATATTTTTATTATATATATTTTTTTCTTTTACTTTTATGAAGTATAAAAAATCTTATGTTATAATTGGTGTTTTCTTTCTACATTTGGAGTATTTTTTCGTTTCAGGTTGTTACATTTTCAGATTTAATTATGTTATATTTGAAATTGTTTGTACATCATTGTCGTAACATTATTATGAATCTGTACAATAATGAGGAAGAGCAGAATTGTTCGGGTCAAAAAAGCACCGAATGCACTTTGATTTTGCGCACCAAGCACATCGGACAATTGCTACTTCATCATATACCACTGCATCACACATCATCGAATTTAACATTAACGATGCTATATGTTTTGCTACTAGTCAAACGTCGAAATGAAAAACAAAATGGTGGGTGTGAGGGAGTTTCGAAGAAACTGACTTCTCCGACAAGTCCGGTTCCGTCGTTGTAACGTAAATTAAAAACCATTGAACTTTTATTTGAAATTTTTTAAATGTGTTACCGTTTCAACGGTATTTATTCAGAAATACTGAAATCAATTTCTTTCAAGGGGGTGTTTCAGCCTTTAACGGCCGTATGGGAGCGTATAAAAAAATGTATGTCGCTTATTTTTCTACACTACAACATACTCAAAGACGAACAAAATTCCTTGGGTAGGTTTACTTGTTCGATTGAAAGGTTGATCGAAAACATATAAGTGAATGTAAAATAAGATTAAAAGTATCTCCAGTAGTCACAGACTACTTTCCCTGTTGTGTAACGTCAGAAGCACCACCACACTTTGAAAACACTGTAGGGAACCAGAACGGTGTCTGGAATCTAAAAAGGGGGATAGAACGTACAGCAAACATGGCACTGTTTCGGAGCATGTCTCATTGTCAAAGCATTGTACCGATCTTTGGTTACGTAGGTGATTAAAAATGTAACTGCAAATAACTACAGTACTCACAGATCGTTCTCTGTCAAGTTTACGTGGCTTAATACATTGTAAACATTTAAGTAAACAGGATGGCATGTTAGAAACATTCAGTGTAATAATTATGTTGTCAACAGAGCGAAATCGTATATAAACCATTATCTACTTACTATTACTACGTTACACTTTCAATGTGTGTGTGTGTGTGTGTGTGTGTGTGTGTGTGTGTGTGTGTGTGTGTGTGCGCGCGCGCGCGCATTTGCGTATGTACGCTGTCGAGCGCGGGATTCAGTAATAGAGGTGGAAAGCAGTGAGGGAAGAAAAGTGTTTATGTGATATAATGTGAAAGTGTATTGATGTGGTGTACCATGCCGTAATGTAACATGATGCCCGTATTAATGCATCTGCAGATAGATCTTTCAGTCTCCAAAACAGGCTGTGGAAATTAATAAATAGTGACTGGCAACAGTAAACTTGATGTTTCATGCTATAGCAGAAACAGTCACGATGAAGCCTGCCGCCGGCCGGTGTGGCCGAGCGGTTCCAGGCGCTTCAGTCTGGAACGGCGCGACCGCTACGATTGCAGGTTCGAATCCTGCCTCGGGCATGGATGTGTGTGATGTCCTTAGGTTAGTTACGCTTAAATAGTTCTAAGTCCTAGGGGACTGATGACCTCAGATGTTAAGTCCCATAGTGCTCAGAGCCATTTGAACCATTTTTGAAGCCTGCCAAAAATTAACAAACGTTAGTTGGGACCATACGCATATATACGCACTTTGTTTACTGTTATTTTGACGGACTGGCAAACATTGTTTGATTTGAGAATGGGCATATCCCGAAACCGGTCACAGGCTAAATAAACATCCATTTCAGTTGCAACTCTAGCTCTCTCTTTTTGAATCACTAAACAAAAATTTCGCATTCAAAACAGTTGCTCTCAGTACGTTTTATTCCACTCACCCAAGAGTAGATCGGGATGTTCGAGATTCAACCATTCGATTCTCTCAGTTGATAGTGGTCAGGGAACAGCCCCAGTCGGGTATATTTGGAAGGGAAATTATAATTCTGGCACATGCAGTATAACCAAGCCGAAAACATGGTCGGAACGGCGAAATTGGAGCTAAATTTTTCGGAACAATATGTCAAAGAGAAAAAGGGAACTTATGTGCTTTTTGAGTATCTGTTTATGAGTTTAAGGGAGTAGAACCTATAACGTTTGCGACCTGTTCAGTGTGCCTACTCCAGGTGAATTGCATTTTTTAAATTAATTCTGTACATATTTTTTTCATTCTTTAGCCATAGCAGGTTGCTCGAGAGTGAAGCGCTGTTAAGGTAAGAAATTTTCAGCCAAAGACAAGGCAAGCTGGCAGTGAGGGAGAGGGATTCCCTATACGGGATGTTAGGGAGGTAATTTCCGGTCCCAGTATTTGCCTTAGAGCCACGGCTAATTCTTGGAATACTTCAAGATGGGAACAATTGTCAGTTCAATTTGGACGTTATGTTGCAGAGGAGGAATTGAGAGCTTGGTGTATGTGACGGTGGATTTATTTAGCTATACATAGAGGAAAGCTGATGATTTGCTCAACATGACCAGGGTACCTGTACCTAGGTCGAGCACTTATCTTTCCTAGTACTATTCATTCTCTACTCGGAGGAGCTGAGCGGACTGTTTGAGATCCAACCCATTAAAGCGTGGTGGTTCTTTCCAGTCAAATGTCCCAACAGACTGAGAGAGAGCCAGAGCGAATTCTGTTGGGAATATTTGGGAGGGGATTCCCAGTTGAGGCATTCGGCTGTTAACCAAGGGGAGCCTCCCAAAACTGGGGAACTGGGACCGTTTTACTTTCTTTATGGGACAATATTATCGAAGGGCAACTATATCTCACATTTGTATGTACATGGAGTTAGGAGTACAAGAGCAGATATTGTGATCATAGATAACTTAATACGCACACACTTCAGTGTGTGATTTGTTTTTCCTCTACGTCTAACTGTCTTTCCACAAACACATCACATAATTTGCTACCTGATTTTTCTGCACTACTGTAACTACACTACTAACACCCAAACCTCCAGATGTCAGACACTCAGATCGGTACCAGACGTTGCATATTGACAGAGTATCAAATGGTTCAAATGGTTCTGAGCACTATGGGACTCAACTGCTGAGGTCATTAGTCCCCTAGAACTTAGAACTAGTTAAACCTAACTAACCTAAGGACATCACAAACATCCATGCCCGAGGCAGGATTCGAACCTGCGACCGTAGCGGTCTTGCGGTTCCAGACTGCAGCGCCTTTAACCGCACGGCCACTTCGGCCGGCGACAGAGTATCAATCAAAACACTGATTTAGTTCGTGCTATGTGCTGTCGTCCAGTAGAACATATGAAAACGGTAATTAAAAGTAACATCAGAACTACGAGGCATGGGAAAAGGGTATCTGTGAGAAACTGTTTGTTGCTCTTGCATGGATGAGTTGGTAGAGCGTGAGGGCGTCGTTCCACAATTCCGCGTTCAAACCCCACTGATGACCAATTTTTTTAACTGTTTACGCGTGAAACTGGTAGATGTAATTTGCTCCAAATTTGCTTCATACACTGCTTCGTATGCAACCATTATTGTGAGGCCTTTGTTCCTGAATGAATGATACTGTGTGTGTGTGTGTGTGTGTGTGCGTGTGCGTATGGGGGGGAGGTGGAGGGGGATGGGAGAGGAACGTGTTTGCATTGATTGTTGAATGTTATGTAATTGTTATTGATCTTATCATATTGTTTATAAATTATTATTATTATTAATTTTATTAAGCGTAAAAATGGCTCTAAGCACTATGGGACTTAACATCTGAGTTCATCAGTCCCCTAGACTTAGAACTACTTAAACCTAACTAACCTGAGGACATCACACACATCCATGCACGAGGCAGGATTCGAACCTGCGACCGTAGCAGCAGCGCGGTTCCGGACTAAAGCGCCTAGAACCGCTTGGCCACAGCGGCCGCATTGATTAAGTGTATTATTATTATTATTATTATTATTATTATTACTGTCATTACTTCCACACATCTGATGCAATTGTTTCGTTATTTTTCTGTTCGGATTGTGTGTTCTGTGAAACTACGAATGTACTCCATAGGTTTACTACTTTCAAAGAAACGAAAGCAGGCACCCAAGAGAACATTGCTGTAAACTCCAAACAGCCTTTTTACGTGTCATAAACATGTTGTCCCATACAACACTTTCACGCAAAATACAAAAAAAAATGTCATTGATATTTGAACGTAGGACCTTTTTTTTCCTTAGTACTACGGTCCAACACTCGACCAACTTCCTCACGGAATATGTATGTATTTATAACTCACGATTATGCGTTTCCTGTGCTCCGTAGTTCTGATATCACTATCAATTAACGTTTACGCTAGTTCTGCTGAACAACGGTACATAGTACGAACTGAATTGAAGTTTTGGTTGACAATCTATCGATATGCAACGTTTGGTAGCGATCAGAGCGTCTAACGTCTAGAGGTTTGGCTGTAAGTGGAGTGTACCTGTCAGTAGATACTAACCGTTTTGGGTCCACACGTCCCCACTTCAACACCTGATCTGCTGTCCAGGTGAAAATAAGCATTAATAGCTTGTTCTTGCTACATGTACTTGGATGTACTTACCAACCTAAAAACATACTACATACTTCTAATAGCTATAATTATTAATATGCTCGTGAAGTAAATACCGATGTAATATTCTTCAGTACACTGTCCTCAGTCACCAATAAAAATATCTGCAGTTATGCAGTTATGTCTTGTGTGCAAGAAAGTCTCCCTGAGTTCCAGTTTGTTTTTTAAGCTATTTATGTAATAAACTTGCATACAAGCAACTATCTGAAACACGTAGTTTTCACTGACTCAAGCTGTCAATCCGAAAGCCGTACAAGACAGAAATGTCATAAAAAAAGACGACTTACGACATGTTGACCTGAAATGGACGAAAGATTGGTGGGTCAGATGAAGACGAGCCCGTTAAAGATGAAGCACTAACACGCTGACAGAAATGAGCATCCCAGGATGCAGGTGAAGAGATTTGAATCTGTAGAGTCGGACAGAGGTTTGATCATAGCACCTCGGCAAGCGAGTCGTGTTCCGTGCCGTGGCTACTGCCCCACGCCGCCAAATCAGGCTGGAGAGATCTCTGCGTTCCGTTGCTTAAGTAACAAGAATGGTCATGAGTCATCTGGCGGTCTGACGTGATCCACCAGGATTTTCTCTCTTATCCAACGCGTTTTCATAAAGGACCAGCAACTCAATTTATTTCTTATTTATTTATTTTTCTCTCTCAGTTGCATGATGGTCACAAGTTTCGAACGCTTGCGTTCATTCTCAAACCACTGCCTATACCAGAAGATACAATATTAATATAAATATGTCGCATAAAATGTACAACATCTTATTACACTTCCACCTAATATCTTCAAGTATTTGTTGTAAGTAATCTAATTTCTGCCCTCCAATGATACTGGTAGGATCATGGAATCTATTCCCTGATATCTTAACACATGTCTTGCCACTCTATCCTCTCCTCTAGCTGATAGTTTCCTTATATTTCTTCCCTCCCGTAATCTGCGGGGAACCTGCTTGATTCATATCAGTCACCTTAATGTTCAACTTCTGCAACACAATATCCGTCTTGTTCCAGCTTCCCCGCAGTCAGTTATTACTTAGAAATTATCTCTATGCCCCAGTTAGTCCGCATTTAATGTCCTTGTAATGTCATTTTACTTCCATGGTAGCAGTTTTGGTTCATTACTTCTAGTGCATGATCTCCAATCTTCATCCAAACTTTGTCTTCTTCTCCTTTCTGCATCTCCTTAATACTTTCGTTTTTCTTTGATTACCCTCACTCCACATTCAATACTATGCAGAGTCATTGCATTCAACAGCTCCTGTAATTATTCCTCGCTACCAAAGAGTGCAACATCGTCTTCAGCGGGTATTCTCACTGGCATCCTTTCACACCGAATATTAATTCACTCTGTAAACCCTTAGGCGCTGTGCTACGTCGCGTGGAAAATCGTAGGTAACAGGCGTTCTGTCGCAGCTGAACTGTCGTCAACGAAATTACTGCAGGGCCAATGTTCCCTGTCGGTGGCCGCATGAGCTCTCCGATACCTGTGGTACTCACTTACCTTTTATCTGTCACCTATTTCGAAACCCACTCCAAAACTAGGCTGGTGATGTGTCTCCCTCCCCGATACAAACTCAAATTCACGCCTCAGGTCATTGCTGTTCCGCTTCTAAACTCGCATCACTGTAGCCAAGGCTCTTCGATATTGCGATAGCACCTCATCAATGAGTGGAATGGGGTTAATCCTGCCTTCACCTCAGGCGTAGGTGATATACTAATCATATACAGCTGATGTTCCTGAGACGTATCAAGTCTCACCTGTAACTCTTCAGGCTTTCCCGGCGATCTAATGACATCTTGGGTTGTCGGGTGTTCTGCCGGATATCAGCGTCGTACTTGCACGATATTTCGGTCACGTAGCTCGAGACCTTCATCAGGTGCGACCTCAGACTGCTCCTCGAGTGGACCTGGTCCAGTATTTATGCCTATGGCCTTCCCCCTCCACCAACGGCTGCAGGCGCTTCCTCTGTGGTCGGCGCCCATTCCCTGTGACCTGCTGGAGCGTTGCTGCTCCGTTTTCCGTCCGCTGCGGTTCTAGGTGTTCCCTCTGCGGTCCGCGCCCACCAAACCCGCTCCTGGGGGTTTCATCTACGGTCTGGGGTACCAGGCGTTCCCCCTGCGGTCCGCGCCCGCTCACCACGACCTGTTGGAGCGTTGCCGCTCCGTTTTTCGTCTGCTGCGGCTCTGGATGTTCCCTCTGCGGTCCGCGCCCACCAGTTTTCCATCTTCGGTCTGGAGCTCCTGGCAGTCCGTCAGGGGCTCGTTTACCATCTCCATGTCTCTGGTTCTTCTGTTTGTGTAGTGTTGCAGCTGGCCTCGTTGCTCCTTTAATAATTCCAGAGCCGGATCCCAGGCTCTGCTTAGATGGTACCCTGTGTCACGATTCATAAGATCGTCAGCCATTTTAATCCCAATCGATTCTCTTATAACACTGTCCCAAAATCTGGGTGTTTGTGCTAGAATCTTGGTATCCTCATACTTCATGGCATGATCTAGTTCTAGACAGTGTTCAGCAATGGCTGACTTAGTCACCTGTCTTAATCTAGTGTGCCTCTGATGTTCTTTGCGCCTGATCTCCACAGTTCTTGTCGTCTGGCCAATGTAGGACATGCCACATTGACAAGGTATATTGTAAATCCCTGGTTTTCGTAACCCCAGGTCGTCTTTGACCCCAGCAGTCCCCCGATCTTGTTGGATGGACAGAAAACACACTTGATATTGTGTTTACGCAGGATCCTACTGATTCTGGCAGAAATAGAGCCAGCATAGGGCAGATATGCCACCTTCCTTGCTTCATCTTGGTCTTCTTCTGGAACCTGTGGTATAGTGGCTGGTCGGAGTGCCCTCTCAATTTGTCTGTCCATGTATCCATTCTTGGAGAAAACTGTTTTGGGACGTTCTATCTCTATGGGTAGATTCTCTTGGTCTGATAGGGCACGTGCTCTGTGGACCAAAGTCTTCAGAACCCCATTCTTCTGTGCAGGGTGGTGACAACTGCTGGCCTGCAGATATAAATCAGTGTGTGTAGGTTTTCGGTACACACTGTGGCCAATTGATCCATATGCTTTCCTCTGGACTAGTACATCCAGAAATGACAGCTGGCCATTCTTCTCCAGTTCCATGGTGAACTTGATATTAGGGTGGCATGAGTGAAGATGTTCAAGAAACTCATTGAGCCTGTCCATCCCATGTGGCCAGATCACGAAGGTGTCATCCACATACCTAAAGAAGCATGTGGGTTTAAATGTGGCTGTCTCCAATGCCCTCTCCTCAAAACTCTCCATAAACATGTTGGCAACCACAGGGGACAGTGGGCTGCCCATAGCTACACCTTCAGTTTGCTCATAATATTGGTTTCTGTACAGGAAATACGTGGATGTCAGTGTATGATTGAACAGGTCCAACAGAGCACCATCAAATTTCTCTGCAATCAGTTCTAGTGAGTCCTTCAGTGGGACCCTGGTGAACAGCGATACCACATCAAAACTAACCATGATGTCCGAATCTGTGATGTGCAGTTGCTTGAGGCGTTGCAGGAAATCTTCTGAGTTGCGGATGTGGTGAATACATTTCCCCACATATGGAGCCAGGAGACCTTTCAAGTACTTGGCTGTTGTGTACGTGGGTGCCCCAATGTTACTGACAATAGGACGTAGGGGCACACCCTCCTTGTGTATTTTAGGCAGACCATACAGTCTAGGTGGCACTGGCGCTTTTTCCCGTAGTTGTCTGATGATCTTATCGGGCATCCCTGTTTCCTTCAAGAGAGCACTAGTCTTCTTGGCCACCTTGTCCGTGGGGTCACACTCCAGAATTCTGTATGCAGTGTCCTCCAGAAGTTGGCTTACTTTATCATCATAATCCACTCGCTGCAAGATGACAGTGGAGTTCCCTTTGTCTGCTGGCAGTACCACAATGCTGTTGTCTTCCCGTAGTTTCTTGAGTGCAAGCCTCTCCTCGGTTGTGATGTTCGATTTCGGCGGCCTGGCCTTGGTGAGGGCCCTGCAGGTCTCTCGGCGGACTTCCTCTGCCACATTAGGTGGAAGTGTGGCTGCAACTTGCTCTACTGCACTGACGAAACCTGAAATGGGTACGTTTCTAGGGTTCATAGCAAAGTTGAGACCCCTGCTGAGTACCTTTAAGGTTGTATCATCAAACTGTATGCCTCTCAGATTCGTCACCGTGCGTGTCTCTTCCATCTACTGTGCTTTCTTGCTCATGCGGTCAAACTTCGCAGATTGGCAAGATGAGGCATTCCTTCTAGCACACTCAGCTAAAGACCAGGAGGCACGGTCTACCCAATCCCAATCTTCTCTTGTTAAGGAGGCTGCCATGTACAGATGAATGTGTAACAGCTCCCTGGCCACAACACCTAACCTGTGGCGCATATCTCGAATCCTCTCTCTCACCAGTGCCATGCTAGCTCTGCGTTTTATCAATTGAGATTAAAATGGCTGACGATCTTATGAATCGTGACACAGGGTACCATCTAAGCAGAGCCTGGGATCCGGCTCTGGAATTATTAAAGGAGCAACGGGGCCAGCTGCAACACTACACAAACAGAAGAACCAGAGACATGGAGATGGTAAACGAGCCCCTGACGGACTGCCAGGAGCTCCAGACCGAAGATGGAACACTGGTGGGCGCGGACCGCAGAGGGAACATCCAGAGCCGCAGCAGACGAAAAACGGAGCGGCAACGCTCCAACAGGTCGTGGTGAGCGGGCGCGGACCGCAGGGGGAACGCCTGGTACCCCAGACCGTAGATGAAACCCCCAGGAGCGGGTTTGGTGGGCGCGGACCGCAGAGGGAACACCTAGAACCGCAGCGGACGGAAAACGGAGCAGCAACGCTCCAGCAGGTCACAGGGAATGGGCGCCGACCACAGAGGAAGCGCCTGCAGCCGTTGGTGGAGGGGGAAGGCCATAGGCATAAATACTGGACCAGGTCCACTCGAGGAGCAGTCTCAGGTCGCACCTGATGAAGGTCTCGAGCTACGTGACCGAAATATCGTGCAAGTACGACGCTGATATCCGGCAGAACACCCGACAACCCAAGATGTCAAGTCTCACCTGGATCTACTATAATGATGTAGGCTGGATCAATGAATGTGAATTTGTACCAGCGCTGGTATTCGAGTCTATGTCCTCTGCTTACTGGGCATGTGTGCTGTACACTGCGCCACACTGGCACTCCAGCTACCAGGGTTGCGAGAACTAACCTAATTCAGTGCTTCAGCTTACGTCATTATTGTACACTCATGTTCATAAATTAAGGATAATTGCAGAATGTGGTGCCGCACAACGTGGCACTACACAAAACTGTAGCTAACAGCATAGGCACATAGGGAACACACACGACACAGATCTGTAAGTCCGCAGTATTGGTGATAAGTTGAGAAAACCATCCCGTAACACATGTGCTACAAAATGCCACTGTTTTCTGCGCATGTACCCCTACATCAATATGGGATATGATCACCATGCACACGTACACAGGCCGCACAACGGGTTGGCATACTCTGGGTCAGGTGGTCAAGCAGCTGCTAGGGTATAGCCTTCCATTCTTACGCCAGTGCCTGTCGGAGCTCCCAAAGTGTCTTAGGGGTTTGAAAACGTGCAGCGATACGTCGACCGAGAGCATCCCAGACGTGTTCGATGGAGTTTAGGTCTGGAGAACAGGCAGACCACTCCATTCGCCTAATATCTTCTGTTTCAAGGTACTCTTCCATCATGGCAGCTCGATGGGGCCGTGTGTTATCATACATCAGGAGGAAGGTGGGACCCACTGTACCCCTGAAAAGGCGGACATACTGGTACAAAATGACGTCCCAATACACCTGACCTGTTACAGTCCCTCTGTCAAAGACATGCAGGAGTGACGTGCACCAATCATAATCCCACCCCACACCAGCAACCACGACCTTCGTACAGGTCTCTTTCAAGGATATTAAGGGGTTGGTATCTGGTTCCTGGTTCACGTTAGATGAAAAACTCGCGAGAATCACTGTTCAGACTAAACCTGGACTCGTTCGTGAACATAACGTGGGACCACTGTTCCGATGACCATGTACTGTGTTCTTGACACCAAGCTTTACGGTCTCTCCTGTGACCGGGAGTCAGTGGAATGCTCGTTGCAGATCGCCGGGCGAATAAACCATATCTGTAGACTGTGTGTCTGGAGACAACTGTTCCAGTGGCTGCGGTAAGGTCCCGAGCAAGGCTACCTGCAGTACTCCGTGACCGTCTGCACTCACTGATAGTGAGAGATCGGTCTTCTTGTGGTGTTGTACACTGTGGACGTCCCGTACTGTAGCGCCTGGACACGTTTCCTGTCTGCTGGAATCGTTACCATAATCTTGAGATCACACTTTGTGGCACACGGAGTGCCCGTGCTACGACCTGCTGTGTTTGACCAGTTTCCAGTCGCCCTAGTATTCTATCCCTCATAACTTCATCAATATGTGTCCTTTGAGCCATTTTCAACACGCAGTCACCATTAGCACGTCTGAGAACGTCTGTACCCTTACTTGCTGCACTGTGCTCTGACATGCACCAACACACCTCTGCATATGTGGACTGCTGCCAGCGCCACCGTGTGACGATCGCAGGTCAGCTGCACCGCATGGTCGTACCCCGAGGTGATTTAAAGCCGCAAACCGCCCACCAGAGCGTTGTTTAACCATGTATCAGCATTATCCTTAATTTATGAGCATGAGTGTACATAGAGGTGAGACTCAATACGTCTCAGGAACCTCCACTGTATATGACTAATATACCATTTACACCAGAAGTCAGGCAGGGCTAACCACTTTTCGCTCATTGGTACGGTTCTATTCCAGTACCAGAGAGTCCTGGCAACACTGATGCGAATTTAGAAGAACAACAACATTGGGTTGAGGCGCAAATTGGAATTTGTATCGGGAAGGGAATCGTACTAGAATAGTCCGTGCAGCTGTCGTAGTTGGAGTGCTAGTGTGGTGCAAAGGATAGTGCATCTGTTTAGTAAGCAAGAGACCAGGGTTCGAATCCTGGCACTCCTTCAGCTTACACCATACTCAGATATTGTTTTGTAGTCATAGACACTTCTAGTGTAAAAAGAAACTTCAGTTCCGTTTTTTTCCCAACGGAAGCTGTGACAGAATATCATACAGAAGTAACTAGAACATTGTTCTATTAAAATACCTAGGGAAATGCTTTTCTTCAACTAAAACTATTCTTTATTTATCATCATAAAATCCATTCGGCTTAATCTATTTGGTCTAGAGAAAATTAAAGTTTCTGTTCCCTTAAAAGATAAATTTAATCCCATTTCTGCATAACATTCATCTACACCAAAGGCTAACTTTTTAATTCCACGAAAACTACTGCCTTCCGAACAACCTCGAGCATAAGACGGAAAGAAACTGAAAACGAATATGTGTATTGTGTGTGTGTATGTGTACTGAACCGGGGAGCTATAAACGACGGAGAGGTTTCGTCCCGCCGTAGCCCTCAGTGGTTCACAACCCCACAGGAGGCCACGGCAGTCCACCCATCCCACCGCCGCCCCACACCGAACCCAGGATTATTGTGCGGTTTGGTCCCCAATAGACCCCCCCCCCCCTGGGAACGTCTTATACCAGACGAGTGTACCCCAAATGTTTGTGTGGTAGAGTAATGATGGTGTACGCGTACGTGGAGACAGTGTTTGTAAAGCAATCGCCAACATAGTGTAACAGGTGGAATAAGGGAAAACAGCCCGCATTCGCCGAGGAAAATGGAAAGCCCCCTAAAAACCATCCACAGGCTGGCCAGCACACCGCACCTCGAAACTAATCCACTAGGCGGATTCGTGCCGGGGACCGGCACGCTTTCCCGCTCGGGAATCAACGCGTTATACGGCGCGGCTAGCCCGGTGGGCTAAACGAGTATGTAGTGAAGTGGGAATGTGGGGTAAGAATAGGGAGTGTTTCGATTCCAGTCTCGTGCAATTCTATCACAACCGATGTGTAGACAGTCTCTTCACATTTCTGCATGAGCACCTATGTCATTGTGTCTAACCAATGTAACGCTACATAACAACAATTAGCTAATGTTTTGCATTTTCCACTTTCTTAATTTTAATGCTGTCATGTGATTCCCACTACCTGAGCTTTCAAACCGACAAAAGGTTTTCGCTTTACTCAGTACACTTTCACGTGTGACATGCTACAGGGTTTATTGTAGTTTCTCCCTGAAATAGCATGGTGCATCCTCATTCCATCAAAATTTCCACGATGTAAAATCGGACTGTGCTTCGCATTTCTCAGATACGGTTTCGAAATGCTCTTATCACACATTATACTTATTCGTCTTATGTATTCCTTGGTATAAGATACTTATCGACTTATGAGTCACACAAATCTTAGCGGGAGGGTCTTCTGTACTATCCGTTTTATCTGCACTTTCTTCTCAAGAAATATCCATTGAGCGTCTTAAACGTCCCAAATGGTCTTCTGCGCAGTCTTCTGTTGGTCATTTCCACTCAATAAATATCCAGGGATAGTACGAGACATTCAAAATCTGCAGGGCTTGTGTGACTAAAATGAAATTAATTGATTCAGGTGTAAACGGACTTGAATTCTGATGAAAAGTCCCCATCAATTTCTTTCAGTGCCGCCAGAATATAACCCACTCTCATATAGAAATTTGTTGTCACCTTGTGATACGCACTTTCATTCCATATTAACCAATGTGTAACTCACACCACTTAAGGCAGACACTAACAATTATGCAGTTATTACTGTTATAAACATCAATAAATCTATTACCGATTCTGTTGGCACTAGAGATAAAATCGCAATATTTCACTGATATTCATAGAATTATCAGTCCAATATCACACGTTATATTACTGTAACAGCTGGTTATGCCCTATACTCACACAAGGCACAACCATCAGATTACCTGCGTACGTGGTCACTGATTTTGCTGGCAACGTGGCCAACTTATTGCAATTTATAATACTTCTTTGTCGTGTGTCTCCGCTTCTAAATCACTAGGGCAGCTTGAGATATGCTGGTGATTTAGCCAAGTGCAGAATTGTCATACATTGTTACCGATTTTTTTCTGTGAATTGATCCACGTTTTATCGTTTTTTTAAAAAAAGTCCATTTTCAAAACTTTTAATATTGTGTGTTTCGATGTTAATGACTTTAAGGCTATATTACGAGATATATAAACATTCTAACATTTGGCTTGTAGCATTAATTCTCCGCGTGTAGTGACATCGTTTTGTACCTCTGGGTGGTCCCCTTATGATGCCTTTCAGATTTTTTAAACATACTTTCTTTCTGTTATTATATGAATCCTTCTTTCTATTTTTTCTACTAGTGTTTATATTCATTTGTTAGTGTAGTCAACTTACTACCGTCTTCTTTTTTTTCAGTTGGTGGAGGGCGCAACGGACCGATTAGTTGTAAGTAAAATACGGCACTTGTTTTTATTTTAAGCGTCCCTTTACAAATATTGTGATCTACGAGTAATGATAGCCACTGAGGCCGGACAGGAATTTCAGGAGGTGGAGGCGGGTATGGGCTTCCTTCCGGATGGTCAGGAGATGAGGGGTCGAGGTGAGGTGACAGTCGAGGGTGAGGCCAAGGTATCTCAAGGTGGGGGTGAGCTGGATAGAACGAACATAAATGGTCAGATAGAAATCACGGAGACACAAGGAGCAGGTGGTGCAGCCTACGATGATTGCCTGGGTCTTAGTTTGATATCAAGTAACCACTGGTTGTACAAAGTGGTGAACAGGTCAAGGTGGGTTTGGAGGGTGCGTTGGACCCATTGAAGGGTAAGATAGAGAGACAGGAAGGTAGTATCGTGAGCATATTGAGGAAGTGTACAGGTGGGGGTGGTTTGGGCATTTGGCGGTGTACAGGAGATAGAGGAGAGGGGAGAGGATGGAGCCTTGCGGGACGCCAGCAGTGGGATAAAAGTCACTGCAGCTGGTATTGCAGAGGGTGACATAGGAAGGATGGCATGACAGGAAGGAAGCGACCAGATGAACAAAATTGATCAGGAGGTTGGTTGAGGCCGTCATTAACATGTGATGCAAAAGCCTCTTGTAGCCACCCATTGTGGGAACCGACACTACTGGTAGTTTTGGTCCGCCACAAGTATATATATACAGTAGAGACCCGTTAAGCCGAACTAATTGGGACTGGACCTTGTTCGGATTACCGATTTGTTCGGATTAGCTGGAATTACGGTGACGACTTTCTAGAATGAAGTATACCAAGCAGATAAGTAGGTACACCATGGTAACAAATGGGAACAAGAGTGGGAACAATGGATCACTCTCACTCCCTGCCCTTGTTGTTGTGCATTGTTGAGACCTTTGTAGTGTCTGAGGTCAGTGCACTGCCAGTTGGCTCATAAAGCGCTTGATTATGTTAGTTATCGATCGCTGCCACTCGTAACAGTTGTATTGTATTCGTTCATTTGTAGTGGTGTACATATTTTCGTCATGAGTAAACAGAAACATACAACGTTATCTCTCAAAGAAAAACTGAATGCTTTGAAGCTTATAGACAATGGTGAGACTGTATCTAAGCTGACAACGGATCTGGGTGTTAGTAAAGCAACCATTTGTGATTGGAAGAAGAACCGAGTGAAGCTTGAACAGTCTTGTGCAACGTCTTCGGGAAAAACACTAAATTCGGCAGACTTTGAAACAGTCCCGGTACGATAAAGTGGATGAAGCTCTTTTCCTTTGGTGTACGCAGGAAAGAGGAAGGGGAACTCCTTTGAGTGGAGCACTGGTTCAGGAGAAAGCTGTTTACCTGAACAAGTTTTTCAGTGCGAGTACGGGTTATTGGACAGATTCAGAAAAACCTCATGGAATCCGTCAGCTAATGGAGAGAAGCTTTCTTCCGACCGCGATGCAGTGAAGGAATACTTGGGTGAGTTTGAAAAAATGATAAGAGAGGGAAATATTCTCCCCAACAAATTTATAGCGCTAGCGAGACTGGCCTTAATTTTAGGACATTGCCAACAAAAAGCCTGGCATCAAAAGCAGAAGACCATGCTCCTGGTTTTAAAATGTGCAAAGATCGTGTGACTTTATTAGTTTGCAGCAACGCTGCTGGTAATCACAAGCTACCTTTAATGCTGATCGGCAAATCTGCTAGGCGCAGAGCTTTTAAAAACTGCAACATGAAGTCCCTGCCCGTATATTATCGCAACAACAAAAAAAATCATGGGTGGATGGTAAGCTGTTCAAAAAATGGTTTCACGGCCACATTGTTCCCTCTGTTCGACGATTTTCTAAGAAAAATTATTTGCCTTCCCGTGTAATCCTTTTCACTGATAATGCGCCATCTCACCCCGGCACCGCGGAATTATGTGATGGAGACATTGTAGCGAAGTTTTTGCCGCCGAATGTTACACCACTTCTACAGGCAATGGACCAAGGCGTACTGCAAACATTAAAACTGATTTGCAGAAAACAGTTTTTAAGTATGCTGATCCAAGATGATAGCATTCTTTTAGTGGACAAAATAAAACAGATCGATGTGAAGGATGTTGTTTATTGGGCCACTGAGGCATGGTAGAATATTTCAGAAAACACTCGGAGAAAATCGTGGAGAAAACTGTGGACATCTCTTGAATTTCAGGACAACCTAGTTGAAAATCTGCTAAAAATGATACAGACAATCCCTGGATGCGAAGAAGTTAGTGAAAGAGACGTAGACGAGTGGATGGCAGCAGATGGGACATGTGTGGAGAAACTTTCTGACGCTGATTTAGTTGCTGCTGTGACTCAAGACCAGGAGGAAGTGGACTGCTGTGACGGAAGTGACAGTGAGCCTGAAAGCGACAAAGGAGAGCTGGTGCCACACAGTGACGCAGCAGAAGCCCTCGACCTCGCGCTACGTTATTTGGAGCAACAGCCCACTGCTACACCTACTGATTTGATGTTTATGAGACGATGGCACAATTATGCGTCACATAACAGACTTGTCTTCATTACGCCAAAAATAACAATGACTGAGTTTTTGTCATCTAAAAAGTAGGGATAAAATATCCTCTGTATTTTAGTATATCTTCTGTATTTTAGTAAGTTTGACAGCTTTTCTTTCATTGTTATGTATTGTTTAAATCTAAAGTTTTCTTGGCAATTTCTCTAATACATGTTTACTGAACTGTGTAAATTAAAATAGTGTGTACGTACAGAAGTTTACCGCACGGTTTTCCATACTTAGACTAACATTTTTCATGTTCGGATTAACCGAACGTTCCGATTACTGGGGTTCGGATTAGCAGGATGCTGCTGTCGGGCTTCGCAGCGCGACTCCTCAGATGATAGCGATAAAAAAATGTATCTCGCAAAATTTCGTCTGGCGAGTACATCCGGCAAAAAAAGAACTTTAAAGAGTGGCAATCTGGCAACACTTTAACGACATGTATGGTAACTATCTCCGTCAGCAGATAACAATTGTGCTATACAGTTGGTGCTGTGGATAGAGTTTTGGGTTTGCATGGTTCGATGGTTCGATGCTGGGTTGAGGTGTATGGTTTTTATTTGGTAAATGTAGTCCAGGTGGTACTGTATCAGGTATCTTAATCGTCCACAGCGATTGCAGCAGGTCCTTTATAAAACATTTGCACTTACATACTACAATTGTAGAAATGGAAGATTGGTTAGCTTTGAAAAAAATCCCTTTCCACGTCGTGGACGTGAATATTCGCACCACTTCGTCTGCTAGATGCGCAACCTGTTTTGTTTGTACCTTCCTCCAGTGGTCCCATAGATTAGTACCAACTATTATTCTTGCCTAATTCAGGTCCATTACATTTCGTTAGTGCCTTACATTACCAGTAGGTCCCATGGATTAGTGGTCCCATAGATTAGTACCAACAGTTATCCTTGCCTCGTTCAGGTCCATTATATTTCGTTAGTGCCTTACATTGCCTGTAGGACTAGCACGCGCTTTGCGAATAATGTCTCGGTTACTATTTCTATGTGTTATCACCATGGTCCCACTAATTATGCCTTTCAACAATCAGTCTGGCAACCGCATGCTGTTTAGTACGTGTCTCAATGCATTATTATTATTATTATTATTATTATTATTATTATTATTATTATTCTATGGATGGTATTGTGGAAACATCATGTCTATTACTATTAGGGAAACAGTGTAATTCGAAACCGAACATTTCACAATCAGTGGTATCGGGATGAATTATGCAGAACAACATCTGTCACAGGGGCAATGATCATTAGGTGGAACAGCGCACAGGGCTGAAGGCGTGTTTATACTGTGTGAGCTGTCCACCAGACAGAAACTGTTTGCGAGCGGAGTAACGCGCCCGTGACAAACTCCAATGTACTATCATGCACGAAAGTATCAGAACGACCTGAATTGTGATCCACCTGATTTGCATGCAACCATCATAACGTAGCAGTCTAGCGGGTCCTCTAATCGCTTTGCGTACGGTCGTTCGACTATACAAAATGGATGATACCACGAGAGACCACTAGACAACACTGTTCTTTAAGGCAATCAGTGCATTGTAACATCAACCATGATACTGTAAAAACTAGAAAAACACGTAATTAGAGAGGAATTAATCCCTTACGCTTGTAAAGGTTACAATGATTTTCAAAAGCGTTACCATCTCATTACAATCTGAAACAATTAACTATGGCACATAAACTATGCAGCAATCCTTAAACAAAGTCAATTTTTGCATGAACAAGATCTTCTGAGACAATGTCTGGACTAATAAAGGTCTACGACAGTTCGAAGCATTTTTCCTCTGTATAAGGTTTTCCCGCACCTGCTAAATGTCCCAGTGACGATTGGTTTTTGTTAAAGGAACTAGTTAAAGAAAACGTGATAAACAGTGAAAAACACTCTATCGAAACCTCAATACTAATGAATTATAATTAGTAACGTCACTGTACTAATTATTCATGAAGAATTATTTGCCCACATGTTTGAACTATAAATAGCATGATGAAATTTTTTGTTCTGGATCTGGACAGAAACCCTGTAGACGTAGCCACTGCTAGCTAAAATACACTTTCGCACCTGTCCGGGTCTTGATCAAGGCAACGATCATCAAAGCTGACTAGCCGTAGAGAGACGTGAAATATAAATGTTTTCACCGGTATTAGTTAACACATCTGAACTTGAAATGACGAAATTATTTCTACTACATCAAAACCATTATCGCCCTGTTAACTAACCACGAAAGACGTTTAATATACTCTCCTTCACAAGTAACCAAGTATGCATGTGTTGAAAATTAGAATGCTATGATTTAAAATGTTGTGACGGGATTTTCTGCCCAGCACGCTATCGGATTGCAAACTGAGTAAAATCAGATGTTAGAAATCGAATTTATTTACCAGCATGGAGCTGTTTCAATATGAGATGAGGGTACAATTTGTACTGCTTGCCCGGGAATGGAATCCGGTGCGTACTGTCGATATTTTCCATCCACAAATAGACGTTAAGTATCAACTGCTTGCTCATCAGTAGCGAGGTGCCCGCATGTTTCACTAGAAATAACTGTACCTATCGTTATTGTTGCCTATTCATGAACAAACATTAAATATGCAAATTATTTTCGGTGGTAGGTCAGTGTGCACGTGCTAGGGCGTAAAATGAAATTATGAATATGTTTGTGCTGGACCAGGACTGCAAACCAGATACGTTCCATTCCAAGAGATCCGAATTCGAATTCCAGTGGAGGACCAAAAATTGTAAAGCCTCAAGTTCAAATTAAATATGAACACTTTTATCGAAATAACCATTCCCAAATTAAATGAAATAAACTTTTTAGTGCTAGTTTACTGGCGACAGAGTTTGTGCCTTGGGCGGCTACCGCCTCTGTTATGGCGCCATTTAAACAGGCCAAAAAAATGGCTCTGAGCACTATGGGAATTAACATCTGTGGTCATCAGTCCCCTATAACTTAGAACTACTTAAACCTAAGTTGCAGTTCATTATAGACTATCGCATCACCCGCGAAAAATCTGAGGTTGCTATTAATTTTGTCTGCATGGTCTGTAATAAGCAATGTGAACGACAGGGGTCCCAGCACACTTTCCTGGGACACTCTCGCAGTTACTTCTACATCTGACGATGGCGGGGCCTACAAACAACTCGTCAGCGTGCCAGACACACTGGATCTACACCTAGAATTAGAGTCTGGGGTGCGATTTTGTATGACAACATGAGCACCCTCTAGGGTATTCCAAGTACCCTGATTGCAAATTTTTGCGTCAATCTGTTTTGTTGAAGTATAATAATGAGTAAAAGTAAAGTTATTAGAAATCCTCTGAAGGCTTTTAAGAAAAGGAGAAATGTTGGAAAGCCAAAGGTATGTGTTATTACTGTAAACAATAAAGACGATAACCAAGTGAGTGAACCTAACCTCTCAAGTACACCTGCCCATAGCAGTCAAAGTGGGAAAGAAAATACTTCACAGAAGAAGCTTGGTTCAATGAGTGAAAACTATGAATGTTTTATGGGCGAATCGGATGTGAATGAAATATTTGATATGTCTGTTCTCAAAGAAATTTTTTCAAACTGTGTAAGATGTATTCATTGTAGTGAAGTTGGTCTGGAACTCTCCATAACAAAGCACGTAGGACTTGCTAGTGAAATACAACTGAAATGTGATAAGTGTTCATACATGACCACCTTTTGGAACAGTGCTGCAGTAACTGCAACTGAAGAAAATGGTAGCAAAATCTACGAACACAACAACGAGCGATGCTTGCTTTAGACAAGGAACGCCTTCGGGCTGCAGACGGGGCTGTAAAGAGTCTAGAAATACAAGCAAGAGTAAACAGGAGGAGGAACAAGAGGAAGCTGGAGGAGGAGTTTGCAGAGGATGAAGATAATCCATCCTATGGACCTGGAATGCACTAAAAAGTTAATCCAATCTTTGTCGCTCGATTCTCAAAACTTTTATTTTCTCATACAAATTACATGCTTTCTAAGGATCTTCCAAACATATTTGTTTCAAACTTTCAATAAATGTTACACAGTACCTTCTGCATAATTTAACACAGCCTTTTTCCAAAAAACTGTATATTTTTGAATATATAAATAAAAAATTTCAAAAAAATGTTGTGAATTTTCATTACAATTGAAAAAAAAATCATCTTTAATAACTGAACTAAAATTTTGTAAAATCCCTGTGTTAAGTTGTAGCCCATATTCCAATAAATAATCTGTAAAAAGTTCAACTTCCTACCTCAAATACTTTGTGAGGAAAGATGTAATTTATAAGCGTTATTTTAACATTGCAAGTATAGGGCGTTCCGGAGCCCCTTAATATGTCACCTAGACGAATGCATTTTCGAAATTTCATTAGTCTACATTAATTATTCTACAGCGTTGCAATTTTTTCCGGCAGTGTATTTGTTTCAGAATATCGAAAATGAAGAGGCGCTCATAGCTTAAGGTATGCATTTTAGAACCACGTTTACCGGACTTTTTTGCTTCGAGTGGTCGTTCCTGTCATATCCCTGAATATTGACCATTCTTCCTAGGAGATCCTGTATTAGGGAGCAGATGTCAAGTACAGGAATAAAAAAGACGTGCCCCACTTGTCTCTTTTATCGGAGTGAATGCCACATCAACACACACAGTGGCTTGCTTGGGGCTTATCGCTTCTTTGATACCGCGGAAACACCCGTTACCTGCAGAAACAGGAAAGGAATGAGTTCTGATATTAAATGAGAGCGTAGATGTTTGTATGTTACACTTTAGCCGACAATTCCAAAGATTAAGGAACCCTGTTGTAATCAAATTATGGATCATTTATCTCTATAAGAAATGAGATGGAGACAAACTGATTGCTGTTGGGCAGACATGTATGTGTGCTGGTTATTTAATTGGAGAGCACCCAGTGCCCGACACGTTCCCGAAGGAGCCATTAATTATTTCTCATCAGTTTCTGTGGATGATGCTCGTGCTATCCCATGATCACGAGGAACACGTCTACAGATCTAAGGCATAAACTGACGGTGTTCCGAGTGCTGCTGTGCTGGCTGAACACATCGAAGGACGCTTTAGATTCATAGGTATGTTCATTAATCGACGCGCTCGAGGAGTATGCTGAAAAACATAATTGTTCCACGTCCTGCCACCACGTGAAAATATGGCGCTGTAAGCAATCATAATGTGAAATGTTTCCTGTTTTGATGTCAGTATGTTGTTTGTTGCTTGGCGACGCGTGTTGATTTCTTTTGCGAAGTGACTGTTGGTGTAAAGGGTTAAGAAAGTTGAAGTTTTCCGTAAAACAGCAATGGCTATTGAGAACAAAAGCTATGCGTTGCTGGTTGATTTATCAGAACAGCAGTAGCACCGCTGCATTGTGGAAACACCGGAGACACAAATAGTTGGGAAGAGGACGCATGTCAATAAAAGGTCTAAAGAATATGATCAAGAAATTTGAAGAAACAGATGAACTTGGTAATGCAGCAGGTATAGGAAGCAGCCCATTCCCATGGCAATGAAGTTGCTGTAACTCCATGCCTCAGAATCTGAAGCCAGTGCTCGAGCCGTGTCACAGGATTTTTTCTCTCCTGGTCAACAGTTCAAAAAGTTTTGCGGAGCATTCCCTGGTGTCCCTATAAGATTCAGAACGTGCACCAAATGAAATCCCAAGATCGTCTACAATGCCGTGACTTTAACTTTCGTTTTTTGTCACTCATGAAGAAGAATGACATGTGAACGGGGAATATTCTTTGGACGGACGAGGCATATTTTATTCTCTGCATGGTACCGTGAAAGGACAGAACCGACGCATATGGGTCTCTACTCCGCCACATCCACTGCACTCAGCGCATGTGACTGTGTGGCATGGTTTCATAAGCTCCTTCACTTTCGGTCCGTTTATCTTCGAGGTGATGATACCGAGCGGGTCTGTTATCTGTGAAAGACGTGATTCCACGTTTGCAAGAGCGCAGCTGTGTCTGCACCACTGTTTTTATGCGAGATCTGGCGCACCACGTTGATAGTAATAGCCTTATTCTGGTGAGAAATTCTCTCATTGTTTGTGGTAGCCTGCTGCTTATGTCCTCCTTGCTTCGCCCATCATACATTATCTTCCTTCCGAGGTCGCAGACTTCTTCAGAGCGTCTACTGCATAGTCTCAGTTTTGAAGTTTGTCGCTGATCTCATTTCTGTTCCTTCTCAATATTTTCGTATGTTTTTGGTTTTTCTCAGTGCATATCTGTGCTTAATAAACTGATCATTTCGTTAAACAGGTCATGTAATGCCTTCTAACTTTCCCTGTCAGTTTGGTTACAAGAGGCTCGCCATGCATTTTCGCCTTCGGCCTTCCTTACGACAGCGATATAGGTGGTGCAGCTGGTATCCTCCGTGACGTGTTTGATGTGTCCTAGTCTCGGTCTGCCTCTTGCGTACTTCTCCTCTACCGTCCTTCGAATGACACTTTTAATGAAACCGTCATGTCTCAGCTAACGGCCGACGCATGTGTTCCTTCTGCGTTGGATAAGCTTGAAGATACATGGTTTCTCTTCCTCCGGTTTGTGGAGCACCTCTTCGTTTGACATCTTGTCTACCCAGGCAGTCTTGAGCACTTTGGGGCAACATCTTATCTCGGAGGCTATTTTGTGTTTCTCTGGTTCTCAGAGTGTTCATGTTTGACTTCCATACAGCAGCCCACTCCAAACAAATATCTTTATGAAGTATATCCTGAGTTGTTAGTCTATGCAGATGGATGTGAAAATGTTTTTCTCTCGTTAAAAGCAGCTTTTCCCTGGTGGATTCGACTTACAATATCCTTCCTCGATCTTCCATCGGATGTAATTGTACCCCATAGATATGCAAAGGATTCGATAGTCTCCAGTGCCTCATTACTAAGTGGGCATTGGACAACCACGTTTTGTCTGCTTACCACAAAGATTTTTGTTTTACCTTTACTAATTTTCATGTTATAGGAAGAGCTGAGGCTGGTTTCCACCTGGGTCTGCATAGCTCTCAATTCTTCCGCGTCTTCACTTAGCACTGCTATGTCATCAGTAACATGTTTGTTTTCTTACCATTAATTTTAATTCCTCCTATAGCTCCTGGTTTCTGATTAACTTCATTATTTTCCTCTGAATGTATCCATTGAACAAGTCGGAAGAGAGTGAGCAGCCCAGTCGCACGCGCTGCGTAATAATAGCTTCTCCTTGATGTTCCCGACTTCTCATGACGACCACCTCTTCCATACAGCCTCTGCATTATTCTTTTATCCTCATACTTTATGCCACTCTCTCTCAGCACCTCAAAAAGCTGTCGTCAGTCTACCCTGCCAAATGCTTTTTCTAAGTCGACGAAGGCAATATATATCTGTCTTGAGCCTCCTTTAGTCTTTCCTGAAGAAATAATCGGAAGCCGAGAATTGCTTCTCGTATCTCTATACCTGTCTAAAACCAAACTGATCGTTCGCGATCATTGCATCTATCCTGCCTTCAGTCCGCCTTAGAATGGTACAGTTCAAGATCTTGAAGGCGTGCGTTACCGAACTCGTCTTATATTGTTCACATCTGTTTGCAGATGTTTTCTTTGGTACTGGCACTGTAACAAATTTAAAAAAAAAACTATTGGGAGCTCCGCTGGTTCGTATACAACTTGTATGAGATGGAACAGTTCTTCATGTAGCTGTTCTGCAACAGCCCTGTTGAGGTCTGCTGGTATATCAACAACTCCAACGGCTTTCGCAGGCTTTAGGTGCCTGAGTGCGAGGTCGAACTCACCGCGCAAGACATAGCCTCCGTCTTGTTCCGGACCGCCCTCCTCAGCGTCTCCACTTCCAGCTCGTCATTGTTTTCTGCATACAGCTCTTCAGTGTATTGTTTCCATCTTCTTACATGTCTTTCTGTTCATATAATATCATTCCATCCGCATTTCGGACTCCATTGCATTTTATTCGTCTGTTTCCAAAGAACTATTTAATTCTTTATAGACATATTCCAGTTTCCCTTCGTTGATCATATCATCTACCTCTTTGCATTGGTCTTCCTAGAATTGTTGTTTAGCCTTTTTAGACTCCCGACTCATTTCATTCCTTAACGCTCTCTATTGCCTTTGTCCTTACTCAGTGTCGTTTTTTACAGCTTACGTCTTAAATATTTTTTTGTTATTATGCTTCCTGCAATGCATTCGTTTTTATGCTTTACCGTCTGTCTCTCGACTTTCAAGGACTCCCATATTCCTTCACTATTTTTGGTGTTGTTCATTAGCCATGTTTCTTTGTATGACAAAATAACCATATCATTCTTTAATCTATTCAGATCCCATTTCTCCCAATTTCTTTTCTTAAGTTGTTTGAGTTTCAGATCACATTCTTCTATCACTATGTTATGATCGCTATCGAAGTCTGGGCCTGGATAGCTTCTACAGCCCCTTATTTGACTCTGGAACTATTATCTAACTAGAAGGAAGTCGTACGTATTCAGACTGAAGCGACGAACCAAAATTTGTGCCAAGGCCGGGATTCAGATCGGGGTCTCCTGCCCATTAGGCGGTTACACTGACCTCTTCCCCAGGTTGGCACAGTGGCTTTGCACAGCTGCACCAACTACCCTAGCACGCCTCCCTCCTCAGTTCAAATTCCCGTTCACGTCCAACCCACTTGGCATACCCCTAAAACTCGAACTCGAAACCCAGGCATAGGTGTTTTCGTCAGTTGCAGTTATATGGTTCCAGAAACTCTTTAAAGTCTCAAGCGTCTATGACGTACATGTGTAGAGTGAAGCGACGAATGAAAATTTGTGCCGAGGCCGGAATTACAAAGCGGGCGTCGACATTTCAAGAGTGCTTCCGACCAATACTATGCACAGTATACACACAAAATTAGCAAACGAAGATTTATAAAGCAATGTTAGCATTCAAAGATTGTTTTTAATACTGGATACAGATTAACCGGCTGTTGTTGTGTGGTTAGAAATACTCAGTATAAAGCACAACTAAAGAATATGTGTAAAAATACAAAGAAACAGTAAATACGAGTAGTATGAGGTGTGAGCATGTAGGATCCTCTCACATCTCCAGACTTAAAAAGAGGTTTCACTTTTAAGATTAGGGCGATTTTAAGGTCCCCAACAGGCAACAAGTAGAGCATATATTAAGGCTACAGAGTGATAAATTAACATACATATACAGATATATAAACTTGGCAGATGTTGTTACATAAAAACAGTTTCAAACACAAAAACGATACCTAAGGAAAAATCTTACTAAATGTTATGATTAAAATAACAAAGTGGAGAAAAAATACAAAAAATAATTGTTAATAGAACTCCTTTAGCAAATAAAATGAATGTAAGCAATTGTTAATCAATATGGACAAATTAGTGAGATAACCTTCATTTGTGTCTTTACAATAGCAAACTGTATTTACACATTAATGCTCCAAAGATGTAGTTTGTTATTTATTTAATTTAATTCAAAATATGATAAAAGATAAAAATCCAAATTAATCAGCTTTTTACTAAGTGCAATGTGACATACAAAAATCTTTCTTATATGTACTGTTTAAATGACTCTCCACAAAATAAAATAATTCAATTAATGACAAATCAACAAACTCTCTTCCTTTTATTAAACAAACTATGATATTATAGGTATCTACTTAGAGGATATCTCTCCTTAAGTATAATCATAACCAACAAAATATCAAATAATTGTGTAGCCACTTAGCACGATTAATGTGCATGAAACTCAACAGCATCATCAGAATATCATGATACCGTGAAAGTCTTAAACGTATAAAATGTGCACATGAAAAGCGTCAATTTTTAAACTTAGTCAAATATATACTGACAGAAAAAATCTCAGTACAAAAAAGAATTAATGTAGCTTGATAAAATTTCGGCAATAATTTTGTCTAGATAACACATTTACGTGATTAACATGCCAAGATCACAGGTTAATGTGTGAGATAAGCCATTTCAAATGTGAATTCTGGTACATTAAAAACCACTGGGTTTAACCCTCGCCCTGCTCTCATCATCATCATTATCAACATCATCACACAACACAAACCTTACACTACAGTCCAAACAAATACATTCACATTACATACAGATAGTACTACAGAAAGTTGTAATGGAGCATGCTGCAAATAAACAGACACACAAAAATGGCAAATAATGTTTGAGCCCTAACCTTTAACATGTACCTGACAAATGAGAAAGCAAGGGAAACGCATGTGATCCAGTGCGACCATACAGTGGCTGCTAAATTTTATAAAATATGGGTGCTTTCCAAGGAAGGGCCAGAGTGAAAATAAGGCGAATAGCTCGCATTGAAAATTCGCTTGAGGATCAGCATGAAAACATTTTTGTACATATGGCGTTTCGAATTACTTCAGGACAAATTTCCGCCTTGCAAGCAGGTTGAAAACCGAGACAGATGTGAAAAAGCAAGAGGGAAAACCTGTGGTACCAAACTGCGATAAATCCTGCAAAAGAACGAGTTATTCATTTGGTACTAAGGGTGCTGGTTTTCGTTATGATCGCATGCTTGAAATCTCTCTAGCTAAGATGGTCAGTGATCAAAGAGCGCTGGCCTCTGGCCACGTGGTTTCCGACACCATGCTAAGAATGATAAGTCTACTCTAAATTTCACTAAAACAAGTTAACACTCCGTAAGTGTAGCCACATCTGATAACGTAGGGGCAGACTGAATGCAAGGCTAACCACCGATGTCATGGCACGATCACACGAAAAGTTACAACGCAAAGCGAAACCTGACCACGATATCTTAAGTTTCACTTAAAACGATCACTATTCACACGTAATCGTTAATAAATACACAGTTAAACACTCCCTGCTCCTGAAAGTACTGATACCTTCAAGTGTAACTATAGCCTAACTTGTAAACGTGAACCCGACTCAACATTACACCGATGTGTTACAGATGAACATCATACTCACCGAGCTCTCATGCCAAAATAAAGCCCTGCCGACTCTTAGCAAGCTTTCTCCGGACTCCACGTCCAGAGTCAGATCTTTAACGAGGGAGGGGCTGAAGCCAATCCCTTAGTGCGAGCAAAACGCGAGAGGCATTGGCCCAACAAAATCAAGCTCCAGCGTTCGTTGACCCAGGGTCACTTCGGAACAGAGGGAAAGACCAGAACCTTCTAGAGTATCCCGCAGTGGCCAATCGAACGGCAAAATTTTTGTAACATGGTCGCCTTTTCCGGTGAGACTCGAGCGTGCCAACCTTGTTTGGAAGAGATATTACGGCCATTCCCACTTTAACCCCCAAGATAAAAAAGATATAAAAAGCTTTAACTTTAAAATTACGGAGCCATGTTCCCATTTCATACTGCCAGCAAATCTAGGACTTGGGGTAGGGGAGGAAGGAGGCTGCTGATCTCAATAAGCGAAGGAATATAAAATATGCCACTGAATTTCTCCCTCAAGCATCAACATCTGACAAAAGTAAGAACTGACAGAAGCCGAAATACATCAAATAAAAGTCATGGAAAGACACATTTACGAAAGCGTACGCAAACGACATATGCCTTTCACCATGCCTTGTCTTTTTATGTCATACATGCAGAATGTGAGTTGCACCAGACGTTTCATAAATGATTGTACTATTTCAGTGTGTGATAGCTACTTATGTGGCAGAATTTTATGTCAGACTTGTTTTCCTTTGCTGTCGGCAGCTGGTGTCATAGCAGCTGTCCATAAAATGTTTATGTCTAAGGCAGTTTAGTGAACGAATGTTTTCACCAGGAAACAAACCTTATCATTTAAAACTTTCAACAAGCCACCTGCATATACGATTATTGTGCATTAATTGTTATGTTGGAAGATTTTTCTGCATTTCGGTAACTACTGAATAAAATATTACTTGACTGGTAGAAAGACCTCTTCCTTCGTCTTGCAGAACGACCGACATTCAACAGTATTACCATAACGCCATCTTTAAATATAATTCAGCAGGTCTGTTTGATTTCATTCTGCTTACATGAGAGAATAACTACACAGTACCTCTGTCGTAGCATCAGCGGTCGTCCTTGTATTATTATTTTAACGCTATATTAATATTTTAACTAGGAAATTTTCTTTGTACCCTTTTGTTTTATTGGTGTTCCTTTCCATCAGTATAAATATACTGAGAGCTCAAGTCCAGAAGTCGACAGTCCAACTGTTTCTGTTTATAGTAAGAGCAGTCCTTGGAGCAGCTACAATTCGTAGTACTCACTAGCTGGTCGCAACTCAGAAGTGACAAAAGATAGATTAACTTCTAAAACGAGTGCTTGGACATGGACTCGCGAAGGCGATAGAATGTCTGGGTCAATATGACTAAGAATCATACACAGAGGTACAAAAAATCGTGAAAAAAATTTGTCGATGATAAACTCGATAAAATTAAGCAAAATTGAAATGTGTATTACACTGTCCCCAAAAGCGACAGGAATTATCCGAGGATTATTACTGTAATTATTTCATATTCAATGGATATTCACAAAGTGGAATGTAGAACAAGTACATCAGTCCAGAATGGCACATACATTACAGAGGTTGTAGCAGGAATCGTGGATGAATGTTTACGTGGTATACTTTATCACATTAACTTAATATCTAAGTGATAAAATAGAATTAACATCAAAGACAATCACAATGAAGGATGTGTTTCACATTACACTAGATGTCTTACTGGAAAGTATGGCGCTACACAATAAGTAATTAATATTATAACAAGTGAATGCAGTTAAAATGTGCTTAACTGAATAAGTAGTTCAGAGAGTGTTTATTATAATCCAAACACTCACAGCAAGACAATATCTTACATATGTTGATTCTAAATCGACAAAATTTATTCCTTGACAGGAACATCATTGACATAATTAACACTTAACTAAGCGGATAATTATCTCTAATATTTATAATATGAGTGTTGCATTGCTGTTACATTATTTAGTAACTTGAACAAAAGTTTTAAAATTGAAATTTCTTTTAGAGTTTATTGACATGGTATCTGAATCAATCTTGGTCTTTTCAGATTGGCGGCCTCGTAATTGCGCGGTGTTTTCTCTCGTCCTGACATTTCCCCACGGCCCTCGAAAAACAAGAGCAAAAATTGCAGGCAGGGCGTTCCAAACCTGGATTTCATCGGCAATTCTTCGTTACTTTGACATTCGTTTTACTGAAAAAGAAGAAGGAAGAGAAGCCAGAAAGTGCATAAAAAACAATAGCATTGAACTTCATCAGTCAAGTGTGATGAGTGGCTGGATTGTGGCCCATCTTCCACGCCATGTTTCGGCAATATGTTGTAGCTAAATAAAAAGTGCACAATAGGGATTAGAATTATCAAACAAACTGTCCTTCCTGAAAATGAAAGTCATCATTAGTATAGGAAAATCTGTCTGATCGTCTTGATCGTAAATGGGATGGCACAGGTACCTGAAACAACTCAATACACACCGTCTGAAAAAATGTTTCGGGACTGATTATATTCCTGGCGTATAAGCGAAGGCAGAGAAGCAACTATGGAGATAGCTTGAAGCAACAACTGTAAGCAACAGATGTGCATTCGACTAGTTAGTTGTGAGCAGGCGGTGTTAAGTAGTAGACATGTGGCGATAGTGCATCAACGTTGTTGTGTCACAAACTGCAATGGAACACCTGTAAATCAAAAGTTCAAGTCATTTCCCAGAGTGTTTTGAAGAAGAGAAACGTGTGTACAAAGTTTGTCCCACACACCTTCACTCCAGAAAATAAACAATGACACGTAGACACCTGGTACGAACTGACTGAAATGCAAAACACAGACAGATCTCTTCTGGAAAAAATCATCTCAAGTGATGAGACTTGGTGTTATCAAAATGAACTTGCCACAAAATGACAAACTACGGAAATTCGCAGGATGGGGGAACGCTCTAGCAGCATATCCGATATTCAAGCCAACGTGATGCGTGATTGAACAACATCCCAAAGATGGACTTTTCTGACAGTTTCACATGGTTGTGTTCGTTTTTTGTGTTGTACTCAAATGGGGGTAGACTGTGTAGAACACATGAAGCATTAAAACGACAATCTTAACTTTTTTTTTAACAAACCAATCTCAAAACTTTTTGACTGATACGCAACACGTGCATATATCTGTTCTAATCATATAACTATCCTAGTCTAGAGACATCCAGAGAAAACAGTATGCAACTAGTTCAATATATCTCTGCTTAAGCTACATTCAGTTTACATACGTCATACATGACTTTGATAACTTTCATGTAGATATAATAGTCCGTTATTAGTTTTTCAGTTCATAGCATTAATAGGCTTCGATCTGTTGCTGCCGCCACAACACCACCATTTATGTTCTCCAAATAACATTTACAGTCCCCACAGCATCCGCTTGCCAACAGGGCACTGGGCAATTTGAAAGCAGTCCAGATGTGATGTTTTTCGTTGTTCCATCCGATTGAGAGTGATAAGTGTTTCTTCAAATGAAATTGTGTGGTATCCCCAAGCAGGAGAGGGCTCATCTTGGGTAATCACCTGTACACTGACTCCACACAGCTGTCCACCTGATCTAGAGCGTTTGAGAATGGTAAGTATAGTTTATTGTTTATTCCTAAAGAACAGCAGAGTTTTAGAGTGTACTTACTGCATCAGTCATAGTACTCTTGTTCATTTCGTTCCATACCACTAGATCAATGATTCCCAATCGGTGTATAGCGCTAAAACATCTCCAACGTCCCATTAAAACATGTTGAATTTGAATGCACATTTCCGTTTAACATCACGAGTGAAAATATTGCACCTCCATAGCGGAACTAACTTCACATTTAACAAGCTAAATAAAACAAACAAAAATCTGAAGTTATTTAAACCATCTACAGTGAAATTTTGTATCTCTGTCCTATTAAAGGCTGCTATATGCAATTAATCATGCCCGACCATAGCTGCATGAATTTATATACTTATATCAAACGCGTTTGTTGGATCAAATTTTTTTAGCGCTCAGCGATATCCTGTAATTTCTGCACAGTGTAAATACAAATGTCAGAATACAAATGTATAGGAGCATGGAAGTTTAGCGACAGAGAAATAAGAGAGTGGTTAGAATATGCAGAATTCGAAGCACCTACAGATCTGTTCAAAGACAGAAATATAAATAAAATCTTCCATAATAATCTAATATTCTCTCAAAAATAGATTTATCTGTCTATCCTAACTAGCACATACACTCCTGGAAATGGAAAAAAGAACACATTGACACCGGTGTGTCAGACCCACCATACTTGCTCCGGACACTGCGAGAGGGCTGTACAAGCAATGATCACACGCACGGCACAGCGGACACACGAGGAACCGCGGTGTTGGCCGTCGAATGGCGCTAGCTGCGCAGCATTTGTGCACCGCCGCCGTCAGTGTCAGCCAGTTTGCCGTGGCATACGGAGCTCCATCGCAGTCTTTAACACTGGTAGCATGCCGCGACAGCGTGGACGTGAACCGTATGTGCAGTTGACGGACTTTGAGCGAGGGCGTATAGTGGGCATGCGGGAGGCCGGGTGGACGTACCGCCGAATTGCTCAACACGTGGGGCGTGAGGTCTCCACAGTACATCGATATTGTCGCCAGTGGTCGGCGGAAGGTGCACGTGCCCGTCGACCTGGGACCGGACCGCAGCGACGCACGGATGCACGCCAAGATCGTAGGATCCTACGCAGTGCCGTAGGGGACCGCACCGCCACTTCCCAGCAAATTAGGGACACTGTTGCTCCTGGGGTATCGGCGAGGACCATTCGCAACCGTCTCCATGAAGCTGGGCTACGGTCCCGCACACCGTTAGGCCGTCTTCCGCTCACGCCCCAACATCGTGCAGCCCGCCTCCAGTGGTGTCGTGACAGGCGTGAATGGAGGGACGAATGGAGACGTGTCGTCTTCAGCGATGAGAGTCGCTTCTGCCTTGGTGCCAATGATGGTCGTATGCGTGTTTGGCGCTGTGCAGGTGAGCGCTACAATCAGGACTGCATACGACCGAGGTACACAGGGCCAACACCCGGCATCATGGTGTGGGGAGCGATCTCCTACACTGGCCGTACACCACTGGTGATCGTCGAGGGGACACTGAATAGTGCACGGTACATCCAAACCGTCATCGAACCCATCGTTCTACCATTCCTAGACCGGCAAGGGAACTTGCTGTTCCAACAGGACAATGCACGTCCGCATGTATCCCGTGCCACCCAACGTGCTCTAGAAGGTGTAAGTCAACTACCCTGGCCAGCAAGATCTCCGGATCTGTCCCCCATTGAGCATGTTTGGGACTGGATGAAGCGTCGTCTCACGCGGTCTGCACGTCCAGCACGAACGCTGGTCCAACTGAGGCGCCAGGTGGAAATGGCATGGCAAGCCGTTCCACAGGACTACATCCAGCATCTCTACGATCGTCTCCATGGGAGAACAGCAGCCTGCATTGCTGCGAAAGGTGGATATACACTGTACTAGTGCCGACATTGTGCATGCTCTGTTGCCTGTGTCTATGTGCCTGTGGTTCTGTCAGTGTGATCATGTGATGTATCTGACCCCAGGAATGTGTCAATAAAGTTTCCCCTTCCTGGGACAATGAATTCACGGTGTTCTTATTTCAATTTCCAGGAGTGTATATGAAATACCGCTAAAGAACATTGTAACACATTATTCATACGTAGTACTTACTTTCACCATATTTTGAATGTTTAGTTCACACGTCAAGTCCATAATTCACAAAAAATAAACATTCTTACAACTAATACAACTAGCATAAGTCGGAATATATCTACATCTTACACAAAAATATATTTGAAATGTTTAGATTGTCAAAACATATGTTACTTACACTCACCAAGCATGAAAATTATTCCATATACTGTATAAACTTATTCTTTTCTTCGCCATTACAATGGTGTTGGTGTAAACGTCTTTAAGTATTCCAGGTTGCCATGATAGTGCAATTATATTGGTTCACGCACTATCTGTGCAACTCCTTTTGAGCCTTGTAATGCGACATTTCCTTAATTTTGCCGTACTCTGGATACAACAACAAACAGCATACAGGATTAGCAATTCTGGCCACTATAAACAGACCAGAATATAATAGCCACTACTTTTTATTACATCTATTCAGTAAAGTGGATTTCTGGAAGATCTTGTTACATCGCAATCTAGTGCTTTTCGAATTTCTTTGGTTACCACTGTTTATTTGGCCGAGGATCATTGCTAGATGCACGACAAGTGTCGTGAGCATGCACATTTATTCTCATTCATATCTCCAGATAATGCTAGGACATTTTCAAATACATTATGAGTTTTCCAGTACTTGTAATTCAGTTCTATGGGTAGCATAGAGATAGTTGAGTTATTAACTCTTTCATTTATGGCGCTCATTATATGCACACTACTGTAGCTCAAATTCGACCGGATAGTGTCACTGAACGTTTCTTCAAATCTTACACTACTGGCCATTAAAATTGCTACACCACGAAGATGACGAGCTACAGACGCGAAATTTAACCAACAGGAAGAAGAGGCTGTGATATGCAAATGATTAGCTTTTCAGAGCATTCACACAAGGTTGGCGCCGGTGGCGACACGTACAACGTGCTGACATGAGGAAAGTTACAACCGATTTCTCATACACAAACAGCAGTTGACCGGCGTTGCCTGGTGAAACGTTGTTGTGATGAATCGTGTAAGGAGGAGAAATGCCTACCATCACGTTTCCGACTTTGCTAAAGGTCGGATTGTAGCCTATCTCGATTGCGGTTTATCGTATCGCGACATTGCTGCTCGCGTTGGTCGAGATCCAATGACTGTTTGCAGAATATGGTATCGGTGTGTTCAGGAGGGTAATACGGAACGCCGTGCTGGATCCCAACGGCCTCTTATCACCAGCAGTCGAGATGACAGGCATCTTATCCGCGTGGCTGTAACGGATCGTGCAGCCACGTCTCGATCCCTGAGTCAACTGATGGGGACGTTTACAAAACAACAACCATCTGCACGAACAGTTCGGCGACGTTTGCAGCAGCATGGACTATTAGCTCGGAGACCATGGCTGCGGTCACCCTAGACGCTGCATCACAGACAGGAGCGCCTGCGATGGTGCACTCAACGACGAACATGGTTGCACGAATGGCAATACGTCATTTTTTGGGATGAATCCAGGTTCTGTTTACGGCATCATGATGGTCGCATCCGTGTTTGGCGACATCGCGGTAAACGCACATTGGAAGCGTGTATTCGTCATCGCAATACTGGCGTATCACCTGGCGTGATGGTATGGGGTGCCATTGGTTACACGACTCAGTCACTTCTTGTTCGTATTGACGGCATTTTGAACAGTGGACGTTACATTTAACATGTGTTACGACCGGTGGCTCTACTCTTCATTCGATCCCTGTGAAACTCTACATTTCAGCAGGATAATGCACGTCCTGTACAGGCCTTTCTGGATACAGAAAATGTTCGACTGCTGCCCTGGCCAGCACATTCTCCAGATCTCTCACCAACTGGAAACGTCTGGTCAATGGTGGCCGAGCAATTGGCTCGTCACGATACGCCAATCACTACTCTTGATGAACTGTGGTATCGTGTTGAAGCTGCATGGGCAGCTGTACCTGTACACGCGATCCAAGTTTTGTTTGACTCAATGTCCAGGCGTATCAAGGCCGTTATTACGGCCAGAGGTGGTTGTTCTGGGTACTGATTTCTCAGGACCTTTGCACCCAAACTGCGTGAAGATGTAATCACAAGTCAGTTCTAGTATAATATATTTGTCCAATGAATACCCGTTTATCATCTGCATTTCTTCTTAGTGTAGCAATTTTAATGGCCAGTAGTGTATATTGCCTCCCCGCCAAAATTTTCCGTTCCTGCTATCGTACTAATTAAATCGATAGCAATGTCATGACCATATACTCTAACATGTAGCTTGCCAGTAGACAGGTTGACAGTTGAGTCCTTATGATTTAAAAAATTCCATTCCTACAATGATGTCGGTTGTGAGACCTTCTACATTGAGAAACATGTGATAACAATATAATTTCCTCCAGTCTGATTTATAATTAGTCCTGGATTTTTACTGGCTTAACTCTGGGGTTAATCGCTCCGATAATCTTTGAACCACTCATAACTTTCTCCTAAATATACAAGCCAAAACTGCACTTAATTGTGTCCCAGTGTCTAAGATTTCCGATAATGGTAATCCATTAAAAGTGGCGTTAACCACCTTGCACCTTGCATTCTGTGTCTTTTGATCAATAGTGTAATCCGTGTGCTCTCGACATAACTCATCTCTTATCTCTACTCCATTGTTATATCTAATTAGGTTGGGGGAATCATGCACGCCACCACTACTCGCGAAAACCAGACCAGTGGGACAACTTTCAGTCTCATTTGGTTCCTCGATTTTTTACAGTTTTCACAGTCAGCATGAAACTGAGATTTTGTCACTCCTAGTTCACAGATCCATGACCGTTGCTAATGCCAGGGTTCATTATTTCGCTTGACTGCCTTGTATCTGTTTTCACACCTCTTCTACTACCAACCGTTAACAGAGCAATGCTAGTGATCTCCATTGCCTCGGTGATCATAGTTTCCATTATTATGATAGTGTCTCTCACCACGGGACTGTTACATTGAGATCGAGAACGATGTTATCCGATCACTCCGAGACTTCATTGTCATGGCTGTGTGATCTTTTGTTGTTCTTAGTTCCAGGGGTTCACATTCTCTGGGCTGCCCAGACGTCTTCATGGGCCAAGTCAGCGTTGTCAAGAATGGACAGAAAAGTGTATTGATAATTATCTGGAGCATTTACAAATTTGTCTCATATGTAGAAGGGCAACATTGCCTTCAGGATCTGAAGCACATTTGTGAATGGTATACCCACATCTCAGTTTTTATTCTTTTTATTCTGTATTTCAGACCAACAATGGAGGCTATCGTGATGCACATTATAAGGTTTTGGAGTAATACCAGAGCTGTATCATGTGAGGAACACCTGTTAAAAATCTTCACAGGTCTCACAATGATCTGTATGGTTTGTTGCCCAGAGCACTGCATCACCGTCTATAAAACCACTCATGAAGCATTTTGGAGTTAAATTCTCTTGAACTAACATATGAATATAACAGAACGTATATTTTTTCTGCTTGGCGTTGATACGCTGAACTTTTGGTACCGTTATTGGTTTTTCTCATTATAGGATCTGCAATCAAATGTGTTGAACCTGTGCTTAATAGTAGGTCTTTTTTGGGTTTAGTCGTATGTTCCATCTAGCTTGTGGCACAAATGTTCCTTTTGGTCCAAATACAATATTGTCACCACTAACCATTGTGCTTTCGGTTTCCGCATCTGTATTATTTTTTTTATTTCTTGTTTGATGGTGGTGATATCTTGTACAACAGATTCATGCCAGTCCTTAAATTTGGAGATGATAGAATCTTTAACTTCATATATCTGTTAATTTAAATTATTAGCCAACATGACCTCTATTTATGGCATTAGCCGTTTCCTACAGTTTGGGCTTAACACTTACTAGTTTCTTCTTTGTATTCTTTAAAAGCAGTTACTGTTTTTCTCCTTGCGAAATTGCTGGCAATAAGAGAGTTGCTCATCAGTTAATTTTGACATTTCATTGTCTTTTTCTTCTAGCTGTTTAGCAGTTTCATCTTTCATTACGTTTTTTTATGCTGATCAGATTGTTCTGTATTTATTCTCTCTTGATCTTTTGTAGTGTCTGCTACTCAATCAACCAAGTTGGCTGGCACACTCGACATCATCTGTACTATAGTTAACATTCCAAACTTTTCTCAGCCTGTAATGTTAGGGGTATCTCCAGACATGTCTTCGGCCTGAAATGTCATTGACTGGAACAGAATTGTCTTTAAAGATGACTCCTGCTTCGAACTGGGTCCCGATGCCCTGCGAAGGCGTGCCTGAGACAGTGGTGGGATACTAACCTAACTGTCGCCCACCATACGGCCCAACAACCAGGAGTGATGGTCTGGGATGCCATTTCTTTTCAAAGTACGACTTTTTGGTTGTTATCAGCGGCGCGCTTAGGACACAGCGGTACGTCAGCGATATTCTACAACCCGGTTTGCTGCTCAATATGGCACACCATCCTAGGCTTCCAATTTAGTAAGATAATGCCCACCCACACACTGTGAAAGTGTTTATTGCTTATCTTCGTGCCTACCAAACCTTTCCTTGGCCAGCAAAGTTGCCGGAACGCTCTCCAATTGGGAATATTTGGAGACTTTCTAGTATGATAAAAAAATTATTACTATTATTATTACGTTAGATATATTTCAATTCTATCAATTTAAATCGGTATTTCACACTAGAATGCCGCGTTCCCAGTTTGGCACAGTTTTGCCACAGGACACACGAAAGCGGTCGAAGACGTCCGTCTTCTGGTCGGCTCCTGATCGTTGTCAGAAGGAGGCTAGTTTTTGATTACGCAAAGACTTCTATTACTTGGAAAACAACAACCCGGATTGCTTTACGTAATCAGTATGAATTTTATAATTACCTAAGGGACCTTTACCAATGAACAGTGAAAAATAAATGCATTTGCAAATGAAATCATTCATAAATGGGGCTGCTATGAGTTGTATAGAAGATAAGGGGCGGCCTTCTGTACACGACCAGGATGCCGCAGTTTTCTCTGCTGTAGTAAAGGCTGTTTGACATTTATAAAAATAATATAGCACGGAGGATAAAAAAGTATAAAGGAAAAGAACAGAATAAGAAGTCTGGTAAACACTAAATATATTCTAATAATTCTCACAAGCAATTAGAGCTACTTTATAGACAGCATAACTTACATAAGTAATTATCTAACTCTATGGTGCGATCACATTTCAGCCTGTCCTTTACTAGCTCCTATGTTCGCGTTTTTGTCACAAATTACAGTCACTTTTCTCCTTCGTTAAAGACAATTCTTGCACTGTTCAACACCTCCGATAACAATAGCTTGCCGAGTTACAGTTTCGAACATAAATTACTTGAATGTTGTTAATTAATAATGTTATCTGCACGCTGGCAAGACCGCTCACTTTTTTAGCTTAAAGTCGACCTTCTCCACGCTTTCACACCACAAGCAGAAGTACATTAAAATCTGAAGATCTACAAACGTTTTCTACCGTCATCTTTTATTTAGATCGAAGCGGAACGACAGTTCAGCTTCTGTTAAAATGTTTCTTTGATTGCGCAATCGATGTATTAGCGTCCGCGCTAGATGCGCATCTTTACAGTTATGTAAATTATACAAAACAAATGTCTTTCAAAGGGTACTCAAAGCTTTCGTAGGACGGAAATACCAATAATATTACAACTTATGGACAGGTCCGCCCCAACCAACTCGGGATTTTTACGATCTAACGCCCCAGTTGGACAGAATTTGGTACGATATTCTTTAGGATGACATCAAACAACTCTTTCAATCTATGCCAAGTCGAGTACTTGCTTGCCAAGGTCCAGAGACGGACCAATGCGTTACTGACTTGATCAATTTGTGAAGCTCTTTCTCTTGAACGAATCATGTAATTTTTGTGAAACTGTAATCATTCGTTTGTCTGTACATGTACATCACATCTGCCGCGCGGGATTAGCCGAGCGGTCTCAGGCGCTTTTCGCTGGTTCTATTATTATTTGCTTTGTTTTATTATTACTCGCGTAACAACTAATATATGAGATAAAATTTGTTGCTACGAAAAAAGCCCCGAAATACCTTTTAGTGATGCTGTGCTATGACTTTCTTTGGATCATTAATTTTCAACAAAACAAAATATATTATGTTCTTATTATACTGGATCTGGCTTTCTATTAAAGGAACATTTTTTCGTTACTGTAACTCGCTATAAAGTTCAACATATCTTCCTTACTTTATAGTTATTGAAAAGGTTAATGAAAATTACTTCGTTATCAGTACTGATGTTACAGTACGCAATGATTGTTCAACAACAAAATTTTGCAGTGGATTTTTGTTAACAGTAAAACACCAATAAGTACCACGACTAACACGAGAGCATGAGACTATTGTCATAGAAAAAGATGTTTTTACTATGAAGTTGGCCAGACCAGAACTACGCACAGCAAGATTTCTTTTATATTATGAAGGTAAATTATCTTTTTGCACTGTTAAGAATATATTATCAGCAGCCTGCGTCAACCTGTAAAACGCATCATAAAATCTACTGCTCTGCTCTGCAATTCCGAAAGCTGAAAGAAATAATTTTACTTCACTATTATCTGCTCGCTTCTTTGCGGTATGATAGATTTCATTTAATGCAATTTGAATGCGCCGCGGCAGCGGCTCGTTCGTTCGTAGCGCAGCTCTGCACCACGAATAATATTTAAATAACTGAAAATGTCTTAAAGGGATGGGATAAAATACCAGGCAAGCTTATTACAAATCATAATGCAAGGTTTCACTAAGTAACTCTATTCAAAACATTTAAACAATTCAATTAATTACACACCTTTCCAAGACTATGTCTAATGGCGTCCCTCTTACAATCTTGACAAAAGAATGCTACGCTAGCGTACAATATAACGTCACAGGCTATCCTACTCACGTAACTCCAAGAAGACGACAGACAAATTAATGTTCGTTCTGTACTATTTATACTAGTCACCTATTCTCATCCTTGTTTGATATTTAATAAGTATCGTCTGTGGCGATTTCAGTACTCGCCGACACAGATATTATCTAAAATAAATAAAAAAAACAGTACATAATTCCATACAAGAACAAAACATGACACACAATGTTTTCTCTTTATTACATAATATGTCTTTTGCTAAGAGACGTTACACGCTGCAGTCATGGACTATGCTGCTGGTCCCGGCGGAGGTTCGAGTCCTCCCTCAGGCATGGGTGTGTGTGTTTGTCCTTAGGATGATTTAGGTTAATTAGTATGTAAACTTAGGGACTGATGACCTTAGCAGTTAAGTCTCATAAGATTTCACACACATTTGAACATCACATCTACCGATTTCCGTCCCATTCGGATAATTCATGCGTGGTGCGTCTTTTTTTGCCTTAGTGTGTATGTGTGCTAGGTACTATAATGGTGAGTTAAAATCATAATAAATATATTTCTGGTTGTGTGAAATCGAAACCAGTAGTCAGGGACGGTTTGAGAACATTTGTCCAGTGGCTTGTCGTTTGGCGCCCCCAACCCCGCTTCGTAACTGACCCCTCTTCCTAATTGCCCCCTATTCCATCGTTCATCCGTGTCAGTTTTCGTATCTAACTGTAATACTCTTTATATAAATTTTTGGCACCCCTGGCGCCCCACGCAACTTAGCACGCCATGCGGCCACTACTAATGGTATTGTAATATGTCTTCGGCGCCCCTCTCACATTGGTCCCAAACGGCGGCTTGTGTTGATTGTGCCCTAAACTGGTAGTCTACGCTGAACGAACGAAATTTTGCGTCTACAAGTAGGTTGTCGACTGTTAATTATGAGTATTCTTCCATGCAGCTGCATCATATCTAAATACATATTAAGAAGTGAGTATCAATTCAGTGACTTCAAATAGAGAGGACAAGTTTCACACTGTGTTTTTAATGGAGACACCTTCGTCCTGGTCTGCCCAAAATGGAGAACTACCACGTCCTCTGGCTTTACCCAATGGTTGTTCTTAGTAGAAGTAATCTTTGTGCACTGAAGTCCTGCCGTCTTCTGTGAGCCATTTGCCAGTATCTGACGACAAAGCAGTGGCGCAGGTGTCGTCGCGCCCCTAACATCTCGTAAATAAACAGGAAGAAGAGACAGCAGTATCACATAGAGACTTGGGTTGCTAACGCCGTTGAACGGGTAGACACATGTCACAGGCAAAAAAGAAATGAAACAACACAATTTTGTCAGTGATGAAAAACAGTTAAAAAAAACAGAGCCAAAGTCACAATTCCATCCCACCTGTTCAATAAAGCCTCCCCCCCCCCCCCCCCGCCGCCACACAAGCACACACCACAAAGACATGATTCTCTTATTAACCATCATTTGGTGGGTTATCAACCAGTTAATACCACTCACTTACAATTCTGAACACAACGAATTTCTGCACAAGACAAAGGTTAGAAAGTCATTGTAAGCTGTTGTCACCAGACAGTAAACAGGAAGTTCCTTCTTCTTCCCTTGCCAGTCACTTTTCCTCTTTTCCTTCCTCAAATCTGGAATACAGCATTCTTCCTTTTCTTCTTGTTATAATGTTTTTCGGGCTCTTATTCCACTTTAAATCTTCCAAAATTTCTGTTGGCCCCCAATTCGATCCTTCAAGTACTCGTCGTGACTCATCAAATTATGTATGTTGTTAAATGTAACCTTGGGCAAATATATACCTAGTAATTCTGTTTCAAACTCTGCAGACTTGATAAGTTTCTCCACACCACTTTTTCCCCATTTAGGGTCAATAACACACATACGTTGCACACGAATACCATCAATCTTGTCTGCCTCATTGACGCTATGTGAAAATGCATTTTTAAACTGTTAAACAATATCTACTACGTTACCCGTCCATATACAACTTTAAAATTTCCTTTGGTACTGAAATTGCCGATTATTACACCGGAGTAACAGTTATAATTGAAACACTCCTGCATTAAGGAATCAATCCGCTTTCTCATCAAATTTCGATCAGTGTCAGCATTGCGATTCTTTTGGACTTCAGCAATATTGATCCAGGTAATTATCATCAATTTCCAGGTCAGAAGAAACTGTAATCTGATGAACTTCTTATTACTGCCACGCTGGGACTTAACTTCAAATTTTCCAGTTTGTTGTTTACTTCCCTGAGTGAAAACGTAATATTCAGCATTTGTCGATCCTATACACTCGTTTTTTCAAATCTGTGAACACCTCTCATATCTAACACTTTAATTTATTCTTCATTTCCTTTAATTCAAGGTCGTTTGTGTCTAATTTATTGACCATTTGTTTCAAATAACGCAGAACTGCGTAATTACTATCAACGTCTCTAACCGTAGAACCCTTCATCGTGGTGTCTGGAGTCAGCACACTAGAATTTGAATTTTCATTTTCCATCGAAACTAAATTCATCGCAACTGAATTCATTAATATTACTAATTTTAATTTATCTGCCCCAATTTCCTGAGCATTATCGTCCCTTTGAACAATTAGCTCACCATTAACACGTCCATCAGCAATTGTCGAGAGCACTGTTTCATACACAAACAGTTGTAGAAATATTTAACTCGTTTATAGTTCTAGCAAGCCGAATTCTCAGTTCACACCTTTTTCAATGTATCCATCGTTGTAACAGATGACATTGCGAGCCGCCATTGTAAATTTTAAATCACTCATTTCGTTTCTTCCTGTCGGCGCCTGGGTTACGTCTCCAAAGTTTTCTTGTGTTGTCCTTGTCCTCTAACAAGGATCGCGATATGCAACAGGCCTATTGAAATATTAACGACAGTGCTAAATTATTTGTTTCGAAATCTGTTCCGAATGAAAATTGTCATTTCCTGAAACTGAGGAAACCGAGAACAAAAATGTTCAAATTTGTGTAAAATCTTATGGGACTTAATTGCTAAGGTCATCAGTCCCTAAGCATACACACTATTTAACCTAAATTATCCTAAGCCGCGCGGGATTAGCCGAGCGGTCTCAGGCGCTGCAGTCATCGACTGTGCGGCTGGTCCCGGCGGAGGTTCGAGTCCTCCCTCGGGCATGGGTGTGTGTGTTTGTCCTTACGATAATTTAGGTTAAGTAGTGTGTAAGCTCAGGGACTGGTGGCCTTAGCAGTTACGTCCCGTAAGATCTCACACACATTTGAACATAAATTATCCTAAGGACAAACACACACACCCATGCCCGAGGGAGGACTCGAACCTCCGCCGGGATAAGCCGCGCAGTCCATGACTGCAGCGCCTTAGACCGCTCGGCTAATCCCGCACGGCAAACCGAGAACGCCCAGCGTGTTAATTTAAGATGGCCAATCGGCTTCCTAGATCTGAATCGATAGAAATCGGAAGGTTTCGGCTGATTGTCTTTTTTTTATTGTTACAGCCAACGTAACCTAACTAACGGTGTGGTTAGACGTCTGCTGTGTCACTTTTGTACGTCACTCTATATAGTGCTGTTTCCTTTCCTTGTGATAAGTAAACGCCGTTGTTTGTTTGGATCTTTATTTAGCATGCCATTGCATAAAATTATCATAAAGAGAGGTAAGAGGAAAATACAGCAAGCTGGAATGAGATTTCCAAGAGCCGTGAAAGATTTCATGCGACGAGACCAGATTAGGAATGAACAAATTAGAGATGAACTGAATGTTAAAGGTATAAGCAGTACAATAGAGGAATATGGAGACAGGTAGAAAGAACGTATGAGCAGGATGATGGAAGAAACACTGGCGAAACAACTGTTGAGATACAGGCCGCGAGGACTATGATACTATGGTAATGAGATGGATTTAACAATAACTTTTGAAAGCGAAGCAGGCAGTTAGCCTAATCTCTGAGGGTGACGATGATGAATACATACGGCGATTTCAATTTCGATTATGAACAACACTTAAGCGATCTTTATCGCCGTGCATAACTTCTGCTTGTGAGGAAGCGTGAACCACAGGCTAAGCTGCCTGCACATGGTGGGGCAGGCGAGTCTGCTCCCCCACATAGCTCCTCAGCCTGTGGCGACCTGTGTAGGGGTCGGGCTTGTGTCTTCTACTTCACGGCCCACTCTGCCAATAGACCAACACCTTGTGTCTGAACCGTCCTCATTTTATTAATGACACTGTACAGTTCACCTTTAGTGCAGATGAACCACAACGAACCGAAGTACTTAACAGGTCAACTTTGAAAGTTTACAATAAGATACAAAGTAAATACAATCCACATATAGAAAATGAAGAAAAGATAGAAATTTACAATAAATTCAGACGACCAGTGAATGAGTTACTTTATTTTGGGCAGGCGAAGACGACGGTATGATAAGATAAAGAAAGAAACAAAAGAGTAAAAATGGGCTGTGGTTTCTCTCGTATAGTAAATTGCTTTAAAAAATATCTTCCATTGTGTCTGTACAGGAAAGCTTACAATCATTGTGTATCGCCTGTGTTGATGTATGACAATAACAATGCGGAAACCATTCAGCAGCCTGTTACGTATGCAGGAATTTACTAGGAGAGGCAAGAAAAGAAACAAATTAACCAGAGAACACAGTGAAGTGGAAGAAATAATTATCAATGCAATGAAAACGTAAAATGCGTGAATGGAACATGTACATCGACGAAGCAAGCAAGGCCTTTACTATATTCCAAAACATGCCAAAAGACCGATGCAACGACATAGTAAGGCGGGCCGACGACATAGAAAACTTGCAGGAGCAACATGAAGGTGCATGGCTGCAAACTTTAATGCGCAAAAATACTCAATAAAGACTTTCTCTGAACAATACACAGTATGTCTGAGGAGGAATAATAAATTTCTTGGGAGGATGGCTTCTGTTGACCCATTTTTGGTATAAAACTAAACTGACCCTAATTCTAGTTCTATTTTGCATTGTATTCTGTTTTTTGTGAAGTATTACTCAGTATCCATAAGTCAGCCACTCTTTCCTAATATATATCCAATTTGGAATTCTATGGTATTTTTGATGATAGATGCCACATGTCTCAACAGGTTTTTGAGATCATAGTATGTAATGGGTGGCTGATACCAGAATAAAGCAACTCTATTGGTTATTTTCTTCACGTTTATATTCTTTCTGTTCATTTACCTGTTCCACTTATTGGCCACTAGAATAAAGGAATAAAAACCCACGATATGTGACAAGTGGTAAGTCAAGAACTGATTTCGTATTTAGTGTGGTGAATAAATTCGAGACATCTTTAACATGCCATAACACTGCATTATGTAACAAGCTATGAAAATTGCTTCCTGGTAAATCCCCAGATCTTGAAAGTGTTTGTTTCTAGGAACTGTATAACTATTGGTTACCGGCATCGGCACAATGTCTCAACTGTAATCAGATAACACAGTTTAATTTTTCACATTAGAGCTGATAAGAGCTCATTCTGATAGAAACTGTTGCACAAGCATCAATTAAATTATTAGATAAGCCTCTGTATTATCTCTGTACGAGAAAATACTCACTCGCTGACTTGATCTGTAGTCACACAACTAGCTCCGTATTTCTGTCTGCAGTTACTCCTCGAGAAGATGCACAAGTGTTGCATTCTTTCAACAAGTTCAGAATTCTGGTTTTTACAGAAAACTAACCAAGTACCAGTACACGGGACTACAAATTCTTGAGAAAAAGTCACGTCACACCTTGATTTTAGGACCTCAGTTAATTACAGAGACGTGGAAGGACGGGAGAAATGAAGCCTTAAACAAACTAAAAAGATTACAGATATAGTGCGGAATGGAGAAGGAAAGTATGTGGACAACTTTTAAGAATGGCTCAAAACTGGTTGACCATAAAGATTACAGAAACAACATTACTCTGAGATTTCCTTTCAATTTATCAGAAGACCAAGAGACCTAACACAGAAAGATAGATATATAATTTTGAATTTTGCAGTGAGATTAGGATGTAGAGTGTCTCTACAGCCTAATGTCACTGCAAAATTCAAAATTCCTGCCCAGAACAAGATGACGGAACAAGTGAATGTCACACAAACAATGGAAGAGTGAGTCTTAGGAAGCTTCCCTCAACCGCCCTATAGAAGCATGAAACGTAAGAGCTACAAAAAGTAAGTAAATTGACATACATAGTCTTCTGCCCCTCCCCTAAGCCTAATGACAATCAGAATTAACTTCAACACATTTTTCGAAAAATGATACTGTAACCAAAAAAACGTTAGTCAAAAAGTAAAATAGCGAATCCTCATCTACAAAACAACATAATATAAAGACAGTAATGCTACAGAAAGGGGAAAATCAATAATACCATATCAGGCGAACAAAATTTGAGAAATTACGTAATAAAACATTGATAAACGCTTATTAATAGCAAATGACGTACTGGATAGCTATGACGCAAATAGCAGACGGACTTGTGAACACCAGTATGTAATAAAAAGGAATATATTTATTCTTCACGTTAATATCTCTCTCAGTTTTTATAGTACTGCAAGCACTATAATATCAAACACTGGTACATAGAAAAAATAATGCATAAATTCTTTGTACTCATATATTGTTCAACAGATAATAAATAAAACGCACTGAAGAAAGAGAAATTTCTCCAAACATGTATGGGTAGTAAAAAAAGAAGAAGAATTTTGTTTGCTCAAGATAGAATTGCAGTTTGCTATTACATATTAGGAAGCAAATGAGGACAAGAAAAGAGCTTCGACCACAAAATGACTAAGTGCAACGTTAAGAATTGACTGATTTGGTAACAAAACATTAAAACTATAGATAGAACGCCTGGGATTCTGTACGAACGTACAGTAGCAGGAATCTCTCTACAGATTAAATCCGCATTCTTAATTGTAAGAGACAACATACTCCTCGGATAATTATACTGTCACAAAGGTCTCTGGGGAAACTAACTTCATAATCACTGAACATATGTGGCAAAATTAATAGGAGTGGAAAGCAGGAGAATGGCGAATCAACTAGGAATCAGTTACAGTAACTGAACGTTTATTACAGGAAATTCCTTTTCCGCATCCATAAGATTCATTACATCACAACCAAAGAAAGTCCGGTACATCAGAACAAATTTATACACGTTGCACACCACAACAAACGAACACTCCGCAACCCACCCGGTTAGCCGCTCCGTTTAACGCACTGCTTTTCGGAAAGGAAGGCGTGCCGGTCTCCGGCACGAATCCGCCCGGCGGATTAATGTCGAGGTCCGGTGTGCCAGGCAGTTTGTGGATGGTTTTAAAGGCGATTTCCCATCTGCCTACGCGAATGCAGGCTGGTTCCCCTTATTCCGCCTCAGTTACACTATGTCGGCGATTGGAACGCAAACACTTCCTCCATGTACGTGTACACCATAATTAGTCTACCACGCAAACATCGGAGTTACACTCGTCTGGTACGAGACGTTCCTGCGGGGTCCACTGGGGGCCGAACCGCACAATAACCATGGGTTTGGTGTGGGGTGGCGGTGGGGTGAGTGGACTGCTGTTTGAGGGTTGTGTACCACTGAGGGCTAAGGCGGGGATGAAGCCTCTCCGTCGTTTCTAGGTCCCCTGTTCCATACCATACAATACAATACAACACTCCGCAAAGACACTGACATTGAAAAATCGTATCTAAATGTGCAATATTAAACTGAGCAACCACTAACATACTAGACCCACCTGGTTGGTAATTGACTAAAGGCGAAGCATATCTGCAAGATCGCACATAAAACACGAATTTAATTAAACTGAAAAAATGAGCGTCGCTGAAAGCATTATTGATTACTAGCTCGACAAGGAAGTGTTCATTTACTCACATATACCGACACACTGACTTACATAAAGTAATCTGTCTTAGAGTAAGTCATGTTCCAGGGGAACTAGCATACTCACACCAAGGTGTGAGTATGCTAGAATGTGACTCAAAAACTAGCATCCAGGCATCAGTTGAAGATGGGGCTTTGTTTTTGGTGCTATCCGTCTAGACTAGTACTGGAAAGAAGCGGGAAGATTCTGGGTTTGCAGCATGCTCTGTTAGATGAGATCTAGGTAATGGAAATATTTAGTATGGCATTGCTCCACTATGAAACAAGGAAATTTCTCTCATCTACTCTGGTAGATTTGAAAAAAACTCACCCACACTTCCATAATGTACAGGCAGATATTCCAGGCGTAATAAGGGAAGAGGAAAGATCCTGCTGATCTCAAATGGAAATAAAACAGGACAGTTCCCAAGAATTGTTTCCCAGGCATCACTAAAACCTTAACTGCAGAGCCTTATGATCATTATGTACTTCAGTTGTTCTCCCAAAGAGACAAACTTTTTTTAAACTCATACATGACATCATATTAATGTTTCGAAGACCCTCTGTTCGGTCTCAGAGGAATGTCTCTCTGACCTGTTCAAGGATCAACCCGTGAATGCTACATGTAGACTGTGGGACTGTTGCGCCTTCTCGTTCCATTTCCCAGAAGATATGAATGACTTCTCTGATTTACGACTACAGAATTTCTTATCCAGCTCCAGGTGGACCAGGACTGGAGCATTAATTACCGCTTCCTTCGGCACTTCAAACTCCCCTTGTGTGTCTTCTTTCCTATTCCACATTACATCTTTGCCGGTTAGTCGGCACAAATACAGGGCCCTTACTGTATTCTCTAGGCACCTCTTGCAAAAATTGTTTGGTCCGAGAAATGCACAGAATTGTCGTTTAGAGGAGGGTACCGCATAATCTCGGATAGTTGTAATTTTTCGAAGATGGGACAGCTCCCTGCTGATGTAATCACATGTCCCCGCTGCACCTGAAATCTGACGTTCCTAGATTCATTGTTAACCCACACTCCTTGAATACTCATAACAAGTGGTCGAGAGTCTCATTATGCATGATCCACGTCTTTTCTCCTATCAATTCGTCGTCCACATAGAGAGTAGCCTTCATTCTCAATTCCTCTGGTTCATGGTGCTCAGGCCTTGTATGAAAGCTGCGGATGATACATTCAACCCACACGAAAGTTTCCAGACCTGATAAAAACAACATAAACAGCTGCTGGATGTAACTCGATCTGCCAATAGGTGGTCATAGGTCCACTAAAGTATTCATTCACACTCCATGAAAATGGTGCAAAAGTTCATCGATCGTCTCTGGTAATCTGTCTCAGTTTGTATTATTGTATTTATTTGCCATGAGCCAAGAACCACTCTTACAGAGCAGTTTTTCTTAGAGATATAAAGAAGTGAACTATTGTAAGAAGAAGTCACTGGTTCAATCACCCCTTGTGTAATCAGAGATCACATCTCTTCTTCCGCCCTCCCACTGTAAATTAAATGGATGGGGTAAGGACACACCGAGAATTTCCTCTTCTTGCTGAGGCTAAACCCATAGTTTATCATCAGTCATGACATCCACATTTACAATACTATCGTTACTCTCCAATTTCAACGACCCAGCCTTTGAACTGGTCATAAATCCCATTAAGCCTCTCCCGTTTTCCCAATTCTTGTCCAGGCAGTCATCAGATTTTAGTAGCACTACTTTTTATCCCAAATGGCTGACAACCCTTCCATCTTAATTTATAAGAGGAAGTCAAATGAATAGGAGCCAGAAGGGAAAAAATAAGGAAACTATTCGTTATTTCAAAAATAATCGCCATAACTGTTAATACAGTTAGCCTGTCGTGAGACAAGAAAGTCAATGTTTCTGGAACCATGACTGTACACAAGTGTGCATCGCTTCATCTGAAGAAAATCAACGGCCATGATTATCTTACTACAGGTGTAAGTAGGCTGTTAAAGTTTTTATATTGGTAACGCCACGTAGCGCTCTGTATCTGCTGAGTGCAGTCTGTGGCTGGTTTGCATTGTTGTTGGAATATCTGCCATTGTAGTGTTGGGCAGCTAGATGTTAACAGCGCATAGCGCTGCGCAGTTGGAGGTGAGCCTCCAGCAGTGGTGGATGTGTGGAGAGAGATGGCGGAGTTTAGAAATTTATAAGACTGGATGTCAATTATGACTATTAAGGTAAATACATTGTTTGTTCTCTATCAAAATCTTTCATTTTCTAACTATGCCTATCAGTAGTTAGTGCCTTCAGTAGTTCGAATCTTTTATTTAGCTGGCAGTAGTGGCGCTCGCTGTATTGCAGTAGTTCGAGTAACGAAGATTTTTGGTGTAGTAAGTGATTTGTGAAAGGTATAGGTTAATGTTAGTCAGGGCCATTCTTTTGTAGGGATTATTGAAAGTCAGATTGCGTTGCGCTAAAAAAAAAAAAAAAAAAAAAAATATTGTGTGTCAGTTTAAGCACAGTCATGTATAATTTTTCAAAGGGGACGTTTCACAGGGTTCCAAAAATATGAAAATCCAGGGCTTCCCAGCAATACTTCTGTAGCACACGCATAACAGTCTTGGCAATATGTGGGCCCACTTGCATGTTGCCAGAGTTGTTTTGTATATGCTGCATCAGTTTCGCTGGGTTGCCCTTACACGTCCTACTCATCCACATGTTATCATTGTTGTTTCAACTATGCTATAGAAGTTTCGCTGGGCAGACCTTACGCACCTTCCATACAATCCTGATCTCTCCTCATGTGATGGTTCCACAGAAAACCTCAAATATTTTTTTCCTGAGGGTACTGACTGTCTTGTCTCATTGTGAAATAATAAACAGTTTACTTACTCTTACCATGAGCTTCATTTTGCCTGCCCCTTATATAACCATTCCGTATTTACTTAGGAAATCCATGCCCAGACTCACGTGAACAAATAGAAAATGGGCAATCAAGAAGTTTGCACTTAAGACAAAATACTGACACTAAACTCAGTCTGCACTTGTTTCTTTCCCTCCTGACTCTTTCCACCTAACAGCACCCCTAACTCTTGTTTTCTGTAATGCTAAGACAGGCCATTCGTTTTACGGCATACGGGTGTCAAAGATACTTCTGTTAATCATCGAAACATCTTGACTCCTGGTGTTTCAGTTACACTGGACAGTCTTACCACTAATAATTATAATTGAACTGAATGTGCTGTGGTCCTCTTCACAAATAGTGGATTTACCCAATCTGGACACTGATACTTTCTAGAAGTGTCAGTTCCTCCTTCGTGTGACATGTTGCTCCTACGATTCGCCATCCTCATCTCCACAATTCGGGGTGCTCCTACATTTGTATAAAAATTACGTCTATCATTGAACCTAGCTCAAGGTTGTCAATATTTTCCCTGCAAAATATGATTCCATCCCTGCTCACTCTGCTATCGGGGCCATCGATAAAGCCAGTTCATCTGTTCCATAACGACACTCTGGCACACTGGCTCCTGCATCACAGTACCGTGATCACACATGACCTCTTGCAGTAAACTTAGCACGGGTAAGATGCCATTCATATTTCGACCCACGATTACAATTTCTCCTTCCAAACGAGTCGGAAGTCAGGTCAAACAAATCCTAATCAACTCAGAGGGGTCACATGGCATCCTTGTAGAGATGGCCAGCAGCCATCTGTTGTGACTGTGCAGGTGCAAAATCACCATTGAAGAGTATTGCGGATTATATAGCAAGTCTATAACCACCACTAGTGCACTCACAAAGTTTTTTTTTAATTGTCCTTAGAACCAGCAATGCTGTTAACCAGTCCCTCGCTGAATTATTAACACACGTGCAAACACTATGAGTCCCTACTTCTCACATATTGTCCATATACTATGACCAACAGAAACGTGTGCAGTGAAATGTAACTTACAAGTTACTTAAAGTAGAAAATGGGTTCCTTGTAACTGGAATCTCCATACGCCTCCATCATAACAATACTAAGCTTGACTTGGTTCTGTGTACTTTCGGCCCACATGGGCTCTAGGCTGCCACTTGCTCCCAGAGATGAGTACATACAAAATTCATTTCGAGCGACTGGCTCCATGACAATAGTAATGCTTCCTCAAACAGATACGTGCGGTTAAAGGCGCTTCAGTCTGGAACCGCGAGACCGCTACGGTCGCAGGTTCGAATCCTGCCTCGGGCATGGATGTTTGTGATGTTCTTAGGTTAGTTAGGTTTAACTAGTTCTAAGTTCTAGGGGACTAATGACCTCTGCAGTTGAGTCCCATAGTGCTCAGAGCCATTTTTTTTTTCAAACAGATAAATTCACGTAAGTGATTGTTGATCAACAGTTGCTACTGGCAAAAGACTATTTTTGCACCGTTATGAAGTGTCTTCTGTTATCTTCCTAATCAAACTCACTAAGTGGCTCAATCTGGCTCGTCTTTCCATGCAACGGTGTGTCATGGATGCAGCATGAACTCTGCTCCTGTTCCTACAGCTCCTCAAATTCATCTAATGCTCTCTTGCGCTCGTTATTATTTGCACAATTCATATTTGCTTCATTTCCCGGTGTCGCCTTGCATCGCATCATTAGCTGATGGAGTTTGCACGGCAAGTTATAGTTTCTGCGTTTGCTTCAGTTGGAGCAACGACTTCTCTCTAAGGAACTCTGGCCGGCTCAATTCGATTTCAGTCCATTCCATTCCTATGTGACAGCTGTTCCTCACAACTATCGTGAGAGCCCCTAGTCTATCTGGGAACTTGCTCACTTCCTCGTCTCGCTGTTTGTGGATCTAATCATGGAGCGACATTTGTTGTCAAACGCTCTGTAACATCTCTATTTGCTGTTAATTTGATTCCAAGAGAACTTCTACAGGGTCTACTGAAACTACCTAAGCACGCATAGTTAAAGAATTTTCCAGCACCAATATCAGATTCTCAAGTCGCTCAGTTACCACAAACTGATTTTCCGTCACCTTAGTTACCTTCTCACTGATTTCCTCTCTCCACTGATTTACTGATTCTCAACCTGTCAGTTACTTGTCTTCCAAAATCTTCGTGGTAAATAGTTTTCTGCACATCCAGCTTCCTTTCTAGGTTCTCAATGCTTGAATTCTGCTTATTAAATATCTTTCCACTACTCTCAATACTCGCATTTTGCTCTGGAAATTGTAGCAGTACCGATGCTTAGAAAACAATGAAGCTGGACTTGGGCGCCGCGACCTCTGTTTTGTAGGAACCAGTCCCGAATTCCAGATGGTTGACAAAATCTGCCTGTATCTGCCATGGTGGAGCATTTGGTATCGAAGCTGCCCCCCCCCCCCCTCCGCCCCACCGTTGACTTGTTCTGGACGGAGAATGGGGGAAGACACACCTTGGCTAACCACCTCCATGCTTTCTCTGTCACACACCAACTTGATACCAGCCTCTATTGTATCTCCTAACGGTTCAGCTTCGCCGTGACCAACATCTCGGGGATGCCGACAAACTCGTCCTGTTCCGCCATTTAGTCCCTTGCACAACTAATATTAATTAAGCTTCTTCCTCTCGAGCGGGTCTAACGTTCATTCTTAGGGAAATATATCCCACTATTTGCCCGAGTAACTGTTGCATTATCACTCCCTACCAACAATTTCTTTCCCACATTTTGCATCCGCATATATGAATCGATATACAATCTATGAAATTATCCCCCAAAAGAAACACAGAGTCACACATATAACACAACAAACAGAACATCGCTATGTATAAATGTAATAAATCAGTATGAAAACCGAATTGTATGACTCCTGCAAGGAAAGAATAAAGAAGTTTTACACTACATTTTATAGGCAGCCAATAATCTGATTGCGATACACAAGGTCACTGATTGGCACGGATTGCCACATGAAAGAGGTACATTCCTTCTCAAAGCCATTTTTATCAATGATTATGAATGAGAAAATTTCTTACTTGCTAATACCCACTTAAACTGGACCTGGGAGTCACAAAGGGTGGCTTCTAAGCTCAACTCCAGTACTAAGGAAGTTGTTTCCTTCACCATATTCAATGTATTTGAGAGTGTTTAGCAAAATACTCATGCAGTAATGATGAATATTTTATTTCTGTTACTCTTACACACAAAATATTCTCACTCACAGTATATGGAAGGGTCACACCGAGCCAACATTAAATGAGAGGTTAAGAACTGATTCATTTGGCAATGTTGTTGTTGTTGTGGTCTTCAGTCCGGTGACTGGTTTGATGCAGCTCTCCATGCTACTCTATCCTGTGTAAGCTTCTTCATCTCCAAGCAACTACCGCAACCTACATCCCTCTGAATCTGCTTACCTTATTCATCTCTTAGTCTGCCCCTATGATTTTTACCCTCCACGCTGCCCTGCAAAACTAAATCGGTGATCCCTTGATGCCTCAGAACACGTCCTATCAACCGATCCCTTCTTATAGACAAGTTGTGCCACAAGTTCCTCTTCTCCACAATTCTATTCAATACCTCCTCATTAGTTATGTGATCTACCCATCTAATCTTCAGCATTCTTCTATAGCACCACATTTCGAAAGCTTCTATTCTCTTCTTGTCCAAACTATTTCTCGTCCATGTTTCACTTCCATACATGGCTACACTCCATACAAATACTTTCAGAAACGACTTCCTGAGACTTAAATCTATACTCGATGTTAACAAATTTCTCTTCTTCAGAAACGCATTCCTTACCATTGCCAGTCTACATTTTATATCCTCTGTACTTCGACCATCATCAGTTATTTTGCTCCCCAAATAGCAAAACTCCTTTACTACTTTAAATGTCTCATTTCCCAATCTAATTCCCTCAGTATCACCCGACTTAATTCGACTACATTCCATTACCCTCGTTTTGATTTGGTTGATGTTCATCTTATATCCTCCTTTCAAGACACTATCCATTCCGTTCAACTGCTCTTCTAGGTCCTTTGCTGTCTCTGAAAGAATTACAATGTCATCGGCGAACCTCAAAGTTTTTATTTCTCCTCCTCTTCAAATGGTTCAAATGGCTCTGAGCACTATGGGACTTAACATCTATGGTCATCAGTCCCCTATAACTTAGAACTACTTAAACCTAACTAACCTAAGGACAGCACACAACACCCAGCCATCACGAGGCAGAGAAAATCCCTGACCCCGCCGGGAATCGAACCCGGGAACCCGGGCGTGGGAAGCGAGAACGCTACCGCACGACCACGAGATACGGGCTCCTCCTCTTCTCCATGTATTTTAATACCTACTCCGAATTTTTCTTTTGTTTCCTGTACTACTTGCTCAATATACAGATTGAATAACATCGGGGAGAGGCGACAACCTTGTCTCACTCCCTTCCCAACCACTGCTTCCCTTTCATGCCTCTCGACTCTTATAACTGCCGTCTGGTTTCTATACAAATTGCAAATAGCCATTCGCTCCCCGTTTTTGACGCTGCCACCTTCATAATTCGAAAGAGAGTATACTAGTCACCATTGTCAAAAGCTTTCTCTAAGTCTACGAATGCTAGAAACGTAGCTTTGCCTTTCCTTAATCTATTTTCTAAGGTAATTCGTAGGGTCAGTATTGCCTCACATGTTCCAAGCTCATCTTCCCCGAGGTCGGCCAGTTTTTCCATTCGCCGGCCAGGGTGGCCGGCGGTTCTGGGCGCTACAGTCTGGAACCGCGCGACGGCTACGGTCGCAGGTTCGAATCCTGCCTCTGGCATGCATGTGTGTGATGTCCTTAGGTTCGTTAAGATTAAGTAGTTCTAAGTTCTAGGGGACTGATGATCTCAGAAGTTAAGTCCCATAGTGCTCAGAGCCATTTCAACAACTTTTTTTTCCATTCGTATGTAAAGAATTCGTGTTTTGCACCCGTGACTTATTAAACTAATAGTTCGGTAATTTTCACGTCTGTCAAAACCTGTTTTCTTTGGGGTTGGAATTATTATAATCTTCTTGAAGTCTGAGGGTATTTCATCTGTCTCATACATCTTGCTCACCAGATGGTAGAGTTTTGTCAGTGCTGGCTCTCCCAAGGCTATCAGTACTTCGAATAGAATATTGTCTACTCCCAAGGCCTTGTTTCGACTAGGTTTTTCAGTGGTCTCTCAAATTCTTCACGCAGCATCATATCTCCCATTTGATCTTCATCTACGTCCTCTTCCATGTCCATAATATTGTCCTCAAGTACATTGCCCTTGTGTAGACCCTCTATATACTCCTTCCAGCTCTGCTTTTCCTTCTTTGCTTAGAACTGGGTTTCCATCTAAGCTCTTGATGTTCATACAAGTGGTTGTCTTTTCTCCAGAGGTCTCTTTAATTTTCCTGTAGGCAGTATCTATATTACCCCTAGTGAGATAAGCCTCTACATCCTTACATTTGTCCTCTACACATCCCTGCTTAGCCATTTTGCACTTCCTGTCGATCTCATTTTTGAGACGTTTGTATTCCTTTTTGCCTGCTTCATTTACTGCATTTTTATATTTTCTCCTTTCATCAATTAAATTCAATATATCTTCTGTTACCCAAGGATTTCTACTATCCCTCGTCTTTTTACCTACTTGATCCTCTGCTGCCTTCACTACTTCATCCCTCATAGTTACCCATTCTTCTTCTACCGTATTTCTTTCCCCCATTCCTGTCAATTGTTCCCTTATGCTCTCCCTGAAACTCTGTACAACCTCTGGTTTAGTCAGTTTATCCAGGTCTCATCTTCTTAAATTCCCACCTTTCTGCAGTTTCTTCAGTTTTAATCCACAGTTCATAACCAATAGATGGTGTTTGGAGTCCACATCTGTCCTGTAAATGTCTTACAATTTAAAACCTGGTTTCTAAATCTCTGTCTTATCATTACATAATCTATATGAAACCTTGCAGTGTCCCAGGGCCTCTTCCACGTATATGACCTTCTTTCATGAATCTTAAACCAAGTGTTAGCTATGATTAAGTTATTCTCTGTGCAAAATTCTACCAGGCGTTTTCCTGTTTCATTCCTTACCCCCATTCCATATTCACCTATTACTTTTCCTTCCCTTCCTTTTCCTACCATCGAATTACAGTCACCCATGACTATTAAATTTTCCTCTCCCTTCACTATCTGAATAATTTTTTTTATCTCATCTTACATTTCTTCAATCTCTTTGTCATTTGCGGAGTAGTTGGCATATAAACTTGTACTAATGTGGTAGGCTTGGGTTTCGTGCCTATCTTGGCTCCAATAATGCGTTCAATATGGTGTTCCAATTTTGTTACTCATTATTAAACCTACTCCTGCATTGCCCCGATTTGATTTTGTGTTTATAACCCTGTATTCACCTGACCAAAAGGCTTGTTCCTTCTGGCACTGAACTTCACTAATTCCCACCATATCTAACTTTAGTCTATCCATTTCCCTTTTTAAATTTTCTAACCTACCTACCCGATTTAGGGATCTCACATTCTACGCTCCGATTCGTAGAACGCCAGTTTTCTTTCTCCTGATAATGACATCCTCCTGAGTAGCCCTCGCCCGGAGATCCGAATGGGGCATTAGTTTACCTCCGGAATATTTTGCCCAAGAGGACGCCGTCATCACTTAACCATACAGTAAAGCTACATGCCCCCGGGAAAAATTACGGCTGTAGTTTCCCCTTGCTTTCAGCCTTCCGCGGGACCAGCACAGCAAGGCCTTTTTGCTTAGTGTGATAACCGCCGGAATTCTGCATTTCACTTGCACTTCCTGGACATTGATATAACGACCATCAATTTATACAATTTTCCATAAAGTGTTCATCTACAGATTCTCGCTTGGTAACAAAATTACTTGTATCATTGTTGTGACAATAAACTGCAGAAGCGTGATATTGTGTTATTCCTAGTTATAACACCATCGGGCATTGTAAAGAAAAAGAGAAATAAGAATGGAAGTTTTCAGAACAAATATTCATTCAGCAACGGAGTGTGTGCCGGTATGAAACCTCCTGACAGACAAAAACTACGTACCAGACCGGGACTTTGCCTTTCAAAAGCAAGTGCATTACAATCTGAGCTACGGGAGCACGACTCATGATCCATTCTCATAGCTATGCTTCACAAAGTGATTCTACGGGGCATAAATTAAAATTTACTAATAAAATTAATCTCTTGTTTTGTTTGTCTAAGGGCAGAGTTATTTGCCTATTCATATTTAAATAGAAGGAGAAATAACATGAAATATTGGAGAGAGACTTATAATGTGGTCAATGTGAAACGCAATTCAGCGGTTGTTTTGCGAGAACTGTCTCAACTGAAGCTAATTTTTGAGAATTTTACCTAATGGAGTCAGAAAATTTAGAGTTCTTGAAGCAGATTGTGACTTCTCCCTTGAAAGTAAGTACACGAACTTCATTCTGCCTGTTTCTCCGTTTTGCGGTGTTGTCCAAGGAGCTAGATACCAAAGCAAGGTTGGCAGCTCGGATTTCAACCACAAGGAACGATAGTCGCTGCTAGCCACACTAAAGAATGAGTGACACCATTGTAAACACGCCATAAACGTTTCGCTGCGCCGTCGCATCCGCTCGTCCACTTACGTATGAGCACAGTGCCGCTCAGTCCCAGTCCGCGATCATCGACTAAGATGACACCATCATCTTCTAGTAGGTCAGCTGTGTGATCAGTGCTTTAGGCAGAACTATGCAAAACTTATTGTCAAATGTACTCTGAGAGACAGTCTTGTAATTTGTCTGTATAAAGTGATACGTTAATGTTCGCAGACAGTTGTAAATACTCACGACATTCCTGTGGAAATGGATTGTACGAAGTTAGGTAGTTATTCTTATCTATGCTGCAATAAAGTGAAATAATATTTTATGTGTTATAGCATCCACTCAGTTTCCTCCCGGAGCATATCAAAGAAACCACCACTGTACGGGTTAGGTATTTACGTCGGGTACAGCATGTCTGATAATCTATTGATTACAATGAGGCAAGCCAAAAAGATCTTGTTGCTACGGAATATCGTACAGTCCGTATCGCTAAGAGACCAGCATGTTGTGTATCTTGATATCTTTTTCGAAAGGCAGATACCACTGTCGTACCAGATTGCTCCTGTTCTGCATCTCCAGAAAACTTTAAATGCAGATAAGTGGTGCGTATCGTATAAGGTATTTATTAATAACGCTTTTATCCTAATAGAACTATCATATTGCCACAGGATGTGGCTTAAGTGTTAGTCAATACACGGCTGAGACCAAATGAATTTGCGGCAACAGGTGCTCTTAGAAGTAGGTAAATGCGGGATATGCTGCGTTTCTGCGTAAACCGTCAATGGGAATATGTATTTCTGTGTGTGTGTGTGTGTGAGAGAGAGAGAGAGAGAGAGAGAGAGAGAGAGAGTGTGTGTGTGTGTGTGTGTGTGTGTGTGTGTGTGTGTGAGAGAGAGAGAGAGAGAGAGAGAGAGAGAGAGAGAGAGAGAGAGAGAAAGAGAGAGGGGGGGGGGGTGGCAAAACGGTCAAGAATTATTCGATAACAGCATTACAGATAAAATTTTCGACTTCGCCTGATCGATAAAATGTCGAGAGACAAGATCGTGAACCGTATGAAGAAGGAGTAAAAGTAGAAACTATTGTCCAGTGCGTATGCAGGGCGGTCTGTACCTATGAGTACAAACAGCAGGAGTGGATAAAAAACGGCATGTTCGTCCTATTGGACTGCGCCAACACACCAAAACCTCGAACAAAATGAGTACATGGATCTCGTCTCAAAGGAAGCCACACATAACGGGCGCTTGCTTGCTCCGATTTCAGTGTATCCGACGACGTTACTAGTAATAAAAGCAAGGACGATGTTTCAAAAGCTAGTTACAGTTTCACATCATTGTATCTTCTATTTCAATGAAGTTAGAAACCTTGGGTCAGTTTCAACTTAGGCACAGGAATAGAAAGTTTTTATTTTCAAAAGAACTGTCCAATGTTATAAGGGTATGATACAGTATTTTATATACTTGCACGTACACCCTTGAGTACAGTTGAAAATTTCAATTAGGATCAGGGTTTCAATTTATCTTCGACAAATGTTCAGTGTGCCCCTACCAGACACACAATAATCGTCCAGATGACAGCGAAATTCTTCCACACTTTTGCCTCCATGTTTCTAGTTACATCATTTAGAGCTGTTGTTATGCCTTGTCACTGACAACACACAACAGACGAAGTCTTTGTGAACCCACCTCAAAAAATCACATATAATGAGCTCAGGTGACATTGGAAGCCAATAGTGCAATGCGAAGTCCGAACATCCCTCATCCTAGAAGAAGATGCAGTGGCGCACTCTAGACGAAAATCAGCCGTACATTTGCCGCTGAACTGTTCCTGTCGAAACAGGGATCGCAAAAAGCGATGTACTGCTATTTTGTCGCCATCTCGACTTGACGTGCAGGTTGGAGCGAGCGAGCTTGCTACCCAGACACACCTACCGTAAACCTCAAGAACTATCGAGTTATAGCTAACACCAAGGTAATTTTTAATTTCGAAGCCCTATTTCAAATTGCCAACGGCCTTGCCGCAGTGGTAACATCGGTTCCCGTCAGATCACTGAAGTTAAGCGCTGTCGGGCTGGGCTAGCACTTGGATGGGTGACCATCCGGTCTGCTGAGTGCTGTTGGTAGGCGGGGTGCACTCAGCCCTTGTGAGACAAACTGACGAGCTGCTTGATTGAGAAGTAGCGACTCGGGTCTCGGAAACTGACTTACGCCTGGGAGAGCGGTGTACTGACCACATGCGTCTCCATATCCGAATCCAGTGACGCCTGCAGGCTGAGGATGCCGGCTGGTCGTGTTTGCGGGAGAGCGTCGGTCGGGACGGGAAACTCTGATTGCGGACGTCTGGGAGTGTACAGGAGGCCACGCCGTTTTGTTGATGGATTTGCGTGACTCGTGTCAGGTGTGATGCATCGCTAATGCCGTGATAGCAGCCAATGTTACTGTCTTGGTCGCGGGTGGATCCAAGGGGATGAGGCCTGGTTGTCCATTGAAACTGCTATCCTACGGATGTCATCGGACTTAAAGTTAGACGTTTTGACCATTATTTGCGTCATTTGCAAGTAACTAGGGATTCCGGCGTCTGCAGTAATTCGGGCAAGATTATTTGTTTCGTCGGTGTGTAAATGGCTGAACAAGGAGCAGTTTATGTAATGCCCACCTTATGCTCGTGTTCTGCGTGTGCTGCTTGCGAGTGTAAACTTGACTCTCACCTTTGTCTGCTGATTTTAAGCACATCGTCAAATACTGAATCCAAGAAGTGACTTTCAATTAATTAGCTGGATTCTTTCTTTCCTCGTCACAACGTGTGTTAAATGGCAAAGTAGAATTGTAGACCTTAACGTGCTACCTAATTTGCCTGGAATCAGTAACAGAGCCTAACCTGTTAACTAATTAAGGCTTGTGGTAAACAAAGGTATTTAAGTATGTTCTTTTAAAATATTATATGAAATGTGTCAATGATTTATGTTGCGCTAGTTGATTCTGGGGTATGAACGGAAGTGTTGACACATCTTCCGTGTAAAGGAACCCTGATAGTTTTGTTTTGGAAACTCTGAGAGAGAGAAACTAGTGTGCTTTAGTCCTGCCTTGGGTTAAGGCTATATTCGGGCTCTGGCATTTGTACTGCAAGCTGCAATATCATCCTGTTGTTTCATGGTTCTCAAACTAGGTGTTTGCGCTAAACATGCTTTGGGCTGGGCATTTCGCTCCTCAGCACGATACTTGGGCTTCAGCTGAGTCTTCAGTTCAAAAATGGTTCATATGGCTCTGAGCACTATGGGACTTAACATTTTGGTCATCAGTCCCCTAGAACTTAGAACTACTTAAACCTAACTAACATAAGGACATCACACACATCCATGCCCGAGGCAGGATTCGAACCTGCGACCGTAGCAGTCCCGCGGTTCCGGACTGCAGCGCCTAGAACCGCACGGCCACCGCGGTCGGCAGTCTTCAGTCTATTGACTGTCCATCGTTCGCCACATCGGTAATGGTCTACCTGCCATCAGTCGATTTCAATGCTGTAGTTAGTTGTAAACTAGTACTGCTTCCATTACTTTCTGACCAGGGCTCTTGCTCGACGTTTGTCTTTAAATACGCCGCTAGCCTGGTTAGCGTATGTTGTGGCTAGCTTAAATTAATCACTGCTCAATAGCCCAACACAGTTTGTCGGCCGTCAGAAGCCGTGTATGTGTTATTTATTCCTTTATTCTAGTCAATCTATAAGTATGCTTCCAAAATGAGATTTTCACTCTGCAGCGGAGTGTGCGCTGATATGAAACTTCCTGGCAGATTAAAACTGTGTGCCCGACCGAGACTCGAACTCGGGACCTTTGCCTTTCGCGGGCAAGTGCTCTACCATCTGAGCTACCGAAGCACGACTCACGCCCGGTACTCACAGCTTTACTTCTGCCAGTATCTCGTCCCCTACCTTCCAAACTGTGCAGAAGCTCTACTGCGAACCTTCCAGAACTAGCACTCCTGAAAGAAAGGATACTGCGGAGACATGGCTTAGCCACAGCCTGGGGGATGTTTCCAGAATGAGATATTCACTCTGCAGCGGAGTGTGCGCTGATATGAAACTTCCTGGCAGATTAAAACTGTGTGCCCGACCGAGACTCGAACTCGGGACCTTTGCCTTTCGCGGGCAAGAAAGTTCTGCTAGGTTCGCAGGAGAGCTTCTGTAAAGTTTGGAAGGTAGGAGACGAGGTACTGGCAGAAGTAAAGCTGTGAGTACCGGGCGTCAGTCGTGCTTCGGTAGCTCAGGTGGCAACAGTCTGCTTTCCGCAGCGCTGCGGCGAGGACGTCTTGTTTACGTCCCGTCCGCGCGGTCGCGAGTGCCCGTAGTTGTTTACTACTTCGTCGCCGCTAGTTTAGAGTCCATCACTACCGACGCAACATGGCACATTCATACAGACAAACCACCATCAAGATCAGTTTTCAAACCGATCATGCACGACCGCGAGCTTTTGAAGTGGAACGTTTTCTACGTGACGACGTTAAAATTGACCCGCGAGACATAATTGGTATCCATCTCTCTATCACGAGCAGTGTTGTCTACGTCAAGCTAGTAAGTGACGCGGTGTGCAACAGAATCGTGAGCGCACATGCGAACGATCTTAAATTCAAACATTCTGATGGCCATATTGGGGCGATCTCTATCGATCACGCGGGGCTTGGCCTCCGTACGATACGCGTCTTCGAACTCCCTTTCGAAGTACCACCGGACGTAGTCACCGCGGCTTTCCAGCCCTACGGCAGAGTGATCAGCCATATGGCCGAAAAATGGACCACCTTTACAACGTACCCCGTTCTTAACGGGGTACGACAGATTAAAATTGAACTGACCAAACATGTTCCGTCATATCTTGTCATCGGCGGATGTAGGGCGATCATTATGTATGACGGTCAGCCACGCACTTGTTCTGGTTGTGGCCAAGAAGGGCACGTCCGGTCGGATTGTCTCCGACGACGGCTTACTCAAATCCCGACAGGTGAATCTCTGACTCCTTCTACGGTGACGACCCTTCCTCTCAATTACGCCGAAGTTACACGGGCAGCAACTCTTTCCGATGCTGACGACAGTAGTCCGATAGCCGCCCCCGATGGAGAGACCAAAATGGCTTCTGCAGTACAGGATCCGGCCTCTACAACGGCGCCCCCACCTGAAGATAATCACCGATCGACCTTGCAAGAAGGCGTGGATGCCAGAATGGACATTGACCCACGGGTTGTGCCGACAGCGGCTTTTCTTCCAGACACCGGAGCAGCTGACGAAATCCACCCACATTCAGATACTGAAACACACGTCCGTAAACAGCGTTCCCCGCGAAAACACAAGAGACGGCAGCGTGCTCCTTCGGACGAGTGTTTGCAGCGATCGTCTGACATGGACTGTGGAAATTCCGACGACGGTACCGGCGGTACAGAGGCCGCTGTAACTTCAAACTCAACAGATCGCCGTGGTGACGGCTTCAGCCCCTCAGACCCCACAGCACAGCAGGATCACAAGCAGACATCCGCTGCCGATTCCCAGCCAGCAGAGCCGATGGAGTCAGCGCCGAGTGCCGCAGCAGCCACTAACAGCCACCAACAGCCGATGGTGTTTCACGGCGACTGGGCGGACGACTGTGAGGAACACTCCTTGCCCATCGTGTCGGACGACACGGGGGGAAATTTACCCCACCAGTGTTGATCCTTTCCCGCTGTCAGTTACAGTGACGAGACAGCCTTACCAGGGTATTGATGGCCAACACGGATGCTGTGGATAGACCTCAAACTTATCGCGTTGCAACTATAAACATCAACACTATACGGACGCGCGCTAAGTTATCCTTGCTTCAGGATATGTTGAACTCTGCTTCCATCGACATAGCCCTTCTCCAGGAAGTGTACGTCGACGACTTCCCAGGCATGTACGGTTACGATGCTTGCTTCTCTCCAGCTTCCCCAACAGGCAGCGGTGTCGCTGTACTTCTTCGGGAAGGGATAGTGGCGGACGATATCCTGTTTCTGCCTGGGGCAAGAGGAATGGCACTCACAGTACTGGGGGTCCGCCTTATCAATATCTACGCACCTTCCGGGACGGACAAACGTCGCGAACGTTCACGATTCTTTGCGGAAGACGTCGCCCCGCTCTTCCAAGGCCGCCACGACCACCTGGTGTTTGGAGGTGACTACAATTGCGTACTGGCGCCCAGAGATCAACTCCCACGACATAATCCGTGCCCGGAACTCGGGACGCTAATTCGAGACCTGCAGATGGTGGACACTTGGGAACATCTTCACGGCCACCGACCGGGATTCACGCACTTCACAAGTCACTCTTCCAGTCGTATCGATCGGATTTATGTCTCACGCTCTCTCGCCGCTGGAACACAGGATGCGGAACTGTGGCCTGCAGCATTCTCGGACCACTCAGCTTACATTTGTGCCGTCACCCTGCGGCGGCAACAAGTGTGGAGAAGCCGCAGCCCGTGGAAATTAAACATCGCTCACCTGTCGTACCCGGATTGCCGCCAAGCCGTTGAGGATACGTGGCATTCGTGTGAAAATCGCCTCCGTGCATATCCCACAACGATCCGCTGGTGGTTGGACTGCGCCAAACCGGCACTGAGGCGAACGTTGATAACCTACGGTCGTGACCACGCTACCTGGCGAAGACATACACTCGACTTTTACTTCCGGGTCCTGCGCGACTGCGATGCTATGGCGCCGTCTCCGGAACGACAAACGGCGGTCCACCGTGCTAAGGCTCAGATCCTCGCTCATATGCGACGCCACCTAGAGGGGGTAGTCATCCGCTCGAGGACGCAGGATCGGATACCGAGCGAACGCCCGTCAATGTTCCACGTCCTTCGTGAACGTAAACGACGCCAACGAGCGCTGATACGCTTCATCGACACGGAGGACGGTTATCGCCTCACCACGCAACAAGACATAAACACAGCGTTCTACAATCATTACTCCCAACTCTATTCCGCTCAGACCCCTGATCCGACAGCACTGGAGGACGTCTCTCAGACGATTTACGGCACCGTCACCCCGGCAATGGAAGCGGCCTTGATGGAAGAAATTACAGAAGAAGAAGTGATCGACGCCTTTCGAAAAGGTGCTGTCAACAAGTCTCCGGGTCCTGATGGCCTCCCCTTGGAATTTTACCGGACTTTTCAATATTTATTAGCCTCCCGATGGACGGACATCTGTCGCGAACTCCTATCCCCGGACGTGCCGCTCCCTGCGGCCCTTGTGGAAGGAATGATTATTCCTATTCACAAACCGTCCGGTGGCTCACGACTGCAGGACTACCGCCCGTTGACGCTATTGAACTGCGACTTTAAGATCTTTTCTCGACTGTTGGCGGCGCGGATACGCCAGACCCTACGAAATGTTATCTCACCCGATCAAACGTCATTAGGAGGCGACAATAATATTCAAACAGCACTCAGTGAATATCGTGACTTGATCTCACTGGCGAGGGCATGTCGTCTGAAGGGTGCACTGGCGGCAATCGATTTTAGTCAAGCTTTCGACCGAGTGGACCACAACTATTTGGAAGCGGTTCTCCAACATATGCGGTACCCACAGCCATTCGTCACTGTCGTCATGCGACTCCTCCGTGGCGCGACGTCCAAGGTGATCGTCAACGGCCGACCTTCGCAGCCCCTCACCATTTCTCGATCGATACGCCAAGGGTGCCCTCTGTCCACTTTACTTTACGCTGTGGCCATGGAACCTCTCCTCTGCGGCCTGCGCCAACGGCTAACGGGTATGACGTTACGAGGCCACACTTTCCGGTGTAAAGCGTACGCTGACGACCTGGTGATTGTCATCCGCCACGGTGACGACACCGCTAGCGCACTAAATTGGATAACGAAATATGGCATGGCCGCTGGTAGTCGTATCAACGTCGCAAAATCGGTGGCGATGAACATCGGGGTCGGATTGTCTGAGAACAGTGTCACCCCCTTACAGCTCAGAGATAGTTTGAAATGTCTCGGCATTGACTTTACAGACGATATACGACGGACCGCTGCTCACAACTTTCGACGGCTTTTACGGAATGTTCGGACTGGAATTGCCAACAACCGCCTACGAGCCCTGGACATCGTCCAACGGACCCAGTATGTTAACTCACATTTAGCGTCACGCATTCCGCACATCGCCCAGATATTACCTATACCGGTGATGTTAGCACGATGTATACATGCGGCTTTTGGGTCCTTCGTGAGTTCAGGAATGCTTTTCAAGATCAAATATGAGACTCTCACCCTTCCTCCGGATCGGGGAGGGCTTGGCCTTTATCACGTTTATGACAGAGCGGTCGCCCTATTTGTGAGCACATTAGTCAAACTACGGCACCGCCGTCCGGACAGTCTGACCAGTTTGTTAATAGAAGAACTGGCACCGCCCTCCCTGTTGCCGCCTGTGCCGATACACCACGTCCCCCCCTCGCTCTTCTACATCGGTGTCTTTTACCTCGAACTCAGTTACGTTCAACTTGCCTTACCAGCGACTCAACTGGCGACGGCAAAGGCGGTTTATAGGGTCCTACAACGTGGACGACCCGATAACGTCGTGGAGAGTAAGCACCCGAACGTCAACTGGCGAGTAGTGTGGAGGACAATTCACCACGTAACACTGGACACTGACGTCACGTCGATGTGGTATATCACTGCCAACGGTAAGCAGGTGACCAGATCAAGGCTACATGCGATCCACATGGTGGACTCACCCACGTGCACGTACTGTGGCGTTCAAGACGACGATGAACACCGTCTTAGCTGTGGCGAGTCTACGGCAGTGTGGCACTTAGTGAGGCAAATGTCAGCATACTTCCTTCGGGTAACGCCGAATCATATCGACCCCAAGACTATCTTATTCCCGGATGAAACGTATTACCCACGCACTAAAACTAATGCAATGACGTGGCTTCGTGGACATGCAGTGCATTATTTGTTTCAAGACGGCACTAAGGACACTTTAGACTTTTGGAACTATTTGCAGGAACGACATTGCAAGATCCTCCGTAACCCTAAGTATCGACAATATTTTTCCAATTTTTTGTGGAGTGCGTTCCACGACCCTCCACGTAGCTGGAACATCACGGGTAAGAGAAGCTAAAATTACAATACGATGATAGAACACTACACGGTACGACGTGGGATCTACTTTCATCACTACGAGAAGTCATACCTGGATGATACAGCAGATGGAGAGTTTCGTTGTGAACCCTCACACTCTGTAGCAGTATTTGCCCCATTTCCTCTTTTTGTCCCCGGTGCGAAAAGGTCTTCGCAGTTTTAGTTTCCCCATCCGGTGCAAGATGTAGCACTGGTTAATGGTGGTATGGATTCCACCCTTCAGTTTTGTTTCATGGTTTCCTTCGCCCCGCACTTTGTTCTCTTTCTTTATGCCTTTCTCTACAACTATTAGCATGGTTTTAGTTATGTGCCTCCCCAACTCGACGCAAAGAGTGCACTTACTAGTTTTCAGTTCCTTACTGTTAAAAAAAAAAAAAAAAAAAAAAAGATAGTAGAGCACTTGCCTGCGAAAGGCAAAGGTCCCGAGAAAATAAAAAAAAAAAAAAAAAAAAAAAAAAAGGTGGTAGAGCACTTGCCCGCGAAAGGCAAAGGTCCCGAGTTCGAGTCTCGGTCGGGCACACAGTTTTAATCTGCCAGGAAGTTTTATAAGTATGCTATTCTTAATTTTGTTACTCTAGGTAGCCATTAAATTGCCATTTCAATCTCCAATTTAGTGTTTTTCCAGCAATTTTTGATCGTGGTTATATATATAGTACTTAATGTCATATTGTAATGAAAGGAACTTATTGGAGGATTAACTGTTACCGTAAGGTGTTGTGGACGATGCAATTTTCTGTTATTCATCTTAATGTTCTATTCAATGTGTAAACTTGCTAATTATTTTCCCTTTAAATGGAGTGTGCCTGCCTTGATGTTATAAATGTCTGTATCATAACGAGTTCTTTAACGCGCCTAAGCGCATATTTATATTTATGGGAGAACTTAAATTGAGTTCGCCTGTTGAACTTTAATTAAAGTGCAGAAAACTGAATCAGGTGTTTATTAGTTTTCTCGTGCTATTATGTCAAGTGTAACGCGTGACATTTTCTTGGTCTGTTATCAAGTGTTACAATAAATGCAAATTGCAATGAAGTGATGCGCTGTTTCAGTTGTTCCCGTGATTTCCTGTTTCCGCATATAGTATTTAATTGCTCGATATATGACTGATTAAGCCTTTGTTGAAATATTGGAGAGAGGTGCGCGTGTCCCAACCCTGTCACTCCTCGACTGCCCGTAGCTCCACTGAAAAAGTCTGGTACTGTTTGGAACAGCGACTGACGCCAAGTAGTCATCATCCGTGGCAATGGCTAACTCCTGGTTACATGGCACGTGCGAGGCGGGCCGCAGTTGGCAACAAGAGCAGCAGCTGCAGCTGCAGCGCGCCGCGGTCCTCCTTGCGAGCGCGCGCGGCGTTATGGAATCGCACTTTTGCAGATAAGGGAGACACCAAGTCCGGCACTGCTCAGTCTGCTCGCCATGGGTGAGGGGAGGAGCTGCCTTCTGCCGCTGCTGGCGCTGCTGTTGGCCGCCGTCCCCGGGGCCGTCGCTTCAGGTAACTGGCCGCACTGTCTGTCTCTGCGCCTGTACCATGCAGACCGCTGCCACGTACGCGACAGAGGCTGTACCGCTTATTACCGTCCCATTCCCATATGAGTTGCTGGAACAATGAGTGCATAAATGCCTATATGAACGCTGTCTTGGTCTTCCTGTCCCACCGGAGCAACACGCAGAGTGTTGCAGTATATCTCTATATTCATGAATACTGTTTCCTGAAAATTTATAAGTAGGCTTTCGGGGGATAGCTGGCGTGTACTCCAAGCGTCTGTAATTTCAGTTCTTTCGACTTCTCTGTGACACTCTCCCACGGGCCAAACAAACTTTCTATTCGTACTGCCCCTCCCTGTATACGTGCAATCTTTCTTCTTCTTCTTTCACTGGTGCCATGTCCCGCGCTGGCGCAGGGTCGGCATTGTTAGGAACGGATTTGGCAAGGTTAGTGGAAAGGGGTGGCCGGATGCCCTTCCTGCCGCCACCCCGTACCCCCCAGGACGGAATCAGTGTACCCCTGCTGTCTGCGACTAGTGTAATTCATGGAATAATGCGAACGTGTACAGATGTCTGCGAGCCGTGGAACTGAGGCGAAACGTGGGGACCACCCCAGCATTCACCTAGCGGGATGTGGAGAACCGCCTAAAAACAACATCCAGGCTAGCCTGCACACCAGCCTTCGTCGTTAATCTGCGGAGCGGATTCGATCCGGGGCTGGTGCGCTTACCCGAGTCCAGAAAGCAGCACGTTAGTGCGCTCGGCTACCCTGGCGCGTTTCCCTGTTTATTTGCAATACCCTCTATCTATCGTGTTCGGTGCGTGTTACACACACTTTAGTAATGTCTACGAATAGGCTAGGTCGAACGAGTGTTGTAACCAGACTCCTGTGTGGACTCTAAACGAGTCGTCGTTAAACGTTTTTGCTCAACAGCCAATACCAACACGGTGAGCCGGCACCTCGGGCAGCGTATGTACCAACCTCCATCATTAACTGAAGAGCGGAAACGGAAAATGCCCTAAATGTCAGATCTGACATTTTATAGGACATTCAAAAACCGATGTATCTCTTTTAGTGCTTAACTTACTAGTATCCACAGAATTATGCTGCCCACTTCGTGATTGTAAAGGATGAGACAAATAGAAAATCATTTAGTTAACACAGATCCAACGTTTCATGATAACACAAGCACAGAATTTCAAGATTTTAAACATGGCTGAAACAGCAACTGTTCAAATTCTTCACAGTAAATGATGCCAGCCAAAACTGTTGCATGATAAAAATTTATTAAAATTTCTTGAATAATGTTTCGGTATATACAAATATACCTTCATCAGAAGTAAAAATCTAATATTACATCCTGCAATGGAGATTAATAAAATGGAGATAATGTCTTGACTATTGACGACGCCTTTGGCACAATTGTTTTATTAATCTCCATTGCAGATGTAATTTTAGATTTTTTACTTCTGATGAAGGTATATTTATATATACGGAAACCTTGGTCGAGAAATTTTAATAAATCTTTATCGTGCAACTGTTTTGGCTGGCATCATTTACTGTGAACAAGTACAGAAATACACCATTAACATTTTAATTACAACTGTACTCAACGAAAACCATTTCACAGTTTTTGAGTTTTTGTAAAAAGAATAACATAATTGAAGAAAAAGATCTCTCGTATCAAGTTCCGTTCCTGACACAACTTCGTTCTTGGGATCAGATGTTGCGAAGTTTAGCGTAAAACTCCCTGCGCTGTTGAGCAAAAAAACAGCAACATCGTCAACAGCCCTTTCTGTTTTGTAACTAATAAACGTGGCTGGTCTCTCAGATGAAGTTCAGCATGGCATACATCGACTGTTGTCTCTCCTCTTTTGAACAGATTGACATTTTTTTCATTCTTCTTTTTCAGAGTAGGACATTTTCTTCCAAACTTTCGGGGATGATGGAGTAGTGTAAATGTATATATCTCGGGTAATGGATCCTTGTCCGGGAAAGACTGAGGCGGAAATTAGAATTGAAAATCGTTTTGATACCTCTTGTAGTGAACCTTTGTCAAGTACTCACAGCTATTAGCGCATGCACTTTAAAGATCATGCTTACTGGAGGCTCTTGTTTTGGTCCATGCTACCTTCTCCAAAAATATGGAAAGCAAAGAGCTTCCAGTAGATCAGGTGCACTGTCGGGGATATCAGAAAGATGTTCGATTATAATTTTCGACTGCATCGTTTCTGGGCCTCGACCCCTTACCTCAAATTGATACATTTGTCCTTCTCCAGAGCGCGCTTTTTGAAAAGAAAATGGGACTTACAACGTTTTCCATTTCCACTCTTCAGTTGATAACCTACACAAATTTTGTATGTTGTCAGCAGACTCCCGCCCCCCCCCCTCCCAAAAAAAAATAAAAAATAATGGTAGACTAGCTACGTATAGGCGCGATAAATTGGCCGCCGCTGGTCCTCGAGTACTGATCGTTAGAAGTCGGCACCATTTGTAACACTTATTCTCGACTGTTAAGTGTTTCATATCGTCGCCGCTGTTAGTGTCCCCAAAGTTGTGATACTGTAATTATCTGACGAAGTGTTGTTGTGTTGTCTAAGCGAGTGATCATTTGTTGATTAATAACAGTAATACTGAACTTACATTTAAATGCACTGTGCAAAATGAGGCGTGATAGCAAAGGTTCGGAATGTTATTTTGCGTTTTCTCATTGCGTTGTACGAAAATAGCCTTACTTTGATTTCATACTCCTTGATACCAATAAAATAAATAAATAAATGTCGTGTGACGAGGGCCTCCCGTCGGGTAGACCGCTCGCCTGGTGCAAGTCTTTCGATTTGACGCCACTTCGACGACTTGCGCGACGATAGGGATGAAATGATGATGATTAGGACAACACAACACCCAGTTCCTGAGCGGAGAAAATCTCCGACCCATCCGGGAATCGAACCCGGGCCCTTAAAATTGACAGCCTGTCGCACTGACCACTTTTCTTTTTTTTTTTTTTTTTTTTGCATTTTGTTCGTTGTTGATCGTTGTATTTGATCGTTGCGGACGTCACATGACATACGTTCAAGTTCGTTTTGTTGACCTTTCGACTCAGTTTTTTTATTACAGAGGCTAACCAGCTCTCTGGCCGAACACGCTGAGCTACCGTGCCGCCATTACTCAGCTACCAGGGGCGGACCTTGATACTAATAAGTACCACATCTGAAGGAGACCGTCTCTGTAATGCGCTTTGCCGGCCGTTGTAGCCGAGCGGTTCTAGGCGCTTCGGTCCGGAACCGCGCTGCTGCTACGGTCGCAGGTTCGAATCCTTCCTCGGGCATGGATGTGTGTTAGGTTTAAGTAGTTCTAAGTCTAGGGGACTGATGAACTCAGATGTTAAGTCCCATAGTGATCAGAGCCATTTGAACCATTTTTTTGTAATGCACTTTCACCAATCCGTGTTATTTTCGTGTCAAAATTTATACCCTATGATCTGATCAGTACTAGTCACGCACATCCGTTAGTTGTTAGTACTAGAAGACAAACAATAAAACATCCCCCCCCCTCTCACATCCTCTAACCCACAGTAGCCAAGCTACTTATCGATCTGCCCCTGAGGTAAGCGGCCAAACTTACTTAACTCACGGGTGAATTCGCCAATGTCTATTAAAATTACGCACATATTTCATATGTTACTCCCTGTATACGTATTTTTGATTTTTTACTGAGCAGGAAAACTACACTCTAAAAGCTCGTAATTTTAGTAGACTTTTTGGATTCGGCTGTTAATGGCTAGATGCGTATTATTATAAAATAACGCTGTCCGCGCGAATGCTTCATTCGGTCCGCATGCGGCCCGTAGCCTTCAGTTTGACGACAACTGTTTTAAGTCGTTTTCCAATCTACCTAAGTCAATTACCTGCTTTAATTACGACTGAACCTGTTTACGTATATAAACATACCTCGCAAAGCACAATCACATGCACGGCGGATGGTACTTCCCACTGTACAAATTATTTGCCTGAAATTCTTCCAGTTCCATCACGTATGGAACTGGGGAAGAATGACAGTTTAAATGCCTTTGTGCGCTCTGTAATTAGTCTTATCTTATCCTTGCTGTCAGGGTCTGCATTATGTTCTTAGATTCGCCATTCAATAGTGGTGCTTCAAACACAGTAAACGGGCTTCCACAGGATAGTCAACGTCCATCTTCAAGCGTCTGCCAGATCATAGTTCCCAGTATGTGAGTGACACTCTCCTGTGGGTCCAACAAACCCATGACATTTCGTCTTCCCTTTCTTTACTCTGTGTTAGAACTATCTACCATGATTCCCATTCGCTTGTGTGATGTTCTTGGATAGGTCGCATGAGTGTTTTGTAAGCAATCTCTTTTTAGATATATTACTTGTTCCCAGTATCCTACCAATGAACCGAAGTCTACCATCTGTCTTACCCAAGACTGAACCAACGTCATCATTCCATTTCCCATCCCCAGAAATTGCTACATCCAGGTATTTTTATGAGGTGATCGTTTCCATTTGTTGCTCGTTGATATTGTAATCACAGGATACAAGGTTTTAGGATTTGACGGAGTGCGGATTTTTACACTTCTGAACATTTCAAGCAAGTTGGCAACCTTTTCACCACTTTAAATTCTTATCAATGTCAGACCGAACATCTGTGCAGCTTCTTTTTTTTTTTTTCACAGATAACTGCATCTCTGAAAAGTCTCAGATTACTACTAATATTGTCTGCTTGGTCATTAATATACAACATGTGATTCTTGAGTACTGTGGCTATAATCTTAGCAAGGCTTGGGAACCAGCGATTGGGTTAATCAAGAGTAAATCGAGCAAACGTATAGTTGTGACGACCACGGCGGACAGAGCCATCATACCGACGTCATCTCAGACGCCGTCGCAATCTGTTCCACCGCGTTTCCGTGGCGCGGGGCGCGGACGGCGGAGGGAGTGCGCCGCGGGCGGAGGGTATTTAAATCGGCCGCCGCCGCGACCGAAGCCAGTTGCCCCTGAGCAGCCATAGCGTACGGATCTCCGTACCGGCACGTTCACAGGAGCTCAGTCCGTCAGTTCACCTGATGATGGCGACATGTATGATCGCCGAAATATTGTGCCCGTTGGTCACTGTAGACCGGCAGTACACCCGTGGATATTTTGAATATACAACATGAATAACAAGTGTCACAGCATTCATCTCCGGGGCACGCCAGAAATTACTTCATCTGTTGGTGGCTCCCCACTTAGAATACAAGTCGCGCCTCCTCCTTCCACCCTCCCCCCCTACCCCCATCCTTCCAAGAAATCCTCATTTTAGATTTAGTCACAAATTTCATTTGATGCCCCCATATGATTCATGTTTTCGTTATATAAAAGCGTTGTTCGAACAAGACTCTCATTTGGCTCCACAGAAGTGCCAGTCAGCAACTGTGTCTCGAAGTAGTCCGTGTCCTTACATTACGGAGGCAAAAAAAAAAAAAAAATAAATAAATAAAAATAAAATAAAACAGCAGTGCGCGCAATATTATGAGTCAGTGGTTTGTATACTACCTACATGGGGAACTATCGCCGAGCGCTCTAAGGCGCTGCAGTCATGGAGTGTGCGGCTGGTCCCGGCGGAGGTTAGAATCCTCCCTCGGGCATGGGTGTGTGTGTTTGTCCTTAGGATAATTTAGGTTAAGTAGTGTGTACGCTTAGGGACTGATGACCTTAGCAGTTAAGTCCCATAAGATTTCACACACATTTTTTGGGAACTCTCGTCTTGGTGCAGACAACTTGCACATTCCTGTTGTCTCTATTGTCCTCCGTGTTGTAGTTACACATAAAGTTTGTTAGTCTTTACCTCATTAACGATTAAATATCATTCCAAGTAATGATGAACCTTAGGCCACTGATTCATGCAGGAAACAATCATATCATCATAACACTTCATTTGAAGACATCGAGACGGAATAATGCTTTCCTTCACATAATCTGCTAATTTTACGACGTCTCTTGCAGTTTTCTTGCACCAAATGGTAATACTGTTCTAGAAATATTTCGTGTGCTTTGTATCTTTACTGAGTATATCCTGGAGGTAACTGAAAAACATTCATAACACTGTTATGAAATCCATTACCTGTCACCGTGTGCACTTGTTTCAAAAAATGTTCAGTTGTGTGTGAATTCCCAAGAGACCAAACTGCTGAGGTAGTCGGTCCCTAGACTTACACAATACTTAAACTAACTTAAAATAACTTATGCTAAGAACAACACACACACACAGCCATGCCCGAGGGAGGACTCGAACCTCCCGCAGGAGGGGCCACGCAGTCCGTGGCATGGCGCCTCAAACTGCGCGGCCACTCCGCGCAGCGCACTTCTTTCCATCGTTCAAATACACTGAGGTGACAAGAGTCGTAGGATACCTCCTAATATCGTGTCGGACCTCTTTTTGCCCTGCATAATGCAGGAACCCGACGTGTCAGAAATATTGAGCCATGCCGCATCTATAGCAATCCATAATTGCGAAAGTGTTGATGGTGCAGAATTTTGTGCACAAACTGAACCCTCGACTATGTCCCATGTAGGGCAATGTGAGTGGCCAAATCATTCGCTCGAATTGTTCAGAATGTTCTTCTGACCAATCGCGAACAACTGTGGCTTGGTGACATGATGCATTGTCATCCATAAAAATTTTATCGCCGTTTACTGCAAATGGTCTCCAGATAGTCGAACACAGCCATTTACAGTCAATGATCGGTTCAGTTAGACCAGCGAAGCCGGGCTTAGTGGCCGAGCGGTTCTAGGCGTTTCAGTCTGGAACCGCGCGACAGCTACGGTCGCCGAATCCTGCCACGGGCATGGATGTGTGTGATGTCCTAAGGTTAGTTAGGTTTAAGTAGTTCTAAGTTCTAGGGGACTGATGACCTCAGATGTTAAGTCCCATAGTGCTCAGAGCCATTTGAACCATTTAGACCAGAGGACCCAGTTCAATCCATGTAAACACCATTACAGAGCCACCACAGCTTGCACAGTGCCTTTTTGACAACTTAGGTCCATGGCTTCGTGGGGTCTGCGCCACACTCGAACCCTACAATCACCTCTTAACAACTGAAATCTGGACTCATCTGACCAGGCCACGGTTTTCCATTCGTCTAGGATCCATCCGATATGGTCACGATTCCAGGAGAGGCACTGTGAACAAAGGCACTCACGTCGGTCGTCTGCTTACATAGTCGTAACGTCAAATTCCGCCACACTGACCTAACGGATACGTTCGTCGTACGTCCCACATTGATTTCGACAGTTATTTCACGCAGTATTGCTTGTATGTTAGCACTGACAACTCTATTCAAACGTCGCTGCGTTCGCTCGTTAAGGCCGTCGGCCACTGCGTTGTCCGTGATGAGAGGCAATGCCTTATCTTTGGTATTCTCGGCAACTCTTGACAATGTGGCTTTCTGAATATTAAATTCCTTAACGATTTCGAAAATGCAGTGTCCCATTCGTCTAGCTCCAACCATCATTCTGCCTTCAAAGTCTGTTAATTCCCGTTGTGGGGCCATAATCGAAAGACAGCGTTGCCAATGCAGTGCCCTCTTATACCTCGTGTACGTGATACTACCACCATCTGTATATATGCATTTCGCTATCCCATGACTTTTGTCACCTTAGTATAGACCACGTTTGGTACCGAGAACTGCAGATCGACTTACTGTAAATTCGATTTTCATTGTTTTGTCGAGATAAATACGTTGTCACATTTGCAGTACGTGTCTCGATGGCAGTGAGTGGAACACAAATGTTGATAGGAAATACATCACTCCAGACAAGAACCACTTCAGGTACCAGTCACTTCAGATACGAAGTGCGCGGTAATGTGTTTCGCTGTTGACTGATAAGATCGCTTGCGCATGAGTTCTTCCACAGTTAACTTGATATTATCTTTAATAGTGGGTATGTCAACTTTGTTGAAGAGATCCATTGTTTGCGTCATTTGATTTAACAAATTACGCGCACTTAAAAATTGGCTAATACAGTACCTGATTCGCCGGCCGAAGTGGCCGTGCGGTTAAAGGCGCTGCAGTCTGGAACCGCAAGACCGCTACGGTCGCAGGTTCGAATCCTGCCTCGGGCATGGATGTTTGTGATCTCCTTAGGTTAGTTAGGTTTAACTAGTTCTAAGTTCTAGGGGACTAATGACCTCAGCAGTTGAGTCCCATAGTGCTCAGAGCCATTTGAACCAGTACCTGATTCACCTATTTCTACCGAATCCCAAAATGTTGATTTGCATGACAACGGAAACTTCGAGTAAAACGTAAGTGAAATAAAGCGAAATCAGTTTTATGATCAGCATGTTAGTTTCTGGATCAAACTCGAGATTTGAAAGCATACAGCACAACTACTAATTCCTGAACTAGTTATGGATCAATTCATTCTGTTTGTCTCCAAGAATCTCGAATGTACCATGCAACAGGCTCATGTGGACGCAGGCTCGGAAGATGTTTTCTGTTTGCATTCAAGTGACTCTTTGTGGAGGAAACTCTTTGTATGAAACGAAGAACGAAGATGTTTGGCTGGTACAAAATGGACAGCTACTATTCGACTTCGAATAAAATATGGATGTATAGACCCTAATAATACCTTCATGGAACAAAATAACTTCATGGTTGACAGATTTCAGTGGCAGGAGCCAGTGTTGCGGCCTAGCTGCAAACTCAGAGAAATAGTGGAGAATGGGAAATGTATCAATATGAGATACTTCACCCTTGTCCAGAAGCGACTGACTTACAAGTAGCAAACCCAAGCGTGCTGAGGACTAACACTGCCAGTGAAATACGGGAACCAACGAATCATTTGTAATAAACTGATCTATTATGTCCATAGTTGCTAACATCGTACGATATGCAAATCCGCCCATTATGCAGGTCTCGTGTCTCGATAAAAGAAATAAGCGAAGAAAGAGTGTCGTCGTAAATTGGGAATGATTCATACTTTGTAATTTTAGATACGATATACGAGACACAAGAACAATTATTTTTCTCCGAACTTCCGTCACAAATCGGCAGCTAGCTCTACGAACATAAATTTGTAAAGCATTAGTTGTGATTGATAATGACGAAAGAAAGAATTGCGTTCCTTGCTTCCATTATTTTTGAGCACTGGATACACTTTTATCCAGGCGTCTAGTACATACTAATATGAATGAGCTTAAAGATTCTTATGCAACAGTAGTAATTTGTTAAATCATACTTCCTTAAATGGCGACTAAATGCGTAAATCGGAACTTAACAAACAAGCGTCTTGATTATTCAACTGGTGGACGAGAATTAATCTCTGATATTGTTTGCTTCTCCGCAAAGAGGAAGACAGCTGAGTGCCCAGGGACAAAAATCCAAATCGTTGTCTTACTAAAGACCGCAGAAGACAGCGTATTTAAAATATATCGCAAACAAAATGCAATTTATACGCTGGAGGCATTAAAATCAAACTGAGATCTTACACAGGCATGCCAGAACAACAGCTACGCCGTAACATTTACAGAAAGTGGAAGCATTAATTCCTGCTGACTTCATTCACCGTGTCACGTTGTGCTAATGAGCGCTACAGCGCTATTTGGGCGATTCTCATTTCCCACGTATTTACTTGTCCTGGAAGAAACACGTTCCTCCAGAGATAGAATTCTCAGTAGTAGCACCAGACATGTATTTCCACGCTACAATTGTGAAGAGCTGTCAACGTAGATTCACAATGAACTTGTACCAGGAGACAGATAGTTTGTCGTTTAACAGACCGATTTATGAAGCCTCTCAGCTTAAATGCACCAGCATGCACAGTGTTGCCAGGAGACATACTCCTCACTTTGTTGGAAGATATTTTTTCACTCGATCTCTCTTTACGTATGCGATTCTAACATGAAGGAACCCCAGCTCGCTTTGCACATGTTGCTCGTTGCTCGTGAGCGCCCATGCCAGGTGTTTAGCTGCTTCGTCGCTACCTCTTTCACCTTCCAGGATCACCTCAGAGTCTTATCTCAGAATCACCACTAGTCCATAGACGGTGACATAGGAGCGGTTCAATGAAACTTAGCTTACCTTGTCATCTGAGACTGAGGAAAAGATAACCTGTTCTTGGATTAACTTCACGAACTGACGTGTAAGACACCCTCTTACGTGTTCTGTGTAGTCCTGTCGTTGTCATCCATCACAGCAGATAAAGCAGGGTCTCCGGAAAAGTTATGACCTGGAAAAATTCTGCTTGTGTGGCTGTAGAATGTAGATGGATGTTTAGGTGGTGGTGGTTGTTGGGATGTTTAAGGGGGACTAAACAGCGAAGGTCATCAGTCCCCCGATGGATGTTTAGCACCATGTTGTTTAGATATATAAAGTTGTTACAAAAATTTGGGGAAAATGTAGTTACTGTGAACCTAGCTGGAACTGTGCGTTGTGAAGTTGGTTTCTGCGAGATGAACGACGGGAAGTAAAGAAGACCAATCACAGGTGAAATATCTCATCTTCAATATATTTCCCACGTTCAGTGTACTATCCTCAAACCTACTTCTTTGTCGAATACTGATTCGACAAAAGTGTAAAATCTGCTTGCATAACCGCTGCAAGCGTCATAGGCTGAGAACATTCACTGCAGAATCTTCCTTAGCAGTGAATCCATGATCCGTACATCATCTCACTGTCTCACCCTACAAATTAATATATATTTTGGAATACGAAATAATATAACAAGACATCTCACCATATTCCGCTTAACGTACAATCTACAAAACAATTACGTAATTCAGTAACCAACTTTATAATCGTGATTACGTAGGCTTTCCCGGCGTAATAAGCCTTGAAAGTCTCTTCGGGTTTGCTGCTGGATCTTAAAATCAACTTGACTCGATATTTCGGCGATCCAACTGGTCGCCATCTTCAGGAAAATGCTGCTTCTGCTGATGAGTCCCGCTGAGAACTGACGCCGGGTTAAGAGACTTTCAACAATTTTATAATCCATGATGGAGAGATTCGAAAGCAGATATTATCAAAATGCTTCTTGCACAAAAACAAAATGAAATGATATTTTGTGCCGAGACAAATCATTAGAATGTCTGACTCTCATTGGCTGCCATATATTATCACTTCATTGGCTAGGAGCAACGGAAACGAAAACGAAAAAAATTGCCAACTTCATAACGAGTAGTAACAGCTAAGTACACCGTAACTGCATCTTAGTCAAAATGTGAGACATATATATAACTTTTCACAGAGACTGCTTGATATAATCTGCTACCGTATGTAGCTTGTTAGAGGACAGATAGCGTGATCTTTATGTATCATCAAAAATTTCTAATATAACAATGATACATGAGCCCTGTAATTACAGATACCATTCATGTAAATGGCGAAAATGATAAGGTCTTTTGCACATTTTTAACTTTAATCAGAAAAACATGCATATTTGCACTTTTTACTTTCAAGGACATTTAATATGCTTTTCTTTTTAATAAAAAGAATAAAGAAGATTGTGCTTATACACTCCATTCTCACCTTATGCAAGCATCTCGTCCTTCTCACGTCCCCAGATGGGATTTTTATTACTTCTCAGTAATTTTCTACCAATCCTATTTCTTTTCCCTCGGCATTTGCGCTGTCGAGCCCTTCGATCACAGAAGCAGCACGTATGGTATCTAAAGGAGTCTCAAAAAATGCCGACAACGCTTAGTATGTTGTGTGGGAAGGAAAACGGATCAGTTTTCAAGAAGGAACTGATATCCGGAAACTCACGGCTTGGAGGCTGGAGAGCGTCGAAGTCTGAGAACGAACAGTTGTGATGGTTTGTTCCAATTTGTTTTGGTATATGAATACGGAAGGTATGTAACACTTTAGCCACCTGTGTACGCTGATCGACGAACTGAGCTTCATAACAGTCCACAGTAGGACACGTACCAGTATACAGCTCCGGAAATGACCGACATGGTGCTTGCATGCGGTAAAGTGATATTTCAGTGGGTGATCTGCTGTAAGATTGTATGCGGAAAGTTTTCCAAACACATGTACACCACATCATTCCACGTTCGTGACCACCGAGAGTCACCTCAGAGTAGCCAGAAAGCTGCAGGTCGGTTTTTTCTGCTTTATTTGCATCCATTGTGCAGAAAAGTAGTACCACTTTGTGCTTGATACTTGCGAATACCAGTTAAGGCCTACTGTTTGTCCTCTGGGAGGTGCTGAAACGTGATGCGGGTCTTCCACACTCGCCTCGAGCGTTACTGTTGCAGGAGGACGTGCTGACAAAGTTCAAAGAGGATTCAGCCACTCGGCAGGTGGTACAGGCGCTCCACACGGCTAAAAGTGCCGTGTGGCGTATTGTCCATGAACACCGGCTCCATCCCTGCCATCTGCAGTGTGTCCAGGCTTTAAGGGAGGAGGACTACCTACGACGGGTACAGTTTGCACAATGGTATTTACAAAGCTGTATACTCCAGCCACAATTCCCGAGCATGGTGCTATTAAAAGATTATTGCACGATTACTAGACATGGTATATTAAACTTGCACAACATGCAAGGAGAAAGAAAACTGGCGTTCTACGGATCGGAGCGTGGAATGTCAGATCACTTAATCGGGCAGGTAGGTTAGAAAATTTAAAAAGGGAAATGGATAGGTTAAAGTTAGATATAGTGGGAATTAGTGAAGTTCGGTGGCAGGAGGAACAAGACTTTTGGTGAGGTGATTACAGGGTTATAAATACAAAATCAAATAGGGGTAATGCAGTAGTAGGTTTAATAATGAATAAAAAAATAGGAGTGCGGGTTAGCTACTACAAACAGCATAGTGAACTCATTATTGTGGCCAAGACAGACACGAAGCCCATGCCTATTACAGTAGTAGTACAAGTTTACATGCCAACTAGCTCTGCAGATGATGAAGAAATTGATGAAATTTGTGATGAGATAAAAGAAATTATTCAGGTAGTGAAGGGAGACAAAAATTTAATAGTCATGGGTGACTGGAATTCGAGAGTAGGGAAAGGGAGAGAAGGAAACATAGTAGGTGAATATGGATTGGGGCTAAAAAATGAAACAGGAAGCTGCCTAGTAGAATTTTGCACAGAGCATAACTTAATCATAGCTAACACTTGGTTCAAGAATCATAAAAGGAGGTTGTATACATGGAAGAATCCTGGAGATACTAAAAGGTATCAGATAGATTATATAATGGTAAGGCAGAGATTTAGCAACCAGGTTTTAAATTGAAAGACATTTCCAGGGGCAGATGTGGACTCTGACCACAATCTATTGGTTAAGACCTGTAGATTAAAACTGAAGAAACTGCAGAAAGGATGGAATTTAAGGAGACCTGGATAAACTGACTAAACCAGAGGTTGTACAGAGTTTCAGGGAGAGCATAAGGGAACAGTTGACAGGAATGGGGGAAAGAAATACAATAGAAGAAGAATGGGTAGCTCTGAGGGATGAAGTAGTGAAGGCAGCAGAGGATCAAGGAGGTAAAAAGACGAGGGATAGTAGAAATCCTTGGGTAACAGAAGATATATTGAATTTAATTGATGAAAGGAGAAAATATAAAAATGCAGTAAATGAAGCAGGCAAAAAGGAATACAAACGTCTCAAAAATGAGATCGACAGGAAGTGCAAAATGGCTAAGCAGGGATGTATAGAGGACAAATGTAAGGATGTAGAGGCTTATCTCACTAGGGGTAATATAGATACTGCCTACAGGAAAATTAAAGAGACCTCTGGAGAAAAGAGAACCACTTGTATGAACATCAAGAGCTCAGATGGAAACCCAGTTCTAAGCAAAGAAGGGAAAGCAGAGGTGGAAGGAGTATATAGAGGGTCTACACAAGGGCAATGTACTTGAGGACAATATTATGGACATGGAAGAGGACGTAGATGAAGATCAAATGGGAGATATGATGCTGCGTGAAGAATTTGAGAGACCATTGAAAAACCTAGTCGAAACAAGGCCTTGGGAGTAGACAATATTCTATTCGAACTACTGATAGCCTTGGGAGAGCGAGCACTGACAAAACTCTACCATCTGGTGAGCAAGATGTATGAGACAGGTGAAATACCCTCAGACTTCAAAAAGAATATAATAATTCCAATCCCAAAGAAAGCAGGTGTTGACAGATGTGAAAATTACCGAACTATCAGTTTAATAAGTCACAGCTGCAAAATACTAACGCGAATTATTTACAGACGAATGGAAAAACTGGTAGAAGCGGAACTCGGGGAAGATCAGTTTGGATTCCGTAGAAATGTTGGAACACGTGAGGCAATACTAACCTTACGACTTATCTTAGAAAAAAAGATTAAGAAAAGGCAAACCTACGTTTCTAGCATTTGTAGACTTAGAGAAAGCTTTTGACAATGTTAACTGGAATACTCTCTTTCAAATTCTGAAGGTGGCAAGGGTAAAATACAGGGAGCGAAAGGCTATTTACAATTTGTACAGAAAACAGATGGCAGTTATAAGAGTCGAGGGGCATGAAAGGGAAGCAGTGGTTGGGAAAGGAGTGAGACAGGGTTGTAGCCTCTCCCCGATGTTATTCAATCTGTATATTGAGCAAGAAGTAAAGGAAACAAAATAAAAATTCGGAGTAGGTATTAAAATTCATGGAGAAGAAGTAAAAACTTTGAGGTTCGCCGATGACATTGTAATTCTGTCAGAGACAGCAAAGGACTTGGAAGAGCAGTTGAACAGAATGGACAGTGTCTTGAAAGAAGGATATAAGATGAACATCAACAAAAGCAAAACGAGGATAATGGAATGTAGTCAAATTAAATCGGGTGATGCTGAGGGAATTAGATTAGGAAATGAGACACTTAAAGTAGTAAAGGAGTTTTGCTGTTTAGGGAGTAAAATAACTGATGATGGTCGAAGTAGAGAGGATATAAAATGTAGACTGGCAATGGCAAGGAAATCGTTTCTGAAGAAGAGAAATTTGTTAACATCGAGTATAGATTTAAGTGTCAGGAAGTCGTTTCTGAAGGTATTTGTATGGAGTGTAGCCATGTATGGAAGTGAAACATGGACGATAACTAGTTTGGACAAGAAGAGAATAGAAGCTTTCGAAATGTGGTGCTACAGAAGAATGCTGAAGATAAGGTGGGTAGATCACGTAACTAATGAGGAGGTATTGAATAGGATTGGGGAGAAGAGAAGTTTGTGGCACAACTTGACTAGAAGAAGGGATCGGTTGGTAGGACACGTTTTGAGGCATCAAGGGATCACAAATTTAGCATTGGAGGGCAGCGTGGAGGGTAAAAATCGTAGAGGGAGACCAAGAGATGAATACACTAAGCAAATTCAGAAGGATGTAGGTTGCAGTAGGTACTGGGAGATGAAGAAGCTTGCACAGGATAGAGTAGCATGGAGAGCTGCATCAAACCAGTCTCAGGACTGAAGACGACAGCAACAACAACAACATGCATGTTTGGGAGGAAGAGTATCGGCGTGTTCAGATGATTCAAAATCATCAACACATGATCGATATTAACATCTGGGGAGAGGTAATTTGTGACAATACCATCGGGGCATATTCACTGCCAAACAGACCAACACGGCCGATGTACCTGACATTTATTAGCGATGTTTTGCCTACACTAATGGATGTAGTGACACTAAATATTCTGATTGACATGTGGCTGCAACACGACGGAGTCCAGAACACTATGACGTTGATGTGCTGAGTCACCTCAACGTTGCACAACGCTGTCGATGGACTGGTAGAGGTGGACCAGTTCCATGGCCATCACGGTCGCCTGATCTGACGCCTCTCGACTATTTTCTGTGGGGCAGTATGAAGAGAATGGTGTGTAACACACTTGTACCGTCAGCAGAGGACCTCATTGCTCGATTCCACGGAGCGACTGAAATACTTCAAAGACAACCGCAAGTATTGGCTCATGCGCCCGCCCGGCTAGACGTGCGTTCTAACGCAGTGCTTCCGAGTGGGAAGGCGTACCGGTCCCCAGCACGAATCCGCCCGGCGGATTAGTGTCGAGTTCCGGTGTGCCGGCCAGCCTTTGGATGGTTTTTACGGCGGTTTTCCATCTGCCTCGGCTAATGCGGGCTGATTCCCTTATTCCGCCTGTTACACTATGTCGGCGATTGCTGCGCAAACACTGTCTCCACGTACGCTTACACCATCATTACTCTACCACGCAAACGTTGTGGTTACACTAGTCTGGAATGAGACGTTCCCGATGGAGTCCATTGGGGGCTGAACCGCACAATAACCCTGGGTTCGGTGTGGGGTGGCGGTGGGGTGAGTGGACTGCTGTAACCTGTTGTGGGGTTGTGTACCACTGAAGGCTACGGCGCAACGAAGCCTCACCGTCGTTTCTAGGTCCCCAGTTCAATTCATACATACGTACATTGGCTGATACGCGTAAGGCTCAGCACCGTCGATGTAGGTTCTGCATTCACGTGAGAGGTGCGCAGTTCGAAGACCTTTTGTAACGTAGACAGCGCGATGTGTTACTCATGTTGGGTTTATTGGCGTAATGTGAAACGCATAGCCATCTCGAACTTCGAGGCTCTCGCTCACCAAAGCCGTGTACTTCCAGATGTGAGTTCCTTCTTGAAAATCGATCAGTGTGCATCTCCGCACAACATACTAAGCGTTGTCAGTGTTTTTGGGGCACCATGTGTATTCTTCTATCAGCAACATTACATTCTCTCCGGATCCCTCCATCTCACAAGTAATTCTTGTCAACAGCAACAAAAATAGACAAGATAGCAGACGAAATATACCTGCTTTTCCGGGAACGACGCAGAGAGGATGTGAACTTCCTTTGTTGGTTCTCTGAAGAACAGACAATCAGCGGATCACAAGTGAACATGTGCGAATGCGACCGGCGCATGATCAAATGCCATTTGCGCACTCACGCCTAGCTGTTACACTACAGAGGATTCTCGCTCGCCGTTGCCCTACAGCCTACGAAAGAAACGTTTACATGCAACACACCTCCCACAACATGAAAACCGAATTTCGGAAATCTTTTTCGCTGTCGTGTTCACATGTTAAGGCCTGAAGCGGATTTTCTAGCTTTGTCAAATATGGTATCTGGAAAACAGTTGTTTCACTTTTTGATGTAGGCAGTACAATCCCATTTCTCTTCAGTTAAGAACTAGACGTAGACAGCTTAATGCTTAGTCTTCTCCTTCACTGTGCAAAAGGTTGATATTGAGAAGGCTATCTTCACTTACAGTGAAAATGTGCTTAATTCATTAGACAAAAAATTGCAGGCAACTGGTATATTTTGTGATCTATCAAAGGCATTTGACTGTGTAAATCACAATATCCTTTTAAGTAAACTAGAATATTATAGTGTAACAGGAAATGCTGCAAAATGGTTCAAATCTTATATCTCTGGCAGGAAACAAAGGGTGTTATTAGGAAAGAGCTTGATACATGTCTATCAGGCATCATCCAACTGGGAACTAATTACATGTGGGGTCCCACAAGGTTCCATTTTGGGGCCCTTACTTTTTCTTGTGTATATCAATGACCTTTCATCAGTAACATTACCAGATGCCAAGTTTGTTTTGTTTGCCGATGATACAAACATTGCAATAAATAGCAAATCAAGTGTAGTCTTAGAAAGATCAGCCAATAAAATATTTGTGGACATTAATCACTGGTTCCTAGCCAATTCTTTGTCACTAAACTTTGAAAAAACACACTACATGCAGTTCAGAACTTGTAAGGGGTGTCCCAAGAGTATATGTCTAACATATGATGACAAGAAGATAGAAGAAGTGGACAGTGTTAAATTCTTGGGATTACAGCTTGATAATAAATTCAATTGGGAGGAGCACACCACAGAACTGCTGAAGCGTCTTAACAAATCTCTGTTTGCAATGCGAATTTTGTCAGACGTAGGGGATATAAAAATGAAAAAGCTAGCATACTATGCTTACTTTCATTCCATAATGTCATATGGGATTATTTTTTGGGGTAATTCATCAAGCCAAGCTAAAGTTTTCCGGGCACAAAAACGTGCAGTAAGAATTATATGTGGTGTGAACTCAAGAACATCCTGCAGAAGCCTGTTTAGGGAACTAGGGATACTAACTACAGCTTCCCAGTATATTTATTCCTTAATGAAATTTGTCATTAAAAATATATCACTTTTTCAAACCAACAGCTCAATTCATGGAATCAATACTAGAAATAAGAATAATCTTCACAAGAATTTAAAGTCACTTAGTCTTGTACAAAAAGGTGTGCATTATTCAGGAACACACATTTTCAATAACTTGCCAGCAGCCATAAAAAGCTTAACAACCAATGAAATTCAGTTTAAGAGAAGCCTAAAGGATTTATTGGTGGCCAACTCCTTCTACTCCATTGATGAATTTCTTAGTAAAACCAACTGATTTGTATATAAGTACAACATAACTTCTGCACAATTTCAGTGCAGTAATGTGTTCACTGAAAATTTGTGTGTGTGTGTGTGTGTGTTTAAGTATAATCTAACTTCTGCACCATTTCAGTGCAGTAATGTGTTCATTGTAAATAAGTATTACAGTAGTTGTATTACATGTTTATTACCTTATAAATAAATAAAAAACGTTTTTTATTTTAAATTCAGTGCATTAGTATTTGTAAAATGACTCTTAGTGTTCATTAAAAATGACGATCATTCCACTTGGGACCTGTGGAATGGTACATTAGCTTATTTGTTTTAGTTGTAAATATTTGTCATGTATTGTTGTTTTTCTGACATGTTCCACATCCAGGAGGACCTCCTCACTACGGATCAATTGGAATGAAAGTAAATCTAATCTAATCTAAAACTCTGTCCATATCAGCCGAAAATTTTTAAAAACAAGACATAAGCTGACAACCCAAGCACGTTTCAGAAACGGTTCTGCATTTGCATGGGAGCATATCAGAAGCAGTTCACAAAATCGGATTTTGCAAGCCACATGTAAACATACTGAAACAGTCGCGAAACTTAAACAGTTCTTTTGCAACCGCTACTTCAGCGCTGCCATGCGGCTGGCATGTATAAACACACTGCAGAATGATTGTGTATCTTATAGCCTATAGTGTAAAGTACAGAAATACGTTCAAAATGCAAACGAGGCCGTATTGCGGAGTTAATTGTGCCGCTATAAACTGTAGCAACAATAAAAAATTATCTCCAAGACAGTAAAAATCGTACCTAGTTTTGGATGTATTAAAATGGGACTGAAATCCGCAAAGAAACTCTTGAAACGAGCTGCAATCAGCACAAAGCATCAGAAAGTAGTTGCCAACCCAACAGGCCACAATTTATTTCCTGTCTTAAACGATTTTCGATGGTACGTTTACGACTCTGCTACTGTGAACCGTATATATTACATTGCTCTGAGTTTTATTATTATACACTCCTGGAAATTGAAATAAGAACACCGTGAATTCATTGTCCCAGGAAGGGGAAACTTTATTGACACATTCCTGGGGTCAGATACATCACATGATCACACTGACAGAACCACAGGCACATAGACACAGGCAACAGAGCATGCACAATGTCGGCACTAGTACAGTGTATATCCACCTTTCGCAGCAATGCAGGCTGCTATTCTCCCATGGAGACGATCGTAGAGATGCTGGATGTAGTCCTGTGGAACGGCTTGCCATGCCATTTCCACCTGGCGCCTCAGTTGGACCAGCGTTCGTGCTGGACGTGCAGACCGCGTGAGACGACGCTTCATCCAGTCCCAAACATGCTCAATGGGGGACAGATCCGGAGATCTTGCTGGCCAGGGTAGTTGACTTACACCTTCTAGAGCACGTTGGGTGGCACGGGATACATGCGGACGTGCATTGTCCTGTTGGAACAGCAAGTTCCCTTGCCGGTCTAGGAATGGTAGAACGATGCGTTCGATGACGGTTTGGATGTACCGTGCACTATTCAGTGTCCCCTCGACGATCGCCAGTGGTGTACGGCCAGTGTAGGAGATCGCTCCCCACACCATGAAGCCGGGTGTTGGCCCTGTGTGCCTCGGTCGTATGCAGTCCTGATTGTGGCGCTCACCTGCACGGCGCCAAACACGCATACGACCATCATTGGCACCAAGGCAGAAGCGACTCTCATCGCTGAAGACGACACGTCTCCATTCGTCCCTCCATTCACGCCTGTCGTGACACCACTGGAGGCGGGCTGCACGATGTTGGGGCGTGAGCGGAAGACGGCCTAACGGTGTGCGGGACCGTAGCCCAGCTTCATGGAGAAGGTTGCGAATGGTCCTCGCCGATACCCCAGGAGCAACAGTGTCCCTAATTTGCTGGGAAGTGGCGGTGCGGTCCCCTACGGCACTGCGTAGGATCCTACGGTCTTGGCGTGCATCCGTGCGTCGCTGCGGTCCGGTCCCAGGTCGACGGGCACGTGCACCTTCCGCCGACCACTGGCGACAACATCGATGTACTGTGGAGACCTCACGCCCCACGTGTTGAGCAATTCGGCGGTACGTCCACCCGGCCTCCCACATGCCCACTATACGCCCTCGCTCAAAGTCCGTCAACTGCACATACGGTTCACGTCCACGCTGTCGCGGCATGCTACCAGTGTTAAAGACTGCGATGGAGCTCCGTATGCCACGGCAAACTGGCTGACACTGACGGCGGCGGTGCACAAATGCTGCGCAGCTAGCGCCATTCGACGGCCAACACCGCGGTTCCTGGTGTGTCCGCTGTGCCGTGCGTGTGATCATTGCTTGTACAGCCCTCTCGCAGTGTCCGGAGCAAGTATGGTGGGTCTGACACACCGGTGTCAATGTGTTCTTTTTTCCATTTCCAGGAGTGTATGTTGACATCAAGGACGCCCATACACGGGAGCAAGGGATGCTCGCCCCTCCCCCCCCGCCCACCCACTAGCTCTTGGGGATAGGAAAACATAGTGCAGTCGTCTTTCAAGAAATTGATTTAAAAGTCGGTATTATGCAGACTTTTTGTGGCTATTTACAAGTCGCCGTACATCTTCCAAGATATTAAAAATATTCCATAACCAGATCTGGCCTTCCTCTTCCCCCCTCTCCCCATTGCCCTACAGACTTGTATGGGCGCCCTTGGTCGACTCTAACAGGAGACAGGATAGTATTTAAATTGCATTTTCCTTCTCATGTTGGGTAAGTCGCCGCCACGCTTAGTGACTGGGCAACATGACAGTAACACTATCAAAAATTGCAAGTTCTCCGTTTATAGCATTACAGTCTTCTGTTGCTACACACCAGCCGATTGGTGTGCTGTAACATCGCTTCAGTGGTCAAAACTTTTCGGAGAAAAATCTCGGTTCTGGGCAGAGACTTTGGGTCCCCCTTCCACCTACCCTTTCCGTCCTGTGCACGTCGAAGGAGGGTCTGAATTAGAGGCTCAGGCGGTTCTGTGACTGTGTAGGCTGCAGGCGGGGTAACGAGTGGGTTGGGGGGGGGGGGGGGTGCAGAAGGGACTGGGCGTTTTTTTAGCTTAGAAGGCCTCAGGAAACCACAGAAAGGAGGTTCATCTAAAAGGGGCAGGTAAAACACAGTGAGGCAGTTGTAGAAACGATTGGTACTGTAGTTGTAAATTGGCGTAGCTGTGTTGGGAAAGAACCAGAGCTCCAAGCCCTAGTAGAAAGCACTGAAGCTCAAATAGTTAGAGGTGAAACCTGGATGGTAGGTACTCAGAGAACGCACAGGATAAGGCTACGATTGTGGATGGTGCCGTCCGTGCGGTTCTAGGCGCTACAGTCTGGAACCGCGGGACCGCTACAGTGGCAGGTTCGCATCCTGCCACGGGCATGGATGTGTGTGGTGTCCTTAGGTTAGTTAGGTTTAAGTAGTTCTAAGTTCTAGGGGACTGATGACCTCAGAAGTTAAGTCCCATAGTGCTCAGAGCCATTTGAACCATTTGATGAGGCCGTAAACAGTTACTGTGAGTTGCACAATCAAACACACAACTTTATTTTTCTAAGAACCACTCAATTACACATTGCTTTAAAAGATCACAATTGAACAATACAGCTGAAGGCCTAGTTAAAGAACTTGAGATGCTTTCTGGGCTGAAGGCCCAAAACCACACCAAAAACAAGAACGGCTGAAGGCCTGGCTTAGAAATCGAAAGCAATAAAAAACAGAAGGTAAAAATGTTTTCCCTTAAAAAAAAACATGCAACTGAAGACAATTAGCGGCTGAAGACCTACACTACACTACACTTCTGAAGGGCAACTATAATTAAAACACATTAATAAACAATTTTTCCAACCAAGAAATTTTCTTTTTAAACTTACAACAGAACGGCTGAAAGCCTAATCAAAGAAATATTAACTTATGCACTGCTGAAGGCCACAACAAATTTGAAACAACAGCTGAAGGACCGAAAAAGAGGTCAATTTAAAATAAACCCCTTCCTTCTTATAAAAAAATTTCCTTTAAAGGATACACACGGCTGAAGGCCTTATTAAAAGGAGTTCACATAAATCCTCGGCTGAAGACAACACACAACACATCGAACAACTAACGGCTTAGGGTCTGGATTTCAAACCATTTCAGATAGAACCAATTTTAAGGAAAAAAATTTTTTTACAAGAAGATAAATCTTCAAAATTTTATTTTAACGTAGCTGAAGGCCTTTATGTAAAATTTAAAGAAGACTGAATTAATACACGGCCAAAGCCCTTGTACAATACTTCAAACTAAAATGAAAATCACAATCTAAAACAGCCGTGCGGTTAAAGGCGCTGCAGTCTGGAACCGCAAGACCGCTACGGTCGCAGGTTCGAATCCTGCCTCGGGCATGGATGTTTGTGATGTCCTTAGGTTAGTTAGGTTTAACTAGTTCTAAGTTCTAGGGGACTAATGACCTCAGCAGTTGAGTCCCATAGTGCTCAGAGCCTTTTGAACCATTTGAACAATCTAAAACAAACAGAACAAGTGGTGCTCAAAAGTGTTCCAAGGGTTGGGCTGAGAAGGCAACTCAAACATAAGGTGACGTGAGACAGGCAGCCAAGAGTTGAAGTTAATCGGATGGCAACCCAAACTAGGGACGGCCTAAGGGCTGACCAACAATTTAACTAATTTCCTTCCATCCGACCAACAGCACAACAATGAAAAATATCGGCCAAGGACGAGGGTACAAACAGCACTACGTCTTCAGAAATTGGCGTCTAAAAGCATCCAAGGGAACAATAACCACTCTAAGCAAAATATGAACCAAAGAATTTAAAAGGCTGTCGAACTACACACCATGCTGGACAGCATCAACATGACGAGGAAAGACACACTGCCGGAAAACTACGCTAACGAATAGGGAAGGAAACTGGGGCGTTGACGGCCACAGGGCAGAAAATACCGCTAGTGCACTTCACTGGCAAGCAACAGACAATTTAATAATTAATCACAATATAGGAAGATGGCTGCAAGATTTTGTCGACTCCAACATGACATACGTTGCTGCTAGCCCGAACAGCCCAGGGAGCAACAACCCGCAAATGAACGAAGAGATGTCAAAATAGTTATAGTTAACTGATCACTTAACTTCAGCATCCACGTTCGGTGGGCAACGAACTTTGTCGCTCTCGCAGCTAGCGCCTCACAATCTGACAGCGTGTGCACACCGCAAGTGGTCCCAGCCTGGCCTCGCGCCGCGGAGACTTCCTCGCTGCTCCATCCCAACCGACTGACTCAATCCAGCATGCAGATAGCATTAAAATAACTGCTCAGTCAAAACCACACAAGCTACACATGGTTCCGCGAAAACACTTCCACAAACAACTCGAAGAACACTAAAAGCAGCCACTGTGGAACAACTAGGAGAAATCACAAGTCGACACACTCAGAGAACCCGGAAGTGGTCAGTGACCATATACACATCGTCCGATGAGACGACTGACCAAATGAGTAACCAAGGTCGTTCCCACTGAAGTCGTTGGTGCCGGCAACGGTCGGGCGAGTCATGGCTGTCCGCACCTCACCACTGCTCCGTCCCCACTGAAGTCCCGTACACAACGAGCCAGAAAATACTAGTGGTCGCTCCAAAGATAGTACGACAGTGCTCTTATCGATAAGCGCTGCTGCTGCCACTCATGGGCAGGCAAGCCAGCAACTTAGTAACGCCAGAAAATCGAATAAGAAACGAGACGACAGTATCGCCAAGACAGGATGTCAAGCAATAACGGCATGAACACGAGCCGCGCACGGCTCAGTAGGTGTGGAAAGCTGGCTAAATCCAGAAATTGGTTCAGCTGAAACTTTTTCAAACGACCTAACAGTGTTTAGAAGGGATAGATTAAATGCAGTTGGTGGTGGAGTATTTATTGCTGTCAGAAGTATAGTATGGGAGACGAGTCTTTGGTATTGACAGCTCGGTAGCGTCTTTCCGTTGCCTAGCGACCGCAGGCAGGCAGCCAATGACGGCCTGACTTTGAGCGGGTAGCAAGGGCCACGTTGCCGCTCTGAAACCCGGTCGCGCGCGCTTATGAAACTTACCAGTGTCTCGCGTGCAGGCGGTGCGGTCGTTCGTCGTTTGTCTGAAGTTGAATTCGCAGTTTATTTCGTTTTTGTTGTTTTTAGTATTTCTTTGTTTATGTTTCGTTGTAAACAATGTCTAGTGCGGCGGGTAATACCAGCCCAACACAAGAAGTGAAATGGAGGAAGAAAAGTGTGCTACACACCCAGGCCCGTGAATTCGTGTGCTCTGTGAGGGATTACTTTGAGAAAGAAAAGGACAAAGGTGGGCCCTTAATTCCTGTTGTTCCGGTTGTGAAGACAACTGCAGCAGCATTGAAAATAAGTAAGAACACTGTTGTAAAGATAGGGAAAGAACAGTATAGTGTAGATTGTGACGAGAGTGGCACAACAAAGCTGCACACACCAGGAAAGAAGCGACCGAGAAATAAGCAGGTGACAGCTTTGGACGATTTTCAGAAAGACGCTATTCGTCGTCATATATACAGCTATTATAAGAGAAGGGAACATCCCACTCTAGCCGGCCGAAGTGGCCGTGCGGTTAAAGGCGCTGCAGTCTGGAACCGCAGGACCGCTACGGTCGCAGGTTCGAATCCTGCCTCGGGCATGGATGTTTGTGATGTCCTTAGGTTAGTTAGGTTTAACTAGTTCTAAGTTCTAGGGGACTAATGACCTCAGAAGTTGAGTCCCATAGTGCTCAGAGCCAACCATCCCACTCTATCTAAATTACAGGTGTCGCTTCAGAAAGACGATCTTTTTAAAGGGAGCAAATTTTCATTGCGTACAGTGTTGAAAGACATAGGCTTCAGCTATTCACTGTTTAACGGACGCAAAATATTAATGGAAAGGACAGATGTAGTTGCATGGCGGTGCAGATCTCTGCGCAGGATCATGGGTGTGGAATTCGAAAGTATAGTGTGGTTAGATGAAACTTGGGTAGAGATGAAACTTACGTAGAGGCTGGAATGATGGAACGCCCGAGGGGACAATGGCAGTGCCTGTTGGCAAAGGAGGGCGTATTATTGTCTTACATGCAGGAACATCGAAAGGTTTTGTGCCAAACTGCTTGAAAATGTTTCGGTCAAAAAAGACGGGAGATTACCATGAAGAAATGAACAACGTAGTATTTCAAGAATGGTTCGAGACATCGCTTATGACGAATCTGACAAGTCCATCAGTGATTGTTATGGACAATGCGCCTTATCATTCCGTTGTTCACGATAAGGCACCAACCTTGGCAACAAAAAAAGACGATATCATTCAGTGGTTGAAACGGCGAAAAGTAGATTTCAGAGAAGATTTAAGGAAGGCGGAACTGCTCGAAATTGTGGCACAAAAGAAACCCCAATTTCCAACATATGTAACTGACGAGATTGCTAAAAGGCACGGGCATGAAATCGTTCGGCTTCCTCCATACCACTGTCACCTCAATGCAATTGAAGGAGTGTGGGCGCAGATAAAAAATTACAGTGCTGCAAACAATAAAAAATTCACGATCTCTGAAGTGGAAACTCTCCTTCCAGTAGCTATCAATAAAGTGACAAGCGAGACGTGGGCTAAAATTGTAAACAGCACTGCAAGTGCCATCAGAGAGTCGGCCAAAACCGAAGGGGTTGTGGAAGAATGCATCGAAAATTTAATTATACATCTGGGAGAGAGCAGTGATAGTTCCAGTAGTGCTGAGGAAGACAATGTCAAATCAGATTCTGACAGTGATGTGAGTGGTGTTTTTCCATTACAGTAACTACAACGTATTCAGGAATGTAAGGAGGGAGTTTGCTATCTACAACCAGATCGTCATATTGTGAATACTTTCTTCAGATTATAACTCTTAATACACTAACCAATTATTCTGTAGCTTGTAGTAGAACAAATTAATAATGCTAATACTTAACAATGGAAGCCAAAACTGCTAATGTTCAACAACTTGCGAAAATAGTTTTCATTTCAGTTGTGAAGTTTAACAAATAACTTTATTATGTTTCAGCATCTTAGATACTTGTACTAAATAGCTCTTATCAGTTTTCGAGTTAATATATTTCAAGCATCAACTTTAAATAAATTCACGCGTACCAATACGACTTGTATTTTGTCTCGCTTTTATTTCTGCTGCTAGAGAATGCGTGTAGCAGACAGGGCGCCGCGTGCTGTGAGCCACGTTCGGCAACAGCGCCGTCTGCCCGCCGGAACTGTCAGTACCAATCACTCGTCTCACGGACTATAGTTTACCTTGTAGTGAAATAATATGGGTAGTGGTTATACTTGACAGTTGGGCTAAACTATTAACTGGATCGTTTCACCAACCCCATGACTAAGAAGATATAGTTGCTGAATAGTTCAAAGAAAACTTTAGTCTCATTTCAAATAGGTACCCCACTCAATTATAGTCGTGGTGACTTCAGTCTACCCTCAATATGCTGGAAAAATTGTGTGTTTCGAACTGGCGGCAGGTGTAAAATATCATCCTAAATTGTACTGAATGCTTTCTCACAAAATTATTTTGAACAGTTAGTTCATGAGCACACTCGAGGCACAAATGGTTGCGAAAGCATACTTGACCCTTTAGCAGCAAATAGTCCTGGGCAAATAGGGAGTATCATGACGAATACTGGGATTAGCGACCACAAGGCAGTTGCTGCTAGGCTGAATAACGTAACACCCACAACCATCAAAAAGAAACGCAAAGTACATCTATTTAAAAAAGCTGATAAAAATACTCTTAATGCCTTTTTAAGAAACAGTCTCCAGTCCTTCCGTTATAATCATGTAAGCGTAGAAAAGATGTGGAATGATTTCAAAGAGAGAGTATCGATGGCATTTGAGAGTTATTTCTTTCTTTCTTTAGGCCTTTACCCCACTTCAAGGCGGGGTCGGCAGTGTTCTTACAGATTTGGCGGTGTTAGGTGCAGAGGGTGGACAGATGCCCTTCCTGCCACCACCCCGAAACCCCCGGGATGTAAGTAGTGTACCCCAGCTGTCTGCGTCTAGTGCAGCTCATGAAATAGTGTGAACATTTTCTAATGTCCGTGAGCCCTGTAACTGAGGCGGAACGTGGGGAATACGGAAAACCGCCTAAAAACCACATCCAGGCTGGCCAGTATACTGGCCTACGTCATTAATCCGCCGGGCAGATTCAATTCGGGGTCGGCGCGCCTACCCGAGTCCAGGAAGCAGCGCATTAGTTCAAATGGCTCTGAGCACTATGGGACTTAACTGCTGAGGTCATCAGTCCCCTAGAACTTAGAACTACTTAAACCTAACTAACCTAAGGGCGTCACAAACATCCATGCCCGAGGCAGGATTCGAACCTGCGACCGTAGCGGTCGCGCGATTCCAGACTGTAGCGCCTAGAACCGCTCGTCCACTCCGGCCGGCAGCGCATTAGTGCTCTCGGCTACCCTGGCAGGTAATTGAGAGATATATACCACATAAATTAATAAATGATGGTGCTGATCACCCATGGTACACAAAATGGGTCAGATTGCTGTTCCAGAAGCACCGAATAGAGCATGTCAAATCCAAAAAAACACAAAATCCCCAAGATTGGCAAAGTTTTGCAGAAATTCGAAATATACTTCGTACTTCAATGAGCAATGCTTTTTTGTGTGCTTTTATGAAAGTCTCATTGTTGACATTATTAAATGCAATGTCATTGTTGATCTTTCTTAAGTATTGTCGAAGCTAACACGGAGCAGATTTGACATAAGCTTCTTTGCTTTGTGCTGTGGTGGAACTGAATTTTGTGCCATGATTTGTGGTAACACAGAGCAGCCTTGACAATCGCTTCAGCGCTTTGTGGTGAGGTAGATAGAATTGAATTTCGTGTAAAATCCAACTGAGGTCGGTGTTTCAACTGTTAATGGAATATCCAGAGTCAAGCTTCAGTGGTAAGCCTAGAAAAACACAGAGCTATGGTAGACAATCTAAAGTATTTAAAAAGCTAAGAACCATGTCACATGAAATAGGAGAGCATTCTAACTGCAAGAAGAATTGTACTGATTCAGAGAAGTCTACATTAATATCTAATTTCAGTTTGCTGAAGGACTGGAATGAGCAAAGTTGTCACCTGACAGGCTGGATTCTGTTGGCAACGTACAACGCCGAACGTCTCGCAGAGATGAGACAGTAGCTACTTCGAGTGATTATACATTTCATTATAAGATCAGAATAATGAGAGAAAATACTGTAACAGAATTGTGTGTTTGTCAAAATGTCTTTATATCATTGCATGGTATTTCAAAGAAAAGATTAGAAACTGTCAGGAATTCCTTTTAAAAATGAAGGCATGGCGCCAATTGATAAACGAGGGAAACACGGAAACCAAGTTCATAAACTTTCAACAGAAAAAGAGCAAAACATCTGCGCTCACGTCGTCATTTAAAGGACGGTCCAGTCATTACAGCATAAATAAAACACAGAATCTGCATATGCCTGAAGAACTCACAATCAAGATGTTTCAAGACACACATTAATATCATATGAAACTTATCGTAAAATATTTAATAACAGATTTAATATCTCATTCGGTTTCCCTCGAAGTGAAACAAGCAGTACTTGTGATAAGTTTTCTGTAACTTCCAAAGCTCTAGAGGCACAACTCATACATGCAACAGATGGAAAGGAACGATCGGACGTTCAAAGTAATACTAAGAAAGACAAAATTGAACCCAAACTGCTCCACCGTAGACCTGATGCATTCTATCAGCGAAAAGACAATCTCGACAGAGAAGCAGAAAGATTACAAACACTGAATCGATATGTATGGATTTCCAACGAAATCTTCCAAGTCCAAACATCAGCACCGACATTGTCTACTATAAGCGACAGCTTTCTCTATATCTATTTAACATGCATCAAGTCTCAGACAGTAAGACAGTGCTTTATGTTTATCCTGAAATTATAGGAAGAAAGGTTCAAATGAAGTAGTTTCATTCCTGCATCACTATGTTACTTCGTTTCTGGATCCTGAGGTTAAAAATTTGGAAATCTTCTATGATTCATGCGGTCGTAAAAACAAAAATTATACCCCTTTCAGTTTATCCGTTATATTGTCCATCATGAAAAGCGATTTCAATCAATTCGTGTGACATTCCCAGTAAGAGGATATTCATACCTGGAAAGTCACAAAAGATATGGGCCTCATCAGACGTAAAACAAAAGCTGAGCTCCCAAAGGACTGGACCGACATAATTAAAGATGCGCGTCCGAAACCCACTCCTTTTCAGGTTGTTGAAGTTGATGGCTGAATGATACGTGACTGGACTTATTTAGTTCAACCAAGGTACCGATCAAAATGTCCATTCCCGTCGTGAATTATTAAGGAGATGAAGATAGAACGCCACCATCCAAGGCTTATCATACATCGTAACACTTACAACGGGTCTTGGATCACATTAGTTGTTACTGCTCCTGCTGGACGAATGGAAGAGGAACCAGAACTTGCAGAAGGAGAGTTTTTGTTCCCTTCACCCTGTTACGAAGGTAGGCGGGTAAATACTTTATTCACAGTATTTAAATGAAAATAGATCATATCAGTGTGTGAAATAGCAGTTCCTGCTTTATTATAACAAACCTATTGAGATACCATGCTAATAGGAGGTAGCATGTCCAATGTTTCTGGACTGCTACCTATCACCAACGAAAAATGTCGTGATCTGAAAGAACTGAAGGTGTTCTGTCACACAAAGGCACAAGAGTACTATAAAAATATTCCTTTTCGGGCAGTGAATTTACAAACACGTTTTGTGTTATTTGTTTGTAATAAGCAAAAAGTGAGAAATGAAGACTGTGGGTTAGAAAAACTTTGATTTATGCTGATAACTGAAATTACGTCCCATTAACTATATTTTTAATATATGTGTTGTAACCATTTATTGAATAATTGTTGGTAGTTGTATACCAGGTGATTTAAAGGTACAAAAGTTAGAACATGGGCTTATTCATCACTGTAATTTACATGAGTTCCATGAAAATAAAAACAGGATATTGATAAACGGTATTGTTCCTAAAACCTGATCAATCATGAACGTCCTGTACAATGACTAGATTCAAAGATGAATAGATATTTGTCAAGGGAGTTTCAGGGAAGATTTATAGTGAACTATCATCCCAATATGACATTACATTCTGACTTTTACAATCTAATTAGTGGATTATACAAAGAAATTAAAAAATAGACATTCACATAAAAAACATACAGGGTCGAGATTTAATAATATGTTTTCCACTTTTAAGGAACCCTAAAGAAAAGGTCGTTGAATGTACTGTATAAATTAGAAAAGCATATTTCAATAACCAATGAAACTGTAACGTTTTAAACTTTAAAATTGCTCTCCTAAAAAATCTATAAAATTGACTTAACCCCTTCTTCCAGTGTGGTCTTCAAATGGTTAACAAGCCAGGCAAAAATAAATCGCTGCATTTTCGGCGGATTTTCTTTCTAGATTCTAACCAAAGCAGAGGTGACAGATCTTTTTAGTGGTTGTCATGCAAGTGCAGGCGTGGAAGGGCCCCACTTACTACACTACTGGCCATTAAAATTGTTGCACCAAGAAGAAATGCAGATGACAAACGGGTATTCATTGGAAAAATATATTATACTAGAACTGACATGTAATTGCATTTTCACGCAATTTGGGTGCCTAGATCCTGAGAAATAAGCACCCAGAACAACCACCTCTGGCCGTAATAACGGCCTTGATACGCCTGGGCATTGAGTCAAACAGAGCTTGGATGTGGTGTACAGGTACAGCTGCCCATGCAGCTTCAACACGATACCACAGTTCATCCAGAGTAGTGACTGGCGTATTGTGACGAGCCAGTTGCGCGGCCGCCATTGACCAGACTTTTCAATTGGTGAGAGATCTGGAGAATGTGCTGGCCAGGGCAGCAGTCGAACATTTTCTGTATCCAGAAAGGCCCGTACAGGACCTGCAACATGCGGTCGTGCATTATCCTGCTGAAATGTAGGGTTTCACGGGGATCGAATGAAGGGTAGAGCCACGGGTCGTAACACATCTGAAATGTAACGTGCGTGATGTAATGTAATGTGCGTTCACCGCGATGTCGCCAAACACGGATGCGACCATCATGATGCTGTAAACAGAACCTGGATTCATCCGAAAAAATGGCGTTTTGCCATTCGTGCACCCAGGTTCGTCGTTGAGTACACCATCGCAGGCGCTCTTGTCTGTGACGCAGCGTCAAGGGTAACTGCAGCCATGGTCTCCGAGCTGATAGTCCATGCTGCTGCAAACGCGTCGAACTGTTCGTGCAGATGGTTGTTGTCTTGCAAACGTCCCCATCTGTTGACTCAAGCATAGAGACGTGGCTGCACGATCCGTTACAGCCATGCGGATAAGATGCCTGTCATCTCGACTGCTAGTGATACGAGGCGTTGGGATCCAGCACGGCGTTCCGTATTATCCTCCTGAACCCACCGATTCCATATTCTGCTAACAGTCATTGGATCTCGACCAACGCGAGCAGCAATGTCGTGATACGATAAACCGCAATCGCGATAGGCTACAATCCGACCTTTATAAAAGTCGGAAACGTGATGGTACGCATTTCTCCTCCTTACACGAGGCATCACAACAACGTTTCACCAGGCAACGCCGGTCAACTGCTGTTTGTGAATGAGAAATCGGTTGGAAACTTTCCTCGTGTCGGCACGTTGCAGGTGTCGCCATCGGCGCCAACCTTGTGTGAATGCTCTGAAAAGCTAATCATTTGCATATCACATCTTCTTCCTGTGGGTTAAATTTCGCGTCTGTAGCACGTCATCTTCGTGGTGTAGCAATTTTAATGGCCAGTAGTGTATTTACAAAAATTGTGAATGTAGGCTGCAGTTTAGACCCACACCACTACCACTCTCCCCACGCGTGCCCTGCCGTCATCACATCTACTGGCCTTCGTATTTTGCACGGACTCTGCAGCAGAAGCGCGGATAAATGGCAGTGCCGCCGACAGTGCTCTATTCAGCTGTACTGTCAGCAGCACTCCTCACGATCACGCGTTCTAATTGTCGGCTTGTCGGCTCTGATACCTCCATCCCTGCTCCTCGATGATGATGTGAATTCCCCGTGACCAGGTTTCAAGGTGTTCTAATTCCTAAGACTCGTGTCAATTCATGGCCTTGAAATATCTATTTATGAATTCTATTTTAGATTTGTCATCGTTAACCAACACGCAGTCAGTACAGCTACGCATTAACCAATATATAAAGAGATGTTTCATTCAACTAGCCGTCATCCGCGGTGAACACCCATTTTGAAGAGTAGGCAGAAACAAAAGTCTTTAGACAACTTTTTTGAAAAACGGATCCTGTAGTATACATATTGTTGCTATTTTATAAACTGTTTTGTATTTTTTTACGTATGGAACGCCTTATCCTGTTTTTACGTGAATTCCTATTGAAAAATGTTTCGCATTGTAAATGTTTCACTTGCAGGTAAGACTCAGAAGCAAATTATGCTCTCTCAGCTAGGTCACACTGCATAGTCAGTTTGTAAAGAAGCGGATCTTTTTTTCTCGAGTTCCTCGAAGTTAGGTATTTGATATTGTTCATTTCGTTGTCGATCGGTTCCTGAACAAGTTTTCAGGTTTTGAGTTTATTCATTATTAACACGGTATATTTATTGTGAAGCAGTCTACGTTCTATTGAATTCGTAATTAATGTTAAACGTGGAATTACGTAATTTTAATAAAATAAATAAATTTCGCTTTTCTTAGTCCTCCGTTTTTGTATTATGGAAACCCTAGTATTCACACATGCACTGTGCTGGTTATTTTACTTTCATACACTTTTAAAAGAAGACAATATGCCTTTTTCATTAATTGCGAGAGCATTTGATATATTTTATTACAAATTATTCTGTTAGTTTTTTAGAAGGTACTCTTCTACTCTTTTATAAAGCAGTATCAGAGTAACAGTGATTCACCCAATGGCAATCACATTTAACCACACGAAAGAAACGAGAAATAAAACAGGCGACAAGCAACAACGATTTTTTGGGAATCCCGATCAAGACACAGCTACGAAAATAGAAACAACGTCAACAGACTGTTTGCCAGTTACAAGGTAAGGTGATCTAGATCCGCTCGGTAGAAATTGCGGTACTTCGTGATTTATCTCACTGCTGGCAATCCTAGCTATCTACAGATCGGTTTGCAACACAATTGCGTTCCAGTAACCGCGGTGCGAAGTTTTGCTCGTGGGTTGCGTATGTGTTGCAGGCACTCTGTATCACATTTCAGCGTGAACATCTTTTAAATTCACTTTCGCGAATTGTTCTAGTTCCGTGCGATATTTTTACCACAGGAGATGACCTGCTCGAAAACTAAGTTGTCAGTACGACACAAGACGCTAGTCCCACACCGCCGTTCCAAAACGGGAATTAATGTGGTCATTGCTCCTCCATCGTAAACCTCTCAGAGGTGAACTCGTGAAAACAGTCTGCACAGGACTCGCCCCCCGAATTCCGTTTCTCAGACGTTGAAGAGTTCTTTAGAGAGAGTGTCACTCCTCATCGCTGCAAGTCTTTGCTTACGGTATTTGAAGTGTTCAACAGCGTTACATTAAATTCGTATTCCTTACTACAATAAGTACCACATCTGGACGCGAGCCACTTTACAATGAGCTTTCACGAAACCTTGTCACTTCCGTGTGAAATTTGTACAATAGCAGACCATCGTTACTTAACATCTTTTATCGGCCACGCTGCAACTACTTCCTCCTGCGACTGCTGCCTCAGAATGCATAGCTTACATAAAAAATTTAAGAAATGAAGATACATTGATAGACCTTTTAAATTCCACGAAACGCTCGACTAATATGCAGCCTGAAGCCATCGTGATAGAGCTGAAATGATGGATGAATGTATTGGCTGTCCATTGATGTCAAAATACAAACAGGTGCACTTTAAGGTATTGGATAATATTGTAACACAGTTGGAAACAAAATTTTCACATCAGGATAAATTTCTTTTTCGTAAATTAGGCGCTGATACTCAGTTCACCAATCGTGTCCGGAGTTTCCCTGTAGACGTTTTAGATTCACTATGGTGCGTCCTTCAGTCGCTTGCATTTACGTATACAACTGGAGATGTATTTTCTTCCCAGCATAAACGAACATTTCACGCTGTCAGTTTGGTGGACATTATCAAAAGATTGATTGAGAATGAAAAGAACGAAATTCTTCCAGGAGCTTTCGAACTGTTTTCTCTAATTGCCACCCATTCTTGGAACAAGTGTTTCAGTTGCAAGGGGTTTTTCTTGTCTTAAACGCATATAACCGTGTTTAAGGAACAGTATGTCCCAGGATCGCTTATCAGTTCTTGCTTGTATCTCGGTTGAAAAACCATTACTGCGAATACTTGAAAGCCGAGAGTCATGGTATGGCAATGTCATTGAAAGAGTCAGGAAGAAGGATCATCGAGTTAACTTGTTTTACAAGCAACAGCGCTCAAATTCCCGATCTACCAGTCCGTTTGTAAATGAATATGATTGTAATTATTGTTATTATTATTATTATTATTATTAGCTGTAGTAGTGGGGTAGTCATCATCGGTCTTAGTAGTAGCAGTAATAGTACTAGTCGTGGTCCTTAGGATTTTGTAATGCTAGATGTGCATACATTAAAAGGGAAGGAAAGGTGATTGCCAAAACGTTACCTGATATTCCCAGAATTTAGGCCCATGATCTGCTACTGACGACTGCCAGTCTAAATGCATTTATTGCAACGGAGCATGCAGTTCTGCTGCACTTTCGCAAAGATCCTAGGTGTCTGTTGTAACTGGAAAAGGTAACAGGTGATAAACACTGTACACTCTTGACCACCACACAGACATACTGTAAACAGATTAGCTCATAGCACACGTGTCGTGTTCCAGCTGCATGCATTGCACTGGTGCAGTAACCTGTGCCACAAGCATAACACTATTCCTGGTGTCAGTTTCAGTTGGATGAGACATCTTGTGATGTGTCCATGGTGAGCGAGATGCGTTACTGAGTACAGTGCATGACACACAGTCAAAGACGGAATGTTACTCATCATGAGCGTTGGCAGACAGACAGCTAATGTACAGCGCAGCAGGATACAGTACCTATAAAGCAACATGAATGTACAGTGAACGCTTTCCCATCAGGTGTCATCCTAACTGGATGATGTTTATCTCAGTGGATACCAACTTCCGAGAGACAATGTCACTCACGCCACAGAGAGCCAGCCAGGGCTCCCGCCAAATACGTGGGAGAACACCAGACTTTGAGGAACGATGCTGCATCGTGTAGCCAACAAGCCAGCAATAAGCAACCGCCATCTTGTCTGTGAAATGTACACTAGGGAGGATACAGTGTGGAGAGTGCTGGTGGAACAGGTATTACGCATTTATCATAAGGAATATGTGCAAGAACTAGGACCAACGGATTTTAAGTCCCACATTCACTTCTGTCAAAGGATTATCCACTCCAGTGCTCTAGTTCTGACCTTTGTACTGTGTGTATTGTTCATGGATGAGACCTCATTCACCTATGATGGCGTTTTCAACAGCCACTACAGCCACGTTCAGAGAGAGGGCAATCGCAATACCACCCACATTGATGGCCACCAGTACTGATTCTCTGTCAGTGTAATAGCAGGTATGGTCCAAGATCACGTAATAGGACCTTATTCGCTGCCTCCCATTTGAGTGGTCTCCATGTTACCTGGCGTTCATGCAAGATGTGTTGCCACAGTTTTTGCAGACTGTACCCCTTGCTTTCGCAAAATGTTGTGACTTTAACATGACAATGCACCAGTACCCACAAGCACCTGAACACCAAATCGTTGGACTGGAAGGGGCGGGCAGTACAATTGCCTCTGAACTTTTTCCCCTGGGGTTATGCCAGGACGTTGGTGTATGAAACCCTGTAGTAACAGATGAAGACCTGCTTGCTAGGGTCCAAACTGCCTGTCTCCTGATACAACAGACAGCAGGAATCTTTGTGAGAGCAGTAGAATGTCATGCACCTTTGCCATGCGTGCGTTGGAGGTCTTCACTTAGGACAATTACTATGACCTACGTTGCTGTTATGTGGCATATGCTGTGTATGTCCATAACACAATAAATATGCATTTCCAACCACTGATTCCCTATCTCAATATAACTGGTTGTAGACCTACTATCACCTGTTTCAGTTTGACCCATAAGGTTTGAACAGCCCATCTATGTGATCATTCTAGTTTAAGTTGTTGATTGTTACCTGCAGCTATATAATTGAATTGACAGCCTTCACATTTGTGTGATTTATCATGTAACTTAAATTTAACAGATCTCTTTTAGTACTCACACTTTTCATTATTTAGGGTCAATTTCCACTTTTTGTGCAATGCAGATTTTTGTCTGAATCATCTTGCAATTGATTTTGATCTTCTGATGACTTTACTACGTGGTAAATCACAGCACCATCTACAAACAATCTAAGATGGCTGCTCAGATTGTCTCATAAATCATTCATATGCATTAAGAGCATTAGGGGGCCTATAACACTTTCTTGGGGAATACTGCATATCACTTCTGTTTTGCTTGATGACTTTCCATCAAATATCCTTAAAGAAAATCTTTTTTATCATATTTATATTTTTGAAAATAAGCTACCTACTCATGTCAGATGATGTTGATCTACGTGTTCTTCCTCTCCTAAGGGGCTCTTTTAATGGCCTTTCAACTCCTTTCCTCTTTTGTCATTAACTGCCACCCTGCTTCTGGTTTCTGGGTGAGGAGATACAAAGTGGCAACTTACTGAGATAATGGGGGAAGTTCAGTGAGAACATCTGAATAACTGTATATTCCAATATCTCTCAGAATGCAAATGATCAACAAAACATTTAATTCACATATGAAGCATCTGGTTACGATTGTTAAGGCTGGTGTATCATGTAACTACGTGGCTCTCTAATCCAGTAAGTGCACACATTACGTGATAATGAAATTGCATTTTTAGTTTCTTTTTGGAGAGAGAAAGTAGTACATACTTATATAAGAAAGTTGAATTATCTTTAAAAAAGCTTTTCTTGGTCTCAATTAAGCTTTCTGGTGGTCAGCATCAACAATGTTCACTTCAGATCCTGGACCTTGTATATTTATGAACAAAACTAATGTTCAGGCTCTAATATGAATGAAAATGCCCATCTTGACATTTTTTCTTCATTCCAGATTTTCAGTGTCACAGACAAATATTCCAGTTAGAAAGTTTTCAGTCACAGCTGCATAATATATAAAAACCAAAACTGGCTTCATACCATTTCAAAGGAGACTGGCCTCATAGAAGGTATCTCATTGAAATGTAAATGAAGACTGATTTAGTGACTGAATTCTACAACGATTTTGCTAGTCACTAGCTATGACACTATTCATAGCTCCTATTCGAGGCTTGGTGTAGGAAGTGTTTTACAAAACATCAAAAAACAGAGCAGTTAAGTATTCAATAACAAAATATCAGACAGGAATCAGGTAACAATTACATCTATCTGCCATTGAAATGGTAACACTGCTCTAAAATGTGGATCATTACATAACATTATTACATTACTGAGTAGTGATGTTTCCTGAATTCCGAAATTTGAAAAAATACGAGATATTATTTACACAGAAGGAAATAATGGTTTTCAGATGAGGTATATCAGTCTTAAAACGTATCCTTATTAGCAAAGTTGGAATTTCAAGTGCAAGTATTTTTCCTTAAACTTAGATTTTAAATATTTCTTTGAAATTTTGAATAATTACTTCAATATAATTTTTCTCGGAAAAATAGTTATACCATTGTCATCAGCTAAGTCACAGTTACATCCTGAACAATATAGATTATAAAAATGAAGCATATAATAGTATTTGTTGGTATCATTTACATACTGTACCAGTCCTACACAAGAAAGATCTGATCATTTCCAAACTAAAATTAAATAATCAAATAATAAAATTAAACAGAGGTTAATCATATAATAGAGCCCATACAACACCATACACATAGATTTATATATTACTACTTGTAAACATTTTGATAGCATCACAGCAGTATCAGAAAATTTTATTTTATTGTAATAAACATGATCCAAATAATCACTTCACTGTTTGCATCACTATGAGACTAGTACTTCACATAAAGGAGGCAGTATTAAGTTTCATTGATATTTTTTTATTATAAGAAGTTTAGCAATTGTTGCCACATTGAAAAAATTCCCTACATAAATCCTTCCAGTTTACTTTTGACTACTTTTTTAACACTATTAAACTCTATATTGCAGAACCATGGAGGCACAAAGCTTTAACAGAGATGTTTATGAGTGGGCTGGAGACATTTCATTCATCAGGAGTGAAGCCACCTCACTTTCAAGAGGCATTGCATCATCTCGCCCTGACAAATAAGATTGATTCAGAATATCTTTCAGATCTGAGCCAAAAGGTATGTTCTCTGAGATATACCCATACAACCAAGTAATCTATGCAGTATTAATTTGGCTTAGCTAAATTTCCTGAACCTAAAAGCTCATTCTGTGGCAGTTATAATCAGTGGCGAATATAGCATGCACCTTGGGGAGGGGGGGGGGGGGCAAGATTAATGTAAAGATAGGTTAAGTAATTTTAAGTAGATACACCAAGATGTTTTGTATCAGTTTTGCTGATTATATTCAGAGGATAATTTGTGCTTAAGCCCCTTTTACTTTACCAAGATCAAGCTTTTTTATTGTTAACATTAAACCATAAAAATGTAGTTATTTTAAAAAAAACAAATGATGAAAATCTCAGTTATTATTGCTTCACTGTGATGGTTGTCCAGCGGCTCACTTTGTTTCCTCTCCGCTTTTGTAATTACGAGATGCTGACTAGCGCGACAGTGTCGAATTCAATAATGTACTGTACATTGTCGCAGCGTTCTGCATCTTGTGATTATAACAGCGTCGAGGAAACACTGGAGAACCAACATAGCGAGACAATAATATTATATTTCAAACAGTCAAGATTTTAAAAATATCTCATCTGCAAACACTAATCCAAACTAAAAGAGTGAAAATGGGATTGTGATTATCGTGTTTGGAGTGATTCTAGCTATAAATATTGATTTATTCTGTCACGTAAGTGTAAATTACCAACACCTCTACTTTTTTTCTTTTTGTGTATACATGCATGTGTGTTTTACCTACTATAATTCAAAAGACTGTATTGAGTACGTATTTTTTTGGAGAAACCTTACAAGAATGTTTATTAAATCGACTGTTTGACAAATGACAATGCAACAAAGTTTGTTTTAATAATTGTTTATCGAACTGACAATAACAATAATACATAACATTAAAAAGAAACGTCACTTTTCATGTAGAACAATGTTTACAAAACAAAATTCAGATTTCTTGGTACACTCGCAAACTTATCAAGAACCTCATCGCCACTAGTTATAGTGTTTCTGTGGACAGAATATAAAGCAAGTCTGTTAAGCCAGCTTTCAGATAAACTGTTCCTTATGTATGTCTTCAGTGTTCTCGGCTGGAGAAAGTTCACTCTGTGGTTGCGACAGAAACGGGAAGAACTGCGAGTAATTTCAGAGGGGTATAAACGTTGGGGAAGAAAGTCTTGTCACATTTTTGAAGAGAACTCATAGCTGTTTTTGGAAGATTTCAAGAATTTTCCTCACTCCACTTTTCTTTCCACAGCATAAACTCACTTTCCATAATTTCTTTGTGTGACACGTCTTCTTCGTAGAAACTAAAAGCAACGTCCAATAAAAGGAAATCTGTTGTTTTACACTACTGTGAGATGATGTTTCGTAAGGATACAACTGTTTCCTTGTGAGAATCAAAGCATTCTTTAAGTGAGACACAAAAATCGTCCAGGTATGGCACATAAATAGCTCGTCGATGTTATTCTTCTTCTGTGGTGTAAGGGACTGCTGAATGAAGGCGGTAAATTCTTGGAATCTCTTCCTTAATGTCAAGTTTGGCAGCGAATGTCTTCACTTCATTATACAAGGCTTTAAATGAGTCATCTGTATTTGCTCTCTCCTTTGACAGAAGGTGTAAGATACTCATAACATTAGTCAAGGTTTGTGTAACATCAATATTTTTGTTTTCAAACTGCTCAGATAAGTTATGGGTGGTTGACAGCATCAGTCTCAAAACAAAAAGATTAACAAGAAACGAAAATTGACTAAAGCACTTCTTAGAATTTGAGCCTTAGATGTTGTGTCACTTAATTCTTCTTCTATTTTGTGAAGGGAGAGAAAGATAGGCTCCAAAATGTCTTTCAACAAAAGTACTGAGTTGTACCTTTCTACCCACTGGGTTTCGCACACTGAAATAAGTTTCTTTTTCTTTTGTTCTGGACAACATTCAGATATCATTGATTTCAATATTTCTGTTCTTTTGGCTAACGAATGAAAGAATCCACAGACTTCTTTTGTGACACCCATACAGTTTCTTATAAAAGGTGTGTTGCTCGCATCTGACAAACAAAAATTTAGAGTGTGTGAAGAACAATGTGTAGCTTTTCTGTGATGGAAGCTTGTACTCCTCTTAACTGCCCACTCATCATGGCAGCGCCATCGTACCCTTGGCCTTTCATTTTGTTCAGGTCAAGCTGTAATGTTGACAAGGTCTTCAATAGTGTGTTAGCCAAACCTGCTCCAGTAGCGCCATAAACAAGGACGAATGCCAGAAAATCTTCCCTGATTTTGAAAGTTCGCTCTTCTATGTAACGTACACAGAGAGAAAATTGTACGATTTGACAGACGTCAGTGGTTTCATCTGCTAAAATCGAGTAAAAAACAGGCTTTCTGACGTTTTCTACAATATTTAATTGTATTAAGTGACCAAGTAATAACTTCGTTTTAAATGCAAGAATTTGTATACATCATCTTCCCACCACTGGTCGTTAAGTGGTCTTTAAGAATAGTATCTCCACTGTTGGCTCTGCATCCTAACAACGATCGAAAATCCCCATCATTTTCGACCAATTCTTCAAGGATTATTCGCCCAGTGTCACGATGACCCCTTAGAGCTATTTGCTGCCTTCCACAAAATCGAATTATTTGTATTATGGGGATTATCAATTTTCTATTAATCTCAATATCTAGCCTTCTTTGGGTATTTACTTGATTGATGATATTTTCATCTTTTTTCTTAACTATAGTTTCTGTGTTTTCAACAATCAAAACATATTTCTTATGATATGATAAGCTCTCATGTTTGCTAAACATTTCCCTGTAGTTTTCTTTGTTTTGTTTTTTTTATTGGTAAAAGCCTGAATAACCAATGCCCCTACTACTTAGTGGTCTCATTTCCCACCATTTTCGGTATGGAAAAATAACAAGCAGTACTTGCAAAAACATCCAGATTTTTCCACCAAATAAGCTAACCACGTACTTTCTTGTAGTCACATCGTTTGAAAAGATCTAGTATGATAATCAAAATATCCATGGGTGTACTTCCTGTCTACAGTGTCCAACGGGCACAATATTTCGGCGATCATACACGTCGCCATCATCAGGTGAACTGATGGACTGAGCTCCTTTGAACGTGCCGGCACGAAGATCCGTACGCTAAGGCTGCTCAGAGGGAACTGGGTTCGGTCGCGGCGGCGGCCGATTGAAATACCCTCCGCCCGCGGCGCGCTCCCTCCGCCGTCCGCGCCCCGCGCCTCGGTCGCACGGTGGAACAGATTGCGACGGCGTCTGAGATGACGTCGTTGTGATGGCTCTGTCCGCCGTGGTCGTCACACCTATACGTTTGCTCGATTTACTCTTGATTAATCCAATCGCTGGTTCCCAAGCGTTGCTAAGATTATAGCCACAGTCACGGTTTATGATTTCGTCATTGGTGTGAATTTCGATGGCCTCTCTAACAACGGTGTCCCAGTATCTCGACGTCAGTACCAGAATCCTAGTGCGCTCATACGCCATAGCGTGATTTTCCGACAAACATTGTTCAGCGACCGCCGACTTGCTCGGATACATCAGTCGAGTGTGCCTCTGGTGTTCACGGCATCGATCCTCGACGGTACGCATCGTCTGACCGATATACGACTTGCCACATTGACAAGGAATCTGGTACACGCCGGCCTTCCTCAAACCGAAGTCATCTTTGGCGCTCCCCACCAGTGCACGAGTTTTATTCGGAGGACAAAAAACAGTTCCGACCCGGTGTTTCTTCAAAATGCGGGCGATTTTCCCCGAGAGTGCGCCTGTATATGGAATAAACGCAGTGCCTACCTCCTCCCTCGTGATTTCATCCATCTCCACAGGTTGTGCCGTAGTGGTTGGGCGGAGCACACGTTGAATTTGCCACTCAGAGTACCCATTTTTTCGAAATACAGTTCTCAGATGTTCCAATTCCTGGGGTAGACTCTCTGTGTCAGAGATAGTGCGCGCCCTATGTACTAGAGTTTTAAGTACCCCATTCCTCTGTGAAGGGTGGTGGCAGCTGTCTGCGTGCAAATACAGATCAGTGTGCGTTGTCTTCCGATACACCCCATGACCTAAGGTGCCGTCAGCCCATCTCTTGACCAAGACGTCAAGGAAAGGTAATTTACCCTCCGTTTCAGTCTCCATAGTGAATTCGATGTTGGGGTGTATGGAGTTTAGATGTGTAAGGAAATCGAGGAGTTTATCCATACCATGTGGCCAGATGACGAACGTGTTGTCCACGTAACGGAAAAAGCAAGTAGGTTTCCATTCGGATGACGACAGGGCTTCCTCCTCGAAGTTCTCCATGTACAAATTCGCTACCACCGGTGAGAGTGGGCTACCCATGGCGACTCCATCCGTTTGTTCGTAGTATTCTCCATTGAAAAGAAAATACGTGGAAGTCAAGACATGCCTAAAAAGTTCAGTGGTCTTCTCGTCAAACTTCTGACTAATCAATTCCAGTGACTCTTGCAGGGGTACCCTCGTAAACAAGGAAAGGAAACGACGTCAAAACTCACCATGACATCTGACTCATCCAACCTGAAGCTATCAAGGCGTTTAATAAAATCCATGGAATTACGGATGTGATGAGGGCATTTACCCACATAAGGACTTAATATTCCCGTCAGGTATTTGGCCAACAAATACGTAGGTGCCCTGAAGTTGCTGACAGTGGTGCGTAATTGTACCCCCTCTTTGTGAACCTTCGGGAGTCCATGTAGTCTATGCGGTACCGGACCTTGGGGTAACAATTTCTTGGCGTCACCCTCTGGTAAATCTGCGTCCTTGAGAAGCGACCTCGTCTTGTTTTCCACCTTCTTTGTAGGATCAACGCCGATCTTCCGGTAGGATACGTCATTTAGCAGGCTCTGCATCTTATCAGTCTAGTCCTTATGGGAGACAACAACTGTAGCATTGCCTTTGTCAGCCGGTAAGACAACAATTTCAGAGAGCTCCCTCAGATCAGGAATGGCCGCCCTCTCTTTACTGGTGATATTTGACTTCATCAGCTTGGATTTCGTCAACGCACGACAAGTTTCACGACGTATTTCCTCAGCTGATTCAGACGGAAGTCGAGCAGCAACCTGTTCAACAGCACTAACAATTTCTGTGACCGGAGTGAACTTGGGGGTGGGAGCGAAGTTGAGACCTTTCTGCAAAACTGATACCGCATCATCACTCAACACCATGCCACTCAAATTGATGACAGTCTTGCACGGAACCTGCAGAGATGGTTTGTCAAGGAGACGTGAGAACTTAGCTGTTTGATGTCCCGTTGCCTTCTTATGGGCGGAATCAGCTGCAACCCAGGTGTCACCATCAATCCAATACCATGAAAAAGAAGTGAAATTACTAGCCAGTTGCAAATGTAGTTTGAGTAATTCCTGTGAGATAAACTCAAGGCTCCGGCGGGTGACTTGCACTCTCTCACGTACCAATGCAAGGCTGGCACGTTTCTTGATTCTTTTAGCTGCTGCAGAATCGATATGATGCATAACCTTAGCAAAACTTGGAACAACATTCTCGGAATGACATCTCTTTAGAAAGGCAAGAGTACTTAGCAAACGACATCTACGGTGGCGCAACTTTTCAAATTTCTTCATGCTGCGGTACATCTCCTCCCCTTAAAGGTGTATGATGTGATTCTTGAGTTTCTCCCGGAGTATTTGATAATCAAAATATCCACGGGTGTACTGCTGGTCTACAGTGTCCAATGGGCACAATATTTCGGTGATCATACACGTCGCCATAACACATTATGATTCACCAGTGCCAGATTCAGTGCTTAGAAGTATGCCAAATGCATAGTCAACCAACAGAATATACAAGATAGTTTCATTTACATATACAAACATTTGCCATAATAGTAGAGATTTACACAGCAACTAAAATTCAAAGAGGGCAACCTCATGCTACCAAAGACTTTAGCAAAATAATAAAAAATGCTGTTAATGGAATTCTGTTTCTTGTTACTTTTCAAACTATTATTCATCAGCATTAAATTTATTAAATAGGCCTGTGACATGTTTATTCATTTCACTAGGGGTGCTATTTTTTGGCTGTGGGCTACTGTTCACACAGAATGCTACAAGTACTAAATAGTGGACTGAGCAAGGTGGCGCAGTGGTTAGCACACAGAGCTCATTTAGGAGGCCAATGGTTCATACCACATCCAACCATCCTGATTTAGGTTTTCCATGATTTCCCTAAATCACTTCAAACAAATGCTGGGATGGTTCCTTTGGAAGGGCGTGGCTGACTTCATTCCCCATCCTTCCCTAATCCAAAGACCTTGCTGTTTGGTTCCCTGCCCCCAAATCAACCAACCAACTAAATAATGGCACTTTATGGGGTCAACTTAAATCATATTGGTGGTTTCAAGAGGGGTATTCACAAGTCACATAAACAAAATCTTGCCTGAGAGCAAGTGCAGAATTGTGAACTATTATAAAACATAGAACCAGTAGACATAATTTTATCCAATATAAAAATATAAATGTGCATTTACAATATGAATACTTACCTACACATGACAAAACCTTTGCAAAAGGTATCCACTACTAAAATTTCAAAATAATTACTATGTATTGTGATTTTACACAGATGCAAGTGTTGTTGTGGTGGAAAATTTAATAACTGTTGTAATAAATAAGACATTGCTTGTTACCCTCCTTATATTCTGAGTTACAGGACCAGGAGACCACTTGTGTACTCTGTGATGTATTTGTGAATGCAGTACTGGAGTATTACAAGAGTGGGAAATCAAAAGATGAATTAGAAGCTTTACTCTTGGAAGCTTGTATCACATTCAACATACAGACTGAGGAAGTCTGCAGAGGCAACATCGAGGGAAGTATTGTAAGTATGCACATATTTTGGAAATATTACAAATACATTTTCAATTGTGAAAATTACATAACTGTGGACAAAACATTAGAAAAGAATACCACTTACGCTATGAATGACTATTTTCTGTGCAATTAAATGAGTTAAGGTTTGTGAGAACTAAAAGCCTACTAGTTGCTTGTTGTTAGTATTCCATGAAGCTGTCCTAACAAGCAAGGCAAGGAAGGAAATAATGTTGAACAAGTGTGATAATCAGTGGTAGAAGCATATAGAAATGAAACTAAATGCCATATACTTAATATAAGGGCACAAGATAGTTGCCATATAAATGGTCAGGTAAACCACCTCTCAGCAATGGCAGTTGTTAATTTTGTCTACAGAATCAGTTTACCATAGACATACCTATACAGTAATTTATATTTTGGGTCATATCATTTCTCTCAGAGTCCACTACCATCACGAAATTTATGAACAATAATGCCATAAAATGTTACACTAACAATATTATAGCTGTGGTCACATAGCAGATGAAAGATCTGAGAGCTTTGTAATAGGGAAAGGAGCTCAATAAAAAGTTTATTATCACCATTAACATTTAACATAGTTATGGATCAAATCTTTAAATCCACTAAGAAAAGTTGAAGAAATTAAATTCATCAGAACCATAAATCAGAAGCCTAAGAAAGACAACAACAAAAAGAAAAACAAAGAGGATAACTGCTAGAAAAATATCCACTACTTACCAATTGTGTTCTGTAAATTGCATCATGAAGGGGAGACTTCTTGGATGTGGAATAAGTCAAGTTACACATTAACAGGCAGAAGCAGCCACTGCTGTAATGTGTACTAACAACAAATTATGGCTAGTACTAATCCATTCACACTGAGAATCATGGGAATCATACGTAATTTACTTTATATATGTTTATATATAAGGGGAAGTCAAATGGAAACAAGACAGATGGAAAAAAGTAAGTAAACAGTTATTATTTCAAAAGCAATCACTATAACTGTTAATACTTTTGTCCCATTGTGAGACAAGGCAGTCAATGCTTTCATGGAAAAATGTTGGCTATAGAACCACAGTTGTGCACAGGTGTGCACTTCTTCATCGGAAGCAAATCATCAGCCACTAATGTCTTTCTTCAGAGCTCCAAAAATATGGAAATTGCATAGGGAGAGATTTGGACTGTAAGAAGAATGTAAAAGGCTTCCCAGCAAAACTTCTGCAGTGTACTCAAAGTAAACAAAAAACCATGTGGGCCTGTCCATATGTTGCCAAAGTTGTTTTCAAAATGCTGCAGAAGTTTCACTGGGAAGCCATTACGCATTCTCTAAACAGTCCTGATCCCTCCTCAAGTGATTTCCATATTTTTGGAGCCTTGAAGAAAGACATTGATGGCCATAAATCTGTTTCAGATGAAGAGGTGCTTACAATCCTGAATAAAAGCAGCAATCAAGCTGCCAGTGCAAGATTTTTCTTTTTTTTCCATTCAGAGTTTGTTCTGCAGGGTCAGACCATTAACCAGGCTTTGTAAGATCGCTGCACAAGAGTGTGCATTGGAAGCAGCCTGAGTGGCCTGATTTGTAGCAGTCAGGTGGCTGGTTTTTCCACCATGACAGTGCCCCTACTCACACAGCCCTGTCTATGTGACAAAAATAGCATGACTCCTTTTCCTCACCCTGAATACTCATCCAACCTTGCCCAGTGCAACTCATTATTGTTTCTGGGAATGAAAAGTGATATGAAAGGAAAGCATTTTGCTGATGTTGCCAGGATGAATGTAAAATGGTGGACATGCTGTCAAGCATCACAAAAGATGAATTTCAACAATGTTTTGAAAATGGGACAAAAGATTAGCCAAGTATAGTTGCGCAAGTTGACCGTACTTTGAAGAGAACTGGAGCTTTGTGCTTAAAATGTGAATGGTACTCCTTTGTGTATACAGGGTGCTCTAAAATTCTCCTTACAAACTTCTGGGACTTATAGAGAGTACTGAGGGAACCCCCTGTCGGTAAATGCTGCAGTCATTTGAAAACATGTTAGTAAGATGACCACTTTTACAAGTATTTCATTAAGTATGACCCAATGCATCATTTGTTTTACAATTTCTCTCATTAATAAGCAAAGAAACAAAAAGAAAACCTAATCAGTTTTCACAAACACTGTGGTTTACGCTATGGCCTCTACCAGTTCGGGTGGTAGCATCTCCTTCAAGTACTGAGTCATGCTTGCTGACAGTGAAGGTACCCCTTTCTCAAAGCCGTTGCACAGTTGTGATGAAAAGGCTATGCGATGGAGTCTGGCATTAAGGCAATGAGCAGCTCTTTCATTACCATGTGCTTCGCCATGCAGAAGGATCATGTCAGCGTATTCTCCAAATATTTACTCTACCACATTGATTTAACATTCATAGACATGTGAATGAGGCTCACATCAGCTTGGAAAGGTAGAACAGATAGGCAGATGTCAAATTACGTCACCTGACCTGACATAAGTGCCCTTCCTCCTCCCTACCATGACCACTTTATTGCACACCTACCTAGCAAACATGTTTTCAAACAACTATAGAACAAACACAGTATGTTTTCAGACATAGGTTCCAGTTCAAATTATTGTCTACCCAGTCCCCTCTTCAAGTCCTAGAAATCTGTACAGGTAACTTTAGAGCACTCTGCATTTTGCTAATAAAGCATTGGACACAGACACATACAAGAGATCACTGTGATATAACACACACATGACTACACATGAACCATCTACTCAAATAACACCCATTGCCTAGTTTTAAGTTTACCAATCTGACCTGCTAGTATACTTATCCACATTGTAAAAGCACTACTCATACTCGACAGCATGCCTTGCAAATAACTTAATACGAGGCTGGTCTAGGTTTCTGGCACTGGCCTTGGTATTACAAATGACTTAATTTAAATAGTTAGTAATCTGCCTAGCCTACAGTGGAAAAACCACAGTATATAATCTCTTAATTATCTGTCAGGGCCTATCCCTATTCACCGTTCAGATTTTACACAGAAAATTAACCTTAGACTACAACTACGGAGCTCACTAAACATATTTGAGTGCAGCCACACTACTTTTAGTTTATGCTAGGAAACCCACAGGTAGCCTCTCCACAATAATGCCCGGCAGAATGTTTTAATAAGTTTCACCCACACACAGGCAATATTGATTTCAGTCTTAAAACATGAACACAATAGGCAAAATATCTCGTTGTTTACCAGATGGAGTACCACAAGCAAATTGCATCAACAGCCTACTATCGTGAACTGAACTAAAGCCACTAGCACAAGAGTGACCTAGAAGTGACTGCTTTGTAGCCAAGGTAGCAAAACAATTCCAGTGCATAGGAAAATTGCTTACCCAAGGCTCACACAACTTTTTGTGAACAAATGTTCTATGCTAACAACACTGTATAGCAATAAGTAATACACAACCTTATCTGCAGCACCCATGGTTGGTGAGAATCACACACTTTATTACATGTAACCAAATCAAACAACTGTAAGCACTGCTACTAACACTGTTCACAATAGCCAGCACTGAGGACATAAACCACTGTTTGGGTACACCCACAGGTAGCCTCTCCACAATAATGCCCGGCAGAATGTTTTAATAAGTTTCACCCACACACAGACAATATTGATTTCAGTCTTAAAACATGAACACAATAGGCAAAATATCTCGTTGTTTACCAGATGGAGTACCACAAGCAAATTGCATCAACAGCCTACTATCGTGAACTGAACTAAAGCCACTAGCACAAGAGTGACCTAGAAGTGACTGCTTTGTAGCCAAGGTAGCAAAACAATTCCAGTGCATAGGAAAATTGCTTACCCAAGGCTCACACAACTTTTTGTGAACAAATGTTCTATGCTAACAACACTGTATAGCAATAAGTAATACACAACCTTATCTGCAGCACCCATGGTTGGTGAGAATCACACACTTAACCACAGTCACTTTAATCCATAGGTATATTGTTCTTTGAGTCAGGCAAAAGTTTATGCAGAAGATCAGTTTTCATAACCATAACAACATTAGCAAACCATTCATTCACAACAAGACTGCACTACTTTGTAGCAGGAAGGTACAGGCACACACAGCAAACAACTTCATGAACAGTTAAATAAATAATTGTGCAAAGCAACTGCCCAAAGCAGAAAGCTGCTCAGCATGGCATCCACAAATGTTGCCAAACAGACACAATGCCTGTACTTGAGCAAGTGCAAACCATGCAACCAAATCAATGACTTGGATCCCAATGCAGCAATGCAATGACAGTAGCTACCTACACTGGTAACAACCAAGATAAAAGACAAGCAATCTAAAATAGCTCACATTATTCAAGTTTGCTGCAAGAGTCAGTTATCCACCTTGTTCCACAACCGCAGGAATCCAACACTCTATGTGACATCTAAACTGGAGAGACCTACTGGTCCAATAAAGCCACCTCTGGCAATCACTACTACAAAACTGTTGCTGTCCTACAGAAGATGCACATCCTAACACACTACTCAACACAGCAAGACTGCCACATCAGCCGAGAGTACCTACTCAGCCCAGAGAGTTCATGTGACAGCACAGAACCTGGCCGCACAAGAGCAACACCACATAAACAGCACTTCACTCCATAAATGCAGCAATTCAGGTTGCCAGACTGATGAACACCTGGCACAGAGTATTACAAGATGATTTATGAACTTCAGTGTCAACCACTATGAGAGAAGCATTGCGGACCATGGAGCAGTTTATTATTGAAATTTTGAGAGAGTACTTTATGGGAACAGTTGGACAACATATTAATTCCTCTCACATACATGGTCATGAAATGACCATGATGAGAAAAATAGGACAGCAGGGGGGAGAAGGTTTGGATATTGGTACCAGAACTACTCTCTGCCACCCACCATCTGTTTGGAATTGGATAACTTAAGTCTTTGGAAGATTAACGGGTAAGCTGTTTGTGCTGAACCACTGTATGCCTGTTGCTTTATGCTCCCAGTTGTGTATGGTATATATGTGTTTGGCCCCTTTATCAGTATCCTTTGCATCAGTAAGCACAACAATTTCTGAAGAGCCCTCCAGTTACTGATGTTACAGGGAATTACAAACTGCTATGGTGTGGCCAGTTGGTGAGGACAGAGAATGTAAAACAAGAAAATACGTCAGTGCAGAAGTACCAGCGGAAAGATCAAAGAAAATACCAAGGGAACAGTAAAGACAGAGATGACGAAAATGAGGTGGAGCTAGGATGATTTCATGGAATGAAACTGTACAGTTACAGAACAAATTGGCAAGTGCTTGTGTGTCACACCCATAAAACTGGAGCTGGGAAATGACGAAGAGTCCAAGAATGTATGAATGATTCTTATAACAGTATTATATATAACAAGATGACACAGAAAATTAAATATTCATTTACAGTTTGAGAAACAAAATTTAAAATTACCACCCAACAGGAATTCTTCGGTGAAATGAGTGAGTGACAAACATTTGCCAGAACTTTTCTTGTGGTACAGGAGCTCCAAACAACCAAAGAGAAATCACAGAGACTGACAATAATTAAGCAAGTATGAAGTCTGCAGCAGGCCACAATATCTGAGGCATGCAACAAACGATAATTATCACAATTAATCCATTACAAATGATGATAAAAAATTAACCCTTTACAGAATGTAATATGAACATCTATCATCTCAACACTTCAGACCAAAGAGGCTCTGTTTGTATTCCTGGGGAATCCACTTTCATTCACCCTAACATATAAAGGCTATTAGTGCTAAACATGTCAGTTAGAGTATCCCGTTCGAACACAGTGGCATGTGCTCAGGAAAAATGGAATGTAACTGTGCTCTGCAGAAATGAGTGGAACACACTGCATGAGTTAACACTAGTTGCTGATTTGTTGGCATGTTGTTGTGCTGATGTGAATTGTGATTTCAGCAACTACAACTTTTCTGATATAGATATTAATGATGTTGACAAATGAGAAGCAATTAACTAATGTACAACATTGTGCCTAGTAATCCTATTTTCACTAAGCCTAATGCTGTTTAAAATTATTTTCTATGAGCAGCTAAACTTTTAATTTTATTCATAGTGATTTTCATTCATGCAATATAAACAAAAAACATATGTCTTCAGTCACAAACTATGGTCCTTATTGAAAAGCTTGATGTGTTTCAAGTCCTGAACTAGTTTTTACTTCACATTTATTTGTTTAGTTATTTTTATTAAAGATTTATGTTGATCCTAGTAGCAGCTGAGCTGCTATGATATGGAATGAGTCAGTGAGGGACATTTTTCTTATTTTATACAGTAATGAAAATTTACAGTAATGAATACAGAAGAGTAAATTGTACCTCATCAACTGAAATCTTCACACATGAAAACAAATGTGGTATATTATATAACAAAACAAGAACTTATGTTAATGTATACACTTGAGAGACATTCATGTTAGCGCTCAAACTGACTGAAGTAACACCTTGATACCCGGAATCAGCCAAGATATATTTTACAAGGTAGTGCTTCTATTTATTCACACACTAATGGGACTGTTTGTGGAGTATCCCATTAACATAAATCAGGGTGACCAGATGTCGCGTTTTTAATAGTACTACCAGTTTTTCATTATGTGACCTGTTGTCCTGCAAAATATTAAACGGGATGCCTATATCCCATTTATTTTGTTATCAGTAGTAACCTTACCTTTGTCTGCCCTCGGTAGCTGAGTGGTCAGCGTGACAGAATGTCAATCCTAAGGGCCTGGGTTCGATTCCCGGCTGGGTCAGAGATTTTTCTCCCCTCAGGGACTGGTTGTCGTGTTTTTATCCCCATCGATGCACAAGTTACCCAAGTGGCGTCAAATCGAAAGACCTGCACCCGGCGAACAGTCTCCCCGACGGGAGGCCTTAGTCACACGACATTATTATATACCTTATCTTTTCAGCTTCACTTTGTGTTTTTATTTATTTTTACTTCAATTTAGTGTCAGGGACATAGATTTTTAAATTTTCTTGAGTCTTGCTTTGTCTTAAACACAAAGATGGAATAAAGAAGTATTATTTTCGTCACAATATGAAGAACGGTGTGAACAGAAGATTTTCTGTCATCATGCTCAGTGCCAATGACTTACGCATGAGCTTTGTAATTCATATCAATTAGTCTTGGCCACTGTTTCCATGTTTCAAAACAGTGATGTTTCATTCCATTCTGTTTCGGATAGCTGGACCAGATTCGATCTCGAGCCAGACACAGACACTGTTTCGTTGTTTCAAAATAACACTATTTCAGTCCACCTGTGCTTAGAACAGACTAATTGCATCGAAACAAGGATGTTTCATTCTGCTCTGTCTCGGACAAGATTTGGGCATGGCACAGATACTGAAACACGTTTAACATACCACTTCATAAAACACTTTCAAGAGGGTCGAAATCTTTTTGACACACAACAGCACGAAGCTCAAGATTTCCGAAAATAAAGCTTCATTTCTAATTGACTGCCCTATTCCAAAATGCTGTAGTATCTGTTTTATAAATGCTAACAAACAATAAAATAACACACACTATTCGCATCCAAAACAATAAAAGTGTGAAAAACATTCATTTAAGTTACACATCTCTTATAACATATGCTTCTCTGTTCATGTACAGTAATCATGTTAAAAAACGGAAGTAAACCTCTAACTTTTGAATACAATAAGTGTGTAGAGTGGCAGTTTTTAGACATATCAGTATACATAAACTGGATGTACGTATACTTGCAAGTAATTTGATTGATGGGTCATTGATGGTTTAATGGTGAATGGGAAGGGCTGGGAAGCATGGTGGACTTATAGTAATGGTTCAAAACACCTTGGGGGACAAAAATTTTTTGTCTTATATTTTGTTATTTATTTGAATTACGTGACGTTGTTTGTGAGTCTATAGCCAATGTGCCTATTCTCCATAATCATTCCTTCCGTGTGTACAGAAATATGCAGGAAGGGTATATTATCCATACCAATGGAATGTTGGAATCCAAGCAGCTATCTGTTGTTTCTGCAGTTTGCTCCCGTCTCCAGTTCTGATCGCGTTGGTTCTTCTGTCTTCAGCTATAGCATTACAAAGCCCAGTGTGAGATTATTTTGTGAAGATGAATCTTGAGAAAATAAAATGTAACTTGTGCTCACCAGTGTTGTCCTTTAAAAGAAGTTCAACTTCTTGCTTAAACAGACATTTGGGACATAAGCATCGAAATCAGATTTTATGAATCTGGGCAGTGTCGAAACCAGTTCAGTTTCCACGGCACTGTTCAAGAGTCTGCCATTTCAGTGACTTTGCGTCAAGATGAACAATCTGTGCAAGAAATACCCACCACTTCCACCGGTTCTGTTCTGGGTAAGTGTGGTAGATAACAAAGATTACTGGATTTGCATCAAGACCAGTGCCTTCATCCAAACAAGCCAAAATAGATGAACAGATTTTAAGACTTGTTGTCATAGAATATCTTCTATTTAATATAGCTGAGAGTGTAGAGTTTAGAAAAATGACTTATTTATTAAATGAAAACTATGTAACTCCTGGTAGAAAAACACTCTCCAACAGTTTACTCTCTGAAGTGTTCAACAATACATTAGTGTAAGATCAGCAATGCAAGCTGCATCCTACATCTGCATTAAGATTGATGGATGGTTATCTGTGAAAAATGAGAAGTATATTGCAATGCCTGCTCACTTCACTGATGAAAACTGCAATCTGAAGTCATATTTGTTATCTAATTTTAAATTCCATGACAAGCATATGGCTGAAAACATTTCCAGTGAATCACAAAATGTGACTTCAACTTGGGGTAGTACCAACAAAATTATAGCTTGCACCTAATATTGTGGAGGCAGTAGTGATGTGCAAATGGTGGCATGTACCTTGTGTCACATAGACACTGAGTTTAACTGTGCAAGCAAGCCTTGAACCAATTACAGGCACATGGGCAAAAGTGAAGTCAATAGTGGAATTTTTCAAAAGAAGTCCTCGAGCACTTGAGAAATTACACAATATTCAGAAGCAAATGTGTTTCCCTATTTTAACACCAAAACAAGATTACCCTACGAGATGGAATTCCACATATGAAATGTTTGACTTTTCCCTTTTTTAAAAAAAAAAAAAAATCTGAGAGCATTTACAAAGCACCCTCGCCATCCTCAGTGTGGATTCACAAACAAAACTGTCCAAAGAAGACTGGTCAGTTACTGAAAAATCTTGTGAAATACTATCTCCTTTTGAGCAAGTCACAACAGAAACCAGCAGCAAAAGAAATGTAACCTTGTCAAAAGTTGTCTTATTAAGCAAAGGTAAGTCATTGTCTGAGACTGAAAAACTCAGATTACAGCAATGAAGCCATTAACGCAGTAACTGGTAAACTTGTTCAAAAGTTTGCAGATAAAGCAACTACTTGTGAAGCAACACTATTGGTTCCTCACTTCAGGGAGTATGGATTTCCAAAACCTGGACATCAATTAAAAAAAATGCCATAATTAACAAGTGCTGTGCAATACAACAGAATCCCATTCGGTGTTCTTCATACAATCCACCACCAGCCAAACCAGCTGTGGTGAGCACATTCAACTCTACCAGTGGCAACATTTGGCAAGATGTTGACCAAGCTATAGGAGGCTTGATGCAAAGTGTAGACAATCCATGTGCTTACAGTGTAATCAAGCTTGATAAATGTATGAAGATGCCACTGATACATAGATCACAACAGCCATTGCTGTGGTGAAAAAAAAAATCATGTGTTGTTTGAAATAATGAAACAACCTCTTTGTATTATGGCCACCTATGTTCCATGTGACCGCATAATTTCAAAGCAAGAGAAAAAAATAACAGACAGCGAAAAAAGTAGCAAAAATGATATGTCTAAACTACAACTTAGAATAAGCACAGTAGATCAACTCAGAAATTAAATAATAAAGTTTCAGTTGATTTTCTTCTTCCCTGGACAATGTGCACTGAATTTGTATTTTACTATATTTTGTTTAGTCCACTAAATCTTACATTCTGCTATCTTACAAGAACATTTTTCTCAAATTTGTTGTACACAGAAGACACTTACATATTTGCTCACCATTCACTGAGTTTAATTTTTTGGACTATGTTACTTATTTAAGTGTTTGAGAATAATTATCTGATTTATGTATGTATATGTTCGAGTGTTTATTTTTGTAAATGTGCTGTGTTTGATTATTACACTATAGGCATCTTAATACTTGTATGGTGGCACTACAGTTTAAGATAGGGAAGTTAGATTTGGTGCAGTATTTTGGAGCACACAAGTTACAGCCAGGTGCAAGCTGGATTGCAGTAAGTTAAGCAGACCAGCGGTTGCGAAGTGGAATGGAGGCCACAGGGGCCATCGAACCGCTGAAAAGTGTAAACGCAGCAGTTTGCATATCGCAAGCTATAGGAAGAAGGGGCCCACTGGCACAACCATGGTATGGGGCGTACGTGACTTGGAGCAATGGGTTAGTGAAACAGACCTGCAAAGCCGAGTATAAATAGGTGTGGTTTTCTAACAAGATTCAATCGAGTGTGGCAGCTTTCCTGGACGGCGGGGCATGTCACACTACCGGCGACACATGGCAACAGATGGGGCAACAGTGTCCCAGTCCACAGCGAGTCATTGGTTCGATCCTCTGAGGCCGACGTGGGGTCCACAGCCAGCCAGGGTGGGCCATTCTTCGGCTCGCTACCACGGACAGTTGTATCGGCTCCCAACACACGCTGGAGACTTACAAGGCAAGGGCCGCAGGTTTGTACACCGGAACAGGAGCGGTCATTGCCGCTGCATTCCCAGCTATGCCAGCTGAGGAAGAAGCAGCAGCGTGGCTGGCCTATGGCTCCCGACGGAGCAGTGTGGAGTGAACAGTGACGGTGGCTGCTGAGTCGGCTGCTAGCACGGCCATCCTGACATAATAGGAACTCTGCAGCTGATGTACAAGGCCGGCTCAACACAGTGTGTTGCACAGGCCATTGGGGTGCTACCTCAGCATTGCAGGGCCTGTGACATGGACTGAGGTCAACAAAGCTCTGTAGTGGAAAAAATAAATCATTTGAAAAGCTTGGACGAGTTTTAATATGACACCTTCCACTATATTTGGTGTCAGAATAGTGGACGTTGTCTGTCTAGTACAATGTTCAAGCCCACCACCTGCAGTACAGTCACAAGTGCTGTCAAAATTGCTCTTTTGGGTGTTGGACATTTTCTTTCTTGTTGGTGTTTAGAGTATGGCTTACCAAGCCACATTTTAGATGTTTGTGTGGGCATAGTATTTTTTGATTCTTGAGTTTCTCCCAGCCTATTTGATAATCAAAATATCCATGGGTGTACTGCTGGTCTACAGTGTCCAACGGGCAACGCACGAGGATTCTGGTACAGATGTCGAGATACTGGGACAGCGTTGTTAGAGAGGCCATCGAAATTCGCACCAATGACGACCTCATAAACCGTGACTGTGGCTATAATCTTAGCAAGGCTTGGGAACCAGTGATTGGGATAATCAAAAGTAAATCGAGCAAACGTATAGTTGTGACAACCTCGGCAGACAGAGCCATCACTCCGACGTCATCTCAGATGCCGTCGCAATCTGTTCCACCGCGCGACCGTGGCGCGGGGTGCGGGGCGCGGACAGCCAAGGGAGCACGCCACGGGCCAAGGGTATTTAAATTGGCTGCCGCCATGACCGAACCCAGTTCCCTCTGAGCAGCCATAGCGTACGGATCTCCATGTTGGCACGTTCACAGGAGCTCAGTCCATCAGTTCACCTGATGATGGCAACATGTATGACCGCCGAAATATTGTGCCTGTTGGACACTGTAGACCGGCAGTACACCCGTGGATATTTTGATTACAGTATTTTTTGTTGTCAGAGTAAGTGCTAGTGTGTTCAGGGTGTAACAGTGTTTTGTGGCGTTTAATTACTTTTGTGTTAATTTGAGTATGATGTTACTGAGCATGATGATACGGAGTTGTAGGAATTCAGATTGTTCATGTAATTAAATGATTTTGTCGGGACTAACTAAGAACGAAAGCAACACAATGATAGAGTCAAGGACGCAAGGTGTGTGGAACCAGAAGCGGTACGGATTATAATGGAAAAGATAGCATAATTGACAGCAGACAATACGCAGTTGAGAAATGCATTAACATCTAGAAGTTAGTGGGAAACTGCATCTAATCAGTCATTGTTGCCTAGGGAGCAGGAGATTGATCCAACCGCCGTGAGTTTGATTATTCCATTTTCTGGCAAGGCATCTGAGGATGTGGATTCATTTGTGGAGGACTTGGAAATTTCAGCTTTGATGAATGGTTGGTCTGATGAGCAGTTGTTACATGTAGCCAAGATTGGACTAACGGGTGAAGGGAAAACATATGTAAGGTGTTCGGAGGCCTTAAGGATGGCAGGACAGTTTAAGCAGTTAAAGGAAGGGCTTTTACAAAGGTACAAGAAACAGAACAGCACTCGGTACTTTAGGGAGAGGTTAAGTACAAAGACAAAGAGACAGGGGGAGATGGTGGAGAAATTTGTGGACAGGATAAGGGAAATTAATGAGTACATTTATGAGTTGGGCCAGAGCAATGAAGCGAATAGTGCTCTGTTGGAGGAGGCCGAGCAAAGGGCACTTGTATTTTTGAGAGGGTTGCCAGCGCATATGTCACGCAAAGTGCGTGAAGGAACTCCGAAAGATTTGTATTCGGCCATTCAGCTGGCAATTCAGTGTGAGGAAATAGATGTGGCAACAGGAGTACACAAGAGGCAAACAGTATTTGCAGCGGGTATAAAATGTTATAAGTGTGGTCGTACGGGACATGTACAGAGGCAATGTACCCAGTCACCATGGAATAGAGGAAGGGCTGGAAATCAGCAGTGTGGAGGATGGAGAAATGAAGATAGGAAAGGTGGACAAGCATTAAACGACAGAGGGGGCCCAAGACCCACCTAAAGGAGCTCCCATTTAATTTCAATGCTATGAATACGTATGCAGAGGTGGAATGTTCAGTGGTTGGATCCATAGGAACTAAAAAGTTAAAGATTTTGTTGGACACAGGGGCGCAAGTGTCAGTGGCTACTAAGAGTTTAATGGTACAAAGAAAGTTAGACCCACCACGTTATAGGCTGCATGGAGTGGGGGATAAGGAGGTCACACCTTTGGGGTCAGTGACAGTTGACTTTCGCATAGGGAAAGTCTGATTTAATGCATGCATGGAGGTAGTACCATGGGTAAGCGAGACCTACAACATGATCCTAGGAATAGATTTCTTGCATCAACATCATGCCAAAATTGACCTTGGACAACGAACTGTGGAACTTGGTGGAATGTTATTTCTGCTAGGGGAAACTGTTGTCAATGCAGAGCTGTCGCGAGGGGCATTCAACGTAATGAACAAACCAATTGAACCGCGTACATCAGCATTAAGGCTTAATTTGCATGAGTGTGTGTCCAGTGGCACCAGGAAGTCACTTTGGGTAAGTGTGCAGTCGACTCTACCTGTGGGTACAGTATATGTTATTGAACCATTGGAGGATAATGAAGATTTGGGTTCATTGGGTTGTTTTGTGAAACGTGGTGTTGTACGCGTACAGGAGGGAAATGACGGGTGAATAGCTCCCGTGAACGTGCGAATTTGAGGAAAGGAGTTTTTGTAGCAAATTTGGATGTGCCAGATGATGAAGACTGTTGTTTGAAAGGTAGGAGAAGCGATCAACCACTAACTGCTGATAGAACTGCATTGCGTGACAAAATTAAGCATTTGAAAGGAGAAGAAAGAGAGCAGATGGAAGATTTATTGTGGGCGTTTAAGGATTTATTTTTTCCACAAGGGCCGTTACCAGCAACTCCATTAGTTCAACATAGGATACCAACTGGGAATGAAGCACCGGTTTACCATAAACCATACAGAATACCAAGGTATTTGCAGCCAATTGTTGAGGATTTCATGGATCAGCAGCTTGTGGATGGTATTACAGAGCATAGTAATAATTGCTGGAGAGCAGGCATTTTCGTTGTGCCTAAGAAATCTGCGGATGGAACTAAGAAACTCAGATTCTGTTGTGACTACCGATATCTCAATAATAAGACAGTAATGGACGCATACCCCATTCCAAACATATCAAAGACTTTGGATCACTTAGGACAGTGCCAGTACTTTTCTACAATGGATTTGACAAGTGGTTATCATCAGTTAGAGGTGGCTCCAGAGGATCGTCCAAAAACTGCTTTCTCTACACCTGGAGGCCATTACCAGTACAATAGAATTCCATTTGGTTTGAAAAACACTCCGGCAACATTTCAGAGGTTTCTAGACAGTGTATTGAGGGGTTTGAAACCATGGCAGTGTTTGGTCTATTTGGATGACATTATAGTGTTTTCAAGTAATTTGGAGCAACATAAACAGTGGTTAAGGGAAGTGTTTATGAGATTAAGAGCTGCTTGTTTGATATTGAGCCTGGAAAAGTGTCATTTCGTGTTAGAAGAAGTGAAATATTTGGGTCGTATTATCAGTAAGGACGGAGTGTGAACAGATCCAAGGTTGGTACAGGCTGTAAGGGATTTTCGGGGACCAAAAACAGTTAAAGAAATGCAGTCATTCATTGGACTTTGCAATTTCAATCGAAAGTTTGTGAAGGGTTTTGCAGATTTAGCACGGCCGTTGACACGATTGTTACAGAAGGGTGTGAAATTTGAGTGGACAGAAGAGTGTCAGAAAGCATTTGACAAACTGAAAGAAGTGTTAACATCAAGTCCAGTTCTTGTGTTTCCAGATTTTGAAAAGGAGTTTATACTAGCATGCGATGCACTGAATCAAGCATTAGGGTGTGTTCTTAGTCAGGAAATTGATGGGAAAGAACATCCTGTAGCCTATGTGTCTAGGCAGTTGATTGCAGCAGAGATGAATTACTCAACAACAGAGAGGGAGATGCTTAGCATAATCTATGTAATCACATATTTTAAATGTTATTTATATGGGAGAAGGTTTTGGGTAGTGACAGATCATGAAGCGTTGAAGTGGTTGTTGGGGTTGAAGGATCCGTCTACTAGTCTCGCTAGATGGGCTGTGAGGCTTAGTGAGTTCGACTACGAGATGGTTCACAAGCCTGGGTAGAAGCACGGTAATGTGGATGCACTAAGTAGGAAGGTGGCAAAAGTAGAAGACCTAGCAGTGTGGCAAAAATTACAGGATGCGGACAACGATTGTAAATTGTATTAAACACAGCCACAGTTTAATGTGTTCGATGGTCTTCTGTGCAGGGAGACGAAGCTAGGGCCAAGGGTAGTAGTGCCAGCGAAACTGACGGACGAGGTTTGAAGGGAAGCACATGATCACATGTTATCCGGTCATGGAGGGTGTAGAGCGTCGAATAGAAGAGTGGTGGAGAGGTATTGGTGGAGAGGTAGGAAAGGAGATGTGAATCAGTATGTCAAGAATTGCATACCATGTGTGCAGAGAGCAGATTTGAGTCGGAAACAGATCCAACGATTACCAGAAGCAACATGTCCATTCTTTTTTCTGTAGATTGATGTCTTAGGACCTTTTAGGCGAACACCATCTGGGAACAGATTCGTTCTGACAATAATAGACCATTTTTTAAGGTATGTGAATGTCAAATCAACAGGCAGCAATGGTCGTGCAAGTGTTAGTAAATAACTGGATTTTAAAGTTTGGTGTACCAGAGACAATAATTACTGACCAAAGGACCAACTTCATGTCGAATTTAATGAAGGAACTATGTAAATTGTTGAACATAAAGAAGTTGAGGATGAGCGTGTTGCATCCACAGGTGAACGGAAGGACAGAATAGGTACACAGAACAACTGGGAAGATGCTGATTTTTTATGTATATTCTCATCACCATCAGTGAGACGAGTATTTGAAGCATATTGTACGCACATATAATGCAAAATTCCATACAAATACTGGTTTGCCTCCATATGAGGTAGTGTACAGGTGAAAAATGCCGTCATTGTTTGATTTAGTGAAGCTACAGACAGGAAGGACTGGTGAATCTGTACGTCAATTCATGAGAACAATTCGGGATGTTTGGAAATGGGTACAAAAGGCAAATACAAAGGCTTTGGAAAGGCAGGAAGACGCAGTGAAGTGGAAAGGAAGTTTACCGCAGTATAGAGTGGGGCAATGGATAATGCTGTCCAGCCCTTATACGCAAAAAGGGAAAATGAAGAAATTCCTCACGAGGTATCAAGGGCCATACCAACTTGTTAAACCACATCTCCCATTAATGTTCAGCTTCAGCTGCCAACTAGAACAATGATAGTACACAATGGGCAATTACGGCCATTTAAGGGTTGCCCGGATGTGATTCCAGGTGTGTCACAGGAAAGAAAGAGGAAGAAAGAGAGAGTGAAGAGAGGTGCTATGCACAGAGGAAACCAGGAAGATAGAGTACAACATGAAATACCGTATGCTTTGCGTTCTAGAAAATAGTAGAGTATTTGTAGTGGTTTTTTTTCCGTGTCATGTATCATTGGGTTTGTGTAGATTAATTAGGCATTGTATTTTATATGTGTTTCCGAGTATTGTGAGCCTGCTAGAGGCAGCAGTCCTTCTGAAGAGGGAGGAAGAGTGATGGTGATCCCTGTCCTCAGATCACTGAAATGGTGAACGGTGGTTGTGATTCATCTCTTCATCATTGGGGTGGATGCCTTACAGCTTCACCACCTGGATGGGGGTGAGCTGTAATCAAGGCAGGAAGATGTGGTGGTGTCAAGTCACCAGTGGGCATTAAAGTTGGTATGGAACATATGGGAAATGCGGAATGAAATAAGGAGGATTGAGGAAGTGTTCGAAGAGCTTAGGCAATGCGCAGAGGGCAAGGGAATGCTGAAGGAAGTTGCAGGGGAGTATAAGAAATTGCATGAGGCTTATAAGATGCTACGGAAGCAGGTAGGATGGATGGAGGAAGTGGTGCCATGGATAAAACAGAAACAAGGATGGCTGAACGCAGGGGGAAAATTTTTGAAGACAGTTTTTGGAACCGGAGATAAGTGATATAAAAGAACTGAACAACACGGTGGAAGTGGTGAAGCAACTCGCAGAGGAGAGTAGGGCAAGGGAAGCTTGGCATGTAACTCAGATAGGGACATTCGAAGGGAAGTCCTGAATAACACATGGTTGCTCCGCGCATTAGCAGGGCAGGTAGTGGAACACACTAAGGCATCGGAAGACATAATAAATGGTAACCTGGGAACCCTACAGGGGCATCTGGAAGTATTAGATAGCAGGGTGGTGTAAACCAGACTTTTGCAAGGAGTAGCTGACAGTGTGTGGGATGTGCAAGGAGTAATAACAAATCTGCAAGAAGTGCTGCATCATGCATTGTAAGGCCAGATAAGTACCGATTTGTTACCACCTGACCAGTCTTTATGAGGGTTGCGCAAGGCACAGAAGGAACTACTGTCAGGGTTATATTTAATAATGGAGCCCAGCAAGAAGAATTTGCCATTTTTCTAACATGTTGCAATGGTAAGGGTAACAACTGACCGCGCAAGAGTGTATATTTTGGTCCAATTCCCGGTTATGGGGAAGAACGCAAAGTTTCAGTGTTACACGGTCCACCCATATCCAGTGAATTGGGGAGCATTGAGCAAATTTATGGAAGTGAAAACTAAAGAGGTATTGTTGATCTCGGCAATTAGAAACCAATATGCTGAGATGGCAAGGGGGGAATTACAAAGCTGCCATAGAGGGAAAGTAATGCTATGTCCAGCCAGGATGGGAAGTACCAATCCAGACACATGCACGGTGCAATTATTTTTAGACAGGTGGAAAGGAATCGACTGTCCAAGGGACATCGTGGAACCAAAATTGAACTTGCAATGAGTCAGGATGCATTGGATCTTCTCCACCCTACAAGAATTTTATAATAGTGACAAGTTGTTTTGAGCAAGGAGTGTTTACGGAAGCAAAACGTGTAGAGCTCGAGGGGAGCAGAATTTTATCAATGGAACTAAGTGTAACATAATAGGACCAACCTTCCATCTGCCAGTGTCAATTTCAGGAGTCACACAATTGAATGTTACACAGCCACAGCTGTACTGGCCAGAAACCACTTTAGAGTTTTTGCCAAGGCAGAATCTGACCTTGTTAAATCAAACTTTGGAACCAGGTCTGTTGAGATCCGTAAACCAGTTCATTAAAGAGCAAGAGGGGCGCATATCAGCCAAACAGCTTGTTCAACATGTCGCACAGTATAGGGAAAGGCAATGGCAAATAATGATCATTTTGAGCACCTCTGTGCCATGTGTCATCGCAGCTTTAACTCTGTTATGTGTTGTTTTCTTTCTGATCATATGGAGAGCTAATTCCAAAAGGGAACCAAGGGTAGTCCAAGTCCCAGAGGATTGGATACCGAGGGCATGAGACGAGTAGGTAAAGGGTTGATCAAGCAGTGGTTGACCAGTAAGGAATTTTTACATTTTGTTTTACGTCATGGTTTTAAGGGGGCACTAGATCACATTTAAGTTTTCTAGTAGTAAGTAAGCATGTCATAAGTGTCAATCCAAACAAGTTTAAGAGTTAGTTAAAGGACGACCCAGGGACCAGGTTTTTCTGAAGAGGGGAATAATGTAGTGGCACCACAGTTTAAGATAGGGAAGTTAGATTTGGTGCAGTATTTCAGAGTGCACAAGTTACAGCTGGGTGCGGGCTGGATTGCAGTAAGTTATGCTGACCAGCAGTTGCGAAGTGGAATGGAGGCCACAGGGGCCATTGAACCACTGAAAAGTGTAAATGCAGCGGTTCGCATGTCGCAAGCTATAGGAAGAAGGGGCCCACTAGCGCAACCGTGGTATGGGGCATACGTGACTCGGAGTGATGCGTTAGTGAAACACACCCGCGAAGCCGAGTATAAATAGGTGTGGTTTTCTAACAAGATTCATTCAAGTGTGGCAGCTTTCCTTGACGGCGGGGCATGTCACACTACCGGCGACACACGGCAACAGATGGGGCGACAGCGTCCCAGTCCACAGCGAGTCATTGGTTCGACCCTCTGAGGCCAACGTGTGGTCCACAGCCAGCCAGGATGCGCCGCTCTTCGGCTCACTACCACGGACAGTTGTATCAGCTCCCAACACACGCTGGACACTTACAAGATGAGGGCCGCAGGTTTGTACGCCAGAACGGGAGTGGTCATTGCCGCCGCATTCCCAGCTATGCCAGCTGAGGAAGAAGCAGCAGTGTGGCTGGTCTACGGCTCCCAACGGAGCAGTACGGAGTCAACAGTGACGGTGGCTGCTCAGTCGGCTGCTAGCACGGCCATCCTGACATACTAGGAACTCTGCAGCTGGCGTAAAAGGCCGGCTCAACACAGTGCGTTGCACAGGCCGCTGAGGTGCTACCTCAGCAATGGGGGGCCTGTGACATGGACCGAGGTCAATGAAGCTCTGTAGTGGAAAAAATAAATCATTTGAAAAGCTCAAATGAGTTTTAATATGGCACCTCCTGGCACCCATCCACTACACTTATGTATCATAAATAATTCTCAGGCAGATCAACAATGGTACCGGTATTTGATACTTTTGTTCAGATATTGTGATAAAAATTGCATTTCAACAGCAGCTTTACTTCATCTCTGATTTTCTGGGGAAGTTTATTATAAAATGATAATATATCTGCTTGCTGTGAGTACTTGAGGGAACTCCATACACCTGTACACCAAACAAACTTCTTTAGCAAGAACTATAAGTGGTGTAGAGCCAGATCTGCCATGATATAGGTACCAGAAAGGCATTACACTGTATGAATTGTTTAAATTTTAGTCTGGATTTTATACTTCAAGAAAACATACCGATCTCTGCATTTCAGTTACCTTGGAATGTTTTAACATGTTTCCCAGTTCTATCAAGTGTACATCTTATGAGCTGTATCCAGCTAGCTTGTGAATGTTTGATGGAAAAACTGCCATACTTGACCATTGTGCTATATCCTCCAGTTTTTATGGTAATTTTTTGATCTGTGTGCACCAGTCACTTTGCACCCTGCTCTGTATAACAAACAATGGAAAATTTAACTGTGAGTAAATGTTAATTCATTGCCTCACTTCCCAGAATGCTATCTCAATAAATTGTACCTCATGATATGCCTTTTCAAGAGCACGTACAAATTATCACTCACAAAACCTATCAAAATTAGGCACTAGAATACCAGGGGAACCAGTTTAGCAAAATCCGTTATCTGAAACATACAAGGTCTGTCCTCAGCCAATTGGAAACTACGAAAGTCACATGACATGAAAGCAGTGCATTTGCTGCAGGAAATACGAAATTGGCAAGATGCGTAAGTGAAAGTTTCATACTTTCTGTGACATGATTGGTGCTCTCGCGCCTCATTTATGTTTTTATGACAATATTTATACAGTAGACACTCAAGATGATATAATGTGAAGGCCCATACGATTACAAAACACAAACTGTTTCACTGTTTTGAAACAGCATTCCAAAACATCACGTTGCCTGTTTCAATCGTTTTGAAACAGTTATGTGTTTCACTTTGCCCATCTCTAGTAACGATTATTTGCTACTGCAGATGAGAGGGACTGATGTAACAAGTTTTTGTTAAAGAACGTTACAGGGTTATCAGTGTTCCATTCTATTTGTAGTTAGGAATTCACTGTCTGATGACATACATTTGCAGTAGATGCAAACAACATAATGTCTTCGGACGGTTACAGACAACAATGAGAAATAGGTAGCAGTTTCAACACTGGATTCGGCAAGCTTGATTTAATGAGCTCTGTTGTCTGTTGTTTGCCAAGTGTGAGACTAGATAATGTCTATTAACATGGGGAAAAGAAAACCATGAAAGACAAATTCTCTTTCATGAAGGAAACCACAAGTATGTGTCATTAGTTTTTTTTCATTGAATGTGGAGGATGTGTCGATATAATGCTGCACATAAAGAAGCACCTGTTGGCAGTTTCTGTGAGAACGTCTAGCAGCAGAACTTCCATTTTAAGTACAAATAAACTACAAACAGAGGAAGGTAAATGTATGTATCACTGTAGAAGAAGGGCTGTTTGTGTTCCATATTGTAAAACACAATTATTCTTTCTGTTAAATGAACTGCACAGCTCTCTAACAATAATAATAATAATAGCTTTATTCAACATCAAATGGTACACTGCACATGCACAAAGAAACAGTAATGGTTACAGTTATTTGCGCAATACACAAGACACATTCTTCTGAATACGTCATTAATTTACAACAAAATTACAGTAAGATGTATACTGATTTCTATTCGCATAATTTCACAAAGCATTTGTTGTTCTTCATATAGGTATGGTACTCTTCTAATGCGTAGAAAGGGTGTTTTATTAAAAATTTCTTAAGCTGATGTTTCAGTTTAATTGTAGGAAGAGCCATGACTGCTCTAGGCAGTGTATTAGCTAATTTTATTCCTGCTTACTGAGGGCTCTTTTCATAAATTGCTGTTCTGTGGTTGCCAATGTAAAATCTTTCTTTATTTCTAGTATTGTACTGGTGGAAATCCAAACAAGTGTTTGGATGCAGTCCTTTCACAAGCAATATGGCTTTTAGAATGTATGTGTTTATAACAGTTAACACCCCTGTTTTTGGAAACAAGTTGCGACAAGATTCCCTAAAATTTGTTCCACAGATTGTTCTCACACCCCTTTTTTTAAGAATGAGTAGCTTTCTAGATTAGCTTTGGTTGTTGCCCCCAAAATTTCAATACCATAGTTCAAGTGAGAGGAGAAAAGAGCATGGTATGCAGTCTTTAGGACTACAGTGTCTTTACAGAACTTGCTAATAGTACTGATTGGAAATACATTTTTTGACAACTTAGTTGCTAGGGAGTCGATATGTGTCTCCCATTTCAGGTTGCTTTGAATTGTTAGGCCAAGAAATTTTACACTAGACTCTTTCTTTACCAATTCGTTGCCAATGTATAATTTGATTTCATTATTCAAACTACTTTTGTTAAACTCCATCAAACATGTTTTACTGGTGCTTACATTTAAGTGGCTTTCATTAAAAAACTGAACAATTTCTTTTGTCACAATATTACTCTCGGCCTTTAGTTCATTACATGATTCCTTTTTACACACAATGGACGTGTCATTGGAATACATAACAATTTTGGAATGTATAGTACAGCATTTAGTATCATTTACATTGATCAAGAACAGAAGGGAGCCAAACACCGAGCCTAGGGGCATGCCATATTTTATGTAAGTGATCTCTGATTTGTAGACACCACTTTCCATTTTAAGCAGAACGAACTGTTTTCTATTGCTCATATAACACTTTATTAGGTCATAAGCAGCACCTCTAATGCCCATATTCCATAGCTTGTCTAATCGGATGTCAACATTCACACAATCAAAGGCTTTTTCCAGGTCTAGGTATACACCCGCCACATGTTCCTTGCTTTCGATACCCCCTAACACCTCTTCAGTTAGTTGAGCAGCTGCAGTGCTAGTTGATTTACCTTTTAGGAATCTATTTTGATTTTCAAACATAAGGTTGTATTTGTTAAAGTTTATAATCCTGTTTTACATAACTTTCTCAACTATTTTGGAAAAGATAGGAAGGATTGAGACTGGTCTGTAGTTTTCTGTTTTGTTGTTGTCACCTTTTTTAAAAATGGGTGTTACCTGTGCTATTTTTAGTCTGTCTGGAAAGGTGCCTGATTCTATTATATTGTTGACTGCTACAGACAGAGGTACAGAGACATTATGGCTACAGGCTTTTAAAACATTAATATTTAGGCCATCATGCCCAGCTGAATTAGAGGGTTTTAGAGAGCTAATGATGTCCATTATTTCTATACAGTTTGTGGAGGCTAGATATATACTATGGTAACATGTATTACCTTTAAAACTGGGCTAGTGCATGTTTTTATGTTTGTCATTTATGGCTTCCCCTACGGAAGAAAAATATTCATTAAAAATATTTACAATTTCCAGTTGGTCTTTTATGAGCTTGCCATTGTGGTTAATAGTAAAGTCCAGACAGGATTTGTCATTGCAAGTTCGAAAACTGTTTGACTGCCCAGATGCCAGCAGTTATGTTGTGTGAGTTTTGAAGTTTATTTGCAACATAGTTGCTCCTGTTCTGTGTGAGTAAATCCTTATAGTGTGCTTGATATATTTTGGAGGCTTCCTTCAGCTCAGGAATTCTTCTAGTATTCAGCATTGCACTGTGGAGTTGTTCTAATTTTTCCCTAGCTTCAGTCCCATTAATATTTACCCAAATATTTTGTTTATATTTTTTGTTTGCATCATTTTTTTGATAGCAGGTGGGCGTGTGGTATCAAAGCAGTAATAGAAGTCAGCAGCAAAGCTATTATATGAAAAGCTATTATTTTCAAATTATTTTATATGTGCTAGCATGCAGATTAGTCTATTTATGTTATCATTATACATTATTCTTTTAGTTACAAACTATTGCTTTGTGGTGACAGTGGGGGCCTCATGGAGCTCCAATTTAAGCTGTACTGCACGGTGATCTGAGATGGCTAGTTTTAAAACAGATGCACTGTGGGATAGGTGGGTCATGTTTGTTATTATTTTGTCATGACATGTTTTACTATTGCCAATTTCTCTAGTGAGTTCCTGAATGAGTGGGGTCAGGTTAAATTCATCACACAGATGATATAACTTTTTGCTGTTGACATCATTTGTTAATAAATCTATATTTAGATCCCCTGTAACTATTTGGCCCAGAAAATGTGTCTATATATACAAGCAAGTTCAGAAGATTTACAAAAAAGATATCTGCTGCAGGTGGCCTGTAAACATCAATAACTGTTATGTTATCTCTACCCCATGTTAGGTTTATTGCAGCAAATTCTGAAACTCCTTCCAGGCAGAAGGCACTCACATCAATAACATTAAAATTACTTTCATTTACAGTGAAAATTGCTACACCTCCTCCAGTCTTGTCTTTTCTACTGAAGACTGTGCAGAATTTCATAAACAGTGGCTGATGAATGCTAATCAGAACTTCATTGTACAAATGTTCAGTTACAACTAATGTATAGAGTTTGTCAATCCGTGAAATTACATCTAGATCATTATGCTTATTTCTAAGACTACCAAGATTCTGGTGTATGGTTTTAAGGCTGAGTTTTACCTGCTGGACCATAGAGGATAATTTTGGACTAGCAAATGAGGTCAGCAGGCTTTACAAGTTTCCCTGGCTTGCCAGCGGTGGCTGGTGTTGTGGCAGATTTTGTTGGGGTGGATTGCACCACCCCATGGCAATGGATTTCTTTTCATCACTTGACTTCCTCAATAATTTTGCTACTAACAACCTTTTTGCCTCTTTTGTTCATGTGCAGACCATGAGATGTGTGCAGATCCCTTTCTAGATATCTGACATTTACTAGGGACACATTCTGAAATTTACTACATGGAGCTTTAATCCTATCATTTGTTTTATGAACTTCCCGGTTCACAATAGACTGTTTCATAAGATCATGCATATGTGGAATGTTGACAACAATTGTTTTAGTGTCATTTAACTTACCCAGCACCATTTTCATATGTCTAATTGCATCATTTGCTTGATTTCTTGCTACATCATATGAACCTCCCATAATAACAACACAGTCAGTGGACGAGGAGGAGTCACAATCCTGCATGCACGCCTTCACCACAGCAGAAAGAGGGGCTCCAGGCTGGATGTTGCCCACAGCTGCAAAGTTGTCTTGCATATTTGCGATGTTTTATTTGCGATGTTTTGCGCTATTTCACGTCCATGGCTGTCTCCATATAACAGAATCCGGCCCTTCTTGTGTTTCTGATTGTCGTCATTTCTTCTGTTTTTCTCTAGGGACGATTTCTTGCATCTACTTCCACAGGTTCCATTTCCTTGAATGGTTTGTTCATGTTTACTTTCATGGTATGCACACCATTTTGGGACTTGGTGTTTTCTGAACTTATCACTGACAGTTTTATTTTATTTTATTTTATTTTTTATGCTGGAAGGATTAATTCTAATTTGCATGGACTGAACTTGTTCTTGTTCCACTATTTCATTGAGAATTTGAAACCTGTTTTGAGTAATGACAGTAGGAAAGCTTTCCTTGGTTTTTAGTTTAGGCCTACATTCGTTCATCAGGCGCTGTTGTTCAAATTCACACACCACACCTACAATTACAAATTTTTGCTCTATGATTGTTATCTGAGCTCTTAATGAAGCACTGACTACAGTTCCAGCATGTTATAAATTCATTATTTTCTTTCACCAATGAATCCACTTTTGCACATCGAAAATGATACAAGTCATTACATTCCTTGCACGTGATTCTGGTTTTCAGTACTTTCCACATGTTTTACACTTTTCCCCATCAAAACACGAGTTTTTACATAAACTAAGAACTTTACCATTACTATTTGCCACCATCTGGCTGCCTTTCAGTTCTTGCTCTATGTGGATAAGCAGGCAGCTAGCCTGTTGATGTACAGAATATCTAACGATAAATTATTTAAAACCAGCAGTATATTTAAATTGTGCAGTCAATATTTTTATAGGCCTGTATGTTGATATTTGTATTGGCCTGTATGTTGGTAATTTTTTGTTGATACATGGATATTTTTTGTCAGTGGTCGATAATAATATTTCATTTTTTTAAAATATTGATGTATCGGATTCTCGATATTTTCAAAAATATCAACGGTCCTAATTGCTACACACCATAAAAATGACACACAGAGTTGCAGACAGGCACAACAAAAAGACACTTACAGATTAGCTTTCAGCCAAATCCTTCTTCATTGAAGGAAACACACACACATTCATACACACAAGCAAGCACACCTCACACTCACATGACTGTCATTTCCAGCGGATGGGATAGGTCTGAGCTGCTGGAGAGGGTGGTCATGTATGCGTAAGGTGTGCTTGCTTGTGTGAATGAATGTGTTTGCCTGTCTGCAGGTGAAATGCACAGACACATAAAAGTACCAGTGATGCACTTCCTAGCTTTCAAAACTAATAATTCCTTCCTCATAGATAAGATATGGATAGGTTTGGAAAGGTTAAAAGGAAGAGCAGGTCACTCGCTTCCCCAGATGAGAAAGACACACCATTAGTGAGGATGAAGCTGGACAAAGATGAAGGGGGAAGTGTCAGAGTGTACAGGTCAAAGATTGCACATTGGTAATGACTGTGCCAGCCACAGTCCAAAGATAACAGTGAGAAGAAAAGATAGGTTATGGGTAGCAGAAATGAATAGTCCAATGAAAAATTATTGCTGGAGAAAACAATGATGCAATATATATAACATTAAGCCCAGGAGGGCACTGGGACACAAGGATGGGCAATTTTCCATTTCCAAATGTCATTCAAGAAAACTAGTATCAAGTGGGAGGATCCAAATAGCTTGTGTGATGTAACAAGCATTCAGGTCCTTCGAGTCATTCTAGAGAGTATGCTTGGCAGCTGGGAGTCCCCAAGACAGACATTTGTCTGACCTGACATTAAAATGTATAATAAAAATGTTTTATTTGCTATGTTGTTGTTGTAGTCTTCAATCCAGAGACTGGTTTGATGCAGCTCTCCATCCTACTCTATCCTGTGCAAGCTTCTTCATCTCCCAGTACCTACTGCAAACTACATGCTTCTGAATCTGTTTAGTGTATTCATATCTTAGTCTCCCTTTATGATTTTTACCCTCCACACTGCCATCCAATACTAAATTGGTGATCCCTTGATGCCTCAGAATATGCCCTAACAACCGATCCCTTCTTCTAGTCAAGTTGTGCCACAAATTTCTCTTCTCTCCAATTCTATTCAATATCTCCTCATTAGTTATGTGATCTACCCATCTAATATTCAGCATTCTTCTGTAGCACCACATTTTGAAAGCTTCTATTCTCTTCTTGTCTAAACTATTTATCATCCCTGTTTCACTTCCATACATGGCTACACTCCATACAAATACTTTCAGAAACAACTTCCTGGCACTTAAATCTATACTCAATGTTAACAAATTTCTCTTCTTCAGAAACGCTTTCCTTGGCATTGCCAGTCTACATTTTATATCCTCTACTTTGACTATCATCAGGTATTTTGCTCCCCAAATAGCAAAACTCATTTACTACTTTAAGTGTCTCATTTCTTAATCTAATTCCCTCAGCATCACCCGATTTAATTAGAGTACATTCAATTATCCTCGTTTTGCTTTTGTTGATGTTCATCTTATATCCTCATTTAAAGACACTGTCCATTTCGTTCAGCTGCTCTTCCAGGTCCTTTGCTGTCTCTGACAGAATTATGTCATTGGTTAACCTCAAAGTTTTTATCCCTTCTCCATGGATTTTAATTTCTACTCCAAATTTTTCTTTTGTTTCCATTACCGCTTGCTCAATATACAGATTGAATAACATTGAGGATAGGCTACGACCCTGTCTTACTCCCTTCCCAACCACTGCTTCCCTCTTATGCCCCCGTGACTGTTATAACTGCCATCTGGTTTCTGTACAAATTGTAAATAGCCACTCGCTCCCAGTATTTTACCCCTGCCACCTTCAGAATTTGAAAGAGAGTATTCCAGTCAACATTGTCAAAAGCTTTCTCTAAGTCTACAAATGCTAGAAACGTCGATTCGCTTTTCCTTAATCTATCCTCTAAGATAAGTCGTAGGGTCAGTATTGCCTCACGAGTTCCAACATTTCTATGGAATCCAAACTGATCTTCCCTGAGGTCAGCTTCTACCAGTTTTTCCATTCGACCGTAAAGAATTCGTGTTAGTATTTTGCAGCCACGGCTTATTAAACTGATAGTTCGGTAATTTTCACATCTGTCAACACCTGCTTTCTTTGGGATTGGAATTGTTATATTCTTCTTGAAGTCTGAGGGTATTTCACCTGTCTCATACATCTTGCTCACTAGATGGTACAGTTTTGTTTTGCCTGGCTCTCCCAAGGCTGTCAGTAGTTCTAATCGAATGTTGTCTACTCCCAGGGCCTTGTTTTGCCTTAGGTCTTTCACTGCTCTGTCAAACTCTTCATGCAGTATCATATCTCCTATTTCATCTTCATCTACATTCTCTTCCATTTCTATAATACTGTCCTCAAGAACATCGCCCTTGTATAGACCCTCTATACACTCCTTCCACCTTTCTGCTTTCCCTTCTTTGCTTAGAACTGGGTTTCCATCTGAGCGCTAGATATTCATGCAAGTGGTTCTCTTTTCTCCAAAGGTCTCTTTAATTTTCCTGTAGGCAGTATCTATCTTACCCCTAGTGATATGCGCCTCTACATTCTTACATTTGTCCTCTAGCCATCCCCGCTTAGCCATTTTGCAGTTCCTGTTGATCTCATTTTTGAGACGTTTGTATTCCTTTTTGCCTCCTTCATTTACTGCATTTTTATACTTTCTCCTTTCATCAATTAAATTCAATATCTCATCTGTTACTCGTGGATTTTTATTAGCCCTTGTCTTTTTACCTACTTGATCCTCTGCTACCTTCACTATTTCATCTCTCAAAGCTATCCATTCTTCTTCTACTGTATTTCTTTCCCCCATTCTTGTCAATAGTTCCCTAATGCTCTCTCTGAAGCTCTCTACAACCTCTGGTTCTTTCAGCTTATCCGGGTCCCATCTCTTCAAATTCCCAGCTTTTTGCAGTTTCTTTAGTTTTAATCTACTGTTCATAGCCAATAGATTATGGTCAGGCTCCACATCTGCCCCTGGAAATGTCTTACAGTTTAAAACCTAGTTCCTGAATCTCTGTCTTACCATTATATAATATATCTGAGACATTCCAGTATCACCAGGCTTCTTCCATGTATACAAGCTTCTTTTATGATTCTTGAACCAAGTGTTAGCTATGATTAAGTTATGCTCTGTGCAAAATTCTACCAGGCAGCTTCCTCTTTCATTCCTTACTCCCATTCCATATTCACCTACTATGTTTTCTTCTCTTCCTTTTCCTACTATCGTATTCCAGTCACCCATGAGTATTAAATTGTCATCTCCCTTCACTATCTGAATAATTTCTTGTATCTCATCATACATTTCATCAATCTCTTCGTCAACTGTGGAGCTAGTTGGCATATAAACTTGTACTACTGTGGTAGTGTGGGCTTCATACCTATCTTGGCCACAATAATGTGTTCACTATGCTGTTTGTAGTAGCTTACCCACATTCCTATTTTCCTATTCATTATTAAACCTACTCCTGCATTACCCCTAATTAATTTTGTATTTATAACCCTGTATTCACCTGACCAGAAGTCTTGTTCCTCCTGCCACTGAACTTCACTAATTCCCACTATATCTAACTTTAACCTATCCATTTCCCTTTCTAAATTTTCTAACCTATCAGCCCAATTAAGGGATCTGGCATTCCATGCCCCGATCCGTAGAATGCCAGTTTTCTTTCTCCTGATAACAACGTCCTCCTGAGTAGTCCCTGCCTGGAGATCTGAATGGGGGACTATTTTTACCTCTGGAATATTTTACTCAAGAGGATGTCATCATCATTTAACCATATAGTAAAGCTGCATGCCCTCGGGAAAAATTACAGTTGTAGTTTCCCCTTGCTTTCAGCCGTTCGCAGTACCAGCATAGCAACACCGTTTTGATTAGTGTTACAAGGCCAGATCAGTCAGTCATTCAGACTGTTGCCCCTGCAACTACTGAAAAGGCTACTGCCTCTCTTCAGGAACCACACGTTTGTCTGGCCTCTCAACATCTGTTGTGGTTGCACCTACAGTACGGGTACCTGTATCGCTGATGGATGCAAGCCTTCCCACCAATGGCAAGGTCCATGGTTCATGTGGGGGATTTATTTGCTAGATGGTCACTATTTTACCCCAGGGCAGTAGAAAGAGACTGTATAACCTGTTAATCTTCTGAAGATGGGTCTTTATGGTTCAGAGTGTGTTTTTCTTATTATTATTGCTTGCCAGTTCATTGTTATTGAAAGTTTAGCTGTCATTATGCTGCAACAGAAATCATATCACTTGCTGTACATCAGATGGCACATAAGATAGATTGTCTCACAGTTGGATACCCATTTGATCAAGTGGATCTTACCAGGACTGAAATTAGTAATAAAGGTAGTCACAGAACAACTTTTCCTGTGAAGAATGTATCACAAAATTGAGGTTCATTTGGATGTCTGAGATGGTGATAAAGTTACACATTGTAGGTTGCTGTGAGGACAATAATGACTCCAATTTCAAGAGACAGAGAGGAACAGTTCTCTATCATACATCCTGCAATTTGTATGTGAATAGAATGGGAAGAAGCTCTAACAACTGGTATTAAATGATCGATATGGGTTTCCCAAGATGAAGGCCCACTTGTGTACCATTGATGACTGCACGACCAAACCTTTACGCCTCACCTGGGACTGTCAACACTGACATTCGACTTTTTATGATTGGAAACATGTTGCCTGGTTGGACGAGTCTCATTTAAAATTGTTTAGAGCAGGTGGACACGTATGGGTATGGAGACAACCTCATGCATCCATGGACCCTGCATATCAACAGGGGACTGTACAGGCTGGTGGAGGCTCTGTAATGATGTGGGGCTTGTGCAGTTGAAGTGATATGGGACCCTGATTTGTCTAGATAAGACTGTGACAGGTGACACACATGTAAGCATCCTGTTTGATCACCGGCATCAATTCATGTTCATTGAGCATTTTGACAGACCTGTGCAATCCCAGCAGGAAAATGCAACACCCTACACGTCCATAATTGCTACATAGTGGCTCCAGGAACACTCTTCTGAGTTTAAACACTTCCGCTGGCCACCAAACTCCCCAGACATGAACATTATTAAGCATATCTGGGATGCCATGCAACATTTTGTTCAGAAGAAATCTCCACTGCCTTGTACTCTTAGGGATTTATGGACAGCCCTGCAGGATTCATAATGTCAGTTCCCTCAAAAACTACTTCAGACATTAGTCAAGTCCATGCCACATTGTGTTGTGGTGTTTCTGTGTGCTTGCGGGGACTCTACACGATATTAGGCAGGTGTACCAGTTTCTTTGGCTCTTCAGTGTATATGTAAGGGGCACATATGTAATAATGATGCCATCTCTCACAACACTAAATTCCCCAATGCTCACAGCCTTGCTGCAATTAAACACTACCATTCTCAATGCCCAACTGACACCTGAACTACTACCTACTTCCTGGTCACCTTGACCAATTAAATTCTCACGCAAATAACTTCTATAAAAGCATAACCTACAAACAGATCTGTGCTGCAGCAATGGACACCCATATGATACCATCCCATGCCGAACTATTCATGGGCCATCTACAGAAATCCTTCCTAACCAAACAGAATCCCAAACCCTTCACCTCATTCAGATTCATTAATAACATCTTCATGACGTTGATTGAGGGTGACGACATAATATCTTCATTCCTCCAGAAACTCAACACCTTCTCTCACACTCACTTCACCTGATCCTCCTCCACCCAGCAAGCTACCTTGCTTGATGTTGAACCCCACCTCAAGGATGAATACATCAGTACTTCCATTCACAGCAAACCTACCAACCACCAACATTACTATCACTTTGACAGCTATTGTCCACGTCACATTAAGAAATCCCTTCCATACAACCTAGCCATGCATGCTCATTGATCTGTAGTGACATCTGTCCCTCTCCAAGCAAATCTCCCATCATTTGTCCTCTGCCCAGCCACAAAGGAGCACTCCTCTTGTGGCTCAGTATCACCCAGGGCTGGAGCAACAGAGTTTTGACAGCCAGTCATCATAACCTGAAATGAGAAATCTCCTACACACCTCTTCCACTGAGGTATTCTGCCACCCACTCACCCTATGCAATTCCTTGTCTTTCCCTACTCACACGCTGCTTCCAATCATTTTCCTCGTGGCTCATACCACTTCAGTAGACTTAGAGTGCAAGACCTGTCCCATACATCCACCTACTACTGCCTACTCTAATCCCCCCACAGGCATCCCCTATCTGATCAAAGGCAGGGCCACCTGTGGAATCTGCCAGGTGATCCACCAACTCAACTGCAACCACTGTGCTGCTTTCTGTGTGGGTGTGACAACTAACAAACTGAATGTCCGCTTGTGTGGCCAATGCCAGACTGTGGCCAAGAGATGGTTGGACCACCTAATTCCTGAATATACCATCCAGAATTAAGTAGTGCTTCATTTTAATGACTGCTCCACAGTCTTTGCCACCTGGATTTTTCCTAACAACACCAGCTTTTCTGAATTAGGCAGCTGGGAACTCTCCCTACAACATACCCTTCATTCTGTTACTACTCACCCCCCTCTGTGCTAGTCCCTGTCTCCCTCCTCTCTATCCCCTTCCCTGCTCCCCCTCCAGCACTACATAAATCTTCTAGCCTGCCAATACACTTACAAGTTCTTTCCTCTTCTCTACTTCTCTCCTCCCCCTCCCCCCTTGCACACCCTTCCCTAGCACAGCCTCCCAATGCTGTGACTATCAGTCCTGTCCTTTCCCCACAAAGTTCCTGCATGCTTCACCAGGCAGCACTAGCGTCTTCCCCCACCCACACCCTGCTGTCCCTCCCCCTCCCTGCCATCCCCTCTCTCTCCATGCTTCATGCCTCCCCCTTACCCCCATCACTCATCCCAGGAGATTGCTGCTTCATCAGATGCTGTAACAGTCAGACTCTAGTGCCCTGAGACAGTGGCCACATGTTTATGAAGTGTGCTTGCGGGAATGCGTGTGTGTTTTCTGCTGCAGAGAAGGAATCTGTCAGAAAGCTTTAATATTTGAGCAGTCTTTTTTTCATTGTGCCTGTCTGAGACTCAGCGCCTCCTCTGTACGATGAGTAACAATCTATCCTTTCCATATTGTCATTTATCATTTAGTGTACCATGACCATGAATAGCATGGGAACAGCATTTGACAGTATTTGTACAATGACAGGCTCCCCTCCATTATGCATCTGAGAGTGCATTACAGAGTAGATACAATCGTAGGAACAAGTTGAATTTTTCTCAATTTATGGCTTTAGTGCTTGTAACTGGTTACAAATGTATGTAGTTTAGAAATCACTATGGGCAATAAAAACCAGTAATTATATCAGAAGTTGCTTCTTAATATAAAAATAGCATTCTGCTATTCTCTGGATTTGTTTCCCGATGGTCTCTTTTTGTTACTAGTACTATGATCTATATTGATAAACCATCTTCTGTTACGTGCTATGACAACTTATGTTATTTAATTTATTCTACAGGATATAATGGTGTACATAATTGATAACACCCCAACTCTCACAGCAAAGCAGATATGTAGTGTTCTTCTGCAGGACTTGAATTGTCCAGAGAATGATCCACCATATGAATGGACAGTTGATATTGATCTGGGTCAGAAACCACAGTACGTTCCACCATCAGATCCAGCGGTATGTTTCAGTACTATGTACTGTAGTATAAGATATCCTATTCTTAATATGTTACTGAGAGAGCAATATATAGTGGATGTTCCAAAAAGTTAGATCATTCTTATTTATTCATTTCAATTTTTGAGGAATCTCAGCTGTGTTGTGGGGACCTTTATCATAATATACTCCTGTACACAAAAATAGCCTGATTATTGAAATAATTACTCAGATCTTGATTTCTTGATATGCAACTTATCTCATAATAAACGTGGTGGTCTGTGTGCAGTATACAAAACAGAGAACTGATTCTTGGCTTTGGGCTTTCATTTTGATAGCTCTGGATCCCCACGGCAATTTTGAAAAGATTCTGTAGTCATTTGTTTCAAAAATCATATGCCAGATATTAGATGTCTTGATTAAAATCAAGTTTCTTAATACAGGAGAAAGATTTGAATTAGGTCAGACCTGCAAAAGCAGATAAAGAGTTAGGGTGTACAGCAGATGTAATAACTTTGCTTGTTGCTTCACAGCTTGAAAAACAGTTTCCATAAAAGTGTTCAGACGAACAATCTGCATCATATGTCATCCATAAATATAGGAGTAAATTTGTAAGAGAAATGTATAAATTAAATTATTGTGATTGTACCATTTTTCTATAGAGTAATCATGAAAGAGAGAATGTCAGAACCGGATAATAAGTATCAGTAAGCCAGTGCTTTGTGTGCAAGAAGTATAGGTGTTGTCTGAGTCTTAAAATCGCTGAAAAAGAATCACAGTGATGAAAATTGTTTTATCATTATCAGATATGTAAAAAATAATTTATCTCCTTACCTTAATTACACAGATGGGTATCAAATCATGGTTTTGCTTTAGGCTTGTAAAAAAAAATCTTATATGTCTATATAATTCTGGTTTAGACAGTCTGCATTCATATTGTCACTCTCTGTGGCTTGCCAAATCCAGCAATAATAAATGAATAAATAATTTTAAAGACCTTACAACTGGTGTTGTTTTTTTTTTTTTCAGTTAAAATTTGTAGGGTAAGAGGCTATGTTCAATATATAAAACTATTCTCTGGTGTTTTGTCTCTGCTTTTGGGAGACATCTTGATAAATAAAATGGCAATATATCTCCTGTAGTCAGAGATGAAACATCAAGGAATAGTTTCATATGTCATCCATGGCCTCTCAGCCCGAAAGTTTTAATTGAAGAAACAAACAAAAAATACTTAGAGACTGATCATGTCACACTTAAAGTAAATACAAAATTAGCTTGATTTGTGAATGTGAATGTAACTTATGTAGAGTCAACACACTCAGTTTTATTGGGACTGCACTTTCAGCTAAAAGTCAATAGGTAGAATCATTGGTGCCTTCAGAATTTCAGCAGCAGTCTCACTAATTTAAATGGATATAGCATGGTGCTATACACTGTTAAGATGTGTTTGCTGTGAGAATATAACATACGCTCTCAAAAATAAAGAGCTCAATAACTTTATCATTTTACTTGTGTAACATGATGCGGAAAATTCCTACCGAATCTGTATAACTGTTTTGTCTCATGCTGAATATTTGCTAGTCCAGTAGTATCATACTGCCCATATTGTACCCACGATATTGGACTTGGACAGGTAAAACATAACATAGCATACTGTATTAGCAAGAAAGAGAACTATATAAATTGATTAGTAAGCTGCTGGATATAAAAATTGCATCACCAGGAAGATGGCATGCAGCAAATGTCAAACTGGCATGAACTGTACTACATGCTTGGATAATATGAGGTGCTACACAAAATATCCAGTAATTTTGTTCAAAAATCAGAAAACTATACTGATGTCCTCATGTCCTCCATCACCTTCAAAGTAGTCACCTTGGACATGTACACAATGATCCCAATATTGTTACCATTTTTGGAAGCACTCCTGGAAGTTTGCAATGTAGATGGTCTTCAGGACATGTTGCGATTCCACCTGGATGTCTTCAGTTGAGCCAAAACATCACCCTTTCAACATGATTTTAATTTTTTGGAAGCTGTAGTAGTTGCACAGGTCTGGATTTGGTGATTAAGGAGGGTGGGGGACCATTGTCATGTTTATTTTGGTCAGGCATTCCTTCACAATGAGTGAAGTGTGCACAGGTGCATTGTCGTGGTGCAACAACCATTCTTTGTTTTTTTACACCTAGGCCATCTGTGCCAAACATATTCCCTATGTCACATCAGAACCTCACTGTAAAACTGCCCGTTAACAGTCTGACCAGGTGGAAAAAAACTCCTTAAGCACTATTCCCTGAATGTCAAAAGAAATGATCACCATAGACTTCATGTTGCTGCAAACTTATCGAGGTCTTTTTGACCTTGTAGAAGATGGTGGTTTCCATTGTGATGATTGCTGCTTCATTTCAGGGACATAATCATAGACCCAAGATTAAGCACATGTTATGACTGTGGATAAGAATTTTGGACACACACAAACTCTTTGTTGTAGCTCAGTGCACATTTGACTCCTGAGGTTTCTTTGGTCGATGGTGAGGAGGTGAGGGACAAACTTCACTGCAAGTCATCTCATGTTCAGTTCATTGGCCAAAATTCACTGACATGTACCATATGACAGCCCAAGTCTGTTACCAACGTCATGAGTTATCTGCCTTATCTCATGTTCAGTTCATTGGCCAAAATTCACTGACATGTACCATATGACAGCCCAAGTCTGTTACTAACGTCATGAGTTGTCTGCCTTCAATCTTCATGAATCACATCATGCTCTTTCACAATCATTTCCAATGTTGTGATGTCGATGGTAGGTCAAAATGTTTGTCATCTTCCACAGATTCTCAGCCTTCCTTGAAGTGCTTGAACCACTCAAATGTTTTTGCTTGACTCAGTGCACTCTCACCAAATGTCTCTGTCAGCATACAGTTTGTGTCAGCTGCAGTTCTCTTTAACTTGAAACAAAATTTGATGCAAATCCATTGCTCCTTCACATTAACCATATCACAATTTGCAGAAGCACTGAAACATATTCTAACATGTGCCACTACAGCTCACAATGGCATGTGCCATGATGACACAACTTTGTGCAGCAGTAGCAAAGATGTGTATGTTGAGACATGTGGCAACAGAATATTGTAGTCTGTGCAGCAGTAGCTAAGACATGTATGTTGAGACATGGTGCACCATAATATTGTACTCTTACTGGTTTGAACAGCACAATGAAACTCTTAGATGTTTTGGGCAGCACCTCGTACAAATGATTAGTATTTCAGCAACATCACAGAAAGTAGTTACAAGTAACACTATTTACTTTTTGTATCTATTCTAAGGAAAAGTTGTGCAGAAGTTTGTCATTGCATGTGAATGTTGGGTGCTTGCAAGAGGAACTTGTTATGCCTCACGTAAGAAGGAGAAACATCTACTAGCATGTGTCAGAATTTGACAGTGGTAGGCTACTGGCCTATAGGGACTGTACTTAATCATTCCATAATATTGTCAATCATATTCCCAAGATTGTCACCCAGATTTGGAATCAGTGGCTTCAGTAGGATCATACTCAGCACTATGCAAGAGCTCTACATCATGCACAAATAATGCCAGAAAGGAGAGACATAGTGCTCACTTGCCTGTGCATGATGGATCGTACAATCATGCCACATGCTTGAGTCAGAAAGTGGACTTTTTTGCAGCAAGACAAGTATCCACACAGCCCATGTGATGACTCCATGGACTGTTAGCTCAGTTAACACTGCTGTGGCTTCTCTTGATATGGCAGCAGGTTGATACATGCTGGCAGTGGAATAAATGATGGTACCATATCTCTTCTGAAGAGGACTCTTATGAAGAGTCCTCATTCTGCATACAGCTCCGTGAGGGACATATCGACATGTTGAGGCTCCAAAGAGAGCAAAAATTGCCAGATTCAATTTGTCACTGTCATACAGGCTTAGAACCTGACATAATGGTTGTAGGGTGGCATGAGATACACAACATGATGACCTCTGGTTCATACAGATGGTAATTTTGCAGCAGGCTGTCCATTTTTGACTTGTTAAGGCCAGTGGCTTTGCCCTGTCTTTGAGGTCTCCATGACAGTATTTTTCAACAATATAAGGCAAGACCAAACGTTGTCCCTCCTATCCTGATATACTTCAATACAGACAGTGTACTATAGTTCAGACAGTGTTCTATAGTTGCCCTGGCCCATATGTTCACATCCCTCACCCACTGAAAATATGTGGTCATGGGGTGGCAAGAGATTAGTGGCAGATTCATCAGCCACTACAATTGATGAAATCTTATGTAGAACTGAAGCAACATGGAATGATGTGCTTTCATCTGTAATACAAGCTAGGTTTGACTTGATATGCAACTGGGTTGGAGTCATTATTGTTGTCACAGATGGCAGCCCTTGTGGGTACTAAATTTTTCACCCTGTATATCTCCTAAAATCACCTACAAATTTAATTTTTTGTCTTTCCTGCTATGCTGTATGTACACAATAAGCGCTATTTTGTTATTTTTTATGTTAATGGCACACAGTGCATATGCTTAAAGAAAAATTACTGTTAGATGTTTAGAAACAATTCTACAGAACAGAAACAGCGCATTGTTGAGAACACCCTTAGCTGGGTCTTAATTATTGGTTTAGGAACAACTTTCATTTCTTCTGATTGTTATTGTACAATGTGACATCAAAGCTGATTAGACTTTTCTCATTTTGTGTTTATATGATTGTCCTCTGGTACAGTAATTGTTTATGTACTTGTTATCTATTACTTTGCCAGGTTTCATGAGATTATTGCAAGTGAAATGGATAATTTCATGGTATGTTAGGGCACCTTATTTAGTAAAGTGATCTGTGAGTTTACATGATCAGAATTTAATGTTCCTCTGACATCAAAGTCATTAGAGATGGAGGAAACTCTAATACTGGACAAAACTGTTTCCAAGCTTTCAGACAATGCCATTCCTTGGGACTAACAAGAATATACATGTACAGACATAGGACTACATTGGTTGGGGCTAGATACATTGTCCTGATGCCACAACCTGGTGCCAAGACAATGTAGCCTTCCAGGAAAATGTAGTGTGTTTTTGTAAGTTAGTTAAAGCTTAGTAAGAGTTTCAGTTTTGTTCATGTGCCTGTTGAGTGCTAAGTACTTCATGCATAACAGTCCAAAACTTTGTCACTAGATTTATAACAGGTTGAAACTTACAAAAAGTAAAAGCATCAAACAGCCACTGTTAATAATGTTATTTATTGGAAATGAATAGTGCTGTTGTAGATTTCAAATTGACAAGTTAACTATCAGATGGCTGTTCCTTTTTATAATTCCATTGAAACATGTATTTTTTATCGTTCCATTGAAAAATGTATCTTTTTATGGTTGTGACAAAAGAGTCTTAGTTTGGTGGTGCCATAAAAAATCCTGCATCTTTTTGTACCAATGTTACCTAATTCTGAAGAGGTTCATATTTTACAGAATAATAAATGATGTTCAGAACTTTTCAAAACTTTGGAGTTACGCATAAACATACAGAATTCTTGAAAACTGGTGTTCTAAGGCAACTAACTACATCACATGCAGCTGTAAGAAACTTGCAAAGGTGAAACTGAATCAGTTTTTATATCATTAAAGAGTAAAGATTCCAATGAGTATGACGAAATTTGATTTAGGATTATGAAGATCAGTGCCCCATACGTTAGTTCTGTACTCAGTCACCTGTGTAATGTGTCTTCCATGTGTAGTCAGTTTCCTGACAGGCTGAAATACTCACTAGTGAAACCACTTTACAAATTTATACTTTTAAGAATTTCAGGCCAGTTTCTTTGCCATCATTATTATCAAAAGTTTTAAAACAGCAATGTACAAGGGGAATTCAATAAGTAATAAAACAATTTTTTTCTGAAAGCAGGTTAGTTTTATTCAGGATTCCAATATTTCATATTATTACCAACTCTTTTAGCTACAAAATCCTATTTTTCAACATAAACTCTGTCTAGTGTGATGGCCTTATTCCACCTTACTGAGAGGACATGTATGCCTGCATGGCATCACTCTATTTGTCAACATCAGAGTCAATGTTATGGTGACTCAGTAACCTCCCCATCATCCAAGTACTGCTTCCCACAGAGTGCATCCTTCATTGGGCCAAACAGACAAGGGTTGGAAGGTGTGAGATCCCAGCTTTAGGATGGTTCAGCAAGAACAGTCCAATGAAGTTTTGTGAGCTCCTCTCAGGTGTGCAGACTTGTTTGAGGCCTTAAGTTGTCATGGAGAAGAAGTAGTTTGTCTACATTTTTGTGGAAATGCATATGCTTAAGTTGTTTCTTCAGTTTCCTAAGGGTAGCACATAATAGCACAGTACACTCCAGAGTTGATCGTTGCACCATGAGGGAGGATATCAAACAGAATAACTACTTCAGAGCCCAAAAAGATTATCACCATGACTTTATAGGTTGAGGATACAGCTATGAACTTTTTCTTCAGAGGAGAGGTGGTGTGGCACCACTCCATGGATTGCTGTTTTGTTTGCAGTTCGAAACGATGAACCCATGTTTCATCACCTGTGATGATGATCAGCAAAAGATTGTCACAATCAGCCTTGTAATGTTCAAGCAATTCTTCATAGATGGTCCTTTGTTGCTGTTTATTGTCTTCTGTTAGGTGGTGAGGAACCCAGGGGGCACGAGTCTTTGGGCACCCTAAATGGTGGATGAGTATGTCACCACTACCAAGACAGACATCCAGTTGAGCAGTGAGGTGTTCGATTGTAATCTGCTGATCACTATGAATGAGTGTCTGTATGTTCCAACATTACAGGAGTCACAGCTATGTTCAGCCAGCCTGCATGTAGGAAATCAGACAGTATAGGGTGACGACAGATGCCTTGCCCAATGGCTTACCATGCTTTTGTTCTCTGCCAGGTCTCCATAGACATTCTGAAAGTACCTGCGAATATCTGCAATGCTTTGGTTTTCTGCCAAAAGAGACTCAATGATAGCTCTTCACATGGAATGCACCACTGCTACAGATGCCATTTTGAAGACTACATATAGCGTCGCCACATATTGGAATTACATGAAACTACAGGGACTGAAGTGGGAATACTCTACAATGTCTCACAATAGATTCTGCACTTTTTCAGCCAAAGTTGTCTGAAAAACGATGTGTTGCATTACTTATTGAATGCCCTTTATATTTGAGATTAGTGGCCTACTTCAGTACATATAATTTTTTTCTGTGGGGCCAGCAGCATAATATATGTCTGATAATGACATGATTCTTAAAGCACATACACCAAATAGCTCCTTATAATAAGTAATCTTTATTTATGACAGTGTGTTTTGGCTTAATCATTATTTTAAAGTACGTTTAGATGGATGTAAGGATAAACATGAACAACCAACTGATGGTGGTGAACTTGTTGGCTAGAAACCAGTAATACTGATATTTATTTTTAATAAGTAGCATTGTCAGCATTGTCTGGTTGCTATTTTTACTTCTTGTAAAAATTAACTACTGTCTCTACACAGAGATGGTATCACAATGTCAGTTTTTGGCAAAATATCATAAATGAAATGATTGAATAGCATTGATGACTGGGAGTCGCCACCTGGTGATGTTCGGCCACAGAGTTGCAAGTCTTTTTAATTGATGCCAGACTGGGTGATTAGTGTGTCAATGATGATGAAGTGATGATGAAATGATGATGAGGACAGCACAACATCCGGTCACCAAGTGGAGAAAATCTCTGACCTGGTTGGGAAACAAATGCTGTCCCACTGCATGGTAGTCACACATGATGATCAGTCAGCTGAGGGGATGCACACGAAATAGAATAGAGACTTCGATATTTAACAAAATATCACAACTGAGTAATCAAACAGATTATAATGCAATATTTATGAGGACAGATCAGTATATACTAAACAGGGGAGTAGCTGAGAAGCAGACACACACATAGAAGAAGACTGCTTAGCTTCCAGAATCCTTTCTTGGGGCTAACAAAGGCACACTTTGTGTGCTACCTCCACCTCTCTCCCACTCTGTGTGTGTGTGTGTGTGTGTGTGTGTGTGTGTGTGTGTGTGTGTGTGTGTGTGTGTTTTTAGCTGATGAAGAATTTTGTTGAAAATCTATATAATTCTCCATCTTTTTTTTATGTACCTACCCAATGCCACAGCATCTCTTCCAGTTGGCAAGTAGTGATCTATTCTCATAAACATATTTTATACCACCCCACACTTTGAATAAGGTTTTACTTTTAAAAGCATTTGTTTGTCATTTGCTCCCTTCTTAATTTTTTTAATATAGTGATATGGTGTTTTACCTTTACAAACATTGCTTAATATACTGTAGAGCAACTTACCAATTCCAATATTATGCCATTTCCAGGAGGTTGAGCTTCTCACAGTGCTACATATAACAGATACTCATCATGATCCAAAGTACTCACCTGGTAGCATTGCAACATGTGGAGCACCGGCATGCTGCCGCATTGATCAGGGTCAAGCACCGGATGAAGCATCTGCTGCTGGTTACTGGGGTGACTACAGGAAATGTGACATACCCTGGTATGGTGTGGTGTCTATGCTTACAAATGCTGTCACTTATAATCCTGTAAGTGTGCTTCCCTTCTTTTTAGATTTCAAGATTCAAAATACACAGGGATGGAAGTGAAATCCCCATGTATTGAGTACTCATACACAGCACCAAGCAATAAGTAAGATAAGTATTAATAATTATTAAGTTATATATAAAAAACAAAGATGCTGTGACTTACCAAATGAGAAAGTGCTGGTAGATAGACACAATAAAAAACACACAAACACACACAAATTTCAAGCTTTTGCAACCCAAGGTTCCTTCATCAGGATGGCTGTTCATTTTTATAATTCCATTGAAGTATTTATTTTTTATGGTTCCATTTAAAAATGTTCCTTTTTATGGTTGTGGCAAAAGAGTCTGTTTGGTGGTGCCATAAAAAATCCTGCATCTTTTTGTACCAGTTCATCAGGATGAAGCAACCTTGGGTTGCGAAAGCTTGAAATTTGTGTGTGTTTGTGTGTTTTTTATTGTGTCTATCTACCAGCACTTTCTCGTTTCGTAAGTCACAGCATCTTTGTTTTTTATATATATTTTTCCCACGTGGAATGTTTCTCTCTATTATAATTATTAAGTTAATTTACTATCAAAACACTGGTGCTTTATTGTGGTTCTAGCCTTTTCCCCACAGTTCCGACCATGTATGCATTCAACACATATATTGAACACACCTCCTCTTCATCTTCTCTGTGGCCACCTCTTCCTCTTCTGTCTGTCCACCTCATTGTCCCACCTCTGTCTATCAACTCCCCCCCCCCCCCCCCCAACTCTTTTTTTCTCTTCATCCTCCCTCTTTCTTTGTCCATTTCGTCTACCACCTGTATTGGACCATATCTTTGTCCCCTTCCCTCTGACCATATTCTCCATCCCTCTCTCTCACTTTTTCCACCTCTCCCTTTCCCTTCTCTACCTGCACACTACCCCTCCACACCTTCCCTTCCACCTGCTTCGTGCACCTCCCCTGTCTTTCTCTTCATTTCCTTCTCCTCCTTACTCTGTCCATCCCATTCTCTGTCCATCTCAAACTGTCCCTAGCCATGCTCATTGGCATGTGTAGTCCCTGCAATACAATTCAATAAACAATGGAGTAGGCCAATACTGCTCCAACAACACACCTGTCATCCTGTCATGCAGGGCAAGCTACACACCAGGGCCTTGAAAATCATTTAATTCTTCTGATGTACAGGCCACCAAGCAAAGCATGTTGATAAAGCACGCCTGTACTACTACAGCACAACACATCCACCTGCCATGCAGGCAGCCTACATGTCAGGGCCTGGAAAACCATTTCTTGTCTGTGATATGTAAGCTGCCCTAAAAAAACAGGATGATTTGGCAGGCCGATATTGTTTCCACACAATATACCTGTTGTGTAATGCAGCCTGCTGGAAATAACATGTTTTTGCATGTATTTCCATTCCTATTGGAGCTAGATGATATTCATAAGGCCTACTGTTTCTGTGATAATTTGGTTGAAATTGATTCAATGGTTTGGGAGGTGATCTCTATCATACACACATCGCTCTGCTTTATACAGGATGATACATGATCATTATTACAGGCTTCTTTGGGGTTGCAGAGGGGACTTAATAGATGAAGTTCTGATAAGGAACCCTTATCCAGAAATGTATCATTGGGATGTAGAACCTGATCACTTTTACATCTCCCGATTCACAGTATACACACAGCAGAAACGATGAGCTCTGACCCGTGTGCTGTAAGGAGCACATGGTGTAGGAAATGTATCAAGTACTTGTCCTATGTCTCTCTTCTGTGTTGCAAAGGATGTCCTCTTCAAAGTCAAGACAACAGTGAATCCTTGGAACACCACACCCAATCCTCCAGGTATTGAACATATCAGTTTCTCACAGTCATTGTTGTAGTCAGATGAAGATGTTATGCAGTGTCATAATACAACAACGACTGATGATGGAAGCCTCTTCTCATCTTAAAACTAATTTTACATTCAAACTGTACACGTCCATACATGGGTCCCTTATCAGAGTTTCATCTATTGAGTCTCCCCTATAACCCTTAGAAGCCTGTAACAAAAATTTTGAATCATACTGCTTGAACACTCCCAGAAAAAAATAATACACCCATTTAGAGGTTTTCAGTACACCCAAGATTTATTGTTGCAACAATGCATATGGAGTACTCAATAGCACAACTGATTCTGAGGTACCAGGTATTGACCCATGCTGAAATACCTATATTGAGTAAGTGGTGTAGCCTTCACAGGTGGCTGTTCTAGCATTCAGTCAATGGTACAGCTGGTGAATACTGTACTTGGATATTTTATGCCAGGCGTGCTTGACCTATTCATGTAGTTCTGTAAAAATTGTTGGGTGATGAGTAAAGCAAGTCACTTCTCATCCCATTGTATCCCCCATGTACTCAATTGGAAACAGATCTGGAGATTGTACTGGCCAGGGAAGCTGCTGCATGTCTTGCAGAGCATGTTGAGTTTCACAGGCAGTGTGTGGGCAAGCATTATCCTGTTGGAACAACACATCATCTTTTGTTTGCAAGAACACAAAAGAATGTGTCTAACAGCATTCTGTACATAGTGAGCTCTGGATAGCATCGCCTACAGAAACACCAAAGGATAATGAGAGTTGCAGCTTATCACACCCCAGATCATGAGGCTGGAGTGGGAGCATTGTGTCTTGGACAAATGCACTGTGAGAGACAGCATTCTACATCATACACTCAAACGCCCATCCCTTACAGGCAGGCAGAAACCACTTTCATTGCTGATGACCATGCCATGCCATTTCATCTTCCAAGTGATCCTCTGACATCATCAGTTGAGCCATGCATGTTGATGCTGTGGTGTGAGTGAAAGATGGGCTAAAGGCTTGAGTGGAAGACAGGATAAGGGTTTGTGTGCCCCTAGTCCCACTGCTAGTAACTGTTTTGAAACAGTTCATGTTGACACACCTGGCCTCACAAGTCCTGTTACCTGTGGTGTGTTAGCTGTCAAATCAACCATTATACCCTTACAATACGACAATCCTGATAGGAGTCTGCACTTTGTGGACATCCAGAACCTCATCTACAGGTGTGAGAATGTTCAACTGACCACTGATACCAAGACCATTGCACAACTGAAGCAACACATCCAACTTGTGTGGCAATTCTCTGAAATGACCATCCCACCAAGTGGAAGGCCACAATTTGACCCCTTTTAAACTCACTCAGTTGGCTACGTTTGCATCACACTAAGACTTCTGGCTTTGAGCATTGCCTATTAAAGAGTAGACACATATGGCACTCTGGGAGCTATGCCACTACACTATCTGTTGGCAGACAATGACAAAACCATTATCAGTAGATTTGCTATCCCCCACGTGGCATATGCCATCATCAGATCAAAATCAACATTATTTTTCCAGGTGCACAGGTAACAGCCACACACAAATAGAAAAGGAAGCAAACTCTTAAGTATTATCTTCTTTACAGCAATAAATGAAAGCCTTAAGTACTGATATATTTTCCAACAGATGCATGTTTCTTTTTCTACAGATTATTTGTTGCTGGTTGCTGATTCCATTTGCAATGTGTGTGAAGCTTCCTGTTAACTCATGATTACTACATTACAATATCAATCAAAAGATGTGATAGGTGAAAGGTAAAAGTTATTTGAAATGTGCCACCCAGCTAAGATCAATGCATATGTTAAGCCCACACTGATTTCCATTGCCAATGTGGTCTAGGCAGTTTATTCTATTGTATTTCATACTGTCCTCATAATGAGTTGTCTTACATCATCCCAGAAATATTGAAATTCTCAGATAGGTGAATGTGACTTCTCAATTATCCATGACCATGCCAGAAAAAAGAAACTGACAACATTAAAGAGAAAAAAAACAAAGCTTTATACTCTGTAATCACACACTGCTTTACACATGGACACTGTGACATGCTATCGATGTTCAATATGTGTAGCAATCCAAGGAAAATGGTATTATGACAGTATCACTTCCACTAACATTCATATGCCATAGCTGAAAATCAACAACCTCTAAGAAAATGTGAGGATTCTTGTTGTCTTACATATTTCACAACTGTACAGCTTTTACCATTTATGGGTTACTACAAGAGGTGAAATCCACAACCAAACAAACATAAATTACACTTCTGAATATCAGGTAGCTGCAGACTTTAGTAACCTTTTGAGACCAGAGATCCATACAATCAATGAAACTGAAGTTGCCATTGGAGCAAAAAGCACTATTTAGGAATTAAACTGGAAGCTAACTAGAACATAAAATGATGCAAATGTTAATGAGACCTTATGAGAGTGGAAGCCGCAATGAAAATTAACAGCAACATTATTTAAGGTTCTGTTGAACTTCTGTTCAGATTCTGCAAAGTCTATAACTCAGTCAACTGTAAAGTCAAGGAACAATAATAAAATATAAGAAGAGAATTTTCTACCAGTACAAAAATTAGATAGCCAGTGTAGAATCAACAACAGAGTGAAAATGACTCTCTGGAGTTATTTGCTCCTTTGTGGGGAATTAATTGCAAGATATAAGGGGATGGGACAAGAGAGGTTTGAGAAAGTGATATATATTGCGAGGAGAGGAAATTCCATGTGCAACATCTCAGGTTTGATAGTAATTAATTCTTATTTGCAACAGTACACTGTTCCTGGAATAAAATGGTATTTTACTTTGTAATTACAAAGTATTAAAGATGTATGGGTTGTCTGAAATGAAATACACACACCTCCACCTGATGAAGCAAAAGGGAATGCAGCTAGTGGCAGAATAAATGTGATGTCATTAAATTCAGAAAATAAATACTTTTTGAGCAAAGGAGACTACCCACCAGAAAGCAGAAGCAGTGAGTTGTCAACAGGCATACGCAAAAAAGAAAAAAACTTGAAGCTTTCAGAATGAATCCTTTCTTAAGGTAGATGTAAGATGTACACAGGAACAGATACAGACTCGGACCACAATTTTATAATGATGAGCGGTAGGTTGAAGTTTAAGAGACTAGTCAGGAAGAAACAGTGTGCAAAGAAGTGGGATACAGAAATACAAATTAATGAGGAGATACACTTGAAGTTCTCTGAGACTATAGATATTGCAATAATGAATATCTTAATGAGCAGTTCAGTTGAAGAGGAATGGACATAATTAGAAATAGCAATCAAAGAAGCTGTAGAGAAAAACATAGGTACAAGGAAGATAACTGCAGAGAAACCAAGGATAACAGAAGTAGTTCAGCTGATTGACGAAAGAAGGAAGTACAAAAAGATGTGCAGGCAAATTCAGAAATACAGAGATACAAGGCACTTAGGAAATAAATAAATAGGAAGTCCATATAGAAAGGTCAAAACAGTCTTCCGTGAAATTAGAAGCAGGAGTACTGACACAAAAAGAGCATTGAGAATTCCACTGTTAAATGTAGAGTAGAGAGCAGATAGATGGAAAGAGTACACTAAGGGCCTCCATCAGGAGAAGGAATTGTCTGATGGCATGACAGAAGAAGAAACAGGAGTTGATAGGGAAGAGAGGGGATCCAGTATCGAGGTAAAATTTAAAAGAGCTTTGGAGAACTTAAGATCAAATAAAGCAAAAGGGATAGATAACTTTCCAACAGAATTTCTTAAATCTTTGGGGGAAAAGCATCAAAACAACTATTTGCATTGGCGTGTAGAATGTATGAGAATGGCAATGTACCATCAGACTTTTCTGCACCGGTCTCGGGGTAGCGTTCTCACTTCCCGAGCACGGGGTCCCGGGTTCGATTCCCGGCAGGGTCTGGGATTTTTCCTGCCTTGAGATGACTGGGTGTTGTTGTGTTGTCATCATCATCATCATTCATCCCCATTACGGTCAGAGGAAGGTAATGGCAAACCACCTCCACTAGGACCTTGCCTAGTAAGGCAGCGAGAGGTCTCCTGTCTCGCTCCCCTACACTCTGTTAAGAAGTATGGGACTCATCATCATCATCATCATCATCATCATCATCATCATCTACTGAATTCCGAAGACAGCAAGAGCCAACAAGTGTGAGAATTATTGTACTATCAGCTTAACAGAACATGCATCCAAGTTGCTGACAAGAATAATATACTGAAGAATGGTAAAGAAAATTGAGGACCTGTTAGATGATGATCAGTTTGACTTTAGGAAAGGTAAAGGCACCAGAGATTCAGTTCTGATGTTGCAATTGATAATGGAAGAAGACTGAAGAAAGATCAAGATACGTTCATATGATTTGTCAATCTGGAAAAAGCATAATATGGTGCAAGATATTTGAAATTCTGAGAAAAGTTGGGATAATCTATAGGGAAAGAAGCGTGATATGTAATAAGTGCAAGAACTAAGAGGGAACAGTAAGTGTGGGATACCAAGAACGATGTGCTTGGATTAAAAAGGATGTAAGACAGGGAGGTAGTCTTTTGCCCCTGCTGTTCAATTTACTTATTGAAGAAGCAGTAACGAAAATAAAAGAAAGATTTGAGTGTCTCATTAAAATTCAGGGTGAAAGGATATGTGGAAATGTTTTCCTACCCAATTTACTAAACCAAATACAATGCAGTGGTCTGCATCATGATGGATATTATATAAAGTACAGTTCTACACATGGTTAGAAAGAATGACACTTTTCTTTAAAAACTGAATTGCAACACAAAAGGAAATGAATTAGTCTCACAAATTAATGGCCCTTGTAGAAAGTCACTTGCTAAATTTTATGCATTTGGTAACAGTATGAGTCACTGCACAAAGTTGCCACCTCAACACTAGTACAACACTGAACTTTTACCGAAACAAGGCATGGGGATTAGTCATCTCTAATGGTAAATATCAGTGACAAGATAAAGAATGAGGGTCACATGGCTATCATATGTGTGTTAACAGAGGTGACAGACATATTCATACAGTATCGATGTGGTCGTAAAATGTATGCCAGTCAGAATGTTTTCAGAGCAAACTATCAGTTATTCACCAGGCTTCATAGTGAGTGTGTAGATGGCACAGCATGTGAGGATCTTTAAACTCAGCAGTGAACATGTTGATTTGATTTGATTGATTTGATTTGATTTATTTCGTGTTCCATAGGTCCAACTGTGTTGGATACACAAGGACGTGGAACGAGTCCATTTTTTACAAATACAACCTGATAATCTTATAGCATATACAGAAATTTGAGTAAATAATTATATAAAAATTTACACAGTAAATTCTTTGGGCAGCAATACAGAAAAAGAAAATACATATTTTCTTAGAATCATTAAAACACTACAGAAAAACAGATACGGAGCACACACAGATACAGAGCTCAGGCTAAATAAAATTCTTAGTGGCATTATGTCAACTTGTATTATATAATACTAAAATATTACAATTTATTTAGTTAAAAATTCATCTAGATTGTAAAAAGCTTTTTCTAGCAGAAATATTTTTAGTGCTTTCTTAAACTCACTCTTGTTATGAATCTTTGTCTTTATTTCGGGAGGAAGAGCATTGAAGAGTTTTGCTCCAGTGTAGTGGACACCCTTTTGTGCCAAGCTCAAATTTCTGAGTTCACTGTGTATGTCATTCTTCCTCCGTGTGTTATGCTCATGATAATTACTGTTTGGTTGAAATATATCTATATTTTTACAAACAAAACACATGAGAGAAAAAATATATTGGACCAAGAAATTTTGTTGTTTCCGTTCTAACTATTGGTTGATTACCACATGTCACACTTATCTCTCTCTCTTTTTCTGTTTTTGTATAGAATTGAATAAAGCTGGTCTTACTGGGATTTAATGAGAGACCATTCACCTTGAACCAATTAACCATATCTGAGAGTATGTGATTAATAAGTTCCTCAAGATTGTTGTCTGTTCTACTGCTCATAAAAATTGTGGTATCATCAGCAGATAATGTAAATTTACACGGCAGGCTTGTACATGATGGTAGATCATTTATAAAAATCAGGAATAATAGTGGCCCAAGAATTGAGCCCTGGGGCACTCCACATGTAATGGAACTCCATTCAGAATCTGAGGAAGTGTCATATACTCCACCCGAGCTATTCAACACAACTTTTTGTTTTCTGTCTTGGAGGTACGACTGTAGCCAATTGCCTGCAACACCACTTATTCCTGCTAATTTTGCTTTTTGCAAGAGAATCTGGTGATCAACACAGTCAAACGCTTTGGATAAATCACAGAAGACACCAAGTGCTAGCATTTTTTCAGTAAGGGTTTCTAGGACTTCATTTGCAAGTGCGTAGACTGCGTCTTCTGTTGAACGGCCCTTTTGAAAGCCAAATTGGCTCTTGCTGAGAACTCCATTCTTCATGAGATGATCAGTAATTCTTACATGTACTAGCTTTTCTAGAATTTTGGAGAAAGCTGTCAGCAAAGAGATAGGTCGATAGTTAGTTAGTTCAGCTTTATTGCCCTTTTTTTACAGGGGCTTCACAATGGCATACTTAAGTCTACTGGGAACAACACCTTTCTGAAGAGAAGCATTGCAAATATGACAGAGAATGTCCCTTATCCACACACAAGAATATTTCAATAAATTACTAGATATATTATCAACCCCTGCAGAATTCGTACTTTTTAGAGACATGATGATTTTTTGAATTTCTTCTACAGTGACAAGATTAAGGAGCATTTCTGAAATTGTGTTTGAATATACGGCTTGACAAAGAGTTACAGCTTCATCAACATCGGGCTTGCAACCAATCTGTTGAGTTACTGATAGGAAGTGTTTATTAAAAATCTCAGCCACCGTTTTGGGGTTATCTACTAGGATACCTTCATATCTGATATTATTTATATCTTCTTTACTTGTTGTATCTCTTCCTGTTTCTTTTTTTACAATGCTCCAAATTGCTTTTATTTTATTATTAGAATTATCTATTTTCTTCTCATAATAAAGGGCTTTTGATTTCTGTATTAGTTTCTTCAAAATTTTACAGTATATTCTATAGTGTTCCCATTTTTCTACATCTTTACAGAATCTTATTGCAGCATAAGTTTCCCTTTTGGTTTTACATGACTGTTTTATACCTTTTGTAATCCAAGGCTTGCTAACAGAATTGGAAGCACTGTTTCTGACCCATTTCTCAGGAAATATTTCTTCAAAAAGAGCACAGAATTCATTTATAAAACAGTTAAATTTAGTATCAATATCATCATGGCTATAAACTAAAGACCAATCCATTTGCTGCAACCTGTGGTTGAAAGTTCCTTTCGCCTCTTCATTAATTACTGTTATGAATTTCCATCGAGGAAATTCTTTTTTGAACAGAATAACGTCATAAATAGTGAGAATTTGTCCATCATGATCTGAAAGCCCACTTATAACCTGCCTGACAATATAATTCTGATGTCTATTTACATCTAAAAAAATGTTGTCTATCATAGTATGGCACTCGGATGTAATTCTTGTAGGGAAGTTTATTACTGATGTCAGATTGTGTAAGGTCATCACAATCTCAAAGTCTATTTTATTCTTATTTTCTGTCAAAAAGTTTATATTGAAATCACCTAATACTACAATATCCTTCGCTTTTGAAAGTAACCATGACAGAAGGAGTTCCATTGAATGCAGAAAAGTTTTTATGTCACTTGAAGGAGCCTTGTAGACAGCCAACACTATTATTGGGTAGAATTTAGTTGTTATTTCTGTGGCACATGCCTCAAATTGTTGTTCCACACAATATTTCTTAATATCTATAGCTTTGTATGCTACACTATCCTTAACATAAATTGCTACTCCACCTTTATCTTTACTTTCCCTACAGTAGTATGTTACTAAAGTATAACTTACTATAGATGGCAAGGCACATTTATCAGTAACATGGTGCTCAGTTAAGCACAAAATCTGGGCATTATTTATACTGTCCTTTTCACTAATGTTAATAAGGAATTGATCTGTTTTGTTTAAGAGGCCCCTTATATTTTGATGAAAGAAATAGATGCCTTCCTCTTGCTTTTTCAGTCTATTAGTGCTGTTACCTGACTGAGAATCCATTGGAGTCTGCCTTGAGACAGGAGAGAGGAGACACCTGACACTACCTACTGTTGTCCCTTCTTTTTCTTCAGGCCCACACATAAAAAATCGTTGAGATGAGAATGAGGCTCAGCATTTCTTCTGTCCAACAGCCTTCTATTTGTTGTTGTTGATGGTGGTGCTGTTTCTGACACTTCAAATGTTGGTTCTACCACTTTTGCTGTGTTTCCTTGTGAACTTGGAGTCTTCTCATTTTTGTTATTTTCGTCTAAAATAATACTTGGCTGATGAGGAACAGTAGTTCTTTTGTTGTTGAAATCGATGTCCACTGTTCTTTCTGTTAAAATTTGGTCTTTTTTTTACATGTTTTGCTGCTGCTGATGAGGTTTCCAATGAATTTTTTTGAAGCGTTTTTGTTATGGAGTCAGGCGATGGCAGTGCAATTATCGTTTTGATTTTGAATTTATTTTGGAGGTTTTTTATTACCCTGGTTATCAGGCTTGTCAGATATTCTTTCCCCAAGCCATTCAGGTGAAGTCCGTGTTGCGTGTGGAATCTACGTCCAATATTGCTTATATCAACGCATTTCACGTTTTTTAAATGTCTGCAGATTTTTGCAAACTGACTGTTGGCACTTTCTATTTCCCTGTTAACACATGACCATCTTACAAGATCATAGCGATGCGGAATATTGACAAGTATTACGTTAGTGTGAGTGAGGTTCCCCTGACACTGTTTAAGATCGCGCGTTGCACTCGCTGTTTCATTTTTGAAGACATCGTTTGCGCCTCCCATAAGTACAACGAAGTCTTTATCATGCAGATTTTTTGCCTCTGCAGATTCAGTCATTTTTTTAATTTCGCTAATTGGGGCTCCTGGTTTCACTATACCACACCAAAATGTTTTAGTTGTTTCTTTTAGTTTACTCGGAAGTCCATGACCATGGCTGTCTGAAAACACAAACAGTTTCCTGTTATTGGAGCTCACAATTTGCGAATCGTTTTGTATTGTTTTACTACACACTTCGACACAATTTTTGGTCGGCACATTTATATTGACCTCCTTCACAGTTGTTTGCGTCAGTAAATTTTCTTCTCTTACCTTATTCCCCAAAGTGCCTTTTTGCTTTTCCCATTGTTCATGCGAACTGTAAGTTGCATTTTCACTATCGGCAATTGAAAGTACTTGAAATGTGTTTTCGTGCACAAAGCTTGCGTAACTTTTGCAGGTTTTCCGAATTTGCACTTTGGACTTGCTGTTTTTGCACTTTACATTTGACCACTTTTCCATAACGGACGAACTATCTCGCACAAGTTTTAGCATGTTCAGTTCACTATTTTCTTGTTGTATTTTCCAAATGTCTGTTTTCAAACTGCCGATTATGAACTGTAAGCTCATTATGTGTTCATTCAGTTTCTTGATTTCGTCTTTACAATTTTCACACGATTTCTTTTTTACGGCAAAATTTAAGTTTTTCTGGAAGGACACTTGCTTAACTTTTACTGTAGCCGCCATCTTAGTTAGAGCCATCAGGCATGTCACCATTTGGCGTGTCCATCGGGATGCAGGTGTGGAACCAAAACAATGCTGACACCACGAGGAGAAGAGCGGGACTGAATGAATCTAGGCTGGCGGAAGCCTCACCAGAACCCAAGCTACCTTCTTTGAACTGGTCACTGGCAGCCATAGTATCCAGTCACATGGCAGAATTGACAGCTTGTGGCAGAAGTTAGCATGTGAAGAAAAAACTTTCAGCCTTAGCAGACGGTCGTAGCGATTTGGGACCATATGGGACTGCTAGGACCGATGTGTGGCTGAGAGCCATCACTATGTCAATTATAAGATGCATGCTATCCTCAGTGAAGGTGAAGAAGAGCTACAGTCAGTTGAATAGAACGAACAATCTAAAGAGTACAGAATATGAATTGAGAATAAATGGAAGAAAGATGAAAGTAATGAGAAATAGCAGAAATGAGAACAGTAATAAACTTAACATTAGAACTGGGGACACAAAATAGATGAAGTAAAGAAACTCTGCTATCTAGACAGCAAAATAACACATGATGGATGGAGCAAGGATGGTATAAAAAACAGACTAGCACTAGCAAAAAGGGCATTCCTGGCCGAGAGAAGTCCACTAGTACTAAACACAGGCCTTAATTTGAGAAAGAAATTTCTGGGAGTGTACACTACTGGCCACTAAAATTGCTACACCACAAAGATGATGTGCTACAGCCGCAAAATTTAGCCAACAGGCAGAAGATGCTGTGATATTCAAATGATTAGCCTTTCAGAGCATTCACACAGGGTTGGCGCCAGTGGCAACACCTACAACATGCTGACATGAGGAAAGTTTCCAACCGATTTCTCTTACACAAACGGCAATTGACCGGCATTGCCTGGTGAAACGTTGTTGTGATGCCTCATGTAATGAGGAGAAATGTGTACCATCACATTTCCGACTTTGATAAAGGTCGGATTGTAGCCTATCGTGATTGCAGTTTACGTACTGCGACATTTCTGCTCGCATTGGTCGAGATCTAATAACTGTTAGCAGAATATGGAATTGGCGGGTTCAGGAGGGTAATACGGAACACCGTGCTGGATCCCAACAGCCTCATATCACTAGCAGTCGAGATGACAGGCATCATATCCGCATGGCTGTAACAGATCGTGCAGCTGTGTCTCGATCCCTGAGTCAACAGATGGGGATGTCTGCAAGACAACAACTATCTGCACAAACAGTTTGATGACATTTGCAGCAGCATGGACTATCAGCTCAGAGACCATGGCTGCAATTACCCGTCGCGCTGCATTACAGACAGGAGCACCTGAGATGGTGTACTCAACGATGAACCTGGGTGCACGAATGGCAAAACGTCATTTTTTCCAGATGAATCCAGGTTCTGTTTACAGCATCATGATGTATTCGTCATCGCCATACTGGTGTATCACCCAGTGTGATGGTATGGGGTGCCATTGGTTACACATCTCAGTCACCTCTTGTTCACATTGATGGCACTTTGAACAGTGGACGTTACATTTCAGATGTGTTATGACCTGTAACTCTACCCTTCATTCGATCCCTGCGAAACCCTACATTTCAGCAATGCACAACTGCATGTTGCAGGTCCTGTATGGGCCTTTTTGGATACAGAAAATGTTTGACTGCTGTCCTGGCCAACACATTCTCCAGATCTCTCGCCAATTGTAAATGTCTGGTCAGTGGTGGCCGAGCAACTGGCTTATCACAATATGCCAGTCACTACACTTGATGAACTGTGGTATCATGTTAAAGCTGCATGGACAGCTGTACCTGTACACGCCATCCAAGCTCTGTTTGACTCAATGCCCAGGCATATCAAGGCCGTTATTATGGCCAGAGGTGGTTGTTCTGGGTACTGATTTCTCAGGATCTATGCACCCAAATTGCATGAAAATGTAATCAAATATCAGTTCTAGTATAATATATTTGTCCAATGAATAGCCGTTTATAATCTGCATTTCTTCTTGGTGTAGCAATTTTAATGGCCAGTAGTGTATGTTTAGAACACAGCACTGTGCAGCAGTGAAACATGGACCATGGGAAAACCAGAGCAGAAGAGAATTTATGCATTTGAGATGTGGAGCTACAGAAGAATGTTGAAAATTAGATGGACTGATAAGGTAGGGAATGAGGCGGTTCTTTTTCATAATTTGTGAGGAGAGGAATATATGGAAAACACTGATGACTAGAAGGGACAGGATGATAGGACATCTGTTAAGCCATCAGGGATGGACTTCAGAGGTTCTAGAGGGGGCAGTAGAGGCTAAAAACTGCAAGGGAAGACAGAGATTAGAATACATCCATCAAATAATTGAGGATGTAGGATGAAAGTGCTACCCTGAGATGAAAAGGTTGTCACAGAAGAGGATTTTGATGTGACTTACTTAAGACTAGTCAGGAAAAAAAATTGAAGTATTTCCCCACTTGTTGACCAACACTTCCAACAAATTACCCAAAACACAGTCTCTCACATCAAAGATACTAACCACTTCCTTCGCCAACTATCCACCTTCCCCAGCACTTTCCTCCTAGATTCCTACCCATCACTGCTGGTGCCACCTCCATATACATCAACACCCCTCATACCCATGCCATTGTTGCTATGGAACACTACTGCTCCCAACATCCTACAGGCTTCAAACCCATTCCTCATACATTTTACTAACTACACCCTGATACACAACTACTTCTCCTTTGAAAGAAATGTGTATGAACAAACTTGCAGCGCTGTCATGTGCACTCACATGGCATCCTCTAAAGGAAATCATCCTAGACTCCCAAAACCTCAAACTCCCTGCCTATTTAAAGTTCACTGATGATATCTTCAAGATCTGGCGTCAGTGCCAATAAATTCTATCCTCATTCCTTCACATACTCAACACCTTCTCTACCACCTGCTTCGCCGGGTCCTTCTCAACCCCTTGTGCCACCTTTCTGTAAGTTTACCTTCCCTCTCTGATGGCTCCATCACGCCTCTGTTCATATTAAACCCCCTAACTACCAATGACACCTGTATTTCAAGATGACATCCCCTCCACACCAAAAAATCCCTCCCATACAGCCATGTCACCCATAGATTGCAATTTACAGTGATGAGAACTCCCTTGGTCAGTATGCTGTGGGTCTCATGAGGGCCATCACAGTCAGGCACTACCCCTCAAACCTAGTCTGCAAATAGATTTTCCGTGCCATATCCCCACACACCTCTAATCCTCCCCTCACCCCAAAGAATCAACTCCAAAGAAGCGGTGCCTTCATCACCCGATATCACCATGGACTGGAAAACTGAACCATACCAATTGCCAGGGCTATGGTTATTTATCATGAGAGACTTCCCAGCCAAGATCCCTTCTTCTGCCCCTAAAGTGATCTTCCGTCACCCACCCGATCTACACATGATTCTAGTCCATCTCTATGCCAGGTGATAGGCATGCAGGGTCTGAGGCATGTCAAGGGGTTGATTGCCTGCAAGTGCTTAGGGCTCTCGTCACAGGTTTTCTCTGTGCTGGTGCATTTTCAAAGTGCTCAACAGACCTGGGCAGCTATCACTGACAGTGTTTCCTAACTGAATGGTATTAATGAGACACTTTGCTGTTTTATTCATACAAGTGTCAATGTCATACCCTTTCATGATCACACCACAGGTGGGCATGAAACAGAAAGGCTGAGAAAGCATAAGTGTCCTTTGCTGCTTCAGATTGCACTCAGATTTCGTTGAATGGTTTTGAATGTTCCCTAGTCATTACAGACTGTACACCAAAGCAAAAATTGTGGTTGCACTGCACTCTAAACGGATGTGATCATGTTCAGTCAGCTTGCCAGCCCATGACATCCTTAGATAAGGTTTGGAGCATCCTTGGGGTGTCAGCAGTGTCAAAGATGTCAAGAATGTCATCCTTTGCTCACTGCATTGTGAACTGTCATTTTTGACCACAAAATGCATGCCAGTCAATGTCTCAAGTGAAGGGGTGGTTTCACTGATGGCCTTTATGCCACTCCCTGAGAGCTTTTCATTTTGATTCTGAGTGGCAAGGTGTCCGAAATGGTTTTCTGAGCCACCCATAAGAAAACCATATGATTCAATTCAATTCAATTTAGTATCATCCATTTTATCATATACATGACATAGGAATTGTCATATAGAAAGAGAGAGAGAGAGAGAGAGAGAGAGAGAGCATGATTTATATTTTTAACAATTAAAGGAAATAACATTTTGTTAGTTACACTTTACATATTTTGTCTTCTTTCTACATGAAAGATGAGAAAAAAAATTTACAAGGTTTATACAATGAAAAATTCATTAAGGGGAATAACATTTTCTTAACTACACTTTAATATTTTTCTTAATTAAACTTCACATATTTTGTCTTCTATTTACATGCAAGTTGGAAAAAAATGAAGGATTATGCAGAAAAATCAAAAGATGAGCACTATCTGTTTAGATAGCAAAGAAATTCATCAACATTATAGAAACTCTGACCTAATAGTAGCCTCTTTAATTCTTTTTTAAATATATGTATGTTTTGTATGCTTTTTATTTCTTTTGGTAAGGCATTGAACATTATTTTGGGTAGATATATCACACTATTTTGGTACAGGAATTTTGAATGTATGTTTCTATGGAAATTGTGCCTGTTTCTGGTCTGATAGTCGTGTACTTCACTGTTTAGAGAACAGAATTCTTGATTTGACTTTAGGAAACATACTGATTCATAGATGAATAAACTAGGGAGGGTCAAAATTTTCAACTCCTTAAAGAGTCCTCTACATGGATCTCTGTAGGCAACATCCTTCAGAATATGAATAGCTCTCTTTTGGAGCTTAAAACAACTTTTTGTGAAACCTGTATTCCCCCAAAATATAATAACATATCTTAGATTATTATAAATGTAAGAGTAGTAGGCACATAGTACTGTTTCAAAATTGCAGTTTTCTTTACGTTTTCTTAATGGTTGGTTGGTTGGTTTTGGGGAAGGAGACCAGACAGCGTGGTCATGGGTCTCATCGGATTAAGGAAGGATGGGGAAGGAAGTCGGCCGTGCCCTTTCAGAGGAACCATCCTGGCATTTGCCTGGATTGATTTAGGGAAATCACGGAAAACCTAAATCAGGATGGCCGGACGCGGGATTGAACCGTCGTCCTTCCGAATGCGAGTCCAGTGTCTAACCACTGCGCCACCTCGCTCGGTTTTCTTAATGTATAACAGTATTTACTAAGTATTTTATTCAATAGTTCAACATGTTTTTCCCCTCTCAAGTTATTATCTAGCCATACACCTAAAAATTTTGTAAAAGAAGTTTGTTTTATCAGACATTTCCCAATCTCTACTCTTACGTTATTTTTTACTTTGATCCTTATGTGCACAAAGTTCATCCAAGTGGTTTTTTTTGTCATTTATAATTAATTGTCCTGAACCATTCAGCTGCCTCATTCATTGTTGAAGCTATTTTTTCTTGTAGGTCAGCTTTACTAACTCCCTTAATAAAAAGGCTCATATCATCTGCGAAAAGTACTGATTCTGCTCTTGTTAGGTGGTTAGGAAAATCATTAATAAAAAGTAAGAAGAGCAGAGGGCCTAGAACAGAACCCTGGGGTACACCACAGTTGACTCTCAGATATGTTGAGTAATATTTTATGCCATTATGTATTATTTCAACACTTTGATATCTGTTGTACAGATGCGATTGAAACCAGCTGTATACTTTTCCACGTACTCCATAGCAATACAGTTTCTCTAGCAAAATATCATGGCTGATGAGGTCAAATGCCTTGGATAGATCTAAAAATATTCCACAGTTTAAGTCCTCATTATCCATTACAGTTAAAACCTGTTCCAAGAAGTGATATACAGCTGTTTCTGTAGACCTGTTTTGGCTGAATCCATTCTGTGCATTGGTTAGAATTTTGCATTTGTTTAGGAAACTCAACAGTCTCTCATATATAATCCTCTCAACTACTTTAGCAGAACCTGAAAGTCGTGACAATGGTCTATAATTGTGTATGGTATATGGACAGTCTTTTTTATAAAGTGGCTTTACTATTGATTTTTTAAAATGTATAACGGAATTCACCAGTTTTAAATGATGTATTAATGATATCAACTAGTTCAATTATTATTTTGTTTGCACTATATTTTATGACCTTATCAGGAATACCATCACATCCACAGGACATTTTTATTTTGCAGCTTGTTAATTGCATTTCTTACTTCTGAATGCATAACAGGGTACAAAAACATTGTCTTTTCATTTGCTGGAACTTTTGACTTACTACCTTTTGAGTTCCCCAGCTTGTTGATAAGATTTTGAGCACTGTTAATATAATAGTCATTGAACATATTGGCAACACATTGAGGGCCTTCAACAACATTTCCTCCCTTTTTTATGATAAGATTATCGTTTGTCACTTTGGATTTGCCAATGTTAAGGTATATGACCTTCCAAACTGATTTAGTTTTATTGCTGCCTTTTCTGATAATTAAATCTTTGTTCAGTTTTTTTGATGCATGAATAATATGGTTTTAAAGCTGCATTACGCTTTGAATGCCAACCCAGATTTCCAAGGGTACCTGCAGATTTCATAATTCCTGCAGTTAACTATGAATTAGATTTGAGAGAGATTTTTACTTTTTTGAGGGGGAAAGCAACATCACAACAGTATTTATAATGAGAGAAAAATGACTCACATTTATAGTCTACAGTTTTGTTTGGGTCTCTGTCCCATTCAACACTATGCAACATGCTATGAAAATTCCAAAGGTTACTTTCATTAATATATCTCAATGCTGGGTGTCAAGTTTTTCACGTCCATCACAGAGAGGTCGAACAAAGGGGTGAAATGTGAGTAAGAAGGGGTGTGATGACCTTCCCATCATGTGACCTGTCCACAGTTGTGTTGGGCGGAACTGTGGTAAAAATTTTTTCCCATGTGTCGACACCTTGCTATATGAAGTACCACTGAGCACGCAGGTGATGTCACAACACACCACAGTTTTGCATCATTGTAGAGGAAGGTTGTAGGCATCTTTGAGCCAAATTTAAAGTTTTTACATCACAATGGGAAACAATGATGGGTTTTAAAAGAGTAATCCTTTAATTGTGTTGTGCAGTATAACTTCCCCTTGAAGGAGAAGTAGTGGTCTGGCTATGTTTGGTAAGGCATGTGAGGAATGAGGTAGTGGATTTGGAGTCTGAAGGACACCATCTGTTTGATAACAGAAATACCATGAGCTTGAAAGTTGTTGGCATACAGGGACGTGGCATCAGTAGTGACAAATAAGGATCCAGGAGGTAAAGAGACGAGGATGGAGGATAGTCGATCAAGGCAGTGGTTAGTATCTTTGATGTGAGAGACCAAGTTTCAGGCAACTTGTTGGATGTGTGGTCAACAAAATCAGACGTTCTTTCAGCAGCAGCACAATAACAGCTAGAAACGGGACATTCAGGACTGTTGGGTTTATGGATTTAGGAAAGCATGTAGGTGTGCATGTGGGGTGTTAGTAGGACGAGGGAGGTAATGGTCTCGGGAGAAAGGATTTCAGCAGGGATGCGATGATAGTGGCCAAACTTGTAGAGGGAAGAGTCAGACAGTTGGTGGAACCCATCTGTCAGGTAGTCACTGCAATTTATCATGGCAATGGTGGAGGTTCGCCTGCAGGGAGAGTGATTAAGTCAGAATATGTTTCAAGATTGTGTATGGCTGTCCTTTCCTCAGCTTGAAGGTTAGTATCCTTAGGAAGAGATTGAGGGAAGAATGGTGAGGCTGAGTTGGAGATAAGGAATTCCTAGAAGTTGAACAAGGGGTGATTAGGTGGGAAGGGTGAAGGATCACAGTTGAATGGTGGTATGAACTGGGAGAGACAAGGTTCGATATTGGAATTAGATTGGCTTTGGTTGGAGTGTTTGGTGGCAGAGAAGTATTTCCACCGGGGGTACTGGGAGAAGGAGAGTAGATCTTTGACAAGTCCAACATGGTTAATTTTGAATGGGGGTTGAAGGTGAGCTCTTTGAAAGGATTGAAACATTCGTTGGATTGGTGTGGAAAGGTTAACAACAGTGTTTTGGATTTGCATGGATCCTGGATTTTGTGGAGTGATGGAAGGAAGTTTTGAAGGATGTGACAAATTGAAAAGGTCAGCTAGGCAGGGTGTGGATGCTGTCAAGGGTTGACAAGGAAGTTCACTGGGGGCAGGATAGGACTTGAAGGGTAGTGGTGTACCTGCCACCCCTCCCTCCCACATTCCTAGCCAGCAAACAGGCTGCTTCCCTGCAAACTGCGGGTTGCTCCACAACCTCTCTCTCCAACCTCTCACCTTTCTCTCCTTCTACCACCTCACCCCATGCTACCACCACCCTACCCCAGTCCAACTGCTCAACTGCAATCCTGGCATTGTGTGTCCAGCAGGCATCATGTAGGGGGATAGGTGTGTGTGTGTGTGTGTGTGTGTGTGTGTGTGTGTGTGTGTGTGTGTGTGTGTGTGTCAGAGAGGGAGAGGGAGATTGGGATCAAGATCTTAATCTTATAGGCCTCTCTGGCTGGGATGAGATCTGTTGACAGAATTTAGAAAATTAGGTTGGCCCAAAATCAATATTAGACACTGAGGACATCTAATGTATCCATACTGTTTATGACTTGATGAAATCTGTGGAGTCTTCACCCATTCATATTGATAATAGCAGTTTTTTCTGTCCTGTCTGTTCTCTCTGTTAGTGTCAGTCATATATTGAATCGAAAATGATTTTGCAAGCAAATAATTAAATATCATAGCATGTAAAAGATTAAAAATTCTGAGGCTCTAAATTTCAACTTGAATGAGGCACATCATTCAAATATTCAGGGTAACCATAGGGTACTCTTACTCCTCCACACCTTTGTTTATTTCAGGTACTAATATTACAGCAATCTCTAGTTCCAAAAGCTAGCAATGTAATGGCTTCTCTATGCAAGTGGTAATTTGTTATGAAATATAAGCAATAGTATAGCCATCATGCACTTCTACAAATCAATGATTTGTGCAGTAGACTTGTCCATATATTTTGTTTGTAGAAATTAACATGATGTGTGAGCAACTAGTTAATACACAATGACAGTATTATGGAATGAATGATTTTTCTGCTTGCCATATAAAGGAGAGGTTGTGACACAGGTGGGCACAATTAAGCTTTTGGCCAAAAGGCCTTCTTCTGAAGCAGTAAATGTGCACATATTCTACAACTGAATTACAAATAACCTTGACTGCAATAAAATATTTATTGGTAATGGTAACTGGCTTCAGGCAATTTGTGATGATCTTCAGACCATTTCACACAATGATGGCAGCTGGTTTCGGTGAATGGAGCAGGTATCCAACATCCATAAGCATGGTTATTGCAACTATAGTGATGAGCAGTCCCTCTTCCAACATACCTAGGGTCCCACTGAGGACGTCACAGACCAAAATTATCCTTCCAGCCTTGTACAGTAACAAACCTCTCATGCTTTGTCTCTCCAGTCATCTACCACCTCTGACATACCCACCATCTGGCCACAGAGGAGCACGTCCCTCATGCCTGAGAACCACCAGGATTGGACCAACTGAATTACATTCTCAACCAGGGTTTCAACTACCTCTCATCATGCTCTGAATAGAGGAATATTTTTCCCACTATGCTTCATACCCCTCCATAGTGATATTCCAACACCCACCAAATTTACACAATATCCTTGTCCATTCCTACTCCAAACCCCTTGCCTCATGGTTCATATCCCTGCAGTAGATATAGATGCAAGACCTGTCTTACACATCTCCCACCACCACCTATTCCATGCCTGTTGCAGGCAACTCCTATCCCATCAAAGGCAGGACTACCAGTGAAAGCAATCACCCACAAACTGAGCTCTAACCATTGTGCTGCTTTCTGTGTGGACATGACCAATAACACACTGTCTGCCCACATATATAGCTACCAACATACTGTGGCCAAGAGATAGCTGGACCACCCACTTGCTGAACATGTTGCTGGACGCATTGTGCTTCTTTTCAGTGACTGCCTCACAGCCTGTCCCATCTGTGTCCTTCCTACCAACCCCAATGTTTCTGAATTGCACAGGTGAGAACTCTCCCTGCAATATATCCTTTACTCCCATAATCCCTGGCCCCAACCTTCACTGGTCCCTGCCCTTCACCTATTAATCTTTCCCTGCTCCCACTCCAGAACTACAAGCTTTACATTCCACCAACACACCTACTTGTCTTCTTGTCCTTCTCTACTTCTTTCCTTTTCCACTCCCATTTCCCCCCTTCCTTCCCCCTCCAAACCTCCTAGCTGTACGTAGCAACCCTACCCTATCCCCAACACATGCCTGCTTCCACAACCAGCACTACACTTTCCCTCACCACTACTCTGCTGTCCGTCACCCTTCCCACTCAAACCTCCTTCTTACCCCCACCACCCAAGCCAGATTACTTCTATCACCAAGTGCTGTTTCAGACCACAGCTTGGCCACAGTGGCCAGAGACAGTTGTCATGCATGAATGAGTTATGCTTACGTGAATGTGTGTTTTTCTCTGCCTCAGAAGAAGGCCTTTTGACCAAAAACTTAAATGTGTAGCAGTCTTTTCATTGGGCCTTCCTGTGACTCAGTGTATGCTGTGTATGGTGAGTAGCAACGTATCTTTCTCATAATATTGTCATTATTCTGTCCTGGACTTTCCATTGTTTGATTTTACTTAGTACATCAATCTTGTTTCACTTTCTTTCACTCAAATCTGCAGTATGGTGTACTATTAAAGGGAAATCCTCCAAGAGTTATGTTTATTTTTAGATGCCAGAAGAAGGCAGCTAGATATACGTTACAATTAGCACCAAGAAAGTCCTGCAGAAACCACTTTCAGTTTCCTAACATAATTACAGCACCTAGGGAAAAGATCTCTTTGTAATTGTTACAGAAGTAGTTTATTTACAGTGGGCATGTATGTGAGTGATTAATATATGAATCTTGCCAGCAGTGGATATTTTGATGATTACTCCCTTTGTTAAACAATAAAATTCATTCTTCTACCAGAATAGTGAAAAGTGGCAAAGACTGCATACCAGCAGCATGATGCAAGTTGTTAAAAACTACATGTACTGGTAAAACCTTCCATGGCTCAATTGCCTTAAAATAAAAGAGTCTTATGGGATAGTAAATAACAAGATATTATGTGAATTTAACTTGTATATGAAAGTTTTGGCAATGCAAATTCTGAAATTCTTTGCTCCACAGGACATCAGTTATGTTTACTTTACTGGTGATGTAATTGACCATGGAGTGTGGGAGACAAGTAAAGAAAGGAATAATGAGTCATTCCAGCTTTTTTATCCAACACTGAAACAAGCATTCGATGATGCACCTGTTTTTCCAGCAGTTGGCAATCATGATGCACATCCTCAGAACCAGTAAGTCCAGTTCTCAATATACTAGATGAATTGTGAAATTTGCCTGCACTTTCAAAGATAATTTTAAAGGTATAATTACTTTTTCTAATCCTTCAAAATAAGAAAGCACAACATTCTTTGAACTAAATGTATAATATAGTCAATGTAGACTTTACTAGACCATTCTAAATCAATAACCTCTTTTCAGAAGCAGAGGAGTACCCTGCAGCGTCCTGAATGCTTGGGAGCCAACATAAGGATGTTACTATTTGCCATTTTTTCATCAATTTTTCATGAATTTTAACAATAAAGTTTATTGTAGTCAAATGCTCCCATAAATTATTTATGACTGAAGTGATTTCAATTGACTGCGCATCTAGTGGCCACGGCACTTTGCACACACTATACTTCTTGGCTAAAGGCAGCATAAGAACCCGCTGGGAGTCTGGGAGTTTCTTACTAGAAGACTGCTTCTGGTTACTGGACTTGGTAGGAAGCTTTTCATGTTTACCTTGTTATCGATAGAGAGCAGCAGCAACCACATTACATTTTACAATAAAATTTCAATTAGAAGTATCACATAAATGGTGACTCTTCACACCTTCTGATGCAGCCATTAACCAAAAAGTATCTATGGTCTACTGAAAATGACATATTAGGTGAACCCAGTTCACAGATCAAATAATTTATGGGAGCATTTAGCTGCAATAAACTTTATTGTTAACATGGGGGTGTAATAGTACAGGACATTCACTCAAGCACAAATCACATCATGGGTGTGTGAGTTGTACTTGTGTGAATGTCCATCCTGGACTTTCCATTGTTTAACATTAAATAAATATGATTCAGACTGTATTTTTTTATCGTGAATACGCCCGAACTAAAAATTTATCACCATAATGTGCAATCCCTGCGTAATAAGATCAATGAAATTAACGTTCTATTAACACATCAACTTAATGATATCTCAGTGTTATGCATTTCTGAGCACTGGCTTAACCCAGAATTAATCCACAATACGAAAATAAACAAATTTGTCTTGGCTGCTTACTACTGCAGGAAAAACAGCAAGCAGGGTGAGGTAGCAATTTACACAAAGGATAATGTAGATTTTATTACACTACCTGACTTAACTAGGGCAAATGTCGAAAAGGATTATGAAATTGCAGCTATATAAATTACTCAGTTCAACCTGGTTATTGCTACAGTTTACCGATCACCGTCCGGGAATTTTGAACTTTCCTTAAACAAAATGGAGTCATTGCTAAATAAAGTAAATAAAATGGATTGTGAATTGATAATCTGTGGTGACTTCAATATTGACTTCCTCACGAATAGTGGAAATAGGGAGACCATTTTGAACCTTCCAACATCCTACAATTTAAAGGCTGAAGTAAAAGCAGCTACCCGAGTATCAGAAACTTGCCAAATAGCTCTTGATCAGTTTCTAGTCAAGAAGAGTTTACACAACACCTCACTAAAAATTTTCAATGCAGGTTTTAGTGATCATCTTGCTCAAATATTAAGCATAAAAGTACAAGGCAGTATTATTAACAACATGTCTTTCAGAACAGCATATCGAAGTTATAATCAGCATAATGTGAACTACTTCAACAACTTATTACAGAAAGAAAAATGGCTAGGAGTGTACAAAATGAACGATCTAAATGAAAAATTCAACACTTTCATTGATACATTAACCCATTTCTTTGAACTTGCATTCCCACTGAAAACATTAACCATATGGGGAAACTCTAGAACAAACAGCTGGATCACAAAGGGAATAAGGGTTTCATGCCAGAAGAAAAGACTACTTCATGAAATATGTCACTCAAAAAATTCCTCACCTGTAGTACGCGCATACTACAAAAATACTCCAAAATATTAAGAAAAGTAATAAAAGCAGCAAAAATAATGCATAATGATGAAATCATTTATAATTCAGCTAATAAATCAAAGGCTATGTGGAGTGTTATAAAAAAAGAATGTGGAGAATACAGACAACCTTGGAAAAATATAACACTATCACATGAAAATAAAAAAGTAACAAACCCCTTAGAAGTAGCCAACACATTTAACAACTTTTTCACATGTGTTGCTGAAAATATGTTACAATCAAACTTTAAGAGCACCCGGGCAAATGAATATAAAATAAGTGCATGTAGAGGATCAATGTACATCAGTTCTGTTTCACAAGATGAAGTAGCTAAAGCAATAAAAGGTCTAATAAATTCCAAATCGGCGGGTACTGATGGTATACCTGCAACAATGTTAAAGAAGAGCGCATCAAACCTAATTGAAGTACTCACACATTTATGCGACTGCTCACTTCAGGCAGGCACTTTCCCTGATGTGTTGAAAACATCAAAAGTTATTCCTGTATATAAAAAAGGGGATAAAGACAATGTAAATAACTACAGACCCACCACAATTTCCTCCTGCATCTCTAAAGTACTGGAACAAGTTATGTATGAGAAACTTATGAAATTTATAAATAAAAACAGCATCCTATGTAATGAACAACATGGATTCAGAAATAAGAGGTCAACGACAACTGCTGTCTATGAGTGCATCAATTCCATCCTAAACCTGATGGACAAAAAGAGGAAACAATAGGAGTATTTATTGACTTGACAAAAGCTTTTGACATGGTGGACCATAAAATTCTGCTATCAAAGCTAGAAAGATATGGTATTCGAGGTCTGTCCAACAAGTGGATCAGTTCCTTCCTGACAAATCGTATGCAGGCAGTGTGCGTCAAGCACACAAATATTGAACTAAAAACTGTATCTAATCACTTATCTGACTATAAACAAATAAAATGTGGTGTACCCCAAGGATCCGTATTGGGACCCCTTCTGTTTCTTCTGTACATAAATGATCTAAGCTTAAGTATTGATGCACACAAAACAATCATATTTGCAGATGACACCACGATTCTACTAAAAGGAGACGACGATGAACAGTTACAGCAGACAGTAAACACGGTCACAAAACAACTTAGCAGCTGGGCACAGAGTAATCAGCTCATAATAAACAGTAAGAAAACCATTGCTCTAAAATTCCACAATGTTCCTAACAAGGACATGTTTATCCCATCAGTCTCTATCAATGACGAACCAGTTGGTAACAGTACTGAAACCAAATTCTTAGGACTTTGGCTGCAGAGTAACATCAGATGGAATAAGGATATTGAATATCTCAATGCAGAACTGAGCAAAACATGTTATCTTCTTTGTTCATTAAAATCATGCTGTAGTGAGAAAACAGTATTGAATGCATATCATGCGTTCTTTCATTCTCGTCTTAGATATGGGGTCACCTTCTGGGGAAACTCTAAAACAGCTAATAGCACTTTTAAACTACAAAAAAGGGCCATTAGAATCTTGTTTGGGTGCAAGCCTAGAGACTCTTGTAAACCCCTGTTTAAGAAATCTAGTATTCCCCCATTACCGTGTGTATACATTATGGAAACCCTTTTGTTCTTTAAATTAAATGTAATAGGCAAGGACCGGAGACTACAAAAAAACTGATATACATGAGCACTTTACCAGACAAAACAGAAACTTACATATGACTCAAATCAGCACAGCACTGTGCCAAAAAGGTACTTTTCACATGGGAGTTAAGCTTTACAACAAACTTCCTGAAAACATAAAAGCTATCACTGAGGTCAATACATCTGGAAAATCTCTAAAGTCATATTTACAGCATCACTGCTTTTATTCCATTGAAGAATATTTAAATTTATGAAATGTGTTATATAAATACTTACGTGTAAAGTGTACTATTGTAAGCTTAAATATGTATGCCTTGAAATTACTTTCAGCCTGTATATTTATAACTTGACTTGTCCAATGTCTTATGCATAAGCTGCTATGTAGACAACAGGACCAATAAGATACAATATAGAATATACAATAGACCAAGAAACAGCAATCTTGGTAATTCTGTAGACATTATGTCTAAAATTACTGATTAATAGTGAGTAAACTCCTATGACTGATTATTTGTAATTTGCAGATATTTTGTCTGTCTATTTTTAAAACAGGTATGCACCTGATGATGTAACAGATGAAGCCGTGTCCGTAATTTGCAGGTATTTTGTCGGTCTATTTTTAAAACAGGTATGCACCTGATGATGTAACAGATGAAGCCGTGTCCACTAAATGGCTGTATGAAACAATGGCAAACCTGTGGCAGACATGGCTACCAGCTGAAATAGTGCCAACTGTTACAAAGGGTGGATATTATACAACCCTTGTGAGGCCAGGTCTTCGGATCATATCTCTCAACAACAATGTGTGCTATAAATACAACTGGTAAGCAAGTTGGATTTTTTACAATTTTGAATTCACCTTTGATTACAATTATCTTAATTTGACCACCAAACAGTAGTTGTTTTTGGGCTGATCCAGTATAAAACTTCATGTTTCGTTCTTATAATATAATGAATCAATATGGAAACTTACTTCATATAATAATCTGCCTGTTGATAGATTGGCATACTGTAAATTATCCATTCCACCACAAACACTGCTGAAATTGTTATCCTCATTTGCAAAACACAGCAAATTTTAGTTACAGAGAAGAAGTATAACATTACTTCTGTATTCAAGATGGCCTAAGAAGATCCCTGATAGCTTGCAGCACTGTTGCCAGCTTTCACCTGTGAAGCACAAATGACTACAGGCAGAAACAGTTGCTTTCTATGGAGCTGTGACAACACTGTAGTGCTACTATAGAGATGTTCACAAAATAGCGTTATGTTATTGGTTGTTGTAGGCATGTGAAGCTGCCACATCCAGCCCACACAACTATCAGGGATCAACTTACGCTGACTCGACATCAGTCTATTTCTTTAGACAGTATGTCAAAAGATGGAGAAAATGCAGGATTCAATTTTTACTGCATTAACTTGTGAGTTTATGCTTTGATATTCAAAACTGAGCACAAAGATATTATTTAGAGAGGCAATATTTCTCTTTATGAACCAACAGGTGAAGGACATCAGTTCATACTATATTATCATTTCCCTATATTATTTTATAGTCTGTAAACATATAAACACAAAAATTAGACTCATTCAAATAAGAAGTATCTGCTTATATGTAGTCATCTCATAATTTTTTTCAGTAACAACTGCATCACAACGGCATCAAGGTATATTTCATTATGTACATCATCCCTCAAGAATATGCTCAAAATTGATTTCAATTTTTGTTACATTAATAATATCAAGGACCTATATCATAAGATAAGGGAGACACAGAGCTATAAACAGTTCATGCACAATGCACACAGACTATTATATTAGAAGAGTCATTAACAAATTATTGAAGCTGGATGTCTTACGAAAGATGCCTGGGAGGTGTCTGCAGGTTGCGAGGTGTATTTGCCAGCTGTTTCCACTGAGTCTGCCGGTTGTCACTACGCATAATTCTCAGACACCAATACTTTGGACGTGCCCTGTAAACTGTGCGACTGAGTGTGCTGGTGTTTTCTTTTGAGTTTTTTTGTCAAATTCAGTCGCTTCAAATATTGTTGCCAGACATCCTTATTGGAACTGCATAGAGTATGGAACTTTCCCTGCAGTTACGTCTCAGGGCTTAGTCCTCAGACAGAAAGAAAGTGCACATGTATTCTATACTGTGCAACTAACTGTTTGAGTGTTTGCTTTGAGTTTCCTGTCGAGTTTTTCGTTCTACATGGTATACATGAAGCATCAGTGAGTGTTTCTTTTATTGAACTATGCAAAAACAGAATCATATGTAAAATATCAGCCAGATTCACACAAGAACTTCCCAGTGTGCATGTTCCCAACATTTCAATGATACAAAAATTAGTGGAGAAATTTCAAGAGACTGGATCTGTGTTACACAAACAAAGATCTAAAGAACATAGTGTTTCAACTGGAAATAAATTAGACGAGATAGGGGAGGCCTTGGAAAGAAGTCTGAGAAAATCTCTGCAGTGTTTGGTGCTTGAGACTGGTGTGTCAAGAGCACCTGGTCATAGAGCTGTGCACAAACTGAAATTGAAACCATACAAAATGACGGTAGTGCATCAGCTGAGCAATTCAGATACTGTTGCTTGACATTGTCATTGCAACTGGCTGTTACAGTCTATGCATTATGGGGAAGTTGGTCCTGAAATGCTTCTTTTTTTCTGATGAAGCATGGCTCCATTTATCAGGTTATATAAATTCTCAGAACAATTAACATTGGAGCTCCAAAAATCCTCATGAATTATATCAACAACCTCTGCACAAAGTGAAAACAGCAACGTGGTGTAAAATTAGTGCAAGACAAATTTTTGTACCAATCTTTTTCCACAAAACAATACATTCTGACAGGTATGTGAACAATATCCTGCATCCTATTTTTATGAGAACTAACACCTAATGAAAAGATGTTCTGTTATGCCATGTAGGAAAATGCAAGATCACACATTGCCAATGCTTCTATGACAGCAATACGAAGTGTTTTTGATGATAGAATAGTTGACTGGCCTCCTCATTCTCCAGGTCTAAATCCATGTGATTTTTATCTTTGGGGAATGTTAAAAGACAATGTGTATGCAACCAATCCTCACACACTCAGAGTTGAAAGACAGGGTTTAGCCCGCCCGGTTGGCCGTGCGGTCTAACGCACGGCTTTCCAGGCGGGAAGGAGCGCCTGGTACCCTGCACGAATCTGCCCAGCGGATTTGTGTCGAGGACCGGTTAACCAACCAGTCTGTGGATGGTTTTTAGGCGGTTTTCCATCTGCCTTGGCGAATGCTGGCTGGTTCCCCTTATTCCTCCTCAGTTGCACTATATCGGTGATTGCTGTGCTAACAAGTTCTCCATGTACGCGTACACTACCATTACCCTACCACGCAAACACAGGGGTTACACTTGTCTGGTGTGAGACATTCCATGGGGGGGGGGGGGGGGTCCACCGGGGGCCGAACCACACAATAACCCTGGGTTTGGTGTGGAGAGGTGGAGGGTGAAGTGGGCTGCGGTAGTCGTACTGGGGTTGTGGACCACTGCGGCTGCGGCGGGGACGGAGCCTCTCCATCATTTCTAGGTCCCCGGTTAACATACAATACAATACAATACTAGACAGGGTTTGGCTAGTCACTTCCCAGATTGCGATGGCCAAAATTTGTCAAGTGTTTGCTAATATGTTCAGGAGATGTTAGGCTGCTCTTAACAAAGAGGAACACTATTTTGAACAGCTGCTGTAAATAAAAGTAAGCTTAAGTTAATCAGATGGCAAGGTTGTTTATGCTTAACTCAGGGAAAGTACACATGCAGCCAACTACCACCAGAAAAGTGTCCGAGAGGTGGGCACAGCGGTGGCGGCAGCCGGTGGCCATGCTGCATGACCCACGGTCCCCCCACCCCCCTCTCCCCTTCCCTTCTCCCCCTAGGCATCTTTCTTGAGACACCCTGTATTTTAAACATGCTACCATGCTGACTAATTTTCAGACACCAGCCAGACGCTGTAAGTATTCTCATCTACTGTAATTCAACTGTTGCACTAATTTCTACAAAATGCATAATCTGAATTACACCAGGAAGGCTATGGTCTCATGACAGAAAGGCAATGGTGAACTATTCTGTGTACTTACTATATCCTACATGTATATAAAATGTGTCTTACAAATATTAAAGTAATAATGGAGTCATTATTTGCTCAAGAGGTATGAGAACCCACACAAAACTTCAATAGAATGTCTCTTTGCTGTTTTCATGGATTACAAATGGGTTTTCATGTACATATCCCTTCTGATCAAAAGTATCTGGACACCTACTACTAGACATTAATATGAGGCTTGTCTAATTTTCACCTTTTTGATGGCTTCAACTTTGCCAGGAATACTTTTAATGAGGTATCTAAATGTCTGTGGAGGGATGGCAGTCCACTCTTCCTCAAGAACCAAAACCAGAGAAGGGAGTGACATTGGACATTGGGGTCTGGAGTGAAGTCAGTATTCTAAGTTATCTGAAGGTTTTCCATTGGGTTCAGCTTGAGGCACTGGGCAAGCCAGTCCATTTCAGGAATGTTATTGTCCACAGGCCATTGCCTCACAGAAGCTGCTTTGTGATAGATGCAGTGTCATGCTGATGTGAAAAATGATCATCTCCAAAGGGTTCCCCTACTCTATACAATACACAGTCTGTGAAACGTGTTCATATCCTTCCGTGTTTAGTGTTTTATTACATGCAATAAGTGCACCGTAACTGTGTTAAACTTCTCCATACCATATCACAACCAGCTATGTACTTCACTGTTGGCACTACACTTGACAGGTATCTTTCTTAAGGAAGTCACCAAACTCAAACCATTTTATCAGACTGCCATGGGGTATCACTCCAAATCACTTGTTTCCAATTGTACACTGTACAATGGCATCTCTCTTTACACCACCTCAAGCATCACTTCACTCTGACTACAGAAATGTACAGATTATGAGGAGCTGCTCAAACATTGTACCCCATTCTTTTTAACTCCCTAGGCACAGTCATTATGTTAGCTAGAGTGCTGGTAGCACTTTAGTCACAAGTGATTCCTCTACTGATTTCATGCAGCTGTTTACAACTACCCTCTGCAATCCTTGATGCTCCCTGTCTATTAGTACATTAGGTCTGCCTGGTTTTGCTTTAGCTGTGGCTGTTCCTTCATTTTTTCCTCTTCACAATCACATCACCAACAGTACTTGGGCAGCTTTAGAAGAGTTGAAATGTCCCTGATGGATTTCTTACTCATGTGATGTCCAATGACTAGTCCACATTTGAAGCCACTGATCTCTCCTGATTGGGCCATTCTGCTGTTACTGCTGCTCTACTGACAACTCAACATGCCCTGACTCCTTTTATACTTGAGGGTCGACCTCTCATGACATTTAGTGGCCAATTACATAGGAGTATCTGGCTACTTTTGATTAGATAGTGTATGTGTCAAACCAAGTGTGCTTAGCTATGTAGTGGTTCAGTGCAATGATTTGAAAAAGAATGTCATTCTTAAGCTATTAATGGAAATGGTAAATGATGGATGCTAGTGCTTCTGACACAAGCGATATATGATGTTCACACCACACACTATGAAAACTGGAGTAAACTGCTTCGCATAACACTATATAAGTAGCAGTAACTACAGCACAAAATTCTACAAATGAAATATAATTTTGCTGTTCAGTCTATTATTATCAGATTTACAAAATATTTATATCACTTAATATTATTTTTTTGATACAGATGTGATGTTCTGGTACAAAAAATACCACAATTACATTTTTTAAATGCTAGTGATCACTGTGTTCTTTTAGAATGACATACAAGTGATTTTCAGCAGTATAAGCAAGATAGGGCATTTAGAAGCCAACAACCTCTATCATAAATTATTTGGTTGTCACATTAAAGTCAATATAGTTCTTACAGATTCTGAAGTTAATCTCTGCATATTATGCTGATACACATTAACTTTTAACTATATAACTGAGGCACTGAAAATGATAAAGGTGGGAAAGAACAGAAACAAAGTTTTGAGAAAAATAGATGTTTGTTAAAATCATATTTGTAGACAAGCCAACAGTCTCATATGTTTAACCTGTTTTTTAACCAAGTCCCAATGTCCTATATTTCCCATGAGAAATAATTTATCCACTTTTATGTTGTGAATTTTTAAATAACATTTAGGATACTTATTATTGGTATTAATTCACAAAATTTTTATGTATCCACTGGTGGCAATAGTGTCTTTTTGAAAGCTGTATTACAGTTTGTAATTAATGTAAAATTAGAATCAGAAAATAAATAATAGCTACTAAATGCACACACACAAATATGACCTATGCAAATACTTCATGTTCCTCATTAACGTCATTTTCATTGAGAACATTCAGTGGTTTGAGATTCAGGTAAAACTATCAGTTCACTTCAGGCATGAAATCTAGTAGCTATGTTAAGTTTTTGAGTGTGAAGATTGATATTTGCCTTCCATGTACATATTTGGCCACTCACTTGTTCAGGGCAGCTACAAACTGTGGGGAAATGACAAATAGTGGTCTTGCTCAGCATGACTTGCAGAACATGGTGGCCTCCCAAGACTCATAAGAAGACTATGTTACTCTAAACAACAGTTTCTGGCAACCAGCTGAAAACTTAATCATTGTAGAATTTATGAAATGTACAATGTATGTCTACTTTAGGTTTGATAGTAAGGTCAGTAATGCTCATAAATGTTCTGAAATCCTCAGCGTCCATTTTAGAGACTATAAAAGGTTTAGCTAGTGTAGCTTTCTGTATCACATGACACCAACAATCAGGTGAAAAAACTGAAACACACTACTCTTCATTTTTCAAATTTGACCGAATTTATTATCACATAGCAGAAGAGTGTTTTGTGCTTTGAGCCCATATGTAAGTGAAATCCAGAGAAGTTGGTGAGACAGCTTTTCATGAAATTCCATATGTTCAATGTGGGCCAACAGCACAGATAAAGCTGGTTCAGTGTAAGATCAACAGATGTCAGGAACATGCAAAAGTGCTGCTACAGTTTCAGAATCAATGGCAGTTTGCTTTAGGGCCTTGTGATTCTTAGTGTCTCAGTTACTAAGGATTCTTGGTAAGGAGGATACAACATGTTATTTCAGTGGAGAGCCATTAACTGATGTTACAATAATTTCAGCCATGCCCGAGGGAAGTCTGTTGGAGTCCTTACAATTCATGTTGAATTCTAATGACCTGACAGGAGATATTAATAATAACATCAGAATTTTCTCAGATAATGAAGCACTATCCAGTCAGATCCTTATAAGATTTCAGAGTAGTGCAAAAATTGACAACATGCTTTAAATGTTCACAGTTTTCAATTTGTGAAAACATAATGTCTTATGACTGTGGTGTACCTGCACTCATGACGTGTGTGATGTCAGAGAGGATGCATTCATATAGTTCACAGACATGATTGCAGAGGTCACATGGGTCGGGCCCTTGGTGCACTCTAGTTAGCCGCCAAAGAAACAACATTATTTAAGTGGTCACATACGAGTGCTCGGCCTACTCTCTCTCTCTCTCTCTCTCTCTCTCTCTCTCTCTCTCTCTCTCTCTCTCTGTGTGTGTGTGTGTGTGTGTGTGTGTGTGTGTGTGTGTGTGTGTGCGTGTGTGCGAGTGAGTGAGTGAGTGAGAGAGAGAGAGAGAGAGAGAGAGAGAGAGAGAGAGAGGTAAAAATTATCTATATTCATGCTTCTGAAATTCAGTACAACAATATAACTTATTGTTTCATAGGTGGATTCATTACAAGCCTGCAGATCCATATGGGCAGCTAAAGTGGTTAGCAGAAACATTACTTGCAGCTGAAGCAGCAGGAGAAAAAGTACACATTCTTGGCCACATACCATCAGGAGATAGTAACTGCTATTCAACATGGTCAAGAGAATACAACAGAATAGTTGATCGGTATGTCGCTGTAAAAACATTACGAAATATGTAACAGTTCATTGTTAATGTTTATCTACAGTATTATCTTCTCTGTGTCTGTGGACACAATAAATAATCACAAAATTATGTCCGTTCAACAACTTGGTCATTAGGTCCTGTGAAAGTCATGATGACTCACAATAGACAGTATCAGGTGGTCTGGTTGGTCAGCAGATAAAGAACATTTCTATGTAAGGGAGAAATGAAAGGATTGGAAGCTGTTTTATTGTGGTTATATTTAGGTATCTGAAGGGCTGAACCTTCAATCTTCCAAATTTTTCAACTTGTGCAGTGTTAAACTGTGTTAAGACTGTTGTCAGCTAGTGGATATGATGGGGTTTTAGGACTAATATCTGGGGATATGACCGAGCTAGGTGGCGCAGTGGTTAGGCACTGGACTCGCATTCGGGAGGACAACGGTTCAATCCCGCGTCCGGCCATCCTGATTGAGGTTTTCCGTGATTTCCCTAAATCGCTCCAGGCAAATGCCGAGATGGTTCCTTTGAAAGGGCACGGGCGACTTCCTTCCCTAATCCAATGAGACCGATGACCTCGCTGTCTGGTCTCCTTCCCCAAAACCAACCAACCATCTGGGGATACATACACAAAACAGTAAAGACAATAACCACACAATATAGTTAGTCATCCTAACATCTCCATAGTGAATATTTTGCACATATTTGCAGGTATTGGTTCTCCAACAGAAAGTTAATTTGTTAACATGACAGTACAACAAGTTGTCCAATATCATACAGGCAAGGAACATGATGGGAGGAAAGTGTCTTGTGCATATGCACAGTGTGAGAATAAAAGTTCTACTGGCAGAGATGACCCATCTAATTGTCAGTGTGGTAAGTGAGCCAATGTTTGTAGGTTAAGCTGTAGCATCGACCCCAGCTGACATTCACCAGGTTGTTGAGATTTCTCCTGTGGCATATATATTATGGTTGCCAATAAAATGTTTACAAACCACTTGATGGTTCAATTGGGATGTGTTTTAAAATTTGTTATCTATCATGGAAATGTTGGAAAACCTCTTGAAAATAGACATAAATTATCCCGCAAAAGCCTATTTACAAAATTTCAAGAATCTATATTAAGTGAAGAATCTGAAGATACACTTCAGCCTCCTGGAAGGACCATGAAGACAAAGTTACACTAATTGCAACACACACAGAGACATTTAAACAATCATTCTTTCTGTACTTCATAGCAATTGTAAAGGGAAGAAACCCTACCATGTAGTAGGGGAAAGTTGTATATCTTTGACCACTTTTCATATTTATAATTATAAATGACACATAAATATTTTAAACAATATTTTTATTATTGTATTTGACAGTACTTACCTTATCTCATAATATAGTAACATTTTAATTTTTTTGTCTTAAACAGTTTGACAGAAGTATTACTTTTAGTGGAAGTGTGCAGTTGATCAAAGGTACAATGATACCTCCCATGTTGTATCTTTGACCATGCAAAGAAAACAGAACGCTGGTATGAAAACTGACTTTGCGTTATACTTTTATCTAGAACAAGACAAAAAAATTACACAAATGTAACTTGCTCTCATTTTTGTGTTGGCCTTTGAATGAAAAATTTCAAAAATTTGACTTGTTCATGATGTTGTGATTGCACATGTGAAATTTCTAACAGATCCTTCTTTGAACGACACACTGATGTCATCCACAAGTGGTATTGTGAAAATATTGATATGCATCCTATACTGTCTCACAAATTTCACGTCAGCTCTCTCTTTTCCAACTACTTTTAACACTTGAGCTGCAAAATGTTTAACTTCAGACACATTAACTCAAACATTATTGTGTTCTTTAATGTTTTCTTGGCTCAAGGTTGGGTTAGTTAGACATACTTCATCTTGGTCATCTAAATCATTTAATTCCTCTTCCTAGCCCAGTGATGACTCAGCATCACATAGGCCACTTGCATTCATGGCTTCAGAATCAGAAGAATAATCAATAATACTACATCTCATAGCTCTTCACTTTGGGGGCAGTAGGCCTACATATTCTTTGAAGTGACTTTCTTCTTTACTTTCTCAATGTCTTCCTCCTTAGGGGTGTTGGTTACTGTTCTTATTTTCCTCTCCTCCAACTTTTGCTACTTTCTTTTCTTGGGTCAGCTCTTGGGAAATGATGAATAATGTCTGGAGTGACAGGCTGGATCTTGCAGTCTGTAGATGACTGTGCTTCATGAAGTGGTTCTTCTGAGATTTTGCGAGTTGGACTACCCAAGACTGTGTTATCATTTGATCTGTGAGTGATGCTTGAGACAGCCAACTCATAACTGCCAAAAAAAAAATTTCATTCAGGGGAACTAGTCCCAAAACACAAAATCCAATGATAATGTTTGTGGGCCAAATGCTTTTTAATAGGCTATTCCTACAAGGACTGTAATCTGATAAAGTGTCAAAGATTTTCCTGTATTCCCAAGTTTTAACATCCAGCCATTCATGAAAGTGTTGAAGTAAGTTTTGCATAGTCCAAATCTTTTCTCATTGAGGGGCTGCATCTTATGGCTTGTATGAGGGTGAAAAGTCATCATGAAAATTCCCATCACTTTTGCTAATGTTATTGCTGGGATGGTAATATGGCTTTCATGATTGTCCATCAGTAAAACCACAGGGCTTTCTCAACTGGGCTTGGCATGTCAGATGGAATGTTTAAAAAAAATTGTTGGACTATTGTCACAATTGAAGCCAGAGGCTCAAGCAAGGCTGGGTGCAACAGTTCATTGGAGTGCCTCTTATGAAAATCTTTTAACCACTGTAATCCATCTTTCTCTGTGGTTTTCCAGGATGGAGGACCATTTTTATTGTTGGCCACAGCATACTGGTATGCCAACTGTTTTACAATCATCAGGCTTAAACCATGGTGGTCTTGACAGCTTCTTTCATATATTTAACCAGCAGTAGTTCATCCTCCTCAAAAATTTTTAGCACAGCCAAGTTAGGTGAATATATAAACTTTCCCTGTCCAGATGCTCTGGATTGTTTGAAGTAAAAAAATCAGTATAGATTTTTTGCTGCCTTTCCTACAGCCATAACTTCCAACTTTACAGCATTCACTGTTTCCTCCATATTTCTATCAATATTTTTTCTGGTTACTCCTGCCTTACTTTTTGGCACTCTGCAGTTTAAAAAAAATCTTGGTAATGGCTGAATATAAATCGATGCTGTACATTTGACCTGTCAAATGTACATGAAATGAGTGGTCAAAGGTACAACATGCATTACAGTAAGGTTTTCACTTAGGACCACATGTCTGTGTTAGGTTATGTTGTTAGTTAAAACTTATTTACAAATATTATTCAATATTAACTCTTTTATACATCAATAACTATAAATTTAATATTTAAACAAATTTACATGATAAAATAACATCCTGAAGTATATGTACAATACATACTTTCTGGCTGCAAATGGATAACTTCTTATTTTACAAATATATTTTCAAACAGCTCCACAAAAACATGTGCATACACTGCCTCATGGCAAAACTGTGAGCTAGAGCATGTAGTTCATCTCTCCACATATGAGGTCTGCTCAAAAAAATTCCAGACCATTGTCCACAAATTTTTTCTGCACCTACCTTTTACTTATTGTGCTTGGTCTCCTTCGAAATACTCTCCTCCACAATTGATACACTGCTCAAGATAATGTTTCCACTTCTGGAAACAGTCTTGGTATGCCTTTTGCTGGATCGCTTGAAGCACTATCTGCGAATTTTCTTTTATCTCATCTATTGTTACAAAAATGGGGTTTTCAACTTTGGAAATAAGAAAAAGTGTACAGGGGCCAGGTCTGCACAGTACAGAGGATGAGGCAGCATGGTGTTTCTTGTGGCGGTGTTCGTAGCGACAAACACTTGGCTGTAGAAATGGCTTACGAAGTCACCGCCACACTTTTAATAGCGGGCCGACCGGTCCGCTGGAACAGTGAACAGAAAGATGAAAACCCAAACACTCTGATTAAATAAAAGTCGGTACTTATCTTTATTAAAGAAGATACAGAAACACAGGGGTGAACTCGGTGTCTACAGAAATCTGTCTAGTTCGAGTCGGAGCGGCTAGGTCAGCGTCGGCTGACGACAAACAACAACTCTGCTGCGATGAACACACAACTGACTAGCAAGTACACAATTCGGTGGCGAGTATACAACTGAGCGGCGAATACAGAACTGTCCTAGCGCTCGCGACTCCAGCGCTTAAGAAGCCAGAAGCCAGCAGTGGCGCGCGCAGACTTGCGGCGATTTGCTGTCTCGCTGGCGCTGCTTATGCGGACGGCGTCCGGACTTTGATGCTGCCAACCTTTTGGCAGCGGGCTCGGGTGGCATTACTGGCTAGGACATAACACTCCTCCCCCCCAAATCGCCACACCATCGTTGAATAATGACGTGGCGAGCGTCGACGGCGGGGGAGGGTCTGGCCGCAGGCGTAGCAGAAGAGACCGGGGCGGAGACTGTTGTCGGTGGCAGTCCCCGGTCCGCACCCCAGCATTGGCTGCGCGGGGCCTCGGGAAACACCGACTGAAAACCGAGGTCAGGGTGCACGCCTGTGACCACGGGCGCAGCTTCTGGTACTGGACGCGACGGGGCGTCGGGACCCACGAAGAGAGGCAGCGGCTCCTGACGCTGCGTCGACGGCTGCTGAGTGGGCGCCAGACAAGGCGCTGCGGTGTCAGACTCCTTGCGGGTGCCCAAGGAAAGCGGCTGCAGGACAGGCTGCACAGCCACCGCTTGGGAAGGCGGCCCGGCTGAGGGGTCGACGTCCATCAGCTCCGAAGGTGGTGGCGACTGAAGAGGGACTGCAGGCGCCGGAGCGACCACCTGGGGCGCTCCCGGATGAAGCTGCGCGGGAGGCATCAACGGGACGGGCTGTCGACGTGGTAGCGGCGACGGCTGCTGCTGCTGCCCTGGGGGCGGCAGCGAAGTCGGAAGGCGCGGCTGGAACCCGCCGCGGACCAAATCTGTGGACAAAGAACGAGCGGCAGAATCCGGGCGGCCAGCGCGGCACAACTGGTTCTGATGCCTCCTGTGCATCCCAGTAGCACCTTGAACAGTATAAAAACCGCGACCCTGGACACTTATCACGGTACCATGTTCCCAACGACGGCGACCGTGATAAACTCTGAAAAAAACGGCGTCGTTGCGCTGAAAACGCGTGCGATGCTCAGAAGCGGCGGGTCGATCCGGGGGGTGCAACAACCGTAGTAGGGTGCGATGACGACGGCCGTGGAGAAGCTCCGCAGGCGAAGGGCCGTCGCGTGGCGTGGTCCGGTACGACGACAGGAACGTGATGAGGGCCTGCTGACGAGAGTGCGTAGCACGAAGGCGGTCCATATGATCCTTGAATGTGCGTACAAAACGTTCCGCTGCACCATTCGATTGAGGGTGGAACGGCGGAGTAAGAACATGGCGAATGCCATTGGCAGAACAAAAACTTTCAAATTCAGCAGAGGTAAATTGTGGACCATTGTCAGACACTAAAACTTCTGGAAGACCCTCAATACAAAAAATTGAAGTCAACGCCTGTATAGTTTGTGCAGACGTTGTAGACTGCATGGGCACAACAAACGGAAAATGACTAAATGCATCTATCACGATGAGCCAACGAGAATTCCAATATGGACCAGCGAAATCAATATGTACTCGCTGCCAGGGACCGGCAGGGCGTGCCCACTCAAAATGGCGTTGAGGCGGAGCAGCTTGGTGTTCGGCACAAGTCGAACAATCTGTAGACATCTGCGTAATCTGCTTATCAATGCCGATCCATGTACAATGACGGCGGGCAAGCTGCTTGGTGCGGACCACTCCCCAATGACCTTGATGCAACAAGTCGAGGACCTTGGATTGGAGCACTTGGGGAACCACTACACGAAGCTGGTCATTCTCGGTGCGTAACAGCAACTCCGTGCGAAACAGACAACAGATGACGTTGCGGATAATAGCGACGAACCACAGGATCTGATATGTCCTTTGCCTTGGACGGCCAACCAGGTTGAACAAAACGTAATAGTAAACGCAGATGAGGATCCGTAGCTGTCTCACGTGCCACCTGACGATAATCAATCGGAAAATCCCGGAGGGATTGATGCTCATCGGCGTCAATCTGATGGCAAGAGTCGTCAGAGGAATCGAAGACATCATCCGCAGCAATCGGCAATCTAGAAAGCGCGTCAGCGTTTGCATGCTGAGCTGTAGGGCGATACAGTATCTCATACTGGTATTGTGATAACAAAAGAGCCCAACGTTGTAGTCTCTGAGCCGTCCGCTGAGGAACTGGTTTAGACGGATGAAACAGTGACGTCAGGGGCTTGTGATCTGTTACTAAATAGAATGGTCTACCATAGAGGTAGTGATGGAATTTTGTGACACCGAACACAATAGCCAACGCTTCCTTGTCCAATTGGCTATAATTACACTGAGCTTTGTTTAGCAATTTAGATGCGAACGCAATAGGACGTTTGGTGTTACAGACTCGGTGAGACAACACAGCACCGAGGCCGAAAGAAGAGGCATCACAAGCTAACACCAGAGGCTTGTTAGGGTCATAATGGACCAGACAACGACCATTCAATAAAGCCTCTTTAAGCTGCTGAAAGGCTGATTGGCAATCAGCTGACCACACAAACGGAACATTCTTACGGCAGAGACGATGCAACGGTGCAGCAATCTGTGATGCATTAGGTATAAACCTAATATAATATGTCAATTTGCCAAGAACTGCGTGCAATTCATTCAGATTGCGAGGGGCGGGCAAATCACGAATAGCTGCTAAATGTGACTGGGAGGGATGAATGCCTTGAGCATTAATAACATGTCCCAGATACTCCATCTCCGTAAGGAAAAATGAACATTTATCGATGTTGCAACGTAGGCCTGCCTGAGACAACACTTTAAACAAACACTCCAAATTACGGAAATGTTCAGCAGGCGTCCGACCGGACACAACAATATCGTCTAAATAGTTGCAACACGATGGCACATTAGCCAGAAGTTGTGACAAAAAACGCTGAAAAACAGCTGGAGCTGACGCACAACCAAAAGGCAAACGCAGAAAACGGAACAACCCCAACGACGTGTTTATGACAAAATACTGTTGTGATTGCTCGTCGAGGGGCAATTGCAAATATGCTTCACGGAGATCAATTTTGGAAAAGAAACGAGCTTCCCCTAACTTATCCATCAGCTCGCCCGGTCTAGGCAAAGGAAAAGAATCAATGACAGTCTGAGGATTAACTGTCGACTTAAAATCAGCACACAAACGTAACTTGCCAGACGGTTTCTTTATAATAACTAAGGGAGAAGCCCACTGGCTCGCTGAAACGGGTTGAATAACACCGTTGTTTTGCCAACGACGAAGTTCATCTTCTACAGGTGCCCGGAGGGCGTGAGGCACTGGACGAGCACGACAAAATCGAGGCTGAGCATTATCTTTTAACGTAATATGAGCGGCAAAGTTCGCAGCACAACCCAGTTCGTCTTTCAATATGTCACTGTATCGTTTACACAAATCGGTTATGCTGTCTTGAGGAACAACAACAGAATTAATTTGCAACACAGTGTCTTGGATAGACAGGCCAAACAAGTCAAAACAGTCTAATCCGAAAATGTTTACACTGTCTGTAGCGCGGAGCACTGTGAATGAAACTGTTTTTGTATTGCCACGGAATGTGGCTGGCACGCTACATACACCTAACACCGGAATTTGTTCGCCACTATACGTAGCCAAAGAATGTTTTGCCGCTGAAAGTTTAGGGCGGCCGATTGCCGCATACGTAGCACTATTTATGAGAGTCACAGACGCACCAGTGTCTAATTGAAAATTGAAGGTCTTATCCTGGATGCGTAGCTTCACAAATAGTTTATTACACTGTCTCTGGATCGGTGCAGTGGAGGCGGAAGACACAAAATCAGCGCGTTTAGCGCGTGTTCGCTGCTTACGACAACTCGTGGGTTGGGCGGGTGGAACAACAACTCCCGCTTCACTTGCAGTCTGTACATTACGTTTTACAGTGTTTGAATTACGCTTGGGTCGCATAGCAGAGGGCTCAGTGGGTGGCTTATTGCGAACAAGTTTATTACCCACACGAACCGTGGAAGAGTCTTTAAACGCGACCTTCTGGGCGGGCTGGCTTTGAAGAACATGAATATCCATGGGCTGGGCAGCACTAGAATTGTTCTTGCGTTTACGCAAACAAACAGTCTGGATGTGTCCTTTCCTTTGACAAAAGTGACAAACCGCGTTTCTTAACGGGCAACAGTCACGAGGATGAGCAAGAACACACTTAGGGCAAGACTTAACTCTATCATTTTGCACACGCGGCTGACGAATGTGTTTAACATGACGCGGCCGGCTAGTGTTTACAGTCTGACTCTGCCGGTGGGGCCGCGGGCGTGACAGAACTTGCTTAGCACAGGCAATTTGAGAAATACATGGCTGATCTAACTCACACTCAGCATAGTCAAAAGTATCTTGGGCTTCAATGATGTTCATCACAGTCTCTAATGACGGGTCAGGCAACTTTAAGATAGCAGCACGAATACGAGAATCTGCAATGTTTTGAGTAATAGCGTCTCGTAACATGACATCACTGTAGGAAGCTCCACACACACAATTAAATCGGCACTGACGGGTGAGGCCCCGTAAATCTGTTAACCACTGTTTATTAGATTGATGCGGCAGTTTCTTTAATCTGAAGAACTTGAATCTGGCTGCTGCCACATAAACTCGCGACTCGAAATACTCAGCGAGCTTGTTAACAACAACGTCATAGTCTAAAGCTTCTGGCTGGGATTCCGGGAACAACTTACAAAGTAGTCGATAGACTTCCACGCCTGCAGTGGAAAGTAAATAAAGCAGCCCCTCAGTACCTGTGATTTTGTAGACTGTCGTGCGCCTGCAACTGCGCGAAATATTCCCGCCATTCTTCTCTTGATGCATCAAAAGCACGGAACGGTGGTCCTGCCTGTGCTTGTTCCTTTTGTGTTGGAGGATTAGCCGCTTGTTTGGCGATTGCTTCCACCAGACTTTGTATTTGCTGACTCTGTAACAAGATCAACTGTTGTAATTCGGCAGACATAGTGAACACAAATTAAACCAGCCCCCAAAATTCTATCGCTACAATTAGGAAAACCAGAAACAAGTTGAACCAGCCCTGCACATGAGTTCGGAAGTCCTCGTCGCCAATTTTGTGGCGGTGTTCGTAGCGACAAACACTTGGCTGTAGAAATGGCTTACGAAGTCACCGCCACACTTTTAATAGCGGGCCGACCGGTCCGCTGGAACAGTGAACAGAAAGATGAAAACCCAAACACTCTGATTAAATAAAAGTCGGTACTTATCTTTATTAAAGAAGATACAGAAACACAGGGGTGAACTCGGTGTCTACAGAAATCTGTCTAGTTCGAGTCGGAGCGGCTAGGTCAGCGTCGGCTGACGACAAACAACAACTCTGCTGCGATGAACACACAACTGACTAGCAAGTACACAATTCGGTGGCGAGTATACAACTGAGCGGCGAATACAGAACTGTCCTAGCGCTCGCGACTCCAGCGCTTAAGAAGCCAGAAGCCAGCGGTGGCGCGCGCAGACTTGCGGCGATTTGCTGTCTTGCTGGCGCTGCTTATGCGGACGGCGTCCGGACTTTGATGCTGCCAACCTTTTGGCAGCGGGCTCGGGTGGCATTACTGGCTAGGACATAACAGTGTTTTTCCTTTTAGGTGCAATAGTCACATACCAACCTGGATGAATGTGTGGGTGAATTATCATGATGTGAGAGCCATGAAATGTCTCACCACATTTCAGGCCATTTCCTTCTCACATTTTCTCACAGGTGTCACAACACATCCTGATAATACCATCAATCAACAGTTTGTCCTTGTGGCCTGAATTCATGATGAACTAATCCTTCAAAGTCAAAGAAAACTATCAGTGTGGCTTTGACATTTGACCTGATCTGACGAGCTTCTTTTGGTCTTGGAGAACCTTTCCCAACACCTTGTGATGAATGAACCTTGGTCTCAGTATCATAATCATAGACCCATGTCTCACCACCAGTTATGATTCTCTTAAGGAATATTTTGTTATCATTTGTGTGATTTAAAAGCTCTTCACAGATTGTGAAGTGAAGGTCTACCTGGTCTTGACTCATGAGCTGCAGGACGAACTTGGTGGCAACACAGAGCATTCCAAGATGCTGTGCAAGGATTTTGTGACATGATCCAATTGAAATGTTATAGTCTTCTGCAGTCTCTCACACAGTCAGCCTTCTATTGGCATGCACAATTATATTGAGATTCCTGACATGATCGTCGTTGATAGATGTTGAAGGGCATCCTGAATGAGTGCCATCTTTAACTTCTGTGCAACCATTTTAAAAGAATATGAACTATTTGTAACACCAAGAATGGCTTAAGCACTCATACCATAGGGTTACTGCATCATTTGGTGTTTGTCTGTATAGGTTTTCTTGAGTTTCACACAAAATTTAATGCAAATAAGTTGCTCCTCTACCTCTGCCATTTCAAAATTCACAAACTGTGTGACACAACATTCTACTCAATACACCACTGAACAATAACTAACAGATATACAACAATGAAACTTGCAGCATTTACACATTAAGCACATGTGTCTGTAGGGATGCCAGCCGCATTTCCCTCCAACACACCTATGGTATGAAATTATGAATGTTCTGGAATGTTTTGAACAGACCTCTTACAGATGCCTCCAAAAGCCTCAGTAGTCAAAGGTACATTCTGGTCAAACATACACAATCTTCCCCTATGATGCTAAGTGCTCTGTGTTATATACTTCACACTGGTTCGCAGAATATTTACACAGATGAAACTGTTGTTCTGGCTCATAAGTAAGTAATGTTCTCCCACTATTTTCCATAATTTTGTAGGTAACAGGATCTAAGCCCTGAAATGATTCTGTGTTAGGTCTTCTGTTGCAGCAGACTTTGTACTTCTGGCTTCTGAAACTAAACTATGCTGTGTTGATGGGAATAGATCTATTTAGATGTTTTCATTAATCTGTCTCTTCACGGGTCATTATGTTTTTGAGAGTGGTTATAACACAGACTCATAATCACAATTTAATATAGCTTTAGCATTCCTTGAGTGAAGAAGGAGAACTTGCTTCTAACAGATACACTGGAGATTAAACAGCCCCAACTGCCTCATTTTTTTCACCTGTTAAGGTACAGTAACTTTTATGGCATCAGTATACTCAATCAGTACAAAGATTGGTTATTTTGGAGAGAGTATTTGAGCCTTAACTTTCTAAATTTTGGTACTAATTTCATACATTTTCAAAGGTTTTGTATTTTTAATTGTGGTCAGTTTTATTTATTCTTTGCTACAGATATTTTATACTTAACATACTCTTGTAGGAAATGCAGTATCAGTGGGTGGGAATGCGTACATAATAAATGGTGCATGGAAATGGGTAGACAAATCCTTACTTTATTTGCTAGACAGAATTACATCATGTCTACACAGGCCAGAGGTTCAATACATACTAAACTGTCAAAGATATTATTGTTCACTCTACTGCATAGGGCAGTGATGTTTATTTTGTCAGTCAGAGTCAACACATAGGTGCTATGTTGCCATAGATCCCCCACACCCCACGAGGAGCACAGGAGAAGGGTAAGTGTTGCGAGGAGGTGAGGTGTCAGTGTTGATCTGTCGTGGAGCAATGGCCACAGTGATGCTAGAGACCTTGTAGCCTCTGTGGCAGCAGGGGGCTGGAGGGTATGTCCATAGCGGAAGTAGTCAGTACCAATGTGCTGTCATCGGTAGCAACCTCGGCGGTGGGCATTGAGGGTGGAGTGGCCAATGGTGTAGTTCTATTGTCAGCTGCAGTTGGGACAACTGCACCATAAACTGGGGCAGTTATGATGAAAGAGTCCTTGGTAGCAAGTTGGGATGTCAACTCCGCCATGTCCACATCAGCCAAAATTGTGGTGGTTGTGAAATCGTGCTGGCCCTGGATCTCTTGTCTTCATACTGCATGAAGATGACCAGGTTTCCATTAGTGAGCATCACAGATATATCCTCAGGGAGAAAGTCAGAGAGGTTGAGTTGCACGTGTGGAAGAGATAGAAGATGGTTGGTTGGGTGCTGGGCTAGGTAGTGGCTGCGGAGACTGTTCTGTGATGATCCAAGCCGGCTTCAATTTATTAACAGGCACTGTCAATCATTTGCCACCGATCATGATGTTGAATGTGTTCTTGCCATGAGTAATTACTTTATGAGGATCTATATATGACAGGTGCAGAGCAGGTCTCGCAGCATCAGCATGAAGCATCACATGCGAGCAGGTAGACAGGTCTTTATGGATGAAGACCCACAGTGTTGCACAGTGTGATGGGCAGGGGGGGGGGGGGGGGTATATGCAGGTTCTGTATGTGGGGTCTGACATGGGCAGCGAGATCTGGCAGATCGATCATGATCAGTGGGGGATGTAGCCTTTACAGCAAAATTAGCAGGTAGAGATAATGTCTCACCACACAGGATCTTGGCTAAAGATGCATCAAGGTCTTCCTTATGGGAGGGATGGACACCAAGCAATACTCAGGGAAAGGCTTCTGTCCATGATTAAGGATGGCACATTAATACTGCTTTTAACATGTGATGATATGCGGTGGTATGGAAATGGAGACAGTTCATTGAATAGAGAGGACTCAAACAGTCTGCCCTGGTCAGTGGTGAGTGACACAGGGCAGCCAAAACATGCGATCCACATGTTGATGGAAACTTTGGCAACAGTCTCGGTGGATATACCAACAGTAGGTGTAGCCTTGGCCCAGCAGTAACTCCATCAATATGTAATATAATGTAAAGCTGTCCATCCAAGATAGGAAATGATCTTATTATGTCCATGTGCACTTGTTGGAACCTCCTCTTGAGGATCAGGAATTTGCCATGGGGGAGGGGAGGGGGGGCGTACCTCTGGATGTGTGAGATTGTGGACGAGATCAAAGATTTGTTTACAAAAAAGTTTTGTGGCAACCAGTCAGCCCCAGTCACAGGACACATCACACCAAACTGATGTGGTGAAGCCAGGGAAGGCATGTTGCTCCAGTCTGAGGCTTGTGTCCAGGTTATGAAGGTGGTTCTGTAAGTCTTGATCTGAGTCTTGCACCATGGCAATCCGGTCGTAATTAGGCAGGGCAGAGGAAGATGCAATGTGCAATATATAGTCCATGACAACATTGTCAGTGCCTTTGACATAGCACATATTGATCATGAACTGTGAAATAAAATAGAGGTATTGAAAAAACCTGGGAGAGATGGGCTGTGTTAATTAGCTGGCCAGGGGATGGTGATCCATGTAAATAGTAAGAGGTCTGCCCACTATCACTTCTCAAAAGTAGTGGATGGCCTCATAGATGGTGAGTAGCTCATGGTCAGAGATTGACCACTTACACTGAATGTCTGAAAGTTTATGAGAGAAAAACCACGGAGGCTGGGGAACACCAGTTATCTCCTGTTGTAACATGGCACTGATAATGAGATCACTCATGTCCGCTGTTAGTCAGATGGGCATCAGGGGACAGATGAGCCAGTGTAGTCATTTGCAGTAAGTCTTCCTAGATTTTATCAAAGGAGGACTGCATAGGATGTGCCCACTTGAGGTGGAGTTTCCCACAGTATTATTCCCACACAGGACTTTGGTCAGAGAAAGGAGAGTCTAGCATGTGTCTCTTGTAGAAATTTATGACACCTAAAAGTCTGTGTAACTCTTGGTAGGTGGAGGGAGGTGACAAAAGTAATATCTGATTGGTCTTCTCTGGAGCCAGTAGATGCCTGAGGTATCTATGTGGTGGCTTGTCATAACTGACATTTGTCTTACATGGTGGAAGACAAATGTCACGCAGGCTTACCATAACTGACATTTGTCTTTGTTAATGATTACCCTACAGACAGGACTTGTTGGAGGTGAGCCTCGTGCTCTTCTGCTGATGGTGAGAATATGTGGACATCGGCTATGTAGGTATAACAAAATGGTACGCTGAACAAAACTTTGTCAATAAAACAATGCCATGTTCGCAAGGTGTTTTTTAACCCATAAGGCATACACAAAAACACCAGGAGTTCAAACGGTGTAGTGACCACTGTCTTCGGTATGTCTTGCTCCACCATGGGAATCTGGAGGTATGCTGTTTTATAGTCAATAATGCTGAATATTTTGGCGTCAGCTAACATTTGAGTGAAGTCCTGTAAGTTAGGTGCTGGATAACTGTCCATAGTAGTTCAATCATTAAGCCACCAATAGTTGCCACACAAGGGCCACGATTTGTCTTTCTTTAAAACAAGCTTTATAGGGGCACTCAATGGACTGACAATGCCTGGCTCCATTAGTTTGTCCACAGTGGCTTTTGCCCCTGTAAGTTTGTGGGGAGGGAGGCGTCGAGGTCTATGTCAAACAAGTGGGCTGGCTGTAGTGTTTATATAATGATTAGTACTGTCACAAACTGCATGTGCCCTGATAGTAGTGTGCATGTCTGTAGGCAGAAACATGCTGCATTGTAGAGGAGGGTCACTGGGGGGAGAATGGGTACACTGTCAGAATCGCGGACTGAAGTTGAACGCAGAACTTCATGAACCTGTTCAGATTCCTTTCAGATAGGCTCTGAAGGTATGTTGGCATCCTTGGAAGAGACAGATGTTTGGCATGGCTGCTGCAATGTTGCACTTGGCAGTGTGAAGTGATTATGCACTTTCAGGAAAGCACTGCCGAAGATCCATGTTTTTGCATCACATGATGTCATCTGTGGTGCATAGTGAAGAATAGTTGGACATCAGAGAGCAAAGTTTGTTGAAGAGTGCTGAGCACTTTATGAGGAGATACCAATGGTGTATCTACATGTGATGAAGAGGTGGGGGCTGGTCAGGAATGTTCAGGGAAAACGTCGTTGATAACTCCAATGACTGGCTGCCAACCATCATGATGCAGCAACAAAGCGTGGATGAGGACAGCAAGCAGATGATGGGAAGGTCCAGTGCATGTGATTCTTTGCTCTCAAGTCCACAGTGATTGAGGCAGTGCCAGCGACCATGATAACAGTATCATTCGCAGCAGGTAATTGGAACGATGATGGTGAGAGATTAGTAAGTGCTCAAGCTGACAGGAGGGTGCTGACGTCAGCACCCATGTCAACAACGAAGTAGGTTGGCATCTGATGGTTGTAAACAAATAAGTGTGAGCCATCAGAAGGGTGACATGAGGTGGCAGAACTGTGAAGGTGCTGTTGATTAAGGTACCTTTTGACTGTAGAGTGGCCTGGTGCACCTGTGGCAGGCTACTGTGTTTGTTTGGGTTAGCGCAGGCTACTGTGTTTGTTTGGGTTAGCTTGAGGCACTCTGCAGTTCGCTAGCCTCCTGTCTGAATCTGCTATGGAACCAACAGTATTCTTGGCCATTGAAGGGATGGAGGTGGGCGGCATTTTTCTCTGAAGTGGCACACCATCTGTTTGTAAACAGTGCTGGGGGAGGTGGGGTGGGGGGGAGGGGTGGGGGGGGACACTCTGGGCTGTATAGTTTATCGAGTCTTGTCTGCTGGCACTGTGAAGGTCACACGGCATGGCAGCGGGCGGGGGCCAGCCTGAATCAGCTGGAGTCAGCTGATTCCAGACATATCGCTGCTAAGCAGAGTGGGGGTAGTGATGGCGGCCAGCAGCAAGTGGAGCAGTTCAGGGCAGCTTGGTGGTAGTCGATTAGCCTAAGTCACCTTGTAGTCAAGTGGGGTGATGGCCTTGCTGACAATGGAGTAGCTGTTAATGAGAGTACAGTGCTGCACCATGGTGTGAATTTGGTTCTTGAGGAAAAGGTCTGGCATTGAAGGGGTCATCCTCATGCTTAAGCATTGCGGTCTGGACATATATGGGAAGTTTCAATAGGCACATTGTCCAGAGCATGCAGTCAGACATCAGCGTAGGCTCAGTCTGTATTCATAGATGTAGCCAGAGCGAGGATGGCAGGTTGTCTCCAAGGGTTTCTTCATGCATAACTACATGTAGTTGCTGTTCCGGGGAGTGTGGGAGGTGCTGGAGCAGCAAAGCCTTAGTCATCTTGTGCTTGTTGTGAGTGGGTACTGCCAGGAATAGGTCACTGATTATGTCTGCATTGTCGCTGAGGTGGCAGAGGAAGGTCATACATCGTGCATCGCCATTGATGATCCTGTGGTCAGACATCAAGCACACACATAGAGTGAACCATACTGTCAGAAGGTCAGTATGGAATGGAGGCAGTTTAAAATAAGGCCAGGTGGTGTGGAGACTGTCCATGGATTGCACACAAAGGACCAGCCAGAGCATGGCGTTGACCGACATGGGAGCAACAGAGCATGTAGTATGTGGTTGCTGCATCTCTTGGAAGTGCATGTCTGGTGGCAACATAAAAGCACACAGTGCAGGTGGTGCAGACATCATGTCATTTGGAGCATAGACCTGAGTGACATACTGTACTGATGAGGCAGTTGTGGAAGCACGGCGCTGTGTGTCTTGAAAACCAACACGGCAAGCATGGGATGTGTAAAGCTCAACTAGTCAAACAGATGCATGCCATTTCCAAGAATGGTGTATGAGAAGTCAAAAGTGTGTGATGTGGCTGGCATGGACATGACATCAGTCATGGGTGGGCACAATGTAGATGGAACCTGAAGCAGTGAATGCTGCAAAAGTTCAGGCCTGTGGAGCACGTTAGTGCCGTATGCTGAATTCACCTGAGAGGTGTGAGATACCAGGTGTGTGGCAGTGGTTAGGTTAAACATGGTACACGGCATGAGGGACATGGCTGGAACAAGAGTGATGTCACTATTCAGCGCACAGGGATCACTTTTGAACAGAATGAACAGTGTGGAAGTAGTTACAACATGAGACTCAGACACTGTGGTGGGATTGGGCATGGTTACTTGCTGTCCATACATTGAAGCATTGGGCAATATTATTTGATAGAGTCCATTGTTGATGCATCGGAAAGGCACCATTAGGAGCATTTGTATAGCATTGTGGCTGGAGAATATTACTGGAAAGGTTCAGAAGTCCATGGATAGGTGTGGGAGCTGGAACAGAGGAAAAACTGAGAGCACAGGAAGTAACTGTTTCAGGATAAACAGGCCACCACTGTTCTTCACACCACCTGGCATTGCTTCTGTCTAAACCACTGCACTGAAGTTCCTCCAGTCCTGGTTGAATGTGTGCAGTCCAGGCTGACCAAATGGCTGGGAATTCCATGTTGATGCTGTATCAGTGTCAAGGACTGTGCTTGGTGTCGATGAAGGAGATTTGTATGCCGAAAGTTCCAAAGATGGTGGACTTTGCAAAACCATAATGGCACACATTTCACAGTTCATGTAGAAATTAATAATAGCCAGAGAAATCACGATGCCTTAAAAAGAAACATGTACATTACCATTATTTGCATGTCAATTCTGATGGTGCAATCATATTTTCAATGTCTTTATTAGTTTAAAGCTTAATATCTGACTGTAAATTATACAAGTAACACCCAGCAATGAGTTCCCAAAATCTAAACAGTTCATCAAATTTTGTCAATCAACATGTCTTTAGAAAGATATTAGTGTAAACCTAAATTGGTATGAATTACAGGCATGTAACTTGAATAGTACATGAGTTATTGGAGGTCAAAGTGGACGATTACTACTGATCATGTCAGGCCATAAGTACTCCACAATTACACAAAAAAACGGTAGCAGCATGCTTATAAGTATATTTATTCATCTATGTCTTTGTTTATATCCAATATATACTATTCATGAAGAAATTGGTCAAATATTTACTGTGTTTTAGAAAGTATAGGTACATTAGGCTACTGGCCTACTTTTGTTTCTATTCCTTTGATATACGTTTATTTAATTTGTTTATATATTTAATAATGTGTGTTAGAGCATGTTTATGGTCCAGCCATAGGAATATTTATTTAATTTCAAGTTATTTAAATGCAAATCCAATATTTCATAAGTGTTTTAATATGTTTGTGAGTGTGCGTTGGCTTGGAGACATGGCGGGAGCCCTCTAACCAAAACCAACCACAGTGATCGTTACCATGGTAGGCGACTACCAAAGTCAATGGAGAGACTGTAGGGAAGTGGGGGAGGAGCATTGAGTGGCACGTTCTGCGGGGGAGTTTTGGACAGGAAGGCGCAACAGAGGGTCGCATGAAGTACTTGGAAAGTGTTGAGCAGTTTGCGCGTGGTTGCGGGAGATAGAAATATTTCGTAGTGCCAACTTGTGCACTTGTGACATTTCTGTGACTTCTGCAGTGAAGACACAGTATGTGTTTCACGAGTCATGTTGTTGTTCATAACTAATTATGTGAATTAGGAATCTATTGTTTCCCTGTTACTCAACTTGTATTTTATTTAATTGTTGGACCATTGACACCAATAAGTGTTTTGCAGAACCAAACAGCTTTCTTAAAAGTACTTCTGCTATCATACTCATCATTCAAAATCTTTAAAATAGGGCCTGCAGATTTTATTTAATTGCAGTCTTTCATTCATAAATTTCTATGTTATATTCAAAATTCACAATTGCCAAGTGATAGGAACTTTGGACCATTTGATTCATGTGTGTATTTATTTTGTATACTGTAGACTCAGCAGTATTTGGCATGTACTGCAGCAACGATGTATCCCATCCCCTAGACAACGAAACCATCCAAAGCTTTTAATATTTCAACTATGACTCTGAGAGTACATAGTTGAGGCCCCCAATTTTTCTTTTTTTCTTTTTTTTTTTTTTTTTTTTTTTTTTTTTTTTTTTTTTTTTTTTTTTTTTTTTTTTTTTTTTTTTTGTAGTTAATCCAGTACTGGCAGACATGCGTAAGTCATAAATGGTACACAGTGTGTGGTAGACAAATACTTACTTTATTTACAAGACAGAATTACAATTACATCTTGGTCTACACTGGTCAGCAGTTTGACACATACTAAACCATTACAGATATTATTGTTCACTCTACTGCACAGGGCAGCAATGTTTATTTTGTCAGTCAGAGCTCATGTATAGTCGCTAGTCAACACATGCTTTATTATACTTCAAGAAAATGATACTCTTTTGCAATAATGTTTCATAATTTTTTTAGGTCTTGCTACTGAAAAAGCTGAAAGACCTGAGTCGAAACAAGGCCCCCGGAGTAGACAATATTCCATTGGAACTACTGACGGCCGTGGGAGAGCCAGTCCTGACAAAACTCTACCATCTGGTGAGCAAGATGTATGAAACAGGCGAAATACCCTCAGACTTCAAGAAAAATATAATAATTCCAATCCCAAAGAAAGCAGGTGTTGACAGATGTGAAAATTACCGAACTATCAGCTTAATAAGTCACAGCTGCAAAATACTAACACGAATTCTTTACAGACGAATGGAAAAACTAGTAGAAGCCAACCTTGGGGAAGATCAGTTTGGATTCCGTAGAAACACTGGAACACGTGAGGCAATACTGACCTTACGACTTATCTTAGAAGAAAGATTAAGGAAAGGCAAATCTACGTTTCTAGCATTTGTAGACTTAGAGAAAGCTTTTGACAATGTTGACTGGAATACTCTCTTTCAAATTCTAAAGGTGGCAGGGGTAAAATACAGGGAGCGAAAGGCTATTTACAATTTGTACAGAAACCAGATGGCAGTTATAAGAGTCGAGGGACATGAAAGGGAAGCAGTGGTTGGGAAGGGAGTAAGACAGGGTTGTAGCCTCTCCCCGATGTTGTTCAATCTGTATATTGAGCAAGCAGTAAAGGAAACAAAAGAAAAATTCGGAGTAGGTATTAAAATTCATGGAGAAGAAATAAAAACTTTGAGGTTCGCCGATGACATTGTAATTCTGTCAGAGGCAGCAAAGGACTTGGAAGAGCAGTTGAATGGAATGGACAGTGTCTTGAAAGGAGGATATAAGATGAACATCAACAAAAGCAAAACAAGGATAATGGAATGTAGTCTAATTAAGTCGGGTGATGCTGAGGGAATTAGATTAGGAAATGAGGCACTTAAAGTAGTAAAGGAGTTTTGCTATTTGGGGAGCAAAATAACTGATGATGGTCGAAGTAGAGAGGATATACAATGTAGGCTGGCAATGGCAAGGAAATCGTTTCTGAAGAAGAGAAATTTGTTAACATCCAGTATAGATTTAAGTGTCAGGAAGTCATTTCTGAAAGTATTTGTATGGAGTGTAGCCATGTATGGAAGTGAAACATGGACAATAAATAGTTTGGACAAGAAAAGAATAGAAGCTTTCGAAATGTGGTGCTACAGAAGAATGCTGAAGATTAGATGGGTAGATCACATAACTAATGAGGAAGTATTGAATAGGATTGGGGAGAAGAGAAGTTTGTGGCACAACTTGACCAGAAGAAGGGATCGGTTGGTAGGACATGTTCTGAGGCATCAAGGGATCACCAATTTAGTATTGGAGGGCAGCGTGGAGGGTAAAAATCGTAGAGGGAGACCAAGAGATGAATACACTAAGCAGATTCAGAAGGATGTAGGTTGCAGTAGGTACTGGGAGATGAAAAAGCTTGCACAGGATAGAGTAGCATGGAGAGCTGCATCAAACCAGTCTCAGGACTGAAGACCACAACAACAAACAACAACTGAAAAACTATGCTCAAATAAAACTGATTGTGTGTTTCTGTGTTAATTTGTAAACTTCTGCTTTATTATTATTGTTAATCTTTATTATTTATTGTTATTATTCATCTTCATTATTCGTTTCCAGATTTGAGTATACCATTGCAGCTGTATTCAATGGACACACACACAGAGACAGGTTTCAGCTGCACTATGCTTCTGATGATCCATCAAGGGCCAGCATTGTTGCTTACAATGGAGGAAGTCTTGTGACATACTATGATGTAAATCCAAATTACAAAGTATACAAAGTAGATGGAAATACAGGAGTGAGTAATTTACATCCATTACAATAACTTGTTGTTTCCAAAGCCTTGTCAGTAGCCTTATGATGATAAGCATCCCAGAAAATAAGTGTTCTTGATTAATCTTGGTACAAAAATCTGATCATAATTACCCAAAATATTATTCTGTCACCCGAACAACCTAAACAATATCCAAATTCATCCCTAGGCCAAATATTCTCCCAGTCTTACATCACACAGATATTTCCCCTCTAAAAAAACCTATGACACTTCTGCTTGGTTATGTTATCATCATAATTCTATTGAACAAAGGAGTTCTGATACAATTAATCCTTCTCATACAGGGTGTACATGAAGTCTGGGAATACATTCAATTATTTATTGCAAAAGAACCTGTGTGTGTGTGTGTGTGTGTGTGTGTGTGTGTGTGTGTGTGTGTGTGTGTGTGTGTGTGTTTTGTGTTGCCGATAGACAGCGCTAGTTGCAAAGCAGTGAAGCAAATAGCAGCCATCTTCAACCCCTAGACTAACACCAATTTAAACATTATTTTAACTATTATAGTCCTAGACAAGGGTACCCATACAATAGTTTGAAAGTGGAGGAGAGGTAGACCTAGGCATATGGAGTATTTTTAATATTTTGGAGGACAAATGGCAACTTGTATGTAGCATAAAAAAAAGTTCCTGTACTGATCCTGTTAAAAATCTGTGTCATACTGACTTTTAAATCATTTATTGAAGAAACACAACTAACTACACTGTATTTTTCCTTCCCCTGAGAGCTGGGAGGGGTAGGGCGTGGGGGGGCAGGGCCTTGCCCCTGTGTATGCCTCCCCCCCCCCCCCCCCCCCCCCAGCTATTACTCACAATTTTACTTGGGATCTTAGAGAGTCAACCAGGTGAGTTGACAATTGCAGCTGTTGTATGGGAACCCATCAGCTACAGCAGTGTGGTCAACACTCACTTGCTGCCCTCTCTGTTTGATGTATTATTTCTGGCAACATTAAATCTTCTGACAAATACAATTTCCACAGCCTCAGTTTCAGCACTCTGCCCCCCAATGAGGAACATTTTGTCTTGTCACTTTCCCCATTGCTCTTTCCCTTTAATACAATAATCACTTATGTGGTTCATGGCTTATGAAACTTTAGTACGTTAGTTCTTCACCTAAATACATAGCCTGACAAGAAAAGTGAAGACATGATCAGAAGTCAGTGTATTTATATCACATCCACACAATTGGTGTATATGCAAATGACTAGAGTTGCAATTCTCTGTAACAGGCATATTGCCCACCAGAATGGATTTGTATTGTTCATGTTTAGTGTTGTTAGCAGGCCTCAAGGATATACAAGGGGTATGAACAGCACTAGGTACTGAATGATAACTGTAAAGGACACGCAGACCCCACATACTCATGTGAGACATTATTATCTGGATCTGACAGAATTTGAAAGAGGCCTCTTTGTGAGTCTCCATTTGGCCGGCTGGTCACATTGCGCAATATCTAGATATGTGGTGCTTCTGGATGTGATAGTTACCGTATTTACTCGAATCTAAGCTGCACCTGAAAAATGAGACTTGAAATCAAGGAAAAAAAAAATTCCCGAATCTAAGCCGCACCTGAAATTTGAGACTCGAAATTCAAGGGGAGAGAGAGTTTAAGGACGCACCTCCAAATCGAAACAAAGTTGGTCCATTGTAATATGAGACACAATTTAGGTCGAATGAATGACGATACAGCTACAGTAGTTTGGTTCGAGTCGTAAGCTTAGCAGTTAAGCTTTACCAGGTAACCATTGCCATGCGTCAGGTGCTCCGTCCGTATTTATACGGGTACCCTTCCTTTTTCATGTACTTCGTCTGATTTGAATTGATTGCCTATTTTCCTTTGATCTGATAAGTGCTGTTCTCTTTGTTATAGGTGTTTACGTCACTCTAAGCTGAAAATGCATTACTGTACTGTGTCATGCATTGTTTGTCGCATTCTGATAATGAGTGTTTCAGCCTGTCGCCACTCGCGGCATGGCTTGCTTTCGTGCGCGCTACCGCCGCTTACAATTAAAAAGAAAAAAAAAGAGAGGAATCGTCTGATTAGTGAAAAAATGGCAAGAGACTGCTACTTGTTGTTACTTACACTGCTGCTTTCTTTGATAATGACCAACAAGAACCAAATGATAGCCTGCGTATGATAGAACATGTTCTGAACAAGAGTTTAGCGAAAATTTTTCTCTGTTTGAAAATCTTTTCAGACGCCTCTTTACTACATTACATTCTGCACAGAGATTAGAGTCATCTTAGATTTAAAAATCTAGTCAATTGCCGTGCTTAATTTCTGACTGTATCACTATTTGGCATAAGAATAATACGAATATAAACATGACATGATATGTATATTCTTCTGCGTTTGCTGTTGTCTCACTCTAGTTTCGTAGTTTATTAGGCAGACAGGATTTAAATGAGATAGCAGCAAACACGAAAGAATACATGGAAAAATGTTTATATTCATATTATTCTTATGGTGAAGAGAATACTGCATGTGATTCAAAATTCATAAAAGTTCCTATTAGCAACCATCTCTTCTCACAGGTAGGAAAAAATTCAGAACGTAGAGTTGGCCATATTGACAAACATCCCAAATAGTCTTGCCAGTTGGATTTTCGTATTACATTGAAATGCTGCTACATTCGAAGATGAACAATACGGAATTTGTATTTACTTCGTTGGATAATGTATGAAAATGCAGTGGTCGAAACTCCGGGCGGAGAAAAAAAGCTCGTCTTCCACCTTTTTTTTAAATTTATTCAGTGACGCAGATGTTTTGGCGCCAGTATTTATCTTTGTGCCTGCAAAGCATGTCTGTGTAGCGCTACATATGTTCGACGGCAGAAGTTAGTTGTGGCGGCACCTACCAACATTTTTCAGAACTTCCGCTTACTTTGCACTCTATTCTAAGCCGCAGGCGGTTTTTTGGATTACAAAAACCAGAAAAAAGTACGGCTTAGATTCGAGTAAACACGATACCTAATTTTTGGCTGCATGAGACTGTGATGGCAGGTATACTTGTCATCAATGTTCAGTCGAACATCAGAAGGAAGGATCTCAGTATGATGCACCAAGAAGCACATCGTATTCCCTTCAAATCTATACCTCCAACATTCTGTGCCATTGAACACTGTGGGTCAGAAGCTGGACTAGGACATTACCATCCCATTCTGTGTCCCAGCTGCATTTGGAGTGTTGCTATTGCTGGGAAATATGTACTGCTGATGAACTTCATCACATCGTGTTTAGCAGTGAGTCATGGTTCCGTACTACTCTAGGTGACCACCATCAGCAAATATGATGGCAACCTGGGAAGAGATCCCTTTCTTCCAGTGTTTTGGAGAGGCATTGTGATGTTAGTCCTTGTGCCATAATGTGGGGAGCCATCAAGTATGACTTCAGGTTACAGCTGGTAGTGATTGAGGAGGCTCTGAGTGCACAAGGATATGTATGGACATCTTACATCCCCACGTGTTACCTCTCATGTGAAATATCATTATGCCACTTTTCAGCAGACGTGGAGTGTTCCTTTATGACTGTCTGTGTGATGTAAAGGCACTCTCGTAGCCATGAAGATCCCTAGATCTGTCCCCAATAGAACATGTGTAGGACCTGTTCAGATGTCAACTCTGTCCCAGTGCCAGTATCCAGAATATCAGGGACCATTCACAACAGCTATTTCCACCAATGGCATGTTTCCTGTTTGTTTGTGTGAACACACCCCACTATTTCTGTCTGTGTTGCACAAAAGACTCGAACACATGCATCCATGTTTTGCAATACGAAGTAAGGAAAGCATTTGAAAAAACTTAAAAGCTTCACCACACCTAGTTCTCCGCCATCCAACCCCCCCCCCTCCCCCTCTCCTCAGGTAATGGTACCATGATACCTCCAGCTTATCTTCCATTCTCATAATCCCTAAGGCCTAAAGCTGCCTACATTTCTTCACACCTTTCATCACTGTCTTGTACATGCCCTATACAGTTTCCACATGACTTTCCCCTCCTCCCATTCTTCTCAATTTGAGCAACTAGTCCTAAACAAGTAGTGCTGCTGCAGGTGGGTTTATTTTGATGTCTGTGTCCAAAAGTGTGTACCAGTTCTAAAAATAGAGCAGTAACTTGAAACCTTGTTGTCTTTGTGCTGTTAAGTGTGTCTGTGTGCCACACTTTAGCCAGCTATAGGTACTGATTGCTTTTCTCATTTTTATTTGTTGTTTCCATCCTTAGCTTCCTGTTATTAAATATACAGGGTGTCCCACTTACCTTGAGCACCCTAAATAACTGTTCATCCAGATACAAATTACAAAATGCTTCAAGCAAATGTTCTTTAGCTGTCAGGGGGACATCAATCATCATGATTGCCTTTGTTGTAGCTTTGTTGTTTACAAAGATATGAACAGCAGTATGACTTTTTTAAATGGATCCCTCTATTTTTTATTCAGTAATTCATTTCCTCTCCTAAAGACCTATTCAAAAATGTATCACAGTGTACCATTCACTGAAACACAATGTTATTAGTTACATAACACAACATTGACTTTGAGCCCTGGATCACAAATTCGTCCACTTACTGGAGTTGTCAGAAAACAAATGAAAACCAAGTAAAAAACAACACAAAATTGACTTTGACCCTCCTGTACCATTGCCCAGGAGTAGAACATTCAAAGGTGCTCAAAGTGGTGACCCGGGCACTGATACACTGGTGCACTCATTGAATGAAAGAATTATTTACTGCTTCCAGTGTTGCCAGCTGAAGAGAATTACAAGCAAGCAAGATACGTTCCTGCATGTCCTCTGGAATTGTTGGAACATCACGATAGACATCTTTAATGCATCCCCAAAGAAAAAAGTCCAGAGGATTTAAATCAGGAGATCTAGCAGGCCACACAACTGTTCCTCCTCGACCAATCCATCTGGCAGGATACCTTTGATTCAGAACATGATGTGGATGCAAGGCATTATGTGCTGGTCATCCATCATGTTGATACCACATAAGCATTCTGGTTCTTAGCAGCACTTCATCCAGAAGAGAAGGAAGAATTCATCTGAGGAAGTTGGCATATGCTGTGCTGTTTAGACTACCATTGATGAAATAAGGGTCAATAATTGTAGTACCAAGCATCCCACACCAGACATTAACTCTCCATTGATGCTGATGTTACACCTGTCTAGGCCATCATGGATTGTTACTGGATGAATAATGCATGTTCCTCGTATTTACCTGTCCTTTGTTTAAGAAGGAACATTAATCGGTAAATAGAACATTGGAGAAGAAGTTCGGATTGGTGAGGATTTGCTGCTGGGCCCACTGACAGAACTGTACACAATTCTGGAAATCATTCCCATCCAATTCTTGATGTTGGTGTACATGGTAAGGATGGAACCGGTCAGGTGTAAGAATACAATGTACACTGGTTTTAAGAATACCAGTCTCATGTTCAAGCTGTCATGTGCTCACATGTGGATTCATAGCATTGGAAGCGAGAACAGTAGCTCCGGCAGCTTTATCTGTGCGAGTGCTACAAGATTGCGTTGTCATAGGTTGAAACTTCCCATCTCCTAAAGTGCCGCAAGATGAGAAAACATTCATTGGGAAGGTGGGTTCGTGTCAGGATATTGCTCTCTGTACAGCTGCGCTGCCTGCGTAGCATTTCACCTACCTTCAACAACAACAATAAAAGAAACGTTATGTGAATGCAGTTTGTAGGAAGGACAGGCTTTACTGCATGCCTACTCTACACAACAGTATTTGGCAGGACTAAACTACTGTACTAAATGTACCCGTACATAAGGAAACAGTATTGCAATTACTATTCTGTTAGCTTACATTCCCCATAGATGAGTAGCATTTCTACCTTCCCTTCATTGGTGTACATTCTGCTCACACAGTTCTTCAATTGATGATGGTTGATGGAATGACGGGTGTGCATTATACTTATGTTTACATTTTTCCTCTGATAACGTCAGCATGCAGCTGTGTTCCATTACCCCGAGTAGCTGCACTAAGTGCTGGGAGCATCAACATCAATGTTGTGTTATGTAATTTATAACATTGTGTTTCAGTGAATGGTACAATGAGATACACCTTTGAATAGGTCTTCAGGTGAGGAAATGAATTACAGAATAAAAAACACAGAATGCCATTTAAGAAAGTCATACCACTGTTCATATCTTTGTAAAAAACAAAGCTACAATGAAGGAAATCGTGCTGATTGATGTCTCCTTGGTGGCTAAAGAACATTTGCTTGAAACATTTTGTAATTTGCGTCTGGACAAACAGTTATTTAGGGTGATCAATATAAATGGGACACACTGTATATATTAAATATATAAATCCTTGTTCAAATTGCTACATCATCTTCCATGAATTCCTTTTCAGAATAATACTACGTCTTTATTATGACATTATAGTAGTAAATCAAACTCCAAATTCAATACTTTCCTGATTTTGAACTTATTATAATTTTTAATACTGTCTCCTTTAGAATAAAGTTTTGACGAGTGTGTGGGAAATTCAAAATTTCCTTTCTGTCAAAATGTTTTGATAACATTAATTTTTGCATGTGTGGTGCATACTGTACAAAAAAAAGGTATAGTGGATAGATATTTAGAATAGAAAGTTAGATATAAGTTATAAGTCTTGAAATAGGTGGAATTCTACTCTCTGACACATAAGAAACTATTACAAATATCAGTTTCAATGGCATTAATCACATGCAGTGTAACATTACAAACAAAAATTGATACTTACATTGCAAATGTGTACAACAATTCGAAATATTCTATTTTGTGATGCTGCAGTTTAAGTACTACATCTATAAGACAAATAACATACAGTAAGTCATATTCTTTAACCCGTTCCCCCCCTACCCTGTCCCCCAGCTCATTCAGGTCACAGTGTCAGGACAAGACATCTGTCTGGGAAAATGAAACTGTGTGTGTGTGTGTCTGTTTTTGTTAGAGACTCTTTTAAAGTCAGAAGCTTTTCCCATTCCCTCCCCATACAATAGTGCAAATGGTTTGTCTTTATCCCTAGCATCTCTTATATGCCTTATGTATTAGGAATGAGCAATAGTTAACGTAACTTTTAAAATAATACTATTATTGAGTCTTATCCATTAAGCACATTATACATTACATGTTGGACCCATTCTAAAGTCTTGGAAGGGAAAGGATCAACGTTCACCAATACCTTGTGGTTCATGGTGTAGCAGTTGCACATCACTCTAGATGTGGATGTTTCTGGTGTGAAAGGATTACCTGTCATTCTCTGACATATACCAGGATACGCCTGACTGCTTGTTACTGTACAAATCACAAGTCAGCATAATCTTTTCATTTGAGAAACAGGGAAGCTAGTCACAAATTACAGATAGTATGGTCAGGTGTTGAACACTGTGAAACCCCAAAATATTTAGGAGTGACACCTGATAGATCTATTGCCTTCAAAAAGCACTGCATGAACTGAAAGTCAAAAATTTCCGCCAGGAACAATCTTCTACAGAAACTGACCAGACCACAGGAGGTTCTCAACCAGAAACTCTATGAACCTCTGCAATGGCATTATGCTATGCTGCAGCAGAGTATGCGTATCTTGTTTGGTATAAATCAACAAAGGCCAAACAGATAGACATGGTTATCAATGACACATGCAGAATCAAACAAGGTTGTCTGAAATCCACACCAGTCACATGGTTTTACCACTGTGCAGGAACAGAACCATTTCCTGTTCAAAGATAAATAGCTGTGAATGAGGAAAGAGAAAAAGTGGAGCAAGAGAGAGTGCTTGCTCTGTATGGCCAGATCCACATCCACAATGACTGAAGTCGAGGAGGAATTTCCTTAAAACTTCGACTGCATTTAGAACCACAGCTGAAAAAGCAAGATTGCAACTATGGAGGACTATGACCTACCTTCCCCCAGCTGGAAAAAGAGTTCCAGAGAAGAAGACACCTGGCTATGATGAGAAATCGATGACTAGGAAGTCTCTGAATAGACTGAGACTGGAGTTGCCAGATCAAAGGTTAATTTGGCAAGATGGGGCTACACTGATCAAGATGATATACAATGTGACTGTGGAAAGAGAACAGACTTTTCATCATTTACTTCAATGCCAACTATGTCCAGTCTCCTGAAAAGAAGAGGAAATCCTTAAGGAACAGAAAATGCATTGGAAGTGGCCAAGTTTTGGGCAAAAGTAGTAAGTCATAACTGTGTATAATAAGTATGTTTCTGATACAAGAATAAATAAATCACTTTAGAAATACAAATAGAATATAATACAATATGTACGTAATGTCAAATTTAAATATATGTATTGTTGTGGTCTTTGGTCCAAAGACTGATTTGATGCAGCTCTCAGTGCTGCTCTATCCTGTGCAAGCCTCTCCATATTCAAATAACTGCTGCAACCTACATCATGTAGAACCTGCTTACTGTATTCACCTCTTAGTGTTGCTCTACAACTTTTACCCCCATGCTTCCCTCCAGTACCGCTTCCACTGATATCTCAGAATGTGTCCTATCAACCAATCCCTTCTTTTAGTCACGTTATGCCACATATATTTTTTCTTCCCAATTCTATTCAGTATCTCCTCATTAGTTATGTGATCTGCCCATTAATTTTCATCATTCTTCTGTAGCAGCACATTTCAAAATGTTTTATTCTTTTCTAGTCTGAACTGTTTATCATCCATGTTTCACTTTTGCACAAGGCTGCACTCCATACATATACCTTCAGAAAGGACTTCCTAATACTTAAATCGTTACCAGTCTAGATTTTATTTTCTTTATTTCAGTCATCATCTGTTATGTTACTCCCCAAATAAAAGAACTCATCTATTACTTTCAGTATCTCACTTCCTAATCTCATGCCCTTGGCATTGTCTCATTCCATCACCCTTGTTTTGCTTTTGTTAATATTAGTTTTATGTCCTCTTTTCAAAACATTGTCTATTCCATTCAACAGCTTGTCTAAGTCCTTTGATGTCTCTAACAGAATTACAATGTCATTGCCAAATTACCTAAAAAAATTTATCTTATCTTCCTGAACTATAATTCCTCCTCCAAATTTTTCTTTGGTTTCCTATCCATTCGTATAAAAGCTGCCATATACGACAACAAGGACTCAAGAGACTTTGCCAAAATGTTTATTTTGCTGAGAAATTCCATCAAAAATTTATGTCTGTACCCCACAACTTGGGTCAGATACATGGTGTACCAGAATTGTTTCTCACTTCCCTCCCTGCTCATTCCCCTTTTCTGTACAATTATCTAAAAGATGGGTAGGAAGAAATATGGTTACTATTCTTCTAAATAGAACCATTTACCCTCATAATCATTACATAAAATATAATTTGGAGGAAGAATTATATTTTTTATGGATACTGGCAATCAGGCTCTCAAAATTTTGAGAGTTATGATCTCTGCAATGCATAGTGTGTTTCTTACATAGCCTCCCTGCATTATCAGGGCGTTCACTAACCAAAATTCATCAGAAAAAACTGTCTCATCAAACTCTTCGTCACATTTATAGAATACAAACTGTGTGTGTGTGTGTGTGTGTGTGTGTGTGTGTGTGTGTGTGTGTGTGTGTGTGTGTAACCATTTAATAACTTTGAAAATGGAAGCATACACATTTCATTTATCATTATAATACCAATTAACGTAAATATTTTTTAAAGTTTAATATTCTTTGTCTGCTCAGCTATCGAAAATGGCTAAAGTTTTTTTGCATTCTTAACAATGACAAGAAAAAGTTATTATTTTTGCAGTCAATAATGTTTGTATTTCCTTTACATGTTTGTATTTTACTGTAAATTAATTAAAAAGGAATGGAGCTAATCTCAAAAGCATTGATACTTTTAAAAACCTTAACAAAAGTGGTAAGAATGCACTCTGTGGCAAAATTTTTTATTTCAAATACAGGCTGTTGTGGATTACACTACTTGGATGTTTAATCTTACTGAAGCCAACCTTGACCCTGATAATGAACCTAACTGGTACAAACTTTACTCCTTCCAAGAAGCTTATGGTGTAGAGTCTATGAACTTGACTGAATTGAACAAATTAGTCCATCGAATGGCCGAGACTCCTGAGATCATACAACAATACTATGGGTAAGCTGAATATGTCATTTCCTAAATTAGTGCAGATTCTTTTGTTGGCCAGATATATGGACATAATCTGCAATCTGAAAGGAATTAGATGTCTAACTATACTATATATTGTTATAAATGCATCCTATGAGGTATATTTATGACATTTTCTAATTTTATGAAAGGTTCTTTATTTTGCTTTCTTTTAACTGTATTTTACTTAGCAAAAAATATTGTTCATGATATGTGTCTCTCTCTTCTTGGATTATTTCACTGCATTTCTCATTGATATAAATGCATTTGATTTCTTTTGTGATAAATTTTCATATACAGGGCTTCTATAAATGATTCATTCCTTTTCAGAGTTCTACATTAACCAAAGTATTACATGTACAAATATGATTGATGAATGATTAGAACCATAACTTTGACGAGTTTGCATTTTGCCCACCTGTTGGTGTTGTAAGTGCAGTTTCTTGGCAATCTGACAACAAAGCAAGAAAAGAGTTTTTGTGTATTGAAACATGCAAGATGTTTATCTGTTACAACAGTGCAGCTTGTATTCAGAAAGAATTATAAAAAAAGAACAAGTCAGGGCACCTCCTCAGCAGAGCATCAATGTTTGTTACTTCCTAAAAGATGAACTTCCACATTACTGGATTGGGCATGGTAGCGGCTCCAAGGTCATCTGACCTAATGCCTTTTTTCCTTTGGAGATACATTGAGACACATGTTTACATACCTCCTCTGCCAAGATCAATGGGACAACTCAGGAACACTGCTGTGATGACTGCAGATAGGATGTTGCTATATAAGGTATGGAATGAACTTGACTGTCACTTGAATGTGCATCATGTGACCAGATGGACACTCATAGAACATTTGTTGAGTACAGAATGTAAACTTGGTGAGTTAACAGTTCTATTTATGTACCTATTAGAGTTGCACATGTAATACTTCAGAAAATATAGAGCTTTGAAAATGAATGAATCATTTACAGTTGTCCTATATTTCAAACATTATGAAGGTATACATTCAGTATTAAAGCTTCAGGTTTCTAATGAAATACACATTGATATTGAGCCCCTTAACATATTTAATGTGTGTGCCGGACTATGATACGATCAATGTTTTTTGGCTTTTGGATGCTGTGTTCTTATCAGGTAAGGCAAACTTACATCATGAGCAGTCTTCCAGCTGCAGCCTGGTACCTTATTTTATGGATTATAAGACCCACTTTTATTTTTGAAAACTTGTCTCTAAAATTCAGGTGCAGCTTATACACAAAATCAATATAAAAATAACCAGCATTTGATTTAAAATTCCTACCACCTTAAAAATGGGCACATATTTAATGCCACAGGAAACCTATCTCTATCTGGCAACATTGGACTCAACTAGCAGTAGCACTGCACTGATAGCAGTAGCACTGCACTGATGTGTCAAACATGAGTTGCGGGGATTCATAAGCTTGCTAACACTATCTCCCTGCCACCCTGAAAGTAATAGCATATGCAGAAGAACATGGAACAGAGCAGCTAAGCAGTATTTCGGCCCTCAACCACAGGAAAAACGATTCACAATTGGCAGACTAGTAAAGAAGAACTGAAAAAAACGAGGAAGACTAAAGGTGGAAATAGAAGACTGACTGCAAAATGGCTAAAACTAGAAGATGACGTATTGAAATTGATTCAAGGACACCATCAAAATTGTGTTGGAATTGAAACAAAAATGATTCAATTATGCCCTCATAAGCTAGTGATACAGTGGAATTTATCAGAATTTAAAGGTGGAGTTGACTGGTGCTACAGGCTTGACTGGTGCTACAAGTTCATGAACCAAAACATCTCAGAAAATGCCACAAGAGTATAGAGAGAAAATACTATCTTTCTGTCACTTTATTATTCAACATCAAAAGAAAACCAGTGTGGAACTAATCCAAATAGTGAATATGGACAAACTCTTCTGACATTTAATGCGCTGATTAACAGAACCGTTGCCATGAAAAGTAATGAAACTGTAACTACAAAAGCAAGTGCAAATGAAAAAACTGCATTATGTTGTTGTCCTTCCATGTCCTGCTGCATTACATTGTTGTCTTTCCATGTCCTGCTGGTACTAAGTGTACTCCAATGATCATTTTTCAAGCTCAAAAAATGCCAAAAACTTTCTGAAGTATTGCCAGGTGTTGTTGTTCATATACCTGACAAGGTTGCATGGATAAGGTTTGTATCAAATTATGGATTAACAGAGTGTGGGGGAGAAGGGAAGGTGCTTGGTTGAAAAGGAGTTGTGCTAGATCAGTTTAGTAGTCATTTGAAAAATTTTGTGAAAGAGAAATTGAGAAAGGGAAACACAAAGCTTGTTGTTAATCCAAAAGGACTTACTTCACAATTGCAACCTCTTGATGGTTCAATAAATAAACCATTTAAAATGTATATGAGAGAGGAATGGAACAAATGGATGATGGATGATACCCAACACGAATTCACACCGAAGGGAGTTTTAAAATGATCTACAATCAAACAAGTGTGTCAGTGGATAAAACAGTTATGGTCTAGACTGAGAGAAGAATTTATTGTTAATTCTTTCAATAAGTGCAGCATTTGCAATGCTCTCGATGGCAGTGGAGACCATCTTATATGTGAAAAGGACAACAATGATGATGAAGAGGAAGAAGAAGAAGAAGAATGTTCAGATGACGATTTTCAGGGATTTTAAAGGCCAGTTCAGTTTTATAAACTAAGATTTTTTTAGCGCAGCTTTGCAATCTAATAATAAAAATGTTATTTTCTTAAAAAGTGCTTAAAAATTAAGATGCATCTTGTAGTCTATTAAATATGGCAGTTCTTTTCTCTTACTGGTCCTCATATATTTATAACTCCAAGTAGCATGCAATTTCAGTTCGAAGGTAAGTCAATATTAGCACACACTTTACTACCTGAAAACTCCACACAAACAACAATATCATGAAAAAGTTAGATCACTATTCACCAGTTAGAGGAGGTGCTGAAATGCAAACAGGCATAATGAAAGGATTTTTAAACATTTGATCTTTCAGACTAATAAGTCCTCCTTCAGAAATAGAAAACACACATACATTCACACAATCACAACTCCCACACACATGGGCCTTGTCTCTAGCTGCTGTGGCACAGCTGTAGATCTTATCTTGCACTTAGCTTTTGGTGATATTTAGCAGTTGATTATAAAACAGAAAGAAAATACAGTATGCAAAATTTTGGATAGAGTGTGATATTGGCCTCCCTCCCTCCTTCTCTCTCTCTCTCTCTCTCTCTCTGAAATCTTGGTTGCGGAGACAGACTGATGTGAAGCGTAACTTAAGATCTAGTTTGGTTCTGATCAATAAATGTCGCACCTTCCCCAGTATGAAAACCACAAGCCACACTTGGGTAACATCCTATTCCCAATGAACATCATATTTAGCAGCCAGTATCAGATATTTTCTGAAAGTGTACTTAGCATTCTACAGCATTTACTTAACTCACAATCATTCATTCCAGTCACTGGACAGAATAATCTTAATGGAGCATAAGAAGCATTATTTAGTTCCCCAGTTCTGCAACCATCTTGCATTCTTACAAAGCCATCTTCTAAGAAATGGGCCACAGTCAGCATTCAGGGTTTGTTATCTGCTAAGTGTTGAGAAAAATGCCAACTATACTTGGAAGAAAACACAGATATCAGCAATTAATATATATAAAACTTTTCACTTTCTCTCCTGTAAAGAGCTACAGAGCGTTCTCTGCAGTTGTGCCATTCTTACATTAATTGCACTGCAATTTTATTCTTCCAACCACATGTCATTTCAACAATTTAACAAAGAAAGCCTTATGAAGTCAATTTGCACTAAACTGTGCTCATTCCTTAGCAACTACTAAACTTTTAATGTTATTTTTTGTACACTTATATGGTTCTCATACCAATTTCATAGTTAATATTTGCTACAAATCACAATTCCCTCTTGTAATTTTTTATTGCTGTAGAGAGCATGTGTACACACATCAGTTTTACAATAAAAAATTTTTTTTAAAAAATGTGTAAGTATGAAAAACAAAGTTAACTGAAAATATGTGATCTCAGACACAAACAGTTAAAATGGTAAATGTCTATATGCCTCCTCTGAATTCTTTCATTCTTTGTGGGCTTTGACGTAACAGCCTAAAAGTTAATCATCCCATCATCTGTGTTACTAGGTTCCAGTTTATTTCATTCCCTCAGAATAATTGTGTGTTTCTGAGAGATTGAGATAATCTTTTTTAATGAGATTATTGGTTCAATTCTACAAAAAATGTATCTTTTTAAAAAAAAGTGGTACAATAGTGTTGTGTTTGTCATTTCCAGATTTCTTGAAAAAATAAGATAACACAGTTATTCCTCAAGTAGGTATCAGTGTATTTCACTGAACAAGTTATTGATCTATAATCACCTTTACTTTGTTTTTAAAGTTAGTCAGCAACAATACTGTGATTGTACCACACAAAGAGTTTAAAATTCATTTTTAAACTATAGTTTGGATCAGTCAGTAAACTGGCTTTTCCAATCAATTCTGATATTATCTTCATATCGTGTATCTAAAATGCATATTTTTAAAAATAGTTCTGAATTAATCAAATTTGTTTCAGATATTCTGTGAAAGAGGGAGATCCAAGCTTAGAATCAGGGTGTGATGCAGACTGTGAGAGGAGTCAACTATGTACTATTGTTACATCCTATTTCAGAGACACTACTAAATGTGATGAATTAACAGCAAATATGCCTGTAAAAGCAGAAGTTCCAAATAAGTAATTTAAATGAAAGCCACATAGATGAAACTACCTTGTAACCAACACGTTACAGGTGAAATTAGTGAAGTACTCATGTAAAAAGCTGAAAAATCAGTAATGTTGTAAAACCTCTGCAGAGCATTCATTTATTTTAATGTGACATAGATTTTGTAGCCATTCTGTGCAAGGAAGCAGTGAGTCAGTAACTACAAAAATTATGAATAAAACAAAGTTTTATTTGAAAAATATGTTTCTGTATATGTAACAAAACTACGGGCATTGCTCAACCTCAGTCAAAAATTATTAAGCATGTGTCAGCTTTCATTTACAGGAACTAAATAAAAATGAATGTTTTTCTGAAACAGTTATAAGGTTACTTACTTGGTTACTGCTTGAAGTTCCACAATGGTATGTGCAGAATTGAAGTCTCATTATCTGAAACTGATTTTTGTTTGTAGTAATGCAGTTCAGTGATGAACACAACATGCTTGGGTTAAATTTTTCAAGATTTCAGATTCATTCAACATAGATATTTTCATACAGTGAGATGACCAGTCTCTATCAACTGATACTTCTTTAAGTATAATTCCTCTGGTAGGTTTAGCAATAACTGCCCTGCTAATATGCATCCAAAATAATGTCATTAAACAACCAAGTAAAGCAACTTTACTTTTCAATGTTATAAACAGCAATAACACTCAGTGGTAACATGTTTACACAGTCCATTCATGTTGTCATTAAACAGTTCACTTGTACATACACTACTTTAAAGTCCATTGAATTCACTCCCAACACAGTCATAATTAGTTCATTAACAGGAACTCAGTATTTAGTTACTGTGAGCCTAACTGTCTTTCAAGTCACATTCCATCAGAATAATGCAACAAATGATTACTATCTGTCCTGTTATCCATAATACAAAAGTTAATAAACCGCTAGTCTGAATTAAGCATTACTGTGGAGACACACACAACCATCTACTCCCAGAAGAGGTATGTGATGTGTTTATTGAAGTTTTTCAGCAAATATTCCATCATTTTTCAGGTGTGCATTCAAGATATTTTTAATTCTAGTTTCAATATTTTTGCTGGTATTTCAGAAGATTAAGACTTAACCACAATTGTGGCAGATACTAAAAGCATTGACATTTGGGGCAAGAGTGACCAACGTAGATGTAGCTACTTATTGGGTGGCCCAACATTTAGCCTGTTTATTGAGACCTTTGTAGGTAAATGTGAACATTATATATGTAGCTCAGCTGATTTTGTTATTAGGTTAAAAACTTTGAAATGTAACAACTCTGATTTATTGGTCAGATCTGACATGTTTTCATTGTTCACCATAGCACTTATTGTTAGCCACCATTGATTATCAGCAAGTTTGAAGAAGACATAATGGTGTTAGTTAAACATGCTCTAACCTCTACTTAATTTTTATTTGACAATAAACATTTTGAACAGAATGATGGTGTTGCCAAGGGTAGTCCTTTCTAGCCCATGGTAGTTAATTTATTTATGGAAAATTCTGAAGAAAAAACACTCAACTCTGCAGTCTGAAAATCAACAGAATTCTGGACAAACGTCGATGATACATTCATAGTTTCAGCCCATAGTGAGGACAAATTGATCGAGTTCCTTGGACATCTAAATGCCATTCTTGAAAATATCAATTTTATAGTTGTATGGGAAATGAATGGCCACGTACCATTTCTAGATGTATTAGTTTGCTTAAGGAAGACAGATTTTTAGGACATACCATTTACTATACGTCCACTCGTACTAGTTTATACTTGCAGGCATTTAGCTGCCACCATCTTTCTCAAGTTATGAGTGTACTTAAAATTTTAGTACACAGGACTCATTTAGTGTCTGATACTGACAACCTACAAAATGATCTGATACACTTAAGAAATATTACATAAGACTTGATATACAAAATTACAAATTAAGAGAGCCAGGCCAACCAAAAGCTGAGCAGGAAGAAAGAGATGTGAGTCTACATCCTTTCTATTGTATGTGGGAAATGTCTCTTCAAAAATTGCAAGAAAAATGAAGAAGCATAAAGCAGATGTGATCTTTCCACCAGCCAAAATGGCAGCTCTTCTGGGATCTGTGAAGAATGATTTGCTTTTATGAAAGTTGTGTATATATGAAATTCCATGTAAATGTGGTAAAAGGTATGTAGAACAAACAATATGCATTGTTCAACAATGTTACATTGAACACCAGTGATACATCTGCCTTCTATAATCTAATAAATCTGCAGTGGCTGAATGTTGTATTTCCTCTAGCCATTCCATGGATTATGGGAAAGTAACCTGTTCAAATGAGACAAGGGTTTCCTACTTGACGAATCATGGAAATGCCTAATTTTACTTCTGCAAAGTCAAAGAAAACATTGTCCAAGTCTTCACTGCCTGGCATTCCAACATATGGCATCCATAATAATAAAAAATGTATTTCATAATTCACCGACTCTGTGCTTGCTTTGTTTTACCTGTAAATGCATAAAGCTTTATCTATCACTGAGCTCTTCTTATTAATGGTGCATGTTTACTCCACAGTGTGTAGAGTTATTTAAAAACTTGCAAATGACTCACTGTAAGAATGGTAGAAACGTTATCAGCCAAGATATTGGAACTAGAATTAAAAATATCCTGGATGCATGCCTGTAAAATGATGGAATACCATGAAACTGTTCACGTGATATAATTGTGAATGCACTTTCATCGGAATGTTAGTTTTGTGATAATGGCACATGGACTTTTAATAGATGTCAAATGAGTGGAAGAGCAATGTGCACACATTATATATTGATCTTATCACATCAGATGCTATCTGTGCATCTTTTTAACACTCAGGATTTCATGGACCATCATGACGGATACAAGGATTAGTGAGCACAAGGTTGTTTATCAAAAATGAATGCTGTAACATTTAAAAAAGCAGTTAATAATTAACGTGATGTCTTCCTAAGCGGCAGTCAACATTCCTTCCAGTCTGACTATGTAAGTGTAGACTTGAAATGATTAAATTCAGAAAAATAGTATGCTGACAGCTGAGAGATATATACCAAGCAAATTGGTAAGATATGATACTGATCCTCCACAGTACACAAAACAGGTCAGAATACTGTTGCAGAAGCACTGAACAAAGCGTGTCACAATTAAAAGAATGAAAAATCTCCAAGATTGGCAACGTCTTACTGAAGCTCAAAATTTAGTGTGGACTTCAAAGTGAGAAGCTTTTAATAATTTCTAAAATAAAACTGTGCCTCAAAATCTGGCAGAAAACTAAAGATGTTCTGCTCATATGTAAAGTATGTAACGACAAGACATAATCAATACCTTTGATGCTTGATAACAATGGAAATGTTATTGATGACAGCGCCAACTAAAGCACGGTTATTAAACAAGCTTTTCTGAAATTCCTTTGCCAAAGAAGACAAAGTAAATATTCCAAAATTCGAATCAAGAACAACTGCTAATATGAGTAACTTGGAAGTAAGTACCTACAGTATAGAGAAGCAGCTTAAATCACTTAATAAAAGCAAGGACTCCAGTCCAAACTGTATACTACTTAGATTCCTTTCAGATTGTTCTGATACAATATCTCCGTATTTATTAATGATATACAGCCACTTTCTCAATGAAAGATCAATCCCTGGAGACTGAAATGTTACGTAGTTCACCCCAGTATTCAAGAACGAAAATAGGAGTTATCCACTGAATTACAGACGCATATCACTTCTGTCAATTTGGAATAGGCTTTTGGAACATATACCATGTTTGAACATTAGGAATTACCTCAATGAAGTGATCTATTGGCAAACAATCAGTAGAGATTCAGAAAATTTCATTTTTGTCAATCACAGTTAGCTCTTTATTCACAGGAAGTAATGAATGCTATATATAAGGGATCTCAAATTGAATCCATATTTTTAGATTGTCAGAAGGCTTTTGACACTATTTCTCACAAGTGACTTCTAATCAAATTATGGAGTATTAGCTGTGCAGCTGGATCCGTGATTGCCTGTCAGATAGGTCACAGTTCATGGTAAGTGATGGAAAGTCATCGAGTAAAACAGAAATGATATCTGGCATTCTCCAGGGAAGTAATAAAGGCCTTCTGCTTTTCCTGATCTATATAAAGGATCTGGGAGCCGATCTGAGCAGCCCTTTTAGATTGTTTGCAGATGATATTGTCATTTAACATCTTGTGAAGTCTTCAGATGATCAACCCCAATTGCAAAATGATTTAGACAAGATATTTGTATGGTGAGAAAAGACATAATTCACCCTAAATAATGAAAGGTGTGAGATCATCCAAATAAGTAACCGTCTGTTAAATTTTGGTTACATTATAAGTCACACAAATCTAAAGGCTGTCAACTGAATTAAATAACTACAAATTACAATTACAAAAAACTTGGAACAATCACATAAGTTATACTGTGAGGAAGGAAAACCAAAGACTGTGTTTTATTGTCAGAACACTTACAAGATGCAACAGGACTTCTAAAGAGACTGCCTACCCTACGCTTGTCTATGCAAATATGCATCATGATTTGAAAGATTATTAAATATTGGATTTATACGATGATCTTATAGTGTGGTAGTATCTACGAAAATGTTATCAATAGCAGTGCTGCTGGTACCCATAACCCTTGTTGAAAACTGTACTACGGGAATGAGGTCATATAGTTCATATTTAAGCCCACAGTGAATGTGATAATAGACAAGGCTACTTTGCTGGATACCTGCTGTACAGTTCTAATGCCACAACATCAACTTTAGTTGCTCTTGCCTAGCAATTGGCAGTGGTGTGGGAGGCACCACATGAAACAAGATGTCTGCTTATGACTTTTTGAGAAATCATACACATATAACGGAATAGCTGTAGCTTGTTTGTGCAATACTTGAAACTTTTCTTTCTGTCATTACAAGAACAATACAACCATTAGCACAATGCACTTCAGTGAAAATTGCCACTAAAGTTTCAAAGCACACTCATAAATGAGATTGATGAAATGATGCTATTGGCTATAGCATCATGTTATATACTGTCTCTCACTACTTTCCCATCTGTTCTATTAATGAAGCAAAAGCTTTAAAAATTTTAGATGTACATGTAAATGAGAATTTAAACAGCATGATTCAGTTTAAAATTTCTTAAACAGTAGTTGCAATAACTCTTATACTTTATGAAATTGCAAGTTTTTGAGACAAACAAGTCAGTGAGGTAACATACTGCGCCTGCTTTCATTTCCCAGTAATTTTTAAGTATTGTTCAGGTTACTTTATCCTTTGGACATGAAGTTTTAATTGAATAAAAAGCACTTGTCCATAATCACATTGTAGGCATTTTATTGTAGTTTTCAGGAAAACTTCTGTGGAGTTTGGAGAGATGGAAAAGAAGTATTACTGCATTAATGCTCTGAGGATGTGCAGTGAAGCTCTCCAGGCAGCATAGTTCAGTCAATGAGAATATTGTTCATGAAAGGCAAGGACATGGATTTGAGCCACAGTCTGGGGTTTCAGACCAAAGTGAATTTTCTGTACATGTACAACAGCTGAGCTCATTTACATTCCAATATGTAGCATTTAATGGCACTATTTGCTATTTGTAAAGAAATACAGCTTGAAAATTCTTGTCATCACATGTAACTGGTCAGCTTTAGTTTCAGTACATGAGTAATTGTTTGAGGATGTCTGCCTGTTTAGCTGGGTGGCAACGTGCTTACCTCCTGTGCAATGGGCCTGGGTTCAATTCCTGGCCGGGTTGGAGATTTTCTCTGCTCATGGACTAGGTATTGTGTTGTCCTCATCATCAGTTCATCCTTATCACTGACACGTAATTGCCCAGTATGGCGTTGATTGCAGTAAGTCGTATCTGGCGGCCGAACTTCCCCGAATGGGGCCTCCTGGCCAACAATGCCATATGCTCATTTCCATTTTTGTTTGAGGATACATTTCTCAAACAATTGTGATGACATATACCCTGACATTATTACCTGAAATTTCTTATGCACTGTTTAAGTTTAAACTAGCCCAAGTGGAATCCTGGTTTTTAACCTTTAACTTCTTGTTACCAGCTGTGGAAACCAGTGTAAATAAAATGGTCATCTTATGCATTGCCTGTCACATGTGTAATAGCTGCCACTAGCTTATTGAACTCATCTTCAAAGAAACATAGAATTTCAAAAAGATGCTGTAGCATCCTGCATATTACATACACACTTTACAGACAGTAAACTTTTCCATAACAGAATGTGCAAATTACACAAGGAATTAACCAGTCAGGTACCTCACCTTACTAGCTGGGTAGCCAAGATCACTAATGCACTCATGTGGTGGAGCTTAGCTTGTGAGCAGCTGATGTGACTCCTGGCAGTGGAAGAGATTTTCATCACTAGTATTTGGCTGGCTAGGAGAGGAGAGGTTGTGGTACAGTTCCTGATCACCAAACTTCTCCACAATGTCTTCTCTCTGTGAATAAAAAGGACTGGGTTGTGTGCTGCTTACTTGAGCGAGGTTTCACCCTCTCCTCCTTTCATTATTGCAGAACACAAATGTGATACTACATGGCAGACACACTCAACAGATACATTTAAGGCACTAGTCCTGTATAAATTGCAGTCTTGGTCACAGTTCAATTTGCTTTAACAGATGACTTCATACTTTTTCTCTGTTTGTAATAACAATGTCATTGATGTGATGTAAAATCTTTACCTTCCTTCCTTTCACCAACAAGATTTGTTATTCCACACTAGAAAGATTTGGGGAATGAAACTCTTCTAAGATATGACTTATGAATTTGCTACATAAACTAATGAATGTAATGAGGCTGCCTTGTGGCACATAAAAGTTGAATTTAGTAAAAGAATTGTCAAAAATATAGATAATTCTGTAGCCATTTATAAAGTATGCACTAAATTATTGCTAACTCAGATAAAGTATGAAACTTCCTGGCAGATTCCTCTTCAAGTAAAGTACTTTAATCTGTTATGTCGTCTGAAGAATGAGGTCCCATGTCAAAGTTGGTACCTCATGAATGAACCAAGGACAGTCACTTCTGTCACAGTAATGAATGACAGATGTTGACATTGATGTACCCTCAAGAGGTTCCATACACCTCCACTGCTGGAAGAGTACTTATGTCAGAGCACAGTGACACTCAGCTCTACTCTTTAATTATTACCAGTGATGACAGGATCTTCTTACTTCAGATCCAGCACTATGAATTGTATTAGAAGCCCAAAATATACATCAAAGGTTATAGTTAATTGTACATTGAGATGGAACCATCATTCTGTATTGTACCAAAATATAAGCTATAGAGTTCAGCAACAGTAACATGTACATAGATATTCCTGTGGACATGGATTGTTCAGAGTTAAGTATTTTCAAAATTTAATAAAATATCTAATGTTTTGTGTGTGTTACAGTATCTGCTCAGCCTCCTCCAGAAGTAAATCTAGGCATGCTAGGCCCCACTACAGTCCCAACTCCAATGTCTGAAGTGCTTTTTTCATCTGGCACTACACAGACATCAACAAAAAGACTGATTTTTTATTTAAAAAATACTACAATGCTTTACTACAACAGATGGCATAACCCTATCTCTAAGGTGTAAAACAGTTTACTCAGAATTATTATGATGGAACCTATCATGTGACAAAGAACTTGAATCACTGTCAAATCATTTTTCACGTGCAGAACGTCTCACCAGAGATGAGAGTCACAGTGAAGTATCAGGAAAGTAAAAATAGTTACTGGAGATCAAATAATTAAGTGGCAACCTGTGTTGCATGTAAACTGTGAATCACAGAAATTCTGTGAGCTACTTGCTTCCAACGTGAAATGCAAATAAAATTTTTGAGATTTAACATAACCTTCTTTACCATCATTATGAAAAATAGTTGACTGTTGAAGGCAGAAGTGGAAACTTTGTAGGTATGCTGGAATACATATTCTTTATGCCAAAGGAAACTAGAGAAACCCCTCCAGGAATGACAACTCAGAAAGTTTACTAATCAACTCCTCAGAAAGTTTACTAATCAACTCCTCCCTATTCAAAATGTGGTATTTCATTGGATGTTTCAAATTCCTATTCTAATATTCTGCCAATAATTTGTGTTATAATTCACTGGATGTTTAAAATTCCTATTCAAATATTCTGCCAATAACTTCTCTAGGTGAAAACCAAGTACATTCCTGGAATTAATAATTGGGCAGGTGCGCATACCTTCTTTATGTAGCTTCAACACCTCAAAGTCTAGGTGCACAGAGGTTCATCAGAACAATAGATTTTTTTAAAAGTGACTGAGAAAGGATTTAGAACTCTTTATCGTTCCATTAATAGCTCCTGAATATTTGGCAGTTATATTGTACGTACTTTTCTCAATGTGATTCGCCTCAATGAACGGTTCCCCTTCAGTGACATATTGCTCCTCCGATATAACCATGGCTGACTTGTATCTATCCACCTGTATTATAAGCATATTATTATCCTGAAGCTTTTTATTAATTCCATTCATAGTAATGTTCTCTGTAGATCCTATAGAACACGGATAACTACAAATTGCCTGCACTGCTAGAGTAGTTCTCTGCTACCTTGTTTACTCCTATAGCCACTTCATCACGCAGGGTCGTTGTCAATAATTTTCCGTCCAAAACAGAAATGATGCGGGAGATTACCTGATTGAGCTGTTGCGATAATTTCTGCGATGTATTGTATGATAAGCTCTTAAGGAAAAACTGTTTTTCTTCCTGATCAAAGACGATATTTGTTAAGTTCACTGAAACTGCTGTCCACTGTAATGATGGCCCACGTCTTTATTTACATTGACTTTTTGGAATATAGATAACATATTTACTTTTGAAGGCAAAACAGCATAACTTTCTTCATACTTCTTGTTGTATCACAACTATTTTTTCAAAACAAACTCTTGACATAATTTCGAATAACTTTATCTCTTCAACATTACTTGTTAAACTGGTTGTTACTGGATACTTTTACCATATTTTTCTTTAAACTTAAAAATCTGTAAAACGTCTGCTTAACTGTGCTATGTAATCTTGAGCATGTTATTTTAAATTGTGGGCAACCAAGTACTTTAGCAGATGTACAGCCAGCCCCCACCCTTCATACTTCCTTAGCGCCACGTTTTTTACTGTCGCCTCTGCCGCCACCTGTTAACACCTTCCCCATTGCATAGCGCTCAGTATTGCCGCCCCCCCCCCCCTCCAAACACACACACACACACACACACACACACACACACACACACACTCACACACAAATTGGCTTATCTTTTTCGCAAGACCACTGCCTGTACTACAGACAGTAAGAGCGGAAATTTTGAGACCAGTAACCCACAAAATTGACATTTTACAGCAATATTCGAATTAAAAACCCTTAAAGCAGCTTTTAAGGCTTATATTTAAGTGTATACGTACATATGTAAGGGTGTTCAGGTACCCTTAAGATCACACACTGGCCTTACGATGTCCCTGCATAGATGGCGATCTGGAGCATTTTGGATCCAGTTCTACTGGACACCCAGCTGCTGAAGGTCTTTCTGCAGCTCATCCTCCCATAGTTTCCATAGTATTACAAGTGAACAGGTATTATCAGTTCTTCCCACAATTACACCTTTTGCCTGGAAAGTGTGTGACATCCTAGCAATGTGCCCTGCCTGGTTTATTCTCTACAATTTCACTTTCTATGCCACCAGGTATTCTCTTAGTCTAATGATCTTTCTCATGATTTTCCGTTCAAAGATCAATAAGTTCTTTTTATTTTAAGTTCTTAAGCTTCCTATCCCATATAACATCACTCGTACCAGGTTATAATTAAAGTACAGCCATGGGCTGTTAATTACCGTAGGGCAGCGAAAGTTCATAGATACACTAAGGTATTGAACAGGATCAATCTCCGCTGGAAACAAATTAGTTCCAATTTTGGATACCAGGTGCAAATCTGGCGCCGTACAGCATCTCATCAAATTTTCTGATGTTCATACTGAGCAAACTGTGAAAGCAGCGGTTAATAATAATAACCATCAATATGTCTTTCTCACTTGTTTGACCTTTTCTGCACACATCTCGTTCCTAATCCATTACGTATGGAAACATTTGTACAGGGTATACATAAAAGTCCGGGAACACTTTCAATTATTTATTGCACAAGAACTAAACATTGGGTCAAATGGCTCTGAGCACTATGGGACTCAACTGCTGAGGTCATTAGTCCCCTAGAACTTAGAACTAGTTAAACCTAACTAACCTAAGGACATCACAAACATCCATACCCGAGGCAGGATTCGAACCTGCGACCGTAGCGGTCTTGCGGTTCCAGACTGCAGCGCCTTTAACCGCACGGCCACTTCGGCCGGCTAACTAAACATTGTACAGATGTCATACATATTGCATTTTGAAGAGAAACTCTGAAAGTTTTTTTTTTTTTTTATAAACGTTTGATATGCATTTGAGGCATTAGACATTGCTGCAAAATGTCCAAATAGGAATATCCAGTAACAGTGCTCTCGGCGAAGAAAAATGGCCTGTACAGTTTTCGACATGACAAGGCACAAAAAACATTTACCTTTGGGGAATCACACTCAAATTCAATGCATTTGTGTGGATGCTTTGTACCCCAGATCGACAATTATGCCTGTTCACTTTCCCATTAGTGTGAAAAGTGGTTCGTAACTAAAAATTAAGTGATCGACAATGCCATCCCCACCCTCATTCAATTGTTGTAACTGCGAACAAAACTCAAAACGCCTGTCTTTGTCGCCGTCATTGAGCTTCTGCACTAGCTCCAATTTGAATGGTTTCATAGACAGCTTCTATCACAGGACTTTCCACACTCTCATTGGAGCCATTTCGAGTTCACGGGGTGCATGACGCACTGATTTCTTTGGACTCCTTATGAATGTCTCTCGTACATGTTCCACAATCAATTCACTTACACTGGGGTGCCCAGTTCTCTTTGCCGGGCATAAGCAAACCATCGTAACGATGGTAAATGGTCTTCCTTGTTGGCGGCTTCTTGCCGTACTTGGTTCTAATCATCTGTTGAACAGCTGTAGCACACTTGATTTCGTCGAACTCCGACTCACAGGAAGCTCGCTCCGCACCTGAACTCGCCATGTTTGCGACTAGTGCTGACTATCGGCAATTACCAAACTACGCTGTGGCGGTATACATGAAAAAAAAAGTTCAGGGTTTCTCTTCAAAATGACATATGTATGATATCTGTAATGTGTTTAGTTCTTGTGTAATAAATAATAGAAAGTGTTCCCAGACTCTGTGTACACCCTGTATACGTCTTTCTTACATTAACGATGCCTGATCTGCACCTGGTAACAGAACTGGAACTAATTTTTTCCAGTTCCACATTAACGCATTAGAATCTCTACCAAGTTTAGCTGCCATATGTTAATCACAACCCACACTGGACCTCTGTGAGTGGCTGAACTTTAATTATAAGCACCCAGTCCTACCACTGTGTTAATAGTAGCTTAAGTTTAATTTTAAGTGTCAGATTTTTTTAATGACATTACCTGCTTCAAAAATAAGTTTTTGACCCATTGACAATACGTCGATTAATTTCTTATATGAAGTTATTATGCCGGTTGAAGTCTTTAAAAATTTTCACTCTTGCTATGTTCCATATTCCTACTTGTAATGGAGCGTTTTAGGGGCATCTCTGGACAAGTCGATTCATTTCAGTCTTCTCCGCATTAGTCCACAGTCCAACATTACTGGCATTCGTTGCTAAGTCCCGCAAATCTCTGCTGCCTTTTCCACTTCCTTTACTTCTGACTTATGTGCATAAAATTTTAATGAGCGATCTGTGATTTGATCAACATGAATAGGACTGAAATTATTAAGATATGCAACGCTATGTATCAACATCGGAAATCAGTATTTCATAATTTAAATTTTCAAATTGTATCTATAAGCAAGCACGTTTTTAGGCTAATGTAAGGGAAGAAGAATGTAGCAACCAAACAAATTTTGCTCATATTTAAATA